>NC_142870.1:38346833-38954666 GCF_051225735.1 Oryctolagus cuniculus | reverse complement strand
CTAGTCTAAATAAGAAAAGTCATTCTATCTTACTCAAAAAACCAACACAAATACCCAGAAATTAAGTTTATGCAATGAATAAAAATCCCAAGTTTTAACCAAACATAATATCCCCAGCATCTGTAATGTTACAATCAGACACATAATACAAATAAACCCAAGTAAATTCATACATACCTATTTTAGCCAACATATAAGTATTATAAGCATTTCAAAGTATTATTAAAATATTTATTGTGCTAAAATGTAGCTGATGATTTCTCAATTGAATCTTGAGTGAGAGTAAGATTTAATTCAGAAAAATGCAATCATTTATTTCAGGAAAATGCAAGCTTTGTAACATTAAGAAATGTAATTATAATAATCTATATAGATCCACAATAAAACAATGTTTACATGATCACAATACTGTAAACAGCAACTGTAGTGAATGAAATGGGCTCTGTGGTATAGCTCCACGTGGTGGTTAAGATCAAAACATGTGTGATGGTGATTGAATGATGGAACTTACTCTTTACCATAGCAGGCAGGTGGCAGATAATGTAAGTAGGTTTTAGCAGACTGAACAACAGGGTAAAACTGGGGGAAAAGTGATTTTGTTCTTTCCTCATTGTGTTTAAAACTATCAAATTCCCTACCTTATCCATTTCCAGTATTTCCATTTGAATGAAAAATTGTGAAGTGTGTCCAGACCATTCCAATTTAGACCTGAATCATCTCAAGCTCTGTCTTCTAAACTCAGCCTGCCCTGGACCAGGCTCAGACACTTAAAATGGGGATAAGGCTGTAGGATCTGCCCTTTCACTCTTCCTCCAGCTCCCCCCTACCCCATTCTTCATTCCTGAGGTGGGTGGTGTTTAGGGCAAAAAGGGTCATAGACTTCTTTCATAGGTGCTTCTGTATTCCAATCTTCTGTTACTGGTGTTTTTGTATTCCAGCCTCTGACATTGGCACTTTTGTATTTGAGTCTCTGTCATTGGTGCTTTCGTGTGCCAGTCTTCTGTCATTGCTGCTTTTGAATCTTTGTGCTTCAGGCATTCACAACTTGACTGTCTTGAGGATCACAGTAGAACCTTCTGTAGAGGGTCTGTGGTGAACAGCAAGCTGTATACACTGCCCGAAGTGAGACATGTACTCTCTGGTGGCATCTTGTGGATCCCTCCTCTCCCTACACACATGCATTTTGCTTTGGGAGCGTCCTCTCCCATACCCTCCATCCTTCTCAGTAGGGCCTGTGCACCTTCTGTGCCTGATGCACAGTGGCACAGTGGCCATTCTGATACTTCCCTTGTATCCTTTTCTTGATCCTGTGTGGAACTGTCTGTCTGTGAGATCAATGTCTTCTTATATCTTCATCAACTTCCCCATTGGCTTGAAGCATGTACTCAAAAGAACTTCCTAAAATAGGCCTCTTCACAGTTAAGCTTTTCTGAGATTTTGATGTCTGAAAAGGTTTGTGTTCTAGCTGCTCACTTTAGTTTGCTGGCTATAAAGCTTAGCTTAAAATTTTCTTTCAGAAACATGAAGTTCCAACTTCACCATCTTCTCCAACAGGAAGTAACAAGAAAAATGATCATGAAGAGTGAATCTCTAATTTCTTTAGCTATAATCTTATCTTTTGCTCCCTACTTGGACTAAATATAGTTTTCACAGAGAATTCAGCTTTTCCAATTATATAAAGCCCAAGATTTTACTTGATTTGCAGGCGTTAACACATTACTGGCCACAAAAAGCAACTTGTGGTCTTATTGTCTTTTGTTTGTCCTTTCCCCCCCACCATTTAAAAGAATATGTCAAGTGAATCAGTTTTCATTTTTTAATGAGGAAAAATGAGATACAAAAAACTACAAAGGTCATAGGTAAAAAATTTATTAAGTTGTCAAAATATGTACATCCATGTATCCAACACTCTTGTTAACGTCTAGAATCTTTCCATCACCCCCACAAAGATATCTTGAGTTCTGTTCAAATCAACTTCTACCTACATAGGTGACCACTCTTCTTTTTATCACCATAGGTCAGTAGTTTTATACTTTTCCTCTTTCACTGATTTATTAGGTCAAAAACAGCAAAGTATAAGAGTTTAATGGTGTCCCAGAATAAAACATGTCTACTCAAGGCAGAGTGAAGGCCTTCCATTGCCACTAATCTTAGGAACAACTCCCAGTCACATAGGACATATCAGCCAATGTTCTTTGTTTTGTTTTTTTCCTTCCCCCTACCTATGTACAACAAGTGGGAGTATGGGCAGAACTGACACAGGAGGGAGATTTTAAATTTGGTAGACTGAAGAAAGTCTCTGAGTGATATTGAGTCTGAAATGGAAGTAATGATAGGAGGGGGAGGGTTAATTTTTTCATAAAACAACCTATTCCTGAATTTCATAGATACAGAAATATACATATATAATCTTTTTTCCATTTTTTGGCTCAATGTATCTTTGATATTCATCCATTTTGTAGCATGTACTATCAATCCTGTGTTATTATTACTGAGGAATATCCCAGTGTATGATTATCCAACAAACATTTTTCCATAGTCCTGCTGAGGGATGCTTGAGCAGTTTCTGGTATTGGGCTACCAAATAAAGTTACTATGAACTTTATGTGCAATTTTTTTGTGTATTAAAATAGTTTCATTGGGGCCAGTGCTGTGGTATAGTGGGCTAAACTCTGCCCAAGGCATCCCATGCGGGCACTTGTTCGTGTCCTGGCTGTTCTTCTTCTGATCCAGCTGTCTGCTTATTGCCTGGGAATGCAGTGGAAGATGGTCCAAGTACTGGGGCCCCTGCACCTACCTTAGAGACCCAGATGAAGCTCCTGTCTCCTGGCTTTGGATCTGTTCAACTCTAGCCATTGTGGCCATTTGGGTGTGAACCAGCAGAAGGAAGACCTTTCTCTCTGTCTCTCCTTCTCTCCGTCTGTAACTCTACCTTTCAAATAAATAAGTAAAAAATCTCTAAAAAAATTTAAAGAAAAACAAATAGTTTTATTTCTACTGGTAAATATCTTAGGAAAGAATTCTAGGAACAGAAGGTAAGTAAATTTTCAGCTTCATAAGAATACCAAACTATTTTGTAAAGTGGTTATACTATTTTATATTTTCATGAATAATGTTTAAGTATTCCAGTTTTTCCACATGCATGCTAACATTTAGTATTAGTAGCTTTTTCCATTGTTTCCCATTTGGCATGATGTGGGACCTCATTGTGGTTTTAACTTACAGTTCTCTAATGATTAATGACATGGGATATCTGTTAATGTTCTTATTAGCTACTTGAATTTTTTGTCAAGTGTCCTTCAATGTTTTATTCATTATTAGTTTCTTTTTTCATTATTATTGAGTTGTAGAAACTAAGATATTTGGGATTCACATCCATTTTCAGATATACACATTATAAATATTGTTCTAGCCCTTTCATTATCTTGTGGTTTCTATTGATGAACAAAAGTTTTAATTTAGATGAAGTCCAATCATTTTTCTTCTTTATAGTCAATGATTTTCTTGATATTTTCTCATAAGTCTTTATCTACCTCAAATTTACAGAAATATTTGCCTGCTTTTTCTTCTAGAAAGTGTATTATTTCAGTTATTGTTTAGGTGTTCTATCATCTCAAATTAACCTCTTACTGTTGTAAGGAAGTGGTTGAAGTTAAAAAATTGTATTCCAGTTTTCCAAATTATTTGTTGAAAAGACTTTCCATTCCTCATTGAATTGTCAGGGTATGACTTTGAGAAAAAACAGAGTCCACTTCTGGGCTCTCTTTTGTCTTCCTCTAATCCATCAATCTGTCATTCTTCCAATATCTTCCTACCTTGATTACTTTACCTTCATTGTTTAAAGCAACAGCAAATAAATGACTAAATTTTGAAAACAGAGCAGTATTTTTCTGCATCATTATTGCTTTCAGATGTGTCAGTTTTGGCCAAACTTTTATCTTTCTTTAAGAATGCATGATAAAATATTTAGTTGGCTTATTGGAATTTTTATACCTCATAACCTAAAATGTCAGCTCCAGTGAGTATATCAGCAGAGTCCTAAAATACAAGAATACTTTATAAAGTTTTTGGAGAATGGAATTAAAACTTGAGTTTTTTTATCACAAAAAAACTTACGAAATTCATGAAAAGGACAGTTTAACCAACTTCTTTGTTCTTGTATAATAGGTAATATAAATGATATCCTTGAGTCAAATTCTAACTTTTTTATACTACACTTTGACAAAATTAAAAAATGTATCCTTTTGGCCACCTACAAAAACCAATATCTGTAAATTTAAACTTTTGTGTTTTATATTATACAATTTACTCCAATACCTTTTATATTCCAATTATAAAACTGCTTACAACACTAATACTTAATATAAAAGAGTTCATTATTCATTAAACCAACACAAAAATTAAGCTTTAGGAAGCACTTTATTCAGAGAATCATTAGTATTTCCCAAGTTTCCTAAAATCCCCACTATGAGCTGTAACCTTTCTATCAGTTTCTGAGCTCTTTAATTTTCTTTGTTGGCTTCATTCTTTGTTGGGTTCTCACTGCATAAAGGCTGTTGGAAGCTTTGGACTTACCAATTTAGTTTCTCTTTCTGATAATTCCTGAAAGATTCTTAGACTTAACCCCCTGAGTCAGGTAGGGTCATATACCTGTGCTTGAACTGCTTATAGCAAATTTGGTTGGATGGATTTAGTCTACTTCCCATACCTCAGAGCAAGAAGAATTGGGGCAATATTACTTGGACTTATTTTACAATAAACACTAGAGTTATAATTGCCAGAAAAAGGGAAAAATCCATGCTGAGCAGACAAAACTGAGATCATTACTACATTAAGTTTGAGGAATTAAATTAGATTACTACAATGAGGTAGTGATTTTTAAAATAAGTAAGAAAGCAACAGATCTTTTTTCTTGCAAAAGAATTCAAGGAATTTCTGATATACCTGAATCCTCAGGGTTTCTAAAAACATTGCAGCCCTGTCACCACTGTCTTATGAAAACTCCTGACACAAGCAGTAGGATATAAAACAGTGCCCATATTGTGAGTTTTCGGTAATGTTTTTCAGACACTGATGATAATGGCATGAATGCATTGCTGTGCTATAATCAGTTCTAGGCTGGACTTTGATAGTATTTAATGTAATTTCACTGAAAGAAATTTTAGATCTAATAATTGGCATCCTGATCTTTGCAAGTATTCTTCATTTTTATAGTGATTAAAGAAGTCCATTAAGCTGATTTGTAGGCTTGTATGAATATCCTGTTGAAACTCATCAAAGTTCTTTGGAGAAGGGCCATATTACAGGTAAAGGGTAAAGAGACTTTGCATCATTTTAAAATTACTTTTTAGAGTCTAATCCCAAATCACCCAGTGTCTCCATCTAAATTAATTCAAGCTGTGCCTCAAGGTTAAGCAAGCTTGTTTTAACATCATCTTTTAATGACAAAATTTCAGACTAATGTGGCTGCCATAGATATTATCACCCCCACAATAATCTAAGAATATCTCCTGATACCATTGCTCAGTGAAAAAACTCTGGAAATAATGCATTCAATAACCAAGTTTGTTGAGTTTTCAGGACTCACCTACCTAATTCCACATTAAGGGTTGACACTTGGAGAAAAATGGGATGCCTCTTAAGGGGGCTGCAGGGTACATTAAACAATTCAGTCTATTTGGGCAGCATTTAGCTCCGAGATTAGCTAACTCAATTGTCTTCTCTTTACCTGTGGATATTTTATCTTAGCCTCCTTTAGCTGCAGAGCGCTCTGTGATGAGACAGAACTTTCTGGAACACTCATTTTTCTCATAGCCTTTCACATTTCTTTTCTGAGTCCTCCTGGTTAGGCCTCAGGATCTGCTTGTAGCTTCTCTGGCCCTTTTCATAGTTATCCATTATATTGTAAAGAGCCCTGTGAAAACAGTTCTTTATAAGCTCTCCATATCTTCTTTATTGTTAATTTATGCATACTTTTTTAAAGTTATGCATACTTTTAAAGATTACAATTGAGTGGGAGACATTGTTTTCAATGAGATGTAATTGAGGTGAATGTCTAACATAATGTGACCTCTGTTTCTCCTAGTAACCCTTGCATTAGCCTCATAGAGTGTGACATTCATGCATAGGAAATAAACATTTCACATTGAAAATGCTTCTTAACGAAAAGCTGTTTACCAGTCAGAAGAAATTAAGAGAAAGGAACTCTAGTTGCAATCTTGTTGTGAAACCTAGACTCCCGGATGTTCAGGCTACCTTCAAAGTGAAGAGAGGGCCAGCAGAGTCTCACCTGCCTCTTGGGACCCCCAGAGGATATGGGGCTCCTACATATTATGCTACAACCCCTACCTTAATGGTTTTGACATAAAAGATTCCAAAGTTGTCTCTCTTTGACGTTCTGAGTCTCTCAGGCCCTGCCACTACTAAGGTGCTGTTGTTCCATTCCTTTCTCATCTAGTATTACATTTTTTGTAACTCTACTTCTTGTTCAACACATTAGACTAGTTGTCAAATACTTAACAGAAATTATGTTGTTGGTCATAATATTGTATGTATTATTTATTTACACATAGACATTTCCATAATTTTACTAGTAAACTTGATAATTTCTCAGTTAAGTTTCATTGTGAAAAAAGTATAGAGTAGTGAGATCATAAGTGCCTGAAATTAAGTAATACCTACAAGTATTTTCAGCTGAGTGACTTAGAGAAGCAACTTAATCTTTCTGTGTTTCAGTTTCCCAAAAACAAAATAAATATAATAATTGTACTTAAAGCTTATTGAAAGGATTTAGGGTTTACAACTCATATCTGAAACCTCTGAGTCCAAATATATCCTATGGTAAGAAACTTTTTTTTCATATTTTTTTAACTTTTATTTAATGAATATAAATTTCCAAAGTACAGCTTATGGATTACAAATGGCTTCCCCCCCATAATGTCCCTCCCACCTGCAACCTTCCCCTTTCCCACTCCCTCTCCCCTTCCATTCACATTGTGGGGAGCAGCTCGGACTAGACTAAGTTACTGGAATTAAGACTTATTCTATGCATCTGCTCTCCTCTGTGGGGAGCAGCTCGGACTAGACTGTTACTGGAATTAAGACTTATTCTATGCATCTGCTCTCCTACAGTATGGCGCTGGGAGAGGAGAAAACAGCTTCTACCCAGCTGCCTCCAGTTCAACCAATAAACAGCAGGACCTGTTCCTGATTGGAGAGCAGCGTACTCGGCGTGTGGGCAGCCGAGTTGGGATTGGCGGACGAGGACTATAAAGGAGGAGAGAGACGGCATGCACCAGGAACATCTATGGGGAACATCTAAGGGAACCCGTGCAGCCCCCGAAAGAGCCGGCCGGCGGTGTGCCGCTCCCCTGCGGAAGTGGGGAATGTGGCCAGGGGGAACTGCCCTTCCACGGAGGTGGAAGGGACGGTAGCCAACCCGGGAAGAACCAGCAGCAAACCCGGGGAGGGCCGAGCAGACGAAAGAACAGCGCAGGGTCTTGTGTCGTTCCCCCACGAAGACGGGGAGCGACATAATGGTGCCGTGACTCGGATATGAAGCCTAGGCAGGGTTTAGTGTTGCTCCTCCATGAAGAGGGGGAGCGACATAATGGTGCCGTGACTCGGATATGAAGCCTAGGCAGGGCTTAGTGTCGTTCCTCCACGAAGAGGGGGAGCGACATAATGGTGCCGTGACTCGGATATGAAACCTAGGACGGATAGGAAACCTAGGACGGATAGGAAACTTAGGAGGGAAGAAACGGGAAGAAGCAGGAAAATACCGGAGAGAGAGACTAGCAAAGAGCCTAGGTGCCGGAAGAAGCTATTGAAAGCCTAGGCATAGACTCGGATATGGACTGTGGGAAAGAAGTTAGGATTGAAAGCGAAAGTGAAAGCTTTCATAGACTCGGATGCGGACTATGGCGGGGAAGCTAGGAGATTGAAAGCGAAAGTGAAACCTGGAGGAGGCTTGGACTCGGATACGGACTGTGGGAAAGAAGTTAGGATTTAAAGTGAAAGCAAGAAGAAACTTAGACTCAGATACGGACTGCAGGTTGAAAGTGAAAGTGAAACCTATAAGAAACTTAGACTTGGATACGGACTGTGGGGAGAGGCCAGGAGAAATGAGGGAGGAGTATTGTTGGAAGAAAGCTTGGGGAAACATACCGGGTAGAGAAAAATGTTAGGGAAATTGAAGCCGCGGGGGGCAGGCCGAGGCGGAAACGGAAGCCACTTTGGGGTTCTCAAGTTAGCCCGGGAATAGGGGGCGAAAAGTTGAAACTAGAAGCTGAGACGCAAGCCAGGTTGGGATCCGTCTGATTAGCCCGGGGAGCAAAGGACGGGAAGCCAAACCGTGGGGCGGAGACGTACGCTGGGTTGAATTCGCCAGGCTAGCCCGGGGAACTTGGATTGAATGCTAGTGGTGGAGACGCAAGCTACGCTGTGTTACTTGCGGAAGCCGCCGCGTGCAGAGAGAGCACAGGGCGTGAATAGATAGGGAACGCTGGCGTAGGCCGTGGTTCAGACGCGAAAGGGTTAAGCGTGGAGACCGCGGAGCGCGCGAAGCCGAGCCGCGCAAAGCCGGGAAGCTGCGCAGATGAGAGAGGCGCAAGGGCTGAAGCGGCGAGGTGCCGGGAAGCTGCGGGGATAAGAGAAACAGAAGTTTGGAAGTGAAGTAAAAGAGAAATGGGAATGCTGGAAGATAGAAGTGAAATGGGAGAGGTAGGAATGCCCGGAGATAGAGAAATAGAGAAAAATAAGGCCTCCCCTCAACATGCCAATTAGAAGGCTTGGATTCGGTCTGCCCGATTAGTGAGGCGATGAGCACCTGGGCGGCTAGCCGCAGGTCACCGAAGACAGGCACGAATTAACATCAGTAAAGCTTCCCCACAATGCAACAATTAGGAGGCTTGGATTCGGTCTGCCTGATTTAAGGCGGTAAGCGCCAGCAAAGCTCGACCAGAGTATGAGCTGCAGGTCACCGAAGATAGGCACGAACCAACACTAATAAGTCTCCCCCACAATAAGGCAATGAGAAGGCTTGGATTCGGTTTGCCTGATAGGTTTTGTAAGCCCCTGCGGGCAGAGCAGAGCATGCGCTGCAGGGCACCGAACACAGGCACGCATCAGCGCCTAAAAACCTCCTCACAATGGCGAAGAGAGGACCCGGATTCGGTTTTCCTGATTGATAGGACTTGTAAGAACCTGTGGCAACTCTAGCAAGTAGAGCAGAGTGTGTGCTGCGGGACACCGAAGACAGGCGCGTATCAACGCCAAAAAAAAATAAAAAGAAAGGGGGATCTGTGGGGAGCAGCTCGGACTAGACTAAGTTACTGGAATTAAGACTTATTCTATGCATCTGCTCTCCTCTGTGGGGAGCAGCTCGGACTAGACTGTTACTGGAATTAAGACTTATTCTATGCATCTGCTCTCCTACAGTATGGCGCTGGGAGAGGAGAAAACAGCTTCTACCCAGCTGCCTCCAGTTCAACCAATAAACTGTAGGACTTGCTCCTGATTGGAGAGCAGCGTACTCAGCGTGTGGGCAGCCGAGTTAGGATTGGCGGACGAGGACTATAAAGGAGGAGAGAGACGGCATGCACCAGGAACATCTATGGGGAACATCTAAGGGAACCCGTGCAGCCCCCAGAGAGCCGGCCGGCGGTGTGCCGCTCCCCTGCGGAAGTGGGGAATGCGGCCAGGGGGAACTGCCCTTCCACGGAGGTGGAAGGGATAGTAGCCAACCCGGGAAGAACCAGCAGCAAACCCGGGGAGGGCCGAGCAGACGAAAGAACAGCGCAGGGTTCAGTGTGGTTCCTCCACGAAGAGGGGGAGCGACATAATGGTGCCGTGATTCGGATATGAAGCCTAGGCAGGGCTTAGTGTCGTTCCTCCACGAAGAGGGGGAGCGACACACATCAAGATTCATTTTCGTTTCTCTTTATATACAGAAGATCAGTTTAGCATACATTAAGTAAAGATTTCAACAGTTTGCTCCCACACAGAAACATAAAGTGAAAAATACTATTTGAGTACTAGTTATAGCATTAAATCTCAATGTACAGCACACTAAAGACAAAGATCCTACATGAGGAGTAAGTGCACAGTGACTCCTGTTGTTGACTTCACAAATTGACACTCTTGTTTATGGCCTCAGTAATCACCCTAGGCTCTTGTCATGAGCTGTCAAGGCTATGGAAGCCCCCTGAGTTCACCGACTCTGATCATATTTAGACAAGGCCATGGTCAAAGTGGAAGTTCTCTCCTCCCTTCAGAGAAAGGTACCTCCTTCTTTGATGACCCGTTCTTTCCACTGGGATCTCACTCGCGGAGATCTTTCATTTAGGTTTTTCTTTTTTCCCCCAGAGTGTCTTGGCTTTCCATGCCTGTAATACTCTCATGGGCTTTTCAGCCAGATCCGCATGCCTTAAGGGCTGATTCTGAGGCAAGAGTGCTGTTTAGGACATCTGCCATTCTATGGGTCTGCTGTGTATCTCACTTCTCATGTTGGATCGTTCTCTCCCTTTTTTCTTCTATCAGCTAGTATTTGCAGACACTATTCTTGTTTATGTGATCCCTTTGGTTCTTAGTCCTATCATTATGATCAATTGTGAACAGAAATTGATCACTGGGACTAGTGAGATGGCATTGGTACATGCCACCTTGATGGGATTGAATTGGAATCCCCTGGTATGTGTCTAACTCTACCGTTTGAGGTTAAGTCAGCTTGAGCATGTCCCGAATTGCACATCTCTTCCCTCTCTTATTCCCACTCTTATATTTAACAGCGATCACTTTTCAGTTAAGTTTCAGCACTTAAGAAGAATTGTGTATTGATTACAGTATTCAACCAAAAGTATTAAGTAGAACAAACAAAAAAAATACTAAGAGGGATAACATATTAAGTTGCTCATCAACAGTCAGGGTGAGGGCTGATCAATCATCGTTTCTCATTGTGTTCATTTCACTTGAACAGGTTTTTTTTTTTTTTTTAAGGAAAGGTTATATGGAATATATACAATATATTACATAACACTCCATGAATGAGTTTGAGCAGCAACTCATAGGCAAACACAGTAACAATTCTGCAGGGAAATATACCAGTAATACCACTAAATTGAATAATTGAAGACTGAAATAGCAGCACAGAAGTTTATGCCAAATTCTGGTATCAAATGAGTTTGGGTCAAGTTAGGTTTTGCTGCCAAATGAGTTACGCAAAACATTAGGTTTGAGAGTTGGAACTCATAAGTATGGTATTTACCCACATATTTAACATATCCTAAGTTCCTCCCAAACAATGTCTATTTTTATTAATATTATTCAGAAGAAATATTTAGCGGATGTCATCCACACACTATTTATCTTGACATATTTTACTATTTTATGGGACCTCTTGGTTCAGATCCACTGCCCTCATTTCTGGGATTAATAATGCTTCCTCTCTTTAGCACTAATAGTGAAACTTTCAGAACTTCAGGAGACAGGTGTCAATAAGAAGAATTTTTCTAACAAAATATCCTTATATTCTCTTCATATATCCACATCAATTTCAAGTCCTGTGTTGCTGAGAACTCCAAGTGCTAATGGTGGAAATGGCTACCAGTCTCATCTCAGTGCCTCTTCCCTGTCCTACCCCTCTTCAGTGAAGACGGGTTCATACTTCTTCAAGTTTCTGAGGTGTCCCGCATTCCCCTTTCATGCATGAAAGGATGAGCAAGGTAGACACTCAATTAGACCATTTTGCTTCCTATTTCAGCCTCTGAGAGATGGTCATGTAATGTCTTCCACTGGATATTACATAAAACAAGTATGCAAAACTTCTATGACAGGTTACGAGAAACACAACCTATAGAACACTCCTGGCTCTGTTTTCTTCTTTACATATTTTACATAAATTGTCCCCTGAGACTAGAGCAGATGGAGTAAGATCACATCCACAGCAAGGCAGTTCATTGAATCTGAGTGTTTACAGATGAAAGGAGCTCTGTTCCAGGATGGCCAGTCCAGTCCTTGTCCTGAGAGCCAAATCTCATTTTTTTTTTTTCAAATTCATTTTTAAAATCAAACTCAATATCAAGCTTACATGATAGGTGAGGTCATCATAATTTTCTGCAGGAAAATTTCTGTCAGTAGTTGACCCCTAGTTTTCATTTTTACTTTCTGATGAATGCAGATAAAATAAAAGAAATATAATATTTTATGTATTGTAGGCTTTCCCTATTTTATAATTCTTTATTGTTAAATAGTTATAAGTTGAATTTAAGATATTATTTATATATATGACAATACTTCAAAAAGTTCTTAGAAGATGTAATTAAAAGATAAATTTAAGTAATAAATAAAATTAAGTAATTTGAGATCTGTGCATAGTTTTTTCATGATATTATTTCATAAACTTCTTAAATATACCTCAAATGCATGAATTTCAATTTTTTGCACCAAAATAAACATATCTTTAAATTCCACTTTCATGAATTTTTTCAAGTGCCCTCATATATACATATACACATATATATATACACACATACATGATATATATGGATTAAGATATTTCTTATATAAAGGCTGTCAATACATTCTTCTCCAATATCCTTTCTTCAAAATATACCTCTCTAGACACTCACTGAAATATGAAATTCACTCCAGAGACCACTTGATTCCCAGTCTCAGATTCTTAATGTTCTCGATATTTGGTATGATGCCCTTTAGGATCACTGCCAATGAACCTAACTTCTGTGACCATCACTCCACAAAGTACAGGAGGCTGTGTAGTAAGCTCTTAAAAGAAAGCAGTTTTTCAAGCTACATTATGGTGCTTTAAAAGATAATAAAATCCTTAATGAGAAAATGAGTCTCCTGAAGCAACTGATTCCAAGGTCAGCTAAGCACATTTGCCCTCTTGGCTGGCAGAGACTCTGTGAAGGGACATTTCTGGGAGCCCATCTGTGAAAGGCCCAGATGAAATAAGATGGCAGGTGATTCTCTGGAGCTTCTGTAAGGCAACTCTATAATTCTCTGACAGATTTCCTCTGAAGCTGTTCTTGCATAGCAAAACCTGATCTAACCCAGCCTCTCCCCTTGCTATACACGAACTACAGAAGGAGGAACTGGGTTGCTAAGGAACCTGTTGTAATAACACCTTATGGAACCAACACTTGTCAACTAACAGTTTAGTGTGAATAAGCTTATCAGAATCTTCCCAAGTGGATTAATATGTTCTCAGCTTCTGGCAGGCTTGGATAGTATTTTTATTTATCTTTATTTCTATTCATATCTAGCACATTGAACAACAAATATTTTTGGAAGGTCAGCTGAGGTCAGCCTACTGGACCACATTGCTCTCAACTGGCTCTTCCAAGTTGGGAATGCGGAGGAGGAAGAGTATGTTATCCAAACTGTTTCTTGCTCCTTGAGTATGTGCTGTAAGCAGTACAAAGATGTGGCCATTTGTAGAGGAGACTTGGAAGGTGACAGAACTTAACTAGACCTTGGTGACTGATCATCAGATTAGTAGGGAGAAAACTAATGCTTTGCTAAAAAACTAATTTTTGAATGATCAGAATCATTCAAAAAATGCTCATTGTGAATATTGATGAATAAAGAATACTGGGAGAACTCTAAGAATTACTGTGCGTAAGACTTTTGGAGTCTTTCATGGGTGGTGTCCCTTAGTTGACGATGTAATTTAGGTGTGGCTGCTCATCCTCATAGAAAGCAGTTAATGGAACTTTGATAACAGCATATAGAAATCAGGGTTGGTGACTTTTTTTTTTATTCCAACTTCCCATGCATTCCATTTAAGATTTCTTGGTAAGCTATAATAAATTCTTCAACATTTTGAGAAATGGAGATGACACTCAAATGTAATTATGTTTAATTTATGGGATGCAGAATAATAACATCCTGTAAACTAGGACAAGTAAGAGAAAGAGGAAATCTAATCTGGGTTGCTGAGCCTCTACCTCTCCACGTCTTTAGCAGTTAGCCAAGGCTCACTGTAACATGCATTAGAAAGAGATGAATTCACGGCACAGGTCTTTGTTATTTTACCTTCACCCAGAAATGTAATTAAGAAGCAAATCACATTAACTTGATGACAGAGACAAAGTATGTCAGAAATGACATTATTACTGCAAAATTACAGAAAACACAGAACTCCATATCCACTCCTAATTTATCACAATAGTGATAAAAGGTCTAACTGCTCCTAAACAGTGAAATTGAATGAGAGTTATCAGCATTGTGTTACTTACGAGCAGAATTAATTTCTTTTCATCCTTATGGAATTAATTACATAATTTATGATGTATTTTCACTGCTTCTGATGGTAGCAGTGTATATAATAATAACAATCTTCAAGGTTCTGTTTTGAAGACTTTTTTTCAAGCTCTTATTGGCCTTTTAATTCACAGGATAAACTCACAAAATTAGTAAACCATGTTTTGATGAAGAAAAATGAGACTCTGGGGTGGGTTTTTAGCCTCCTAGTTAAGGCGCCTGCATGCCATAACAGAGTGCCTGCATTTCATGGTTGGCTCTTGCTCATAACTTCAGATCTCTGCCAATACAGACCCTGGACAACAGCAGTAATTGCTCAAGCAGTTGAGTCCCTGCTTCCCAAGTGGGAGACCTGGTTTAAGTTCCAGGCTCCTGGGTTTGGCCCAGCCCAGTCCCAGCAGCTGCAGACATTTGAAGAGTGAACCAGCAGATGAGACCTCTCTCTTTGTCTCACTCTCAGTTCCTCCACCTCTCAAATAAATTAAAAAAAATATGTATTAGAAAATGAGACATGAGGAATTCAAACGCTTATGGACTTCATGCAGCTCAAGTGTATGCAGCATTTCCCAGGAGAGAAAAAGTCACACTTAAACTCACATGCCTCCCCACCCTGAGCGTCTGGACATCACTGGTGTGTACTCGCTGTCAGTTGTACCCTCTGTATTTATCTTCTCCAGGCCTGAGCCAGTTGGTGAACATCTGCCTGGAAGAGGCCTCAGGTGTATGCCAAACTTGTGGTATGCTTCTTTCTCCTTTGCTGCCCACTCAACAGGTGCCTCAAATGCCTCCTATGCTCAGGGCTTAGGTAACAAACCCACACTCCAGCAGCAACCGTCTGATCAGGTGTGGGGACTCTGAGACCTGGTCTAGCCCTTTAAGGTGTTTTCCTCTTATCAGAGGTACAGTGATCCTTTTAGGATGTCACTTCCAGCTCAGATATTATTGTGCTGTGCGTCCTAAAGAATGCTTCTGTAAAGCCTTCCCAGTGTCATTCTTCCAACTCTTCCCTGAGCATTTCCATACAGTGATGTTTCTTCCTGGATCTTAGTAGCAGGAAGTGAGAAAGAAGAATGTTTCTTCTGTTTTAGGGTAAGGTATGCTCAGAGCCGGCGTCTGACTGATGCCCTGAGATCCTGGCAACCAGCACGCTGGAATGTTAGGGAAATCCTTCCACCTTTCTGCTCCCAGAGGACTGCACAGACAGTCCCTTCCACATTTGACTTTGATACAGATGCCCGTTACTTATCAAACTTCAGTTCTTTGCCTCATAATCGATTAGATGAACTGCTTGACCCTTCTCACTAATAAGCACAAAATGCCCCTTAACTAGTCATGGCGAGAGGATTTACTTCCCCCAGTTTCTTGGACTCTGATCCCCTCAACCTGGGCCGGCAGACAGCCCCTCTTTATGAGCCTCTGCCAAGAACAGGTGGGCCTGGGGCCTATGTTGTGCTGCAGGGGGTAAAGCTGCCCTTGATGTTGCCAGCATCCCGTATCTGAGCGCTGGTTCAAGCTCCGGCTTTTCTGCTTCTCATCCAATCTCCTGCCAATTCACCTAGGAAGACAGCAGAAGAAGATCCAAGTGCTTGGGATCCTCCCACACATGGGGGCCTGGCTGGAGTTCTGGGCTCCTGGCTTCAGCCTGGCCCTTATCTAATTGTTGTGACTATTTGGGGAGTGAATCAATGAATAGAAGATCTCTGTTTCTCTCTCTCATTTCTCCCTTTCTCTCTGTCACTCTGCCTTTCAAAGGACTGAATGAATAAATCTTTTAATAAGTGGTTAGGCCTTATGGTAAAACATTGTCTGACCTACTGTCTCACCAGGCCAGCTTTTTTTTTTTAACTTTTTATTTAATGAATATAAATTTCCAAAGTACGACTTATGGATTACAATGGCTTCCCCCCCATACCGTCCCTCCCACCCGCAACCCTCCCCTTTCCCACTCCCTCTCCCCTTCCATTCACATCAAGATTCATTTTCGATTATCTTAATATACAGAAGATCAGCTTAGTATACATTAAGTAAAGATTTCAACAGTTTGCTCCCACACAGAAACATAAAGTGAAAAATGATAGATGGTTTTTTAAATGATGATGAAATCAGATCAGACCTATTGTCATGTTTAATCCCAGTGAGAGTCAAGTTGGGAATTGATAATTTCTTTTTCTTTTTTTTTTTTTTACAGAAGATCAGTTTAGTATGCATTAAGTAAAGATTTCAACAGTTTGCACCCCCATAGAAACACAAAGTGAAATATACTATTTGAGTACTCGTTATAGCATTAAATCTCAATGTACAGCACATTAAGGACAGAGATCCTACATGAGGAGTAAGTGCACAGTGACTCCTGTTGTTGACTTTACCAATTGACACTCCTGTCTATGGCATCAGTAGTCTCCCTATGCTCCAGTCATGAGTTTCCAAGGCTATGGAAGCCCTCTGAGTTTTCCGACTCTTATCTTGTTTAGACAAGGTCATAGTCAAAGTGGAGGTTCTCTCCTCCCTTCAGAGAAAGGTACCTCCTTCTTTGAAGACCTGTTCTTTCCACTGGGATCTCACTCACAGAGATCTTTTTGCCAGAGTGTCTTGGCTTTCCATGCCTGAAATACTCTCATGGGCTTTTCAGCCAGATCCGAATGGCTTTAGGGCTGATTCTGAGGACCAGGCCAGCTTTTATCTTACTTTCCCAAGCCTGCTTATCTGTCTCCTTGTTCAGTCTGCCTTATATAAAAAAAAAATCACCTGGGGTTCATGCTGTGGCACAGCAGGTTAAAGCCCTGGCCTCAAGCGCCAGCATCCCATATGGGCACCTGTTCGAGTCCCGGCTGCTCTTCTTCCGATCCAGCTCTCTGCTATGGCCTGGGAAAACAGTGGAAGATGGCCCAAGTCCTTGGACCCCTGTACCTGCGTGGGAGACCCAGAAGAAGCTGCTGACTCCTTGCTTTGGATTGGTGCAGCTCTGGCCATTGCGGCCATCTGGGGAGTGAACCAGCAGATGGAAGACCTCTCTGTCTCTACCTCTCTAACTCTGTCTTTAAAAAAAAAGAAAGAAAAATAACTTTTCTGTGTGACATTTGAGACACTTGCCCATCTCATGGTTAGAACATTCTCTCTATTGCCATTGTCTCTTTCTTCATCTTGTATCTCAGTCCAAAGTAAATGCTTAAATAGTTCTCCCAACAAGTCAGTGAGTCCTCCCTTTGCAACACTTCCTACACACACACACACACACACACACACACATGAAGGACTCCAGTTTGGCTATGTTTCATTATCAACAGGATCTACAGATGTGCTGATTGGGCATTTGTAAGTAATTTAAAAGAAATTTTTTTTTAAGATTCATTTATTTTGAAAATCAGAGTTATAGAGAAGGACACACATACACACACAGAGATATCTTCCACCAACCAGTTTACTCCCCAGATGTCCACAATGGCCAGGGCTGGGCTAGCTCAAAGCTAGGACCCAGGAACTTCCTCCAGGTCTCCCATGTGGGCAGCAGGGGCCCAAATGCTTCTGCTGCTTTTTCCAGGTTATTAGCAGGGAGCTTGGATCTGAAGTGGAGCAGGATTTGGTGTCTATATGGGATGCTGGTGTCGCAGGTGGTGGCTTTACCTGCTACGCCACAATACCAGCCCCTAAAATTATTATAGTGCCATAAAATGTGCAGCTTCTACGCATAATACCGTTGGGGTTCTGGCCCTGAAAATCTTTCTTTATATGTACATTCCTATCCACTTTTGATCTTCCCTTAAATTCATTGCAAATCTCAAACGTTTTGTTGATATCTCTGTTTTTTTGTTTTTGTTTGTGTGTTTTTTTTTTCCCTAGATGTGTCCTTCAGAATCCGTTGGTAAAGCCAGACAGTTTGATTCAGAGGAAAACAAGTTCAGAGAACACAAGCCATCCTTGTTTTAATTATTTGTTTCCCCCGTCAGTAAGTAAAATATGCATTTGACCTAAAGGTGTCAAACTGCCATATTTGACTGAATAAAAATCTGAGGATTTTAGATAGAGTAAATAAGGTATTGTTGTGCTGCTTTCTTATGTGGAAAGAGTCACTCATGTGTTTTAAGTTAAAAATAGTATTTGTTTTTCTTAGCATTCATTACTAGCCAGGGTCTATATAGACTCTCAAGGATTAAGTCTTTTCAAATTAAACATGAAAGACCACCATTCTTTCCTATCAGAGTAAAACACATTCTAAATCCTAATAAATCTGTTTCTTTAATATGCCACTTGAAGTATAATAGAGCAAACAAAAACACATAATGGGTTCCTCTTGAGAGAAAGGAAAATGTATTCACTCCTGATGAAAGATCTTTTGATAATTCACTCTTGGCTTCACCACTTGATTTATATCATCTTCCCACATTAATTTGTTTATAATTTTTTTCCTGCCTTCTAAGGATTTTCTCATTTCTGTGACATATACGTGACGGATGAGGTTGATGAACTACAGAAGTAAAGATTCCAACTCAGATGAAAAGCTTAAATTATTCTGCAGTCCCACAGAATCCATGAACGAATTTGAGAAGTCTGGCTTTCAAAGAGCTTGATCATAGCATTTTTAGATACAAGTGATGAAATAAACAACCACAACAAAAACATTAAAACGTAGTGTTTTTCTTTAGTCAATACCGAATGTCTCCCTAGAGTGTATTTTCTCCATCTTCAGCCAATTTAATTGTATACTCTAGCACTGATGGCAAAGCTTTATAAAATCCATTCTTTATTATAGAACTTAACTTTTAAAATGTATCCTTTTTATAAACTTGATTTTAATTCAGGAAAAAGTAAATAACTTATTTAACTATCATCAGTTAAAGAGGGAAGCAAAATAAATGACAGTGCATCAGTTGAAACTGGTTTTTAAAAATGATGCCTATTCCCTTTACAAATTCAATTGCTATGCATTTATATGGGAGCTCAGCTATTTCAGTGCCATTCTGTTTTCAACCAATCAAGTTAGAAATTACTTGTTGGATCATTTTTTTTAAATATATCTCAGTAATAGGAGCGATGTTTTGGTAGCTTTTTTCTAATGATTAGATTGCATTGGTGTGTTTTATGTATCCCCTCAATTGTCCCTTAATTTCAAACTTCACCTTTTGCAATGAAGATTGTTTTGAAGGAAAGGCCCTAATGAATGCTAGCATGCCATCTGTATGATCTAGAGTGGGGTCTTTTGCAACTCATTTTTTTTTTCTTAAAAATGCATATTTCCTTTTATTTTCCCATATATATATTTCAATATAATTTTATTCTATAACACTTTGGGGAAGAAAATTCTTCAGGAATGAATAGAAAATTGATTATTTTGGGTAGTAAAATCCTCAGGGATAACTCAGTTTAGTATATTTATTATTTAATATCTTTGAAGTAATCCTTGTATTCAGAGCTCTGGACTTTTAGTTTGTTTGCTTAAATTAAAGGATCTTGAAGCCGCATCTGGAGTAAGGTAATGGCTGCAATAATTGTGTCTGGGCCAGGCTGAAGACACGAGTCAGGAGCATGGGTGGCAGGAGCCCAAGTACTTAGGCCACTTTTGCTTGCTTTTTCTAGGCCAGTAGCAGAGGACAGGATTGAAAGTAGAGCAACTGGGACACAAATTTGTGCCCATATAGGATGCCAGTGTTGCAGGTGACAGTGTTACATGCTATGCCACAATGCTGGTCCCTAGAGAAGAATTTTTGTGTGTATGGTTTCTTAGTCATTAAGAACTGAAGTTTTTCCCACTGACAAATGGCCTAATAATTAATAACTGTCATCTTAGATTTTGGAAGGAGCTACTTAACAATAGTTTTATGCAGCCATGCTCTATTAACCATTTCAATAAAAGATATCACCTCATGTTTTACAAAGTTTGTGGTTGGAAGAGAAGTCTGGTCCTAATATTTTTGTAATTTGTTGTGTAATCATTTTTAAAAATTAAGAATCCATTTATGCGCCCTAGTTACAAGGATTCTTTTCAAATAAAATTGTGATAATATATTGACCAAAGTGGAATACAATAGTTGTAATATTAGTATTAGGTACTATTCATATGTTTTGATGAATAACCTTGACAACTCTGCAAATATAGGTTTCTTTCCATCTTATGGAACAAAAACTGTGACTTGGAGAATATCACTTCCATGAATCACAATACCGGTCACTAGCAGAACTGGAATTCTAACCAGTCATCCTAATTCCAAAGCTCATTATTTCTCCCTATCTTATATCCCACTGCTGTGTGTATATTGTTTATAATACAGTTTCTGACACAGATTCAACCTCAAAAAATAGTTGGTGAGAGAGAGGAGCTCAAAGCAGTGGTTAAGATGCTGCTTGGGATGTCTGCGTCTTATATTGGAATGCCTGGATTATAGTCCTAGTTCTGCTTCCAACTCCAGCTTTCTGTTATGTTTGCCCTGGGAGGAAGAATACAATGGCTCAAGGACTTGACTACCTGCTATCCACATGGGAGACCTGGATTGAGCTCTAGGCTTGTACCTTCAGCCTGACCCAGGCTTGGCTCTTGCAGGCATTTGCGGGAATGAACCAATGGATGGAAATTATTTCTCTATCTCTGTGTCTCTGATTTTTAAATAAATAAAAATGAGAAAAAAGTTTAAAGATTAGTGAATAGGAAATACTTGATAATTAAGTGTACATATATTAAATCTATTTTTTATGAAAACAAAGTCAAATAGCCAGATCTCACATACATTAGACATCAGAGAATCTTGGCAAAATAGTAATAATAACAGCTGTGAGGGTTTGTGTTTCCCATTGCACTTTGGTCAGGACAGATAACATACTTGCAAAGAAGACTTCAGCTCTTAAATTGTATGGTTTCTAAAACATCTGATTATATGAAGCAATGATCCCCTCCCTGATATGAACATGGGCCCATCCCTTGTGATTGTAGCTGTTTGATATATTGGCTAATGGCATACCTTGCTGCCTTTGTTACCTTAGTTTGGGTGGTACTAGCTCTTCCTCTGACTTAATTGGGGAATGGGGTTCATCTCTACTGCCACAACTAATATGATGTGTTGGGCTGGCAGCCTATTTTCCACTTGAGCCTGCTGCCAGCACTATTCCCCTTAAACATTTGTATATTACAAGTTTTTGTGGGACTTTGTAGGAGACCAATTTGCAAGGATTCAATTTGAGCAAGTTACCTCTTGCTTTTTAAGTATGCTATTATTCATATAATATTTTCTTTTATATATGTCTAAGAGTTTCCGCTTGTGCTATGCTGTATCTCTTTGCTATCAACTAGTAAATCTCTTTTTGACTGTATTCTCCATCTTTTTTTTCATTTTGGGGGAAATATCTAAATTTCAAAAAAAACAAAAGATGGTTCATGAATGATAATAGCAATGACAAAAATTACAATAAGGCAGAATTAGTATAGACTTATCTTTACTTAATATATTTTTAATTTTTTTTTTCTTGCCAACCAAGGCCTTATTTGTTAAGGACAAAAGATGGAGTAAAGAGTCAGCTCTCTTGTATGTTGTGAGAGGATCAGGCAAACTTAGTTCCTCCAACATGGCCTTTTCTATTCACTAGAATTTGCAAACTCCCAAAGTAAAAGATTGTTCTGTTTAATTAAAGGCTTAAAATGACAGCTCTCCTGGGAGGGCTTACATGAAAGAATTTCTGGAAAGTTAATAAGAAAGGGAATTTAGAGGGGACCACTGGCAAAGAGAACCTCTATAAAGCTAGTGCATGATAGAACGGGATGGGGAGCAACTTGCTAGAAAGTGTACTTGATACCATTGAGGACGCATTTGCCTCTGCACACCCTTGTCCAGTGCCACTCCAACTTATCAATTATCAAGTAGCAGTTGCTTATTCTATTTCCAAAGTTCATTCTACATATGCTTAACATCTGGATAATAGTTAAAATTCAACAGACTCAGTATATTTTGGGTATTTAGAAATAAATGACTAATCAACTATTACCTTATTTCCAGATGGAAAGAATCATAATCTCAAATGAAATTCAAAGATCACCCTGAGAATTTTACTTTACTCAATTTATTAAGAAATAAATTTGGAAGTGATAAAATGTGTAACTTTTTCTAATGTGAATATTATGAGAATATTATAAAAAAACAGCTAAAATACATACAAATTTAATGCTACTCTGTATCCCAGGGAATATAAAGAGAACATATTACTTGATATATGAGGAAACTTTAAAAATTTCATGAAAAAAGTGTATTATGAAAAAGCTGCAAATGGATTTCAAAATTTTTGCACAATTTCTTTTAATTTACATCAAAATAAATTCTTAATTTAAATTTTGTTTACTCATTTTATTTACTTGAAAGGGAGACAGAGAGAGCAAGACCTCTCATTCACTGGTTCACTCCCAAAATGTATACAACAATAAAGGCTGGACCAGGCTAAAGTCAGGAGCCCAGTGCTCAGTCCAGATCTCCCATATGGATAACCGGGACACAAGTACTTGCCTTATCAACTGCTGTCTCCAAAGATGTGCATTTGCAGGAAGCTGGGTCGGAGGCACAGTAGCTAGGACTTGAATCAGGCACCCCAATATAGGATGTAGGTCTCCCAAAGGATAACTTAGCCACTGTGCCAAATACCCACCCTTAAGTTATTTTTTGAAACCCAAGGAAACCAAATTATCTCCATATCTCCCTCCCTCTTTGGTTCCCTGTAGTCTTTTTTTTTTTTTTTTTGACAGGCAGAGTGGACAGTGAGAGAGAGAGAGAGAGAGACAAAGAGAAAGGTCTTCCTTTCCCGTTGGTTCACCCTCCAACGGCCGCTGTGGCCAGTGCACCACACTGATCCGAAGCCAGGAGCCAGGTGCTTCCTCCTGGTCTCCCATGGGATGCAGGGCCCAAGCACTTGGGCCATCCTCCACTACACTCCCGGGCCAGAGCAAAGAGCTGGCCTGGAAGAGGGGCAACCGAGACAGAATTCTGTGCCCTGACCGGGACTAGAACCCAGTGCACTGGCGCTACAGGCGGAGGATTAGCCTAGTGAGCCGTGGCGCTGGCCTGGTTCCCTGTAGTCTTTTAACTCTGCCTCCGTTTGCATGTTCTTCTGCAGTTGGAATTTCACTGATTGTATAACAAAGCTGTAGCAGGTAGCTATGGTACTAACTTTACATGTTCTGAAGAATCCAACTCCCAGGCTAATTGGACTCTTGCAATTTAAAATTTCTGAGAGAATGAACCTGACTGGCCTAATCTTAGTCATGGTTTTATGCATTTATAATCTCATTTGGTTAACATCACTTGCGTCAATATTTGATTCATCAAGAAGTTTTCCAAGTTACCTCATCTTCATATCTGTCTAACCATTTTGAAGTACACTAATATTTGAACTGATGTATGATGTCATTGTTGGATACTTTTTCCAAGACATAAATTGTAATTCTGACAATATTAGAACATCAATATTTGCTTGTATTTATAGTATACACATTCTAGCCTCCTCAAAATAAGTAACTACAGTAAAATTTTGATGTTATTTTAAAGGACTTATTTATAGGCATATTTAATTCATGAAATTGTCAAGTAAAATCTCAAAGTTAAATCTCCAAATGTTTTATGGCAACAATTTGCTCCATTCCATTATTTTTGGCAGATTCAGTCAGATCTCTTCAGTGTACAAAAAGAATATTAAGAAAAATCACACAGCCTTCCTATTCAAAACATGAGATCTAGCACAGTTATCATCGTAAAGTGGATGCAGCTTACCTTGGTCCAATTAGAACACTCACACATGCAACAATTTACATGAGTAGGTTCATTACAGATAGGTAGCAAGGATTAACAGAAGCCCAATATGCATTGGAAGTTGGTCCCCAAGGCTCAGGAAAGCAGTGCAGGGCAGATGATGACTTGCATATGCATACTCTACTTGTACCTCAGCTGAGGGACTGCAGAAAACAGCCCTCCCTGAGTTGCATATCCTGGAGCCACGTTAATCACTGGGCTAAAGCATTGAATGGTATCCTATTTCTAGAAGAAGATGGGAATAGAACCCAAGCCATTCTGGCCAGTCTGTCTCTACTTCAAGATATTCTATTGCTAGCATATTTTATAGTTGTTCTTGAAATCAACAAGTGAGAAAATGAAAAGAATTGTGTGGATTCAAGGCCACCCAGGAACTGTTCTACCATTATCTCTTCTGGACGATATTCCTTGCAATTTCCCTTATGCAATATCTTGCAAAACAAACAAACAAGAGCCTCCTTTCTGTTCCTTTGGCACCTGAAACATGACACAGATTTCACTTTTAATATCTGTAACTGTTTACTTTCTTTTTCTTATTAGGCAGTTAGCTTTGATAGGACACGACTTCTTTCTTGTCTAGCTTTGTATCTTAGTGATCTTTTAGCGCAGTGTAAAGTACATGGTAGTCAGATTGAAAGACAACGATCACCTGGAAAAAGATAGGTATAGCACAAATAGCTATAGAATCATGATGTTCTGGGGCCATCCCTGTGGTGGAATAGGCTGACTCCACTTGCAGCACCAGCATCCATGTGGGCATGAATTCGTGTCCTGGCTGCTCCTCTTCCAATCGGGCCCCTCTTCTAACCACTGCTTATTGCCTGGGAAAGCAGTGGAAGGATGGCCCAAATGCTTGGGCCTGCAAACCTACATGGGACACCCTGAAGAAACTTTTGGCTCCTGGCTTTGGATAGGCCCAGTTCCAGCCATTGTGGCCATTTGGGTAGTGAACCAGTGGATGGAAGACATTTCTCTCTGTCTCTCCCTCTCTCTGTAACTCTACTTCTCAAATAAATAAGTAAAAACTTTTATAAAAAAAGAATCATGGTGTTCCATGGCCAATTGGAGTTCATTCTACTCTTAAGTTATACATGTATGCAGAAATAGCCAGTATTAATCTCAGATTAAGCCTTTGTTATTTTTCTTTTTACATATTTTGGATGACTCCAAAAATAGAGCAATTTTTTTACAGAAAACAATAATAAAACTTCTTTTATAAATGAGAACTGGATGAATAGTTGTGTGACTACTTGATATTGTCATGGCACAGATCAATCTATTATCCTCTTTGAAGTGAAAGGAAATGAGGAGTTAAATGCTTGCTTCCAAAATTATTAGCACAAAATCACATTGTTTTTGACCCAAGCTTCTGATGATAACCCATAATGTATTTTTAGAAATCACCTTATAATCTTCTTAAGTTATAATGACAGGTCAGAATATTTTAATGGAGAGTGAGCATAAAAATAAAAGTGAAGTATAATAGTGTCACATTTTAAGTCACAAAGTTGGCAATTAAATATGTCAACATCTTTTCCAGTTTAACCACAATTTTTTTCTGCCTTTCTCAATACCTATCCAGGCTTTGTCTCCATGATGCCTCTTTCTTCTGTCTCAGGGTGATATTTGGGCACATTGAAAACATCTCTAATGTTATGTGGCCCTTATCTGTTGGCTTCTGGGAACCTCCCTGCCAAGGTGTAGAGCATCTTGCCTTGTTTTAGACCTTGGCTTCCACCCTTGTTGTCTTCTGTGAAGAAGTTTTGGCCATCTGTACACTCTCCCAGGACACACACCTCAGTTACTGCTAGGATTCTTGACCTTATGTTATCAAGGAATTTGACTTTGGGCTACCTACCATATACCCACAGAGGTATCATATGAAAACTTTGGGGGCTGGCGTTGTGGCGCAGTGGGTTAAAGCCTTGGCATGAAGCGCTGGCATCCCATTTGAGCGCTGGTTCTAGTCCCAGCTCCTCCTCTTCCGATCCAGCTCTCTGCTATGGCCTGTGAGAGCAGTAGAAGATGGCCCAGGTACTTGGGCCCCTGCACCCACGTGGGAGACCTGGAAGAAGCTCCTGGCTCCTGGCGTCGGATTGGCACAGTTCCAGCCTTTGAGGCCATCTGGGGAGTGAACCAGCAGATGGAAGATCTTTCTCTCTGTCTCTGTTCTACCTCTCTCTGTAACTCTGTCTTTCAAATAAATAATAAAAATAAATCTTTAAAAAAAAAAGAAAACTTTGGATTTCTTCCACACTTTTCCAAGGCTGTGGAGAATAAAAAGGACCCTATTTCAGGAACTGTTCTCTACCTAACCACATCATACCATCTTAAATAGCTTGTGGTAGCTGACATTCATTATTCGTCTTTTTCTCTAAGAGCATTTTAGAATTTTATAATCTAGGTCTAACAGGAAAGCTTTAACGTTATCTGAGAGAGATAGTTGCCTACATTAAGACATGAGTGGAAAACTGAGAAGAAATGTGGCAAAATTGGAGATACACTTTATAGATTTGATTTGGGACCCAATTTGAAAAATAAGGAAAGGAAGTGGAGGATGACTTTGGAATTCTGATTCATGAAACTAGTGAGCCAGTAATAGAATGTCCATCGTCTGCAATTATGTCAGGAAATGATGGGCCAGGAGTAGGAAAAACATGAAGATATTAATGTGGAGAGCAGGAGAGAGAAAGCTACCTATATAAATATTCCAGTACTAATCAGGTAAAGGCAAGGACTTACTGGGAGCAGAATATGATGAATTTGTGCACATTTTCTTCCAGCAAATTTCACCAGTCAATAGAAGCTGAGTTATATAATAAATTTAGCGTTGAAAAGTATGTACAATAAAGACACATGTTGGATGGCATTCTAGAGATATAGAGAGATATGATTCCACAGCATGCAAGGTTGAAATTCAATATAACGCTAACAAACAACTCAGCTAATGCCACCAAGAAAGATGGAGCTGAGATGACCCTTTACAATTCACAGTTTGAGGAAAGGAGGGCTGGCTTTTCTTCCTCCAGTGGACCTGGGATGCTTCCAGAGAGGAAGGTGTCATTTTAGGGCAGCAGTGGTACAGCTTAAGGTCAATGGTTCTCAACACTGGAGCATCAATGGAATTTTGGTGCTTGTTACAAAGGCAAAACATTGTGCCTCAGCCAGACCAACTAAATCAGAAATCTGGGGGCATGGACTTCCGTGTTTTAAACTCTCCTAATGAACTTAGGATATGCTAATTTTTGGAAATTTTAAGGGTCACCCTGTTACAAGTTGCCAACATTAACTGAATCAGCTACTGGGGGATGGGTGCTTCACTCCTATGGAGTAGAAATGGGGTATCACCACTGCATCCCCAATAGGTAAAGTCATAAAGATGAGACGGGAGGCACTGTCTTCTATTTTGAATTAGGGATGTTGAGAATAGGTTTACTAGGAAAGACAAAATGGAAAATTAAGGAATTTGAATATTAATTATGGAATTATTCTGTGAAACAGTCTTTTCCATTTATTGCCTTTTTCTTTATCTCAAGCATTCACCTAATATATAAAATTAAGTATTCCTTAACAGTAACAACTCTTCTGAACTCAACTATGATTACAACAAATACTTCTGAATAAGAAGTTTTATGTTGTGATTAAACAAGAATATCTTACTAGTTCAAGCAGTTAACTATAACTCACAATATGTTTCTTCCCTTTATTATGTATAAGTTGGTAATAATTAAAAGAAGTTCTTGAAAGTAAATTAAACTTCATTAAATAGAAATATTAATCTAAAGCAAATATATTTTTGTGTATCTGATTAGCATACAAGTTTTTGCTAGAGTAAAATACCTAGTAATTCATTAAAGCACTCATAAGATTGTGTAAAAACAATTTTAAACCCACAGTCAATCAATTCTTTTCCAAGGCTGCTGGTTATATATACTCTTTATTACCAAACTTCTGTATCTTAAATTCTTATAGCACTAACCTTGACTAGAGAAATGGTCATTGCAAATGCTCCATTTATTTAATGAGCAAAATAGTTTGATGGTTCAGTTCACAGAGGTCTAGATGCTGGGTTGCAGGGAGGCTACCTACCTTGAAATTTTCTCATTATTCAGCGCTGGTGGCACCCAGAAAATGGTAAGCTGAGAGGAGACCTGTTAAGTCATTTCATCTTATTTTTAGTTAGCATTCAAAATAAACTACTTTTGCAAAAGTCAGTACGTTTTCTGCACTATCTCAAATAGAAGAAACACTTCCTAGGCAATAGAAACCAATAAAAATGTGTTAGGTTTAAATGCCCAAGGAGTGGTAGATTCTGAATTTTGATTAACTATAGTGACTACCCAAGGATACTTTAGTATCTTTTCAGGAAAAAATTAAGTGTAAAATTCTCAATAGAGTTAATTTAAACTAAGGTAATATATGGAGCAAACACCAACCAGGAAGAGCCTTCTGATGCATGAATATATGTTTACATTTGTGTGTGCTATTTACCTTTTAGTTTTTAAAAGACACAGTCTCCTAACTGGATCTCAAACTCAGCAGGGGAAGTTGAATTAGCCATTTGTTCCTACTTGGTGAAGTGTTAGTATCCTCCTGGTCCTTTATTATCCGCCATTTTATTGTTATAGAAACGGGTGATGACAGAAGATATTAAGCAAAATTAGCCAGTGATTTATGACTTCTTTTTTTAAAAAAATTTATTTAAGGTATATAAATTTCATATATACAGATTTAAAAACACAGTGATAATTTCCACTGTAGCTTCCCTCCCTCCCATACTCCCACCCTTCTCCCTCTTCCCTCTCCTAGTCCCACTCTTAATTTTTATAAAGAGCAATTTTCAGGTCACTTTATACTCATATGATTAACTCTTTACTTAATGTAGGGTTAATCTTATGAGTATAAAGTAAACCAAAAATCGGGGGCCGGCGCTGTGTCGTAGCGGGTTAAGCGGTCTCCTGCAGTGCTGGCATCCCATATGGGCGCATGTTCAAGACCCAGCTGCTTCACTTCTGATCCAGCTCTCTGCTATGGCCTGGGAAAGCAGTAGAAGATGTCCCAGGTCCTTAGGCTTCTGCACCCACATGGGAGACATGGAAGAAGCTCCTGGTTCCTAGTTTCAGATTGGCACAGCTCCGGCCACTGTGGCCAATTGCAGAATGAACAAGGGGATCCAAGACCTTTCTCTCTCTCTCTCTCTCTCTCTCTCTCTCTCTCTTTCTCTCTCTTCTCTCTCTACCTCTCCTTCTCTCTCTGTAACTCTGACTTTCAAGTAAATAAATAAATTTTATAAAAAAATAGAAAATAAATCAAAAATCAATATTTGTAAAGATTAAGAGTGGGAGTAGGAGAGGGAGGTGAAGAATGGTGGGAGCATGGGCGGAGGGAGAGTAGGGGGAGAAGTATCAATATATTTCTAAACCTGTATATATGAAATACATGAAGCTTCTATAATAAATAAAATTTAACAGAAAAAAAGATTGAATAGTTTTCCATTGCGTGTATACACCGTATCTTCTTTACTCATCCATTAGTTAATGGATGTGGTCCCTATGTTGAGCTATTGTGAATATAACTACAATAAATATGGAGTGCAGGGCCGGCGCCGCGGCTTACTAGGCTAATCCTCCGCCTTGCGGCGCCAGCACACCGGGTTCTAGTCCTGGTCGGGGTGCCGGATTCTGTCCCGGTTGTCCCTCTTCCAGGCCAGCTCTCTGCTGTGGCCAGGGAGTGCAGTGGAGGATGGCCCAAGTGCTTGGGCCCTGCACCCCATGGGAGACCAGGATAAGTACCTGGCTCTTGCCATCGAAGCAGCGCAGTGTGCCGGCTGCGGCAGCCATTGGAGGGTGAACCAACGGCAAAGGAAGACCTCTCTGTCTATCTCTCTCTCACTGACCACTCTGCCTGTCAAAAAAAAAAAAAAAAAAAAAAAAAAAAAAAAAGAAATATGGAGTGCAGGTGTTTCTTTCAGACTAATTTTATTTCTTTGGTATATATACCCAATAGTTGGACTGCAGGACCATAAATTAGTTCTATTTTTTTTTTAATTTTTTTGAGGAATCACGATACCGGTTTTCATATCTACTCATTTATATTCCCACAAATAATATACAAGTGTTCTGTTTTCTCCACATTTTCATCAACATTTGTTATATTTCCTTATTTTAGAATAACTATCTTAATAGGTATGAGATTATATTTCATTATAGTTTAACCTTTTTTTTAAGATTTATTAATTTAGGGCTGGTGCTGTGGTGCAGAGGTTAATGCCCTGGCCTTTAGTGCCGGCATCCCATATGGGCGCCAGTTTGAGACCCGGCTGCTCTACTTCCAATTCAGCTCTCTGCTATGGCCTGGGAAGGCAGTGGAGGATGGCCCAAGTCCATGGGCCCCTGCACTCACACGGGAGACCCGGAGGAAACTCCTGGCTCTTGGCTTCGGATCGTTGCAGCTCCGGCTGTTGTGGCCAATTGGGGAGTGAACCATCGGAAGGAAGATCTCTCTTTTTCTCTCTTTCTCTCTCTCTCTGCCTCTCCTCTCTCTGTGTAACTATGACTTTCAGATTTATTAATTTATATGAAAGAGGTACAGAAGGAGAGATACACAGAGAGATTTTCCATCTGAGGTTCACTCCCCACATGTCTGCAAAGGCCAGAGCTGAACTAGGTCAAAGCAAGGAGCCAAGACCTTCTTCTAAATTTCACAGATGGAAGGGTTCCAAATACTTGGGCCATCTTCCACTGCTCTCTGAGGTTCATTGGCAGGCAGCTGGGTTAGAAGTAGAGCAACTACGGCCGGCGCCGCGGCTTACTAGGCTAATCCTCCGCCTTGCGGCGCCGGCACACCGGGTTCTAGTCCCGGTTGGGGCGCCGGATTCTGTCCCGGTTGCCCCTCTTCCAGGCCAGCTCTCTGCTGTGGCCCGGGAGTGCAGCGGAGGATGGCCCAGGTGCTTGGGCCCTGCACCCCATGGGAGACCAGGAAAAGCACCTGGCTCCTGGCTCCTGCTATCGGATCAGCGCGGTGTGCCGGCCGCGGCGGCCATTGGAGGGTGAACCAACGGCAAAGGAAGACCTTTCTCTCTGTCTCTCTCTCTCACTGTCCACTCTGCCTGTCAAAAAAAAAAAAAAAAAACACAAACTGATGATGCAATATGGGATGCATGAGATGCTGGTGTCACAAGCAGTGGCTTAACCTGCTGCATCACAACACTGGCCCAAACATAGAAACTTTAGCTTGCTATAATCTTATTTGCTTTCTTATTTATTTATTCATTCACTCATTCATTCTTTTTTCTTTTGTTTCTTATGCTTTTGGGGTCATACCCAAAATATCATTGCCTAGGGCAATGTCATCTAACTTTCTCATGTTTCCCTTTGGTAGTATTACAGACTCAGGTCATACATTTAAGTCTTTAATCCATTTTAAGTTGATTTTTGTATATAGTGTAAAATATCTAATTTCATTGTTTTACATGAGGATATCCAGTTTTTCCAACACTATTTATTGAAAAAACTGTCCTTTCTTTAATACATGTTCTTGGCATCGTTGTCAAAAATCAATTGACCATAAATGTGTGGGTTTATTTCTAGGCATCAATGATTTTTATTGTATATAACTGATATTAAAACCTGAGTAAAAGTCATTTACTTGACTCCTAAATATATCACTTTCTCTTGGTACACTACTTTCATTTTAATGAATATTTTCTCCCTGTGCCCATGACAACCTTGTGTTGCAAGAACCTGACATGATTGCGTATACAGAGGTGCCACACGTCTTCCTGGCCACAGGGACTTTTTTACAGGTGGGTCTGTGGTTTAGCTGGTCCAGTGAGAGTGAATATAGGGACATTTATTTTGAGGTTGTGATAGAAAAGGTCTTCTTGTTGGATGGGAATTTGAAAATATGATTTCTTTGGGACACTCTCATCCTTCTTGGACCACGAAGGAAAGACTTTCAATTAATAAAGTAAATATCCAGGGAGAGGAGTTGAAAGATGCAAAAAGGATTTTTAAAATTCTGGTAATACCTTTTGGGCTATGGTTAATAGACTATCAGAAGGACTATTCAATCACAGCAATAAAATTATCTTTATTAACTATACTTATTAGTTATGTTTTCCACTACTTGCAAACAAAAGCATGCTGGTAAATATACTATATTCTACAATCCTAACTTGGGTGGAAAGCAAAACAAAACAAATCAAAAATAGAAACATATGCAAAGAAACTTAAGTAGCAATATTTCTATACAAATATAAACTTTTTCTTTCACATGATTTATATTTCATAGGTGCTTGCAATGCTGTATTTTAATTGCTTATCTTCATTCAACATTCTTGAAGACAAAGACACCCAATATCAGTATGCAATTTGAAGAATACTTATTTTATTTCTTTTTACTTTATTTGTTGTCATGAAAATATACATAATATTATCCAAGTATTATTTATAAGACAAGAGGGTTTCTGAACATCAACAGAAGACAGTCATCTATAAATAAAAATCCTATTTCATTCACATATTTTGCTCATGGTAATAAAGAGAACATGAAAAAAATGGAAAATCAGAGAACAAACAAATTGTTTCCTTTTCTATTTCAAAGATTACCTGGAGGTATCTGTTGCACTTGACTATACAATTAGAAAGATGCATCGCTTGAGGTTAAAATTTCCAGTGTATAAAGTGTATGTTTTCATGAATATATTGATCTAAATAACTTAGAGAAAACGCTTATGCTTTTGTTGCAGGTCAAAACTCACCAGTGGCGTGCCATCGTCAAATAACAAAAATACACACACACACAAACACACACACACACCCCTTTTTAAAAAATTTTTATTTAGGTCATACAAGCAAGTTTCATGTATTTCATATATACAGATTTAGGAACACAGTGACACTTACCCCCTACCCTTCCTCCTGCCCACGTTCTATCCCTTCCTCCTCTTCTCTCTCACATTCCCACTCTTAATTTTTACAAAGATCTATTTTCAGTTCATATAGTTTGAGTGCATACATGTTTGTGAATTAATTGACTGTACATTCTAGTGACTTTATTTTAGCTATTAAGGAGTCACAATAAGGAGCCCACTTGGAAGGTTGACCCTGATGGAAATAATTGACTCTCTGGGAAATAACTGATAAGAATCAATGTCAGATTGTAGATCAGTATATTTATGACAGATCAGATGGTTTCTTGTTGAAGTATCAACACGCTTAAATAAATAGAAAGGTGACACAGGGGGGCTGGTATTGTGAGATAATGGGTAAAGCAGCTGTCTGCAACACTAGCAACCCATGTGGGCAACGGTTCAAGTCCGGTCTGCTCCACTTCCAATCCAGCTCCTTTGTAAGGCCTGGGAAAAGCAGCAGAAAATGATTCAAGTATTTGGGACCCTGCCATTCATGTGGGCGACCTGAATGAAGTGCCTGGCTCCAGGCTTCAACCTGATCCTGCCCTGGCCATTGCAGCCATCTGGGGAGTGAAAGAGAGGATGGTAAGTTTGGGCTAATAAGGGTGGCAGGCAAATCCCTTCATGATCTGACTTCCATATTTTCATCTGTTGTCATCCTGCTGCATATATTGAGAGCTTCTGCACACTTGCTTTTCTCACTTTCTTATCTGAACCACCTGCACTTCAGCCCAAACATTGTCTTAGGGGAGTTACCGATACCCTTTTACTTTTCCCCAGCTACTTTGGCATTCTACTTTTGACTTCCATAACATTCTTGGTAATACAATGGTGTATGGTGAATATTGATTTATCTATCTTACCTATAAGGTTGCAAGCCTTTTTGAAAGAGAAACTGACTTTTTTCTTGGTACACCAAGAGAGAAAGGTAGTGCTTATATATAAAACTGGAGGAAGCTGACTGAATGGATGAATGAGCGAGTGAAAGAATAAATAGAACAGGGGCCGGCGCTGTGGCATTGTGGGTAAAGCCACCGCCTGCGGTGTCGACATCCCATATGGATGCTGGTTCAAGACCCGGCTGCTCCACTTCAATCCAGCTCTCTGATGTGGCCTGGGAAAGCAATAGAAGATGGCCCAAGTCCATGGGCCCCTGCACCCATGTGGGAGACCCGGAAGAAGCTCCTGGCTCCTGGCTTTGGATTGGTGCAGCTCCAGCTGTTGCAGCCATCTGGGGAATGAACCAGAGGATGGAAGACCTCTCTCTCTCTCTCACTCTCTGCCTCTCCTCTCTCTGTGTAACTGTGAATTTCAAGTAAAATAAATAAATCTTTAAAAAAGAATAAATAGAACAAAATAGAATTTGGTTTCCATCCAACTTCAATCGATTGAAATGACACAATTCTTTACCTCTCCCCATATCTATACCTATTGTCCTATACCTTTTATGTATTGCATTTGGGCATTACCAAGTGGTCTATTTTGGTAATGAAATTTTGGTAAGCAAGATGCAAGCAGAGAGTGGCAGAGAGACATGTGAAGCAGAACCACTGCAGAAATATGAATGAGCTCAGCTAAGTTCAGCCAAACCTCACATAGATCAGCCAAATCCTATGAATGCATGATTTATTTATGCTCAATGTTTATGCCACTGAGCTTTGAGTGATCTATTAGCATTATTCTCACAATATGTAACTAATACACCTATGATCATTAGTAACCTTAATTTAGCAATACTTCTGGTAAAAGCAATATAATTATTAGCATTGATCATAGGAAATGCAGAATAATGGTTGACATAGCCTGTTGTAAAGCTAGATTGCTTGGCTTTTAACTTATCTAAATATAATGACAACTTGACCTTGATCAAATTACTGATTTACATGATGGCTCCGTTTTCTTATATAAAAATATGGGAAATAGTTGTCTAAATACTTTGCTATTAACATTAAAAGTGTAAATGTGTATAGACTACTTAGAATTCTACCTGGCATGGAATGAGTACTCAAGAAATGTTTGCTATTCTTCTTATGTTCAAAGAGAACTTCCTTATTATTTTATCTCTTGGTAAATATTTCACTATGTTCACTTAAAGCTTTATCATTTGGTTCTGTGTATCCATAAAAAATCATAAAAATATTGATGTTTTATTATTTTGGCTTAATAGCATGTCTCTCTTGAACTCATAACTAGGAATAATCAACCGTACTTAGATAACTAATAAAGTGATAAAGACAGAGATTTTCTGATAATTACATTAGATATTCTAATCAAATATGGAAAGGTAGGCAATGAATAGGGAAAGCCTATGCATGACTGAGCTAATACCCTGTCTCCAAAATCTTCAGGTTGAGATTCTTCTGTGCCCAGTTTTGAAATACTTTCAGTTACCCAGAGAATATTTCTCCACAGATGGATTAGCCCCAATAGACCCTCAATTCTTATAGAATCTTAGATTTACCTTAAGACATTGCATTTTGGTAATTTCTGACTTTCATCTGACTTCACTCAGACCTTTTTGGCTCCCATAATTTGACACTGTGGAATACTTACTGATCAAGTGACAGAAAGGGCAAAAGTTTTACCCTTTAACCAAGAAGCCTGTGTGGAGGGACTCTTGAATCTCCCTAAATTTCTCTACTCTTATGCAAAAGGTTCACTACTGCATATAAAACCCAAGAAGCTATCAAGGATAATGCTCAACCTTGCCGGAAGTTGACAGGGCAGGCAGAAGGAAAAAATATGAAAAGCCCTTCGTTGTCCCTGTAGTTGCCAACTGAAACCTCCTAGTTGCCAAGGAATTTTAAGCAAAGGACTTAGACATCTGTGAGGATTCTTCCCAGAAAGCACTGGCGCAGTGCTTCAGGAGACAGCAGGCCCATCCTCATCATCTGCAAAGAGAAGAGCCAAAATGCTGACGGCAGCAGTTGCTGAGACTTCTTTCTCATCTCTCTCCAGCACTGGCACAATCCCTCAATGAGCTCCCTCAATCAGTTACCGAGCAGTGCTAAACAAGTGTTTTTCAGATTCTGCCTGCTGTAAGAACAGTATTCTTTTGATAGGAGAGAAATTCAAGGAATAATAGAATAGTCTAAACACATCTCTCAGAACTTGGCATCATCAGTGCTTTGCATCAACATATTTTCAATTATTAGCAGGCCCGAATTGAGGTGCTTCTAAATAGATACGGATGTGAATAGAATTAATTATGACCCAAAGATATTGCATGAAGATGCGGCCTTGTGGGTGACAATAGAGGGGTTGTGTTAGAGCCATTTCCCTTTACTAATAGTATAGAGATATAAATAGCTTGTAGATTTGGCTCCAGGATCATCTGTTCCTGAGGGCCTGCTTAGGAAGATGAGAAATGAGGATTATGTTATTAGAATATAAATTTGGCCTCTGGGGAAGCTGTTCTAGCTTAAAAAAATTATAGACATCTTTACAACTCAGAAACCATTCTGCATACTTGACAACTCAGTGGAAATATGAAGCAAGCCATACACATCAGTGAGAAATATAGGAATGTTTTCATTTGGAAGATGAAAATAATAGGACTTCCTTGCACCACAAAGACCATTCACAATGTTGAAGAAATTCTTTGGAGATGCAGGGATGAAGGCTGTCCTTACAGAGTGCATCCTTCTGACTTGAAAGCTTGCTGACAAATGATTATTAATAACAATAGGCAAGAAAAGAGGCCCTGCCTGTGCTTGAGGGGTGCTGAAATATTTTAGAAATCCATGGGGGTTATTAAGCATTATCCCTTTTCCCACACTACCCTTCAGTGTGGTGAAAAATGAGGCAATAGGACAGGTCATGGATGCCAGCTTTCACTCTGGGTACACTTGGGGAAGAAATCCAGGGTAGGACTACTTCATTAATCTCCTTTAAGCCTTCGACCATTACTCACAAGGCTGTCCAGAAAATGCTCTGGTTTTGTTCTGGAAACTTCAGAGCTCTATTTACATCAGAAGGGACATCGAGTACCACAACAGGCACTCAAAATGAAATCCTACAGCTCAGCCTGCCAACCAGCATGGAAAGTGTGCAGCTGTAAGTGAGCCTCACAAGGCAAGTCACGCACAAGAGAAGGCAGACAGCAAGATGCCAAAATAGCTTATAGATAGCATGAGAAAGGGGACAGGCTGAGGACGGCAGGCAGCAAAACCGAAAATGCCTCACAAAGGGAAATCTTTGGTTTAGTTCTCTAGAAGCAGACAGACAGAAAGAAGAAGAGAGAGGCCACACTGAGTGTGCAAGGGCCGTGCCAGGCCCTGAGATAAGGCTTGCCCGAGAAGCCTGCAGCTGTGCACACAGGGTTATATCCATCTGAACCCTGGGTTTAGAAGGACTCTGAGTTATTTATCAAGCCTGACAGCTGTATTTGATGCTCTCACTGTCATCTGTGTCATTGTTGAATAAAAAGGGCAGGAAAGTAAGGAGCTGCAGGGACATCATAAATATTAAGGCTATACAAATGACACTTTCAACGCGAGATCACAACCGTACACATTTCTGATAAGGTTATTTAAATGCTCTGTGTATCTCTTATTTTATACACGTTGACACCTCCATATAGGCCATGCAAAAGCTAGAAAAATATCTATAAAATTAGCTTCGTATCTTCTCTGCTGGCTCTTGGCCCCTACTGCCACGTTTCTGAGAAATAGAACGCTTGTAGACAGTGCGTGTGTTAAGGGCACAGCGACATGTTTATAGGCAGCACACACATGTAAACCTCATTTTCTAACATCTGAGCCCATGTAAACCTTGTGGGAATTGTTGCTTCCTAAAAGATCTTACAGAGCTTAATCTCTATTCATGTGAAACAAGAAACACTGTCCTCTTATTTTATTCTGAAGCCATCTTCAATGCCGGAGATGAATCTGGATATAGGGGAAGTTGACATTTACTCAGAATTATTATTCAATCAAAGTTCTATTTTCTTCTTATGATGATTTCATTTGTCAGAGTAGTTTTAATGCAGAGCTTGTGATCAAGTCCTTTTTTAAAACAATTGGTACTACCATCTGTGTCACCTGAGGCTTCTTTTTGTTGATTATTATGCATTGTAGCCTCATGTAGTGCGATACAATGAAAACATAAATAATCTGAGTCTTGTTTTGCTGGGAGAAAAAGCTCCAGACAGTTACGTGGTGCCAGGGAACTGATTCCAGAGCGGGCAAGGCAACGTAATATTCTTCCCACACAAACATGCTGCAGTTTTTTTCATCCTCTCTTTAAAATTCTTTGTTTAGCTTGATTAGAGATGCACATCAGAGGCATTTTCTAGGGCACGGGACCTGTGTGCCTGGGAACTTCCCACCGCGCTGATGAAGCACCATTCACCTAGACTGAGCTGCTGGAGTTCAGAACAACCCTAGGGCATTTCTGTTTTCTGTTTTATATCTCGTTTGTTCTTTCTCTTTGTTCTCTTCCATTCAGAGGAAGGTGCGTGCTAATGCCAACTTGTTAGAAGTGTACCCAGCAGGAGGAGAATATGAGCTGTTTGGATTCTTTAAAATAGTTCTTGCTTATTTGCCCGATGCTTCATATAACAAATTAGATGGTAGTCTTTCCTGGGACACGTGGGACCCACTTCTCAAGTACTTCAGGTTTGATGCTTGGTTAAAAACGATGGACTTCAGTGGTTTACTCTAACTCTCTCATTATGAGCTCTTGGCTTCCTCGCCCTCAGGGCCAGTACAAACGGTTTTTGGCTATTATGTAACACAACTGTCTTCAAGAAAATCCGAAGCATTGCAGAATGACTCAGCAATGTCGTGTGTGGAAAATGCTGGGTTTCACCGTGAGTTTCTGCTGTCTTGCTCTAGTAGATACCCTATGACATTTGCCTCTTGGAATATCCTGAAAACAGAGGAGCATACTGGGCTAAGCTAATATTTGGTAGTATTTTTAAACTTAGTAGCCGAATAAATCACTGGGAGAACAGTGATAACTCAGCTTCCTTGCACACAATTTTAAGAGCTAGGGTTTGGTATCAAGATTTGTATTTAGCTTATTGACCAATGTAACTTCCAGAGTAGCTTTTTTGATTGACTGGTATTTTCATGTTTGCACTTTCATGAAGGCACTAAAGAAAATAGCCTTCTAAAATGAGGAAAGCATTTATTGGTGATAAGAAGGGGATCTCCTTTAGTGCCCCCTTATGCCTAAAAACCGTCTTGAGCCATTCACTCTCCTACTGGAAATATTTTCCTTTTCATATTCTTAAGAGCCAGATTTTCAGGACTTAGGACAAGCATTGATGGACACCTGGGATTTTGATTTTCCACATACTTACTACTCAGATAGGTTGATTAACTATGTTTTAGTCAATTAACCACAGATGTGCCTTTGTGTGTGCAGCTAGTTTGTAATTGCCCTAATTGATTCTGTGAAGTGATCTTTGCTCAGAGTCAAGCCAGAAGTAGGCTTTGCTAGTGACTTTGATGGAATGACCCCCAAAACTCCTGCGTTAAAGCTTTGATATGAAAAAGCCCAAGAAGCTTGCCCAGGCCCCTCTGCTTACTTAATTATATCTTTGATCATTTATTTTACCAATTGACTTCTGGCTAGGCCAGGTTATGTTGGATCTTGATGAGGCTGACCAGACTCACAGGAGCGAAGGAAATGTCTGAGCTCATTATCTTCTTTCTCGCCTTCTCAGAGCTGTTTTCTGGACACTGTGTGCAAATTATGGTTCTCAGATGTTCTCTTCAGAATGACTCCTGCCTTTCTTCCCCTCTTTCGAATTATTCCATTACTATAGGGTGAACTGTCAACTTCCTGTCTTCCAGGTACTGATGTTGGAGATTTATGTTAACATGACCCACTCATTCTGCTATAAGAGTTGCCTCTCCAAGTCTATCTAAATACTAAAATTATTTTGGTAAAAGTGAGGCTTTAAGTACAAGGTTGGGTTCATATAAAGATCCAGTAGATACAGCAATTAATTAATTCAGAATCCTCAATTAACTTTTAGCACTTTACTAATAAAACAGTGGGGTAGAAAACATTTGATGCCTTTTTTCTTGTACTTGGTAACAGTTTTCAAATTAGCTTTAGCATCCACAACCTCTTAAACCCTACGCCTGTTATTGAGATGATAGCAGAAGACATAGAGTAAGCAAAAACAACGTTTTTTTTTTTCCTTTTTTTTGGCTATAAAAAGGATTGGAAATAGAAATTAGGTAATGGAACAAGAAATGTTCTTTTTTTTTAATAAAAAGGATCTGAGTTGGTGAACTATGATTTATATTTAGCACCAGTTTCTGCTAATATTTTCCTATGTTCCTAAATCAGTATATATGAAATACGCAAAATTTGTTTTCCTTAAGTACAATAAAATTAAAAAAGAACACAAGGCAAAAAAATAGGTATAGGAGTTCATTTCCTATTCATTTACACAGGGTATCTACTCTTAGAATGCAGATAACACTGGGAACTGGAAAATAAAAAGCCCTTCCCCACTCTAAGACCTTTCCAGAAGTATATCTTCAGAGAAAAAAGGACCCTGGGGGTGGGCATTTGGCACAATTTTTAAAGAAGCCACTTAAGACACATGCATCCCATTTCAGAGTCCTTGGGTTCGAGTCCTGCCTCCACTTCTGGGGAAGCCTGATGTTACATGCACACCCTGGAGGCTGCAGGAGATGCTCAAGTACTGGAGTCCCTGACAACTGCCTAGGAGACCTAGACTGAGTTCTGGGCTCCTGGATTTGGCCTGGCTTAATTCTGGATGTTGTGGGCATTTAGGGAGTGAACCAGTGGATGGAAGGTCCCTGTCTCTGACTTTCAAATACATGAAAACAAATTATTAACAATGAAAAATTAAAAGTAAAAACAGCTGATGGAATCCAGGAAGTATTCAGGATATGTGTTGGCCATTGATGGATAAAGATCAATATTCTGTTTCCAAAAGAACTTCAAAAATTCATGGAAAATATATAACAAAAATGCATAGATTTCAAGATTTTTTCACTAAAATAAGCTTATCTTTTAATTTTATTTCCCATGAATGTTTTGATGACCCTCTTACATGTTTCTTTGGAGGAGAGAGCATGGCAGCAGAGGAAGAGGTGAACAATGGTTGTGGAGATAAATTTTATGTATTACATCATTTTACCCAGAGTGCTGGACTTTACAGAGTTTTTCATGGTTCATGTTCATGGGAGCAAATACTTTTCCCCAAATTTTTATATTTATTTGTATAATTTTGCTGCCACAACCCTTATTTTGATGGGTTTTGTGGATGTTGTCATTAGGATCAAATGTCAGAGTGTACAGTTGTGTGAAGTTTGTAAAAATATAACAGCACCAAAGGGGAAACTTGTTGAAATGAAATGGACACTATGAGAAACAGTGACTTGATCAGCTCTTGTCCTGACGGTTGATGTACAATGTAATACTTTATCAATTTTAGTATTTTTTTTTGTTCTAGTACCATTGGTTGAACTCTGTAATTAACACACAATTATTCTTAGGTGTTTAAATTTTAACTGAAATGTGATCCCTGTTAGGAATTTGGTAAACATTATGCTGAGTGAAATAAGTCAATCCCAAAGGGACAAATACCACTTGTTCTCCTTGATAGGTGACAACTAACTGAGCACCAAAAAGGAAACCTGTTAAAGTGAAATGAACACTATGAGAAACAGTGACTTGATCAGCCCTCACCCTGACTGTTGATGAGCAACTTGATATGTTATCCCTCTTAGTATTTTTTTTTTGTTTATTCTACTTAATACTTTTGGTTGAATACTGTAATCAATACACAATTCTTCTTAAGTGCTGAAACTTAACTGAAAAGTGATCACTGTTAAATATAAGAGTGGGAATAAGAGAGGGAAGAGATGTGCAATTTGGGACATGCTCAAGCTGACTTACCTCAAACGGTAGAGTTAGAAACATACCAGGGGATTCCAATTCAATCCCATCAAGGTGGCATGTACCAATGCCATCTTACTAGTCCCAGTGATCAATTTCTGTTCACAATTGATCATAATGATAGGACTAAGAACCAAAGGGATCACATAAACAAGAATAGTGTCTGCAAATACTAGCTGATAGAATCAAAAAGGGAGAGAATGATCCAACATGGGAAGTGAGATACACAGCAGACCCATAGAATGGCAGATGTCCTAAACAGCACTCTGGCCTCAGAATCAGCCCTTAAGGCATGCAGATCCAGCTGAAAAGCCCATGAGAGTATTTCAGGCATGGAAAGCCAAGACACTCTGGGGAAAAAAATAAATAAATGAAAGATCTCTGGGAGTGAGATCCCAGTGGAAAGAATGGGTCATCAAAGAAGGAGGTACCTTTCTCTGAGGGAGGAGAGAACTTCCACTTTGACCATGGCCTGGTCTAAATATGATCAGAGTTGGTGAACTCAGGGGGCTTCCATAGCCTTGGCAGCTCATGACAATAGCCTAGGGTGATTACTGATGCCATAAACAAGAGTGTCAATTTGTTAAGTCAACAACAGGAGTCGCTGTGCACTTACTCCTCATGTAGGATCTCTGTCCTTAGTGTGCTGTACATTGAGATTTAATGCTATAACGAGTACTCAAACAGTATTTTTCACTTTATGTTTCTGTGTGGAAGCAAACTGTTGAAATCTTTACTTAATGTATGCTAAACTGATCTTCTGTATATAAAGAGAACTGAAAATGAATCTTGATGTGAATGGAAGGGGAGAGGGAGTGGGAAAGGGGAGGGTTGCGGGTGGGAGGGACGTTATTGGGGGGGGAAGCCATTGTAATCCATAAGCTGTACTTTGGAAATTTATATTCATTAAATAAAAGTTTAAAAAAATTAAAAAAAATGGAGGGAGCAATCTTGCCCCTAACTCTCATTTGCCTGATTTATGATGCTTTTTGTTGCAATTAATGAAAATTAAACTCAAAATGTCTTAGATACTGAAAATATCTGCATGATAGGTTTAACCTTAAGTTTTATCTAAAGACTTAACCTGCTCATCGAGGACCCAGTTGGTTTATTCCTCTACTTTGTTTCTGAGATATTAACCCCTAACACCATAGTTTCTCCCATGCTCACACACAAGCTGCCAGCAGCTCGCAAAAACAAATGTTTACAATAGGAGAAAGAGCACCTGTTCCATAATTTCCAGCAAAGGTCCTGATGACCCCTTATTTGGTCCATAGTAACTTTCTGATTTTTACACTGATTGGTCCAGTTTGGGTTATAAGTCTGTTCCTTAAGCAATTTCACTACACTTATGAGCTTAATAGAAATCATGTCCTTTACCCTTAAACAACCCCAGCCCAAGGTTCAGCTCCACCAGATAAACATGGTCAAAACTGGAAGTATATGAATCTCTCAAGTCAGAATTGTTTACTCTCGCCACTAGAAAGAGTAGTTCCTGGAAATAAGACCGCAACTATTGACTATACCAATGTATATATATTATACAAAGGAGAATGAAGGCCGGTGCCGTGGCTCACTAGGCTAATCCTCCGCCTTGCGGCATCAGCACACCGGGTTCTAGTCCCCGTCGGGGCGCCGGATTCTGTCCTGGTTGCGCCTCTTCCAGGCCAGCTCTCTGCTGTGGCCAGGGAGTGCAGTGGAGGATGGCCCAAGTGCTTGGGCCCTGCACCCGCATGGGAGACCAGGAGAAGCACCTGGCTCCTGGCTTCGGATCAGCGCGAAAAGATAATTTTATCTTAAAGAAGAATAGAGCTACAAAAATATTGTAGAACAGGTTCAGTCTTTGAAACAGAATCATGGTGACTTAATTCATAGAATCTTAGTGCTGAACACTAGAGAACTAGAAGAATTGAGTTTTTTTTAAAAGATTTATTTATTTATTTGAAAGTCAGAATTACATAGAGAGGAGAAGTAGAGACAGAGAGAGGTCTTCCATCACTGGTTCACTCCCCAATTTGCCACGACTGCCGGAGCTGCGCTGATATGAAGCCAGGAGCCAGGAGCTTCTTCTGGGTCTCCTACATGGGTGCAGGGGCCCAAGGACTTGGGCCATCTTCTACTGCTATCCCAGGCCATAACAGAGAGCTAGATTGGAAGAGGAGAAACCGGGACTAGAACTGGCATCCATATGGGATGGTGGTACTTCAGGTCAGAGCATTAACCCACTGTGCCACAGCACCAGCCCTGAGACTCAAGTTTTTAAAATCTTTATTATTACATACACTGAACTGAAATCTTCCTACATCTAAATTTTACCAAATAATTTTCTTTGATGCTGTCATGTAAACTCTTCTTATTAGAAGAAATGCTAGTCCCTTAAGCATTTGAAGTTAGTTGTAAGTAATAATCATAGTACCATCATCTTATATTTCCTAGTACTTTGAAGTTTTCAAAATAGTTACATTCATACATACATATATATATACATACACACCCATATACATAAATAAACTGGAGAACTAAACAAATTAGGATTTTTTTTTTTGTCAGAAAGTAATAGAAAGCAATTTCAATTATGAGGTTATAAAGGAGGAACTTGCTATCTAGGGACTTCAAGAAAAGTTTGAACAACCAAGCAGCAAGTAGGTACTGAAGGACATGGCTGTACTCGGAATGACTCAGGAGTGAAAATAACATGACTCACTATTTTTAATCGGCCTCTCTCTGTTTATCAGCTTCTTTCTTATTGTGGGCTGCCTTTCTTGGACAGTAACCATAACAAATAGTAACTTCTTAACTGCCATCTGCCATCTTTGCCTTTTGAAGACCCTCTGACTTCTTTCTGGCTCACAAATCCCCACGAAGGGCCTGATGGAATGATCAAGGTCACCTTCCTGCACTTGCTACAATCAAGTGTAGCTGGAGGTAGCCTTGTCACTCCAGTTTCTCAGAAAGGCTTCTGGGAAGACAGTCACATAACTACTTATTATATCAATCCAGTTTTATCAACAAGGGAACTGAGACTCAGAGATATCAGGCCATTTATCTGAGACACTATCTCTTGCCATTGATAGGTCAAGAACTTCAGGTCTGCTGACAGAATGTCTTTTTATGAGTTATCTCAGAAATTTCTCTTTTCTAACTTAACCTGCACTGCTCTTATTCACAGATAAATACCTTATGTAATCTTTCAATTACAATTTCCTACAGGTATTCGATTCACCCAGAACTTTACACATTACTGAGCAATGAAAATCACGGGAAAATCATCAAACTATGCTTCTTTATACTTCAGTCAAGTCACATTAGTTATTCTGGAAATCTCTGCTATAATCTAAAACCCTCTATATTTTTCACTCAAAGATGTGTTAGGTGGGGCTGATGAATCTTCTTAATAATAAAAAGATAAATCTCTCTGATATTTCACGTTTTAAGTTTTTTTTTTTTTTTTTTTTTTTTTGGACAGGCAGAGGTAGAGAGAGAGAGAGAGAGAGAAAGGTCTTCCTTTCGTTGGTTCACCCCCAAAATGGCCGCTACAGCCGGCGCTGCGCTGATCTGAAGCCAGGAGCCAGGTGCTTCTCCTGGTCTCCCATGCAGGTGCAGGGCCCAAGCACTTGGGCCATCCTCCACTGCCTTCCCGAGCAACAGCAGAGAGATGGACTGGAAGAGGAGCAACCGGGACAGAACTCGGCACCCCAACCGGAACTAGAACGCAGGTTGCCGGTGCCGCAGGCAGAGGATTAGCCAAGTGAGCCATGGCGCCGGCCATGTTTTAAGTTTTGACCCACTTTTTCTTTTAGGCTTTCAAAATTTCTGAAAAACTTATTCTATAAATCACCACATGTACATCAATAACACATACTGAACACAAATATCTGGATATATGATTTGGTGAAATTTATGTTGTTTTTTTTTATGTGTGTAATTCCATCTAGTCATCAAGGTTTCCTGTGTACATATGAAGTGATTTTTAAAAGAGAATCCTCCACATGTGATTTTTCCCTTTAGGACAGTGAAGAATAATTTTCCCTTTGGGACTGTGTCAAACGGTAGGGTTTGACTGAATTTTACAAGACTGCTTTGTTTCTTAGAGAAAACATTTACAAAGCAGTTTCGGGGAAAACAGGAAATTATTAACTCACATACATGTGAAGTCAAAAGGCAGGACAGGATTGACTTTTGTGTCAGTGGATTCATGTGTTCAGTAGATCCTCCAGGCACCATCTCTCTCTTCATTCACCTGCTCCACTTCTCTCCTGAATTGACTGTTCTCAGGCAGGTGTCATCTGTGTCGAAGGGCTTTAGGAACCCCTAGTGGAAATCATGTGCATTTTTCACCATTTGAAATCAGGAGAAATTCCATAAACATCTCAATAGTATTTACAGAGCAAATCTCAGGGCTTTATGTTGAAAAAGAAGAAATGCATTTCTTGAAGAGAATGTGACACTGCGTTAATAAGGATTTTTATAAGGATATTTTGAGAGGCATCCAGTTTATGAATAGGAGAGCAGATTTCAAGCCAGGACTTTACCTTTATTCCTAATGTCAGAGTAAATTTCATGAACTGATCAACATATTTCATAAGAACTATAAAATCCCTCAATCCTGATGTGTTTCTTGAGTAGTACATGCATGTATATCAGCTAAAAGAACTCATTTATACTTGTAAATGAAATGAAATCTTTTAATATCTATTAATTGGAGTTCTCTTTACGTTTCTGCAATCATTTTTTGTTTGTTTGTTTTCTTTCTATTGAAATCTTCTAAATTAAAATAGGACTTCTGAGTACTGTTTTATTTATCACCCATAAATAACAACTTATTTGTTTGGATATTAAAGGAAGGTGTATAGTGGTTTTGTCTTTTCAAAGACTTATTAATTTAAGTTAATAAATAAGATTTTTAAATCTAGTAATTTATTTAGCTCTAAAATAATTTTCTTTCAAAGCACACTTGCAAAAGGGCAAGTTTTAGTTAAGGTTCTATTCAATTTCAGTGTTTAAAGTTGAATTTGAGCAGACTTAAGCAAATTGGTAACTTATAGAATGGCTTCTAGACTGTCTCATAGACTGGGAAAAGGAAGCTCATCCTTAGAAATAACTGGAATAGGAGTGAGATTCCCTAAGAACTCTAAATACCTGCTTCAATTCTCCCTCCCCAGCCCCATTCAGCATCCACGTTTGAATCCTCAAAGAAGGAACACGTGATAGGTCCAAGTGCACACCTTTTAGAAGTGCATTAGAGTATCAGCTACTGCAGAGGGGCTTGTTCCCTCTTTTCATAGTTTTATAATCTCTAGGGAAAGACTTACTGGTTCATTTTGGGTCAGGAGAGCATCCCAGTGACCAGAAGCAGGGATTCCAAAAGAATTTAGTTCCAGCTTTTGTCGGATGCTTGTGCCAGTTGGGCAAGATGCCCAGTTGTGATTAGCAGCCAATATTATGCCACTCTGAAATGTTGTTCTCATAGTGACCATGTGTGTGGCAAAGGGACTGGCTTTCAGAAAAGAGGATTTTGCGATATTCAGTGCACTAAGTGATGTATCTTCTCACAATCAATGCCAACTTTGGTATATTTTTCAAGTCTTCATTGAAAATTAAATATATGTATCTTAGCTATCACAGGATTTTATACTTCATCATTACTAATGATGTCATACACAAAATAGACTTGCTCATTTCAATACCACTTGCATATATACCAATTTTGAAACTTCTTACAAATTTAATTTTTCATCTTATGACATTTTTAATATAGTTAGCACTGCAGCTATCTACTTTTAAGCCTGACTAAAGAAACAGCAGTGGTCATGGAACTAAACGTATATGTATGATAGACAAAAATGGTCATGCTTTGAAAATTGGTTTTATTAGATATTTGTTTTGTGAAGGAAAGCTTGACGCAAAGATATTTTTAATAACAGATTCAAACATATGGTAATAATTTATATTTCTGAAAAGAATTTGTTGAGGGTACATATTTGGTGCAGTGGGGTGTTCACATGCCATAACAGAGTGCCTGAGTTTCCAATACAAATTCCAGCTTCCTGCTAATATGCACCCTGGAGGGTCGCAATGGATGACTCAAGGAATACCTGGATTGAGTTCCAGGCACCTGGCTTTGACCTGGTCTAGCTCCAGCTGTTGTAGGTATTTGGAATGAGTGCCAGGGTGTGGATTATCTCTTTCTATCTCTCTCCTCTCTGTCTTTATGCATTTCAAATAATACATATATATATATATTTAATTTAGGAGAACTTGTTGTTATCCTTTAAGGTACTTCAAATTCCTATAAGAAAATCTATAACAAATCTTTATAATTATGATGAGTGATTAATTTAGAAGCTAACTGAAGTCATTTATTTTGTGAAACTTTTTTCTAAAACATTTAGCACACTACTAGAATAGTGGTTTAGACACTACTAGAATACACTGGGGTACCATTTTGTTACAATTAGATACTCACAAAGAAAATGCAACTTACTTTTTGGTTGCATTATTCCATTAGAGCACAAAGCCATCTGAGTAATTTTTCATAGTGAAAATCATTTCAATAGGTGGATTAAACATAGTTGATAAGAAGTTGAATTCAAGCCACTTATAAAAATTTACTAAAGCTCGCCATCTAGAGGTTTATAAGGGTATATTTTGGAAAGTACTTTCAGATGCATTTTCTAAAATCTGAAGTCCATTTTGATATTTATATTTTAATGTATTAATTAAAATGAAGACTAAAGTAGAAGGAGAACATTTTATTTATTATTGAATTTACACATGAAATTTTAAATTTTGGACTTTTAACCTTAAATGAATGCAGACTGCCCTATTTTTTAAAACTTAATCATTTTCATTATCACAGTATAAGAAATGTTTTAGGCAATCTGGTTTATAAATTTCTTCACACTGTATGAGAAAAAGGAAAACAGTGCAATAGAGGTTTGCAAATGTACCGTGGTGCATGGAATGATTAATATTTTCCTGACTGTCAAGTCTGACTGTCTTGGGGTTATTTGCATTCCTGGGGAGGGCTGCTGTTTGATGGATGCAAAACAAGTTGTTCATGTTAAACAACCGCAGGAGTATGGAAAGCAAAATTCTCTGATAATAAAAGGAAAAAGGGCATCAATATAAAACTAAGTTCTAAGGCCCAGTACTACATTCTTACAAATATATATTATATGTGTGTGTGCTTATGTAAACATGAATTGCTGATTTCTCGTTACTTAAAAGGGTACGGATCATTGCTATAGTAGATTACTGTAGAGAAGAATTTATCATGACTCCAATTGTATTTTCATGATTATGTTACAGTTGTCAGCTTATTGGTGATACTAAGGAAGATAATGAACGTTAATATATAGGCTATGGGGCCACAGTAGAACCTATTTCTAGTAAAAACTTTCCAACCAATTGAGCTGATGGTTGGAAACTTTTAATTCTCATTCTGGTGTAGGACCATAGACTTGGCAGCAGGTTATGCAGGATGTTTTGGTTATTGCCATGCTGCTGCTTGACTTCGTTAGGAGGAACTGGTAGGCATTCCATGTGATCTGAGCTAATGCAAATTTTAAGACCGTGGAAAACGCTTAAGGACATTTCTTTATTTTTAAAATTTCCTCCATGCCATACCAATATTAGGTCATTTCACTTCTCCATTTTATGCCACCCTCTTGTTTAAGATACATCTTAGAATTAAAATCAATATTTGAGGAAGAGTAAATGTACATCATTAAATACACATAGTTGCCTATCATTTCAAGGTGTTAAAATGCATTCTGGTTTCAGAATTCCAATGTAGGGAAAAGTGGCTCATAGAATGGATAAATTGCTATAATAAAAATGACTTTATCTAATAGAGATAATATGCACCTCTCTAATTAAGTATCTACTGTTATGGTGTAATTACTGAATGTCCTTACATTGACCTCCAGGAAAAGAGTGTCTAAATATTACAATGCAATTATAGCATTTGTCTTTTTAAATACTGTAGCTCCTGTGAAACACAGTGCATTGTGTTGATAAAATATCCAAGGCAATTTACCGAGAAATGTTAGACCAGCAGTAGTGAGCTTCCTCCTCTCCGTTGCAGAGATCTCATATCTTGCATCAACTTAAAAACAGTAATAAGGTTGAAAAGATATCTCAATATCTGTGCTTATCAGTGTTTGGGGCTACATGAACTGTGGTGAACCATGGCTACCAGAGGCTGTTTGTTCATTATGCACCACTCACAGCTTGCTAATGACAAGGAACATTTCCTGTTAACAGTACCAAGATCTTATGAGGAGGAAAGCTAGTAGGAAATGTTGCCAGAAGGCAAGACATGACATGAACTTAAAGCAACTCTTCTATGGCCAAAACGTGCAGCTTATCATAGAAGAGTTCCCGTTTGCTAGTAAGTTGATAAGCATCATAATGCAGTTCAGGATCTTTTTGACTAGAGATGCTCATCTTACCACTGTGACAGTGCCACTGTGCTTGTAATCATGTATGCACACGTGTGTGTGCATGTGTGTGTTTGTTGAGTGAAATTCTCTGTTGCTTTATTCAAATGTAGAATTATGGACAGCAGAGGGAACATGAGTTGAACTGAATGTTTGATAGACTTTCCAACTGTTAGATCAAGCGGGCCTTGACTTCAGTGGTGACTTTCAGAATTATGAAGGAAATTAAAAACAGAGGATCAACACAATTGGATGAACAATTGCTTTTGAGAGCTAAAGGAGAGGAGATGACTAAATAACATGGTAGTTTTATTAAGGTTGGCAACAGGGCTAAAACGAGAACGAGAATAAAAGTGGAAAAGGAAGTCATTAATTTGAATTATATATCTTTTATAGCTCAAATGAATGACTACACTAAGTTTCTAAATTTTGCAGAGATTCATAAGAAGAAACTTTCTTAGACTTTTCTTTTTCTGGTTTTGATGAATTGTTGATGTTTTAGCTTTTATGTTGTAATGAGATAAATTAGTACATCTGTTAGTGATTGGGGGTTATATGGGGCCAGTCAGCAGCCCTATATAAGTCAGTAAAACAAGAAAAGATTCATATGGGAAAAATTGAACTCCAGGTGGTTTAGTAAAGCATGAAGTATATAAACACATTTGTTTTTCTTTGCTTTATTAGCATATAATGGGAGATAAATGGCTTTTTCACTATCCCATTTTTGACAATTTTTACAAAATAGCTTTCAGACGTACATTCCAGGTAAAAAACATTTGCCAGTACCCTGAATCACTGAGAATTAAGTAACTCAATACTTTTGATAGAAAACTCAATTTTCAAACTATCATATCTCATTCCCTTCCAGGGACATGCTACCCTAATCATGGCTCTCCTTTGTAAACTTTTTATCCATCAACTGGAGAGAAGTATTGTGCCTCCAAGAAGTAGGCATAGAACAGGGCCTTAGGGATGTGAAATTCTAACCTTTTATTTTTTCAATAAAAACTGTTCTTTAAAATGAAGTATTCCCCTAAGCACAGATTCAGTTTAACACATTTGTTTTTGTCCCAGAGGTTGAGAGGCATTATACGGAATGTTAAATGTACTTTCTATAGGGTAGTTGACATATTTGTATTGGTGCTCCTGGGTTTTCTTTATGTAATTTGAATGATCACCTCCCATTGCCCATTTTAAACTGATAATCAAAAGCATGTTTCTCTGTTTTGAAGTAACAAAAGTATATTCATCTATATATGCAGCTAGTATGCAATACTTAATGCCCAATACATGAAGTTTTGCCATTGTAGTCAATGGCTGGAATTGCAAAAACCTGGATGCACAGTTGGTTACTCTGAAGTATCATAGAATGATCTTCTATATGTATACATTAAAGTTTTCTGTTGATCTAAAACCCATAACTACATGTTAATGAATGATTTTGTTTTGGGTATAAGACCACAAGTGTTTAGGACCTCAGGTACAATAGATGGACATTAGATTTAAGGGCACATCTGACAGTTTTGAAAAAGTGGAATTAAAGGATAAGTATTATTTTGATGTAAAAACTTGGAAATCCATGTTTGCTTTATTCATAATATATATTTTATGCAATTTTTGAAGATCTCTCATAGAATATATCATAGAGCAAATAGAGAATGTTAATCTGATGAGACATTTAAATGATGGTTGTATGGTATGTATATTGGATATTTTAATTCATTGTTATTTTTTGTTGAAGATTTTTTTTAAGTATTTAGAGAATACTACTAGATTTTCAGCCCTTCGTGGCAAGAAATAACTCTTATTATATGAGCAATACCTACCACAGTGCCTCACATATTATAAGGATTCAATTTTTAATGTATTTTAAATGTTAGGGGCTAGTCTATGGAGTTTTGTTTTGCATTTTAAAAAATACGATTTTTATAAAAGAGGCGCACACATAGACACACACACACAAATGCAGATCTTTATTTTTATCCACTGGCTTACTCCTCAAATGCCTGCACAACTGGAGTGGGACCAAGTCAGGCCAAACCCAGGACATAAAGAACTCAGTCCCAATATCCCATGTGGGTGGCTAGGAAACTGGAATTGGCTACAGAACTGGGATTCAAATCTCGGGCATCCCGAACAATATTGTAACTACTGTGTTAAATGTCCTCTCCCTCAATTATGTTTTCTGAGTGTAAAATTAGTGGTTGAATGACTATGTACTCCAAAGGGGAAAAAGACACCATAGTGACTTTTACATGACTTCATATGATATAGATATAGATTAGTAAATTAATTCTACCATGAAAACATACTCACTTCTGGATTAGAACAGGAGATGTTTTCTTTGTACATTATGGAATAATGTACTGCTCAAGCCCATCCTTGGTGTGACCTTATTCGGTCTGTCTTTTTTTTTTTTTTTTTTTGCCAGGCAGAGTTAGTAAGAGAGAGAGAGAAACACAGAGGAATGTGGGGAGCAACTGGGAGCAACTCGGACTAGACTAAGTTACTGGAATTAAGACTTATTCTATGCATCTGCTCTCCCACAATATGGCGCTGAGAAGGGAGAAACAGCTTCTACACAGCTGCCTCCAGTTCCACCAATAAACTGTAGGACCTGCTCCTGGTTGGAGGAGAGCAGCGTACTTGGCGTGTGGGTAGCAGAGTTGGGATTGGCGGAAGAGGACTATAAAGGAGGAGAGAGACAACATGCACCAGGAACATCTAAGGGGAACATCTAAGGGGAACATCTGAGCAGCCCCCAAGAGAGCCGGCCGGCGGTGTGCCGCTCCCCTGCGGAAGTGGGGAATGTGGCAGGGGGAACCGCCCTTCCACGGAGGTGAAAGGGACGGTAGCCAACCCGGGAAGAACCAGCAGCAAACCCGGGAAGGGCCGAGCAGACGAAAGAACAGCACAGGGTCCTGTGTCGTTCCTCCACGAAGACGGGGAGCGACAGAGGGAGAGTTATAGACAGTGAGGGAGAGACAGAGAGAAAGGTCTTCCTACCATTGGTTCACCCCCAAATGGCTGCTAAAGCCGGCACTGCGCTGATCCGAAGCTAGGAGCCAGGTGCTTCCTCCTGGTCTCCCATGCAGGTTCAGGGCCCCAGCACTTGGGCCATCTTCCACTGCCTTCCTGGGCCACAGCAGAGAGCTGGACTGGAAGAGGAGCAACCGGGACAGAATCCGGGGCCCTGACCGGGACTAGAACCTGGGGTACCGGTGCCGCAAGCGGAGGATTACCTAAGTGAGCTGTGGTGCCTGCCTATTCGGTCTGTCTTACATTAGCTCAGTTAAATGTCTCACAATGTGTAATTTGACTTCCACTCTCAATAAAACTGAAATAATATCAAGCTTAAAAGTGATAATCTAGGGGCCAGCATTGTGGTGTAGCAGGTAAAACTGCCGCCAATGACACTAGCATCACATCGAGCCCCAGTTGCTCCATTTCTGACCCATTTTCCCTGATAATGGTCTGGGAAAGCAGCAGAAGATTGTCCAAGTGCTTGGGCCCCAGAACCCATGTAAGAGACATGGAAAAAGTTCCTAGCTTCTGGCTTTGGCATGGCCCAGCCCTGGTTGTTGAAGCCATTTGGGGGGAATAACCAGCAGATGGAAGATCTCTCTCTCTCTCTCTCTCTCTCTCTCTCTTTCTCCCTCTCTTTCTCTGTCTTTCTTAACTCTGCCTTTCAAATAAATAAAATAAATCCTTTTAAAAAATGATAAACGCTTCACACTTTGAGCAGTGAGTTGGGCAGATTCTCTAGGTAGCTGAACATCTAGATTTGTTTCTTCACTTTTTAGTTCTACCCTCCAAACCTATGAATAATTTCCAAAATGTAAAACATTCAGGCAACCCTGGTGATGGGTGGCTCTTTGGTCAATTGCCCTTGTCCCCTACCTGTTAGATACCTGTCTCTAACTCCTTATTGTAGTTTCCTGATAGTGCAGACCCCAGAGGCGGTGTTGATAGAAGTGACTGTGTTCCTGCCACCCATCTGTGATACTTGGATTGAATTTCTAATTCCTGGTCTGGGCCAGGGTGGGCATTTGAAGGATGACATGGAAGATGTTTTTTTTTTTTTTTCTTTTCTCTCTCTCTTTTTCAAGTAGATATCTTTAATTATAAATAGAAAAAAGAATGCAAAAGCTAGCAATGAGATCTTTCCACTTTAGGCCAAGAGGGCTGAACTCTCCTTTTTTAAAAAAATTACCTTTGGTTAATCTGAATCTCCTCCTACTGTACTGTTTAATACATCCACGTTTCCTCACAAAAGTAATCGCCTATGCTTACAGAATTGTATGTGGGCTTCTTACTCTTCCATCAAAGATGACTTCCTGCAGCTGGCATTGTGGCATCACAGGGAAAGCTTCCGCCTGCAATGCTAGCATCCCATATGGGTGCTGGTTTGAGACCTGGCTGCACCACTTCCAATGCAGCTCCCTGCCAATGCAGCCGGGAAAGCAGTGAAGGATGGTCCATTTGAGCCCCTACACCATGGGAAACCATGAAGATGCTCTTGGCTCCCAGCTTTAGCCTGGGCCGGCTTCATTCATTTGGGAGTGAATCAGTGGATGGAAGATCTCTCTTTTTGTCTTCTCCTCTCTGTGTGTAATTCTGATTTTCAGTAAGTAAAACTTTGTTTTTTTAAAGAATGGCTTCCCATTATATTTAATTGTTATAATTGATATAATTTTTCTAAGTATTAGAAATCTTACTAATGATAGACTTAAAAATTATGTCACAAGTAAGTTCAAAATCATCTAATGCACTATGAAGATGATGTCACTCTGTGCAAATCACAATAACACACTGAAATCACTTCTAATAAATACTCGCTTTCCACTCTTCATAATCAATTGGTTTATCAAATTACTTTTTATGGACTCTGTTCTGTGATTGGATGTTCAAGAGTATATGCAGCATGGAAAAATGTTTCTGATAAACTGATTTCTTATTGCATGAAATAATATTTGATGATGTCCATCATAGAAGATACAAACCTAACAGAAACTGAGCATCCTTAATCGGAACACGTGAATCGAAAATGTTCTGAAGTCCTAAACTGTGAGTGGAGCATTTTGGAGCAGTTTGGATTTTGGATTTTCAGATTAGTGGTGCTCAACTGGCTAAGTCTATGCAAGTATTTCAAAATACTAGCATCTAAATCTGGTGCAGGCATTTGACACAACAGTTTAAGATGCCACTTGGGATGCTGGCATCCCATATCAGAGTGCCTGGTTTGAGTCTTAACTCTGCTTCCAATTTCAGCTTCCTGCTAATGGGTACCCTAGGTGACGACAGATGATGGCTCGGGTGGTTGAGTCCCTGCCACCCATGTAGGATACCCAGATGGAGATATGGCCTCCTGATTTTAGCCTGGCCAATCTCTGCTTGTTGCAGGCATTTGTTGAAGGAATCAGTGGCTGGGAGACTTTCTCTCTCTCTCTCTCTCTCTCTCTCTCTCTCTCTAATAAAATTTTATCTCTGATATCTGAAACAATTCTTCTGGTCCCAAGTATATCACATGAGGGCCACTCACCCTACAGCTCTTTCTTTATTCTTAATTGCTCTTCTTTCTTTCATTTTATCCTTGGGAATCTCATGGGAATAAATCCTCCAGGTTCTCTTTCTGATTTTTCTCAATTTTCTCTTTTCGTATTTTCTTTCTTTCCCCCTCACAGTTGCTCCTCAGGCTTCCTTTATTAGATCACTCCTCATCTTTTTTGCACACAGTTACCATGACACTCAAATCTTTTTCTAAATCCCTAGTCTTATTTTCCATTCTGATCTCATAAGTACCAACATTGGCCAAAACTTCTTCATTTGGATGCTGGCTGTCATCAGAACTGAAATCACCCACAAATTCCCTTCTTCCCAAGCAACTGAAACTACCTCTTTATTCAATAATTTCAAGTTTTTGTGCTCTCCCTAGCCAGTCATTACCACTTCAGTTGTGAGTTTGCCTTGACTTCTCATTTGCTGTCACTTCCTGTACTTTAGAATGAACCTTTTTTGGTGACTATTGTATGCAAGGTAGCATAGGAAGTCCTGGAGAACTAAGCCTTGCTGAGTCATTTTGTGTGATCCGGAGAAGCTCTTGAATTAACTAATGCAAAATGCAAGATGTTACAGAAGGAGAACAATTAAGGATGGGGGAAACTGAATACTCAATTTGCGATTTGTATTAGGTATTGCTTTGCTTTGATTAGGAGTTGTCTTTCAGAGATTCATGTGCTGGGAACTTGGTCTCCAGTGTGACAATGTTGAGAGGTGCTGGAACATGGGGAAGACAGGCCTTGATGAATGGTAGCTAGCTCCTTAGAGGGATGAATTCTTTCCTTGTGGCGTGTACTGCTACACTCTGGGAGTTGCACAGGGTGCGTTTTCACAAGCAAGCCTGGCATTCCCCTGAGTCCCTCTTTTGCACTGCCCCCACCATTGTGACGCCATCTGCCTTGAATCCCTTACCAGATCCAAGCAAATGCCAGCACATGTACTTGAGTCTCCAGAACTGTGAGCTAAGTAAACCTTTTTTCTTTTTACATTACCCAGAATCAAATTTTTATTATAACTACACAGAAACACACTAACATAAGCCTTAAAGAAAGATGAGATTCACAAATGCAAGAGAAAAAGAACATATCAGATCTATTTTCATTCTCTATGGTCTATTTCATTGACCATGCTACTCTTTCTTCTGGCAGTTTCCTTCTCCTTTATATTTATTTGTCAAAAAATCCCACTGAATTTGAGAATCTGTAGGTGATCATTTGATCAGTCTTTGTTTTTTTTTTTTGATTGATTGATTACAACTGTTTATGTGTGAATGTGTGTGTCAAATGTGGGCTGTATATTTCTTTTTTAAATGTTTAATTTGGTCTACTTGAAAGGCAAGGGGAGAGAGAGAGGAGGAGAGAGAGAGAGAGAAAGAGAGAGAGAGAGAGAAAGAGAGAGAGAGAGAGAAAGAGAGAGAGAAAGAGAGAGAGAGAAAGAGAGAGAGAGAGAGAGAAAGAGATAGAGAGAAAGAGAGAGAGAGAGAATCTTCTACCCATTTGATTTACTCTCCAAATACCCTTAGCAGCCAGGACTGACCCAAGCCCTGGAGCCATTATCTGCTGCCTCCCAGGATGCATTAGCAGGAAGCTGGAGATAATAAATGGATTAGTCAGGATTCACACAAGCCCTTTGACATGGAACGAAGATGTTCCAGACAGCTGTGTCACCACGTCTACCTCCCTTATCTTGTTTCATTAACTTTACTATTCCCAGCTAGCACTAGAGTTTAACACACAGTAGGTGTTCAAAACATATTTGCTGCTAAATCAACAACTAACTGCATGAGAAAATATGCTATTTAGGAAAGCAAAAAATGCAATTTATATACTGGGCCTCAGTATGATTGGGCTTTTTCTGATTCACATATAAATCAAAAACTGATATTGGGATTCTAATTGTTAAGTGCTTATTTATGTATTCCAGTGCCTTGCAGCCAGAAACAATCATTCTTTTTACATGTGAAAATCTCCACAACAAACGGTATGACCTATTATTCTAGTGTGTTGTCAGTTATTAAGAAATAGAAGTTTAATCACAAATGGAAATTAAATTATAGTAAATAGCAGATATCTGGATCTATAGTTTCTCCTAATATTCAGTTCCATGTTTTTCAAACTGTGACCAATAGTTGCTCCATAGTTGAAATTAAGGAAAAGTTGATTTTTACAGATTCATTCACTGAAATATTTTGTGCCTCTAGAAATAAAAATATAATGACATTTTACATTTATTGAGTGCTTTCAATGTGCTAGCCACTTCACATATATTACTTCACTTAATCTTTTTAGCCACACTATGAATTATTCATCTTATTACATGAATGGAAACTAAGGATCAGAGTGATAAAGCAATCGCCTGAGTTTATAGTCCAAAGAAGTAGGAACACTGTATTTGGGACCGAGATCTAACATTAAACCCAGCTCTTATTGTGCACATATTGCCCTGACTCATTTAAAAAGCTGGAATTCTAAGGGAGCATGAATTCTGAATGAGCTATTGCTAGCATGTGTAAAAATGGACCAATCAGACCTTAAGGAAAAGAATGAAAAAAACTATTTACTTTTTGTATTGTGTATCATGGACAAAATTGTGATTTATTTTAGAAATTATATTTATATAATACATATGTCTACACTCTAGATCTAGTCTTTCAAATAACAGAATTAAATTAGATGAATTTTGCAAGTCCTCGAAGTTCTCTAGACTCTAAATCTTCATTGTCAGTGGTCAAAAGGACTTAGCTTAGCAACAGGGAAAATAAATGTTTTTTTTTTTTTAGAAGTCAAGATCTATACTTGTTTGTATATTTAAGAAAAGATGCCTGTTTTAGCTTTCCACATAATATCTTGTCAGTAGTGGCTTTTGTTAACATGACGCTAACAAAAGACCCAGGTGAAAACTTGAGAGTGAAAAAGGCTTAGTGGTTTGGGTTTCTTCTCATCCAAACAGTTTGTGGTTTTCATTGTATGTAATACATTCACTGACAAGCCTGGAACTATGGAAACATGGCCGTTATCCTCCTACTCCCACCCCAGCCCATCACTTCTTAGCACAGTGAAAAATACCATTTTTTTTTAAAAGCTTCCTTTTTGCTTTCTGGAGTATTATATATCTAAGTGACAGGAGTCTTACAAGTATTTAGGAAGACAAACACTCTGCCTCTGTTAGGTACAACAGTAGATTCATACATCATTTACAATTTTCCCTTTTTATCCGTATGGTGCAGGAGAGTGGACAAAAACTGCAGATGAGCTCAGTACATTTTGGCTGATTGCTGTCCTGGACACCATTACTAGTGATCTTGTCTTGTCCTTGGTTTATAGGTGTCAAAGGGGATATTGGTCCTAGCGTGGGATTTCTGCCACAAGGCCAAGAATCATTATATGTTATTATTCACTTACAAGATGATGAGTACTGTGTGAAAATTCAGAATAGTTTCTGCAAATGATTTTCAAAGAAATGTACATTTAATCATTTTCTGCATGATTTCCACTTTTTTAAAAAAATCAGAGAATCAGTATTCTACAAGTAATTCTTCATTTTTTAGAAATTTTTAATGATCAACTCCCAAAATCCTAATCAACCCTTCTTTTATTAGAAAATAATAATCTGGAAAATCTATGCCTGTAACACTTCTAATTAAAATATGAAACGTCCAGGAAACCAATTGCCCTTGTTTCCATGTGAAACCAAATTGGCTGTCTTTTTTTCTTTAGTGAATTGATCAAATAGAGACTAAAGTAATTAATTTCCTGATCATTGTATGTGCATAGCTTACATTACACAGAGAGTGTCATTCATGGCTGGATTTCCAGAGAATTGAACTATGGCCCTGCTGCCAGTTTTGCAGCATCCTTCACATGTGGTGTGGCGGGAGGCTGCCGTTGCTAACATTGTCTCTCTGAATAACACTGGTTAAGGGGTTGGAGTGGACCAATGGGAAATCGTCACTTACAGTAAGAGGCCACCCCAAAGGCAACTGAGTAGTAGCCTGATCCAAAATGTACATATTGACTTCTTTCACATCTCTAATGCTGCCCCCCAACCATTATAGTTTTTAAATAAAGAAAAATAGAATAAGTTGTTATCTTTGGCTTTGAAGAGCAGCCAGTGCACAAAGGACTTCTCTTGCCTTACATTGTCTATGCTAGATGTGAGGCTATGTTTTATGGACTTATTTTACCAATAAGATCTAATCTCTGGGATTTAGAAACTATTTTGCACTTTCTTGACAGAGAAGCATTTCCCACCCTTAATAGTACATCTCAAAACAGGGAAAGATCACCTTCCTCTGACAGTTTTTCCTCCTCAAATATGTTCTATATTAAAACTCCACTTGATACAACCTTTGCCTGGCTCTGCATATGAAATACTAAAACATCATGAGTTTTAATGAAATAGTCTCCCTAGCACTTGAAGAATTTATATTTATGGTCCATAGACTAGCTACCCTCCAACATGGGCTAGGTGATGCATTTCTAGGAGCTTCAAATTAATCCCTTTCATTACAGAAGTAGGTACCCATGAAAATGAATGGAAAATGCTGATCTCATTAAAGGCTGAATTGAAACCAATTCTTACGGTGGCAGTTGCTACAACCTGTGATAATTTCTCTGGCTGCTATATGAGTTAAGTCCTGTAATTACTTTTTAAAAATTCTAGATAGCATAATTTTAGGTTGTATTGTGTTTTTTATGTGTATATTTGTATGTGTGTTGAAGAACTGGGTAAAAAGATGTATTTAAATAAGCTTGAATTTTAATTGGGTTTGCTTGGTTTTTATCTTCATAGGGCTTTACATATGTCTTTCTACAGACACAACTTTTTTTTTCCTCCAATTCTTTTTGATTCTCATTCTCATTTAGAGAGACTGAGCCTTAGATTATGACTCTCATTATAAATGCATCCTGTGCTAGAGGGCTATTTTTATGTTCACAGACTCAAGTCATTCTGGGATTTTAATTTCTCTTCCATAGTTTGAAACAAATTTTTAAATTTAAAAAATGAAGGCATTTGTCTTTGCCCTGGGGCCTGGATTTAAGGTTCAGACAGAAGGTTAAATATCAAAACTTTAATATAAATCAAGTGCATGCATTTCTGAGTAAAGGTCTGGCACCATCTGTACAGGGCCTTGATTCCTTTAGCTAGATGTCTGGAGAGTCTGTTTACAAAAGAATATACAATTTAGACAGAACAAGTGCCCTTCTATCAAGTAGAAGAGTCATGTTCATTTATCATTACAAGCACACCATTTCCTTTTAGGTAAGTTAATGCCCTTCCTTAAAAGAATATTAGTCCTGTAAAGTAACGAAATTGGAGCTGGCAGGCAGCATCCAGGAGTAGATCCAGCTTCGCAGTTCTTTAAGAGCCTGTGAGTTCAGACCCATTCAGAATTTCTTTAAAACATCACCGGCGAATACTGGTATACCCACATTTACCCATCAGGATTATTTTAGAATCATAACCACATAACTTTTCACAGGAAAAATCTGCGTGCAGATAGACATCAGATCTCAGTAGATAGTGTGGAAACTTGTTAGCTAAGGCAGCAAGAAAGCAAGCATATCCCACCAGGGAAAGATATTAATCTAAAGCTATGACAGGAAGGTCATACTGTGATTTTAGCTAATGTCTGTCATCTACAGGAAGATAACTCTTGTTTCTTTAATAACTTACCCTAAAAACTAAATGCAATTGGTAATTATCCTGGTAGAGAATTTAAATTTAATCTGATTTCTTCCCTAGATGACTCTCATACTATGAATACTGGGATAATAATAGGCCAAAGAACATTTAAATCGGTATGCAAATTCTACCACAATTTGTATTTGAAAACTTTGCAACCCTGGTAGAAAAAATGTTTCTCCTTTCACTGCACGTGATTTCTAGGACTTTAAAAATGAGCATGCTGGTATAGGAGAGCAACGGGGAAGCCCAGTGACCCTACAGCTTTGAACCAAGACAATTCTATTAAACTCTTGTTTAAAAGTCACAGTCAGGGAATTGGCTGAAAACAAGAATATGCATCATAAATAAACTGGAAATTGTTTCAGGTGTTGTAATAAAGTTTACATACCATTGATATATATTAAATATAGTTTATTATGTTCTCAATGGCTTCAGAGACAGAAAACTAACATTAATTTAGAGTCTATGTACAGCATTGTAACACTGGGGAAAAAATAAGTGTTGCGTTTGAGTTTTTTACTGTTTGGATTTAGTATATAAGCCTAATCATTAGGGTATTTATTTTATATTAACTAAGGTTTTAGATATTATTTTACTGAATTAGCCTGGGTGTGTTATTTAAATAATGACACTGCTACGATTGTTTTTATAATAGCTTTGATAGAAAAGCAAACACAATACACAGTCTAAGAAGGCATACTCCTTTTTAAAGATTTTATTTGTTTATATGAGAGAGAGATCAATCTTCTATCTGCTGATTAATGTCCCAAATGGCTCCAATAGTTGGGCCTGGGCCAAGTTGAACTCATGAGCCAGAATCCAGGAACTCCATCCTGATCTCCCACATGGTAGCAGGTGCCCGAGTACTTTGACCAATTTCTGGAGCCTGCCCAGGCGAACGGGAAGGAAGTTGGATTGTAAGTGGAGTAGATAGGACTTGAACAGGCACTCAAATTTGGGATGTTGGTATTGTAAGTGGCAACTTAACCTGATGTGCCACACTGTTGGCTTTGGGAGGAGGCATATTCTTAAAGATGGCAAAGCAATTAAAGAAAGGAAAGCATGAAGAGCAACAAGAATTGAAAAAAAGAAGAAAGCACTCTATTAGATCTGGTTTATGCCAAATACTAATTGCTCAGCTAGTGATTGGGGGCACATAACTCTGCAAGGCACACCTTCTTTGTTTATAAAGATAAATCATAGAGCATTATTGCATTTGGCTGTTGCAGGAGTTAAAGGAAACGTTATATGTGAAGAGCTTGGGATATAAGTAATGCTTACTGTTTGCTTCAGTTCTACTACCCTTTGGGGTGAGAGAAAGGGTAAGCTGGTACCATTCCACTCATCCTGGGATATTTTTAAAGACCTCAAAAGAGAGAGAGCTCTTTATGTCTCCCTTCCTGAGTTTTCCTCTAAGCAGAGATGATGATTAGCACATCACACAAAAGTTCATGGATATGCAGTCTCTAGATTTATTATGGGTACTAATAGCACAGTTAGTGAACAAAGAAAATGGTATGCAAGACTCTGGAACTCAGTTGAATCTATGGATACAATTACGCCTTCTTATACTTAAACTCTTTTCCTGATGACCTTTCAGTTTTGTCTACAACACAAATCTCTACTAAACCTGTTTCAAAATCTGATCCTTTGAGGTGGCTTGGTATAGACATCATGCAATTCAGCCTGTACTGTATACTGAATTTTTGAAGTGGTATTATAATTTTGAAGCCACCATACAGGTGGCTACCACGGGTATAGTAAGTGAAGGTGGAATCTGCAGTGGGAAACACTTCCTGAAAATGTTACTTAGCATGCTTCATCTTCTGCATTGTTTATGATATTCTTTCTTTAGTGATTGTATAGATGTAAACAACTGCGGAGTCCTACTGTTTCTCTCTTTACTTTATATTGTTTTTCCTAAAAGTTTTGCATTGTCACTGCTGAACTGGATATTCTTATGAATTTACATATTAAATTTTCAAATTTTTTGTATGCAACTTTGGTTCCCTGTTAGCTGTTGCTCCAATATAAACAATTTATATGGAATCTCCCCACTAATCCCTCCTGCCCATCCCCCAAATGTATTGGATGTCCAATAAAGTGGTTTTAAAAAGTGGGTGTTACAGAAAAACATAAATAACACAGGCATGATTCAAGCAATCAGTTTTTAGTCCTGTCCCGGGCAAAGAAAAACATTTGGTAGAGGATATCATGCTGTTTGTGACTACAAGGGTAAAACTGAAGGACTTTGTGTTAAATGAAATAACAGTCACAGAGGAGAAATGCCACATGATGTCTTTTATTTGTAATCTAAAAATATAGTGTTTAATGTTGTTTGGGGCACCTGCCTGCATTTGAGTCCCAGCTCCACTTTTTTTTTTTTTAATTTGACAGGTAGAGTTATAGATAGTGAGAGAGAGAGACAGAGAGAAAGGTCTTCCTTCCGTTGGTTCACTCCCCTAATGGCTGCTATGGCCGGTGCGCTGCGCCCATCTGAAGCCAGGAGCCGGGTACTTCCTCTTGGTCTCCCATGCAGGTGCAGGGACCAAAGCACTTGGCTATCCTCCACTGCCTTCCTGGGCCACAGCAGAGACTGGAAGAGGAGCAACCGGGACAGAATCCTGGCATCCCAACTGGGACTAGAACCCAGGGTGCCGGTGCTGCAGGCAGAGGATTAGCCAAGTGAGCCAGGATGTGGGCCCCAGCTCCACTTTCTATTCTAGTTTATTGCTTAAGCAGACCCTGGGAAGCAGCAGGTGAAGCTCAAGTAGTTGGTCCTGGCGCCTATATGGGAGACCTCGAATGAGATTTTGGTTCCTGGCTTTAGCATGACGCAGCACTGGCTGTTGCAGGCATTTCTGAAATGAACCAGTTTATACAAACTCTGTCTCTCTCTTTTGCTCTCTTGCTCTCTTTCTGCCTTTCAAATAAAATAAATAAAGAAATATTTTGAAAGCAAAATGCATAGAAATGACGTAGGTAGGTGAAAAGTTTAGGGGGGGTGATAATGGGGAAACGTAGATCAGATGGCACAGATCTGTAATTACATAGAATGAATAAATGTAGAAATTGAAAGCACAACATGAGGACTTTGACGATACTGTATTGCATGATGGAAATTTTCTGAGAGTACATTTTAGGTGCTTCTAACACCCCCAAAATCTGTATAGATACAGATTTCTTTGAAAGACTTATGCTACCTTCTGTGCCTAATAACCCATTATCAAATCTTGACATTCGAATTTCCTGAAATCTTTCTTTCCTATCTACCATCCTCTGGTGCAATTTCTTCCTTGCACTTTTCTGGTGATTTTGCATTACAATAATGTGAAGAATTGCCTGGATGTGCAGAATTCTGGGCATTAGGGGAAATGAAGAAACAGGCAGAACCAGATATAACTTTGATAGGAGGAGGAAAAGGAAAAACAGGAATCATTTTGTTATTTTTATTTGGCAAGATTCTGATACCAAAAATGATGAAGTTAAACAATGAGTATTGCCAATGGACCACTAGTGCAACTTGATAAAATGTGGTATCAAGGAGAACGAATTATTTCTGTTTTGTAAGAATTTGGTTTGGAGAATATTTTAAAATCTCATGAATCTAAGTTTGTGTTCATTTGATTAGTTACTTCTTATAGTTGATGACACTTATATATTTGCTGTGTGAAGGCATTAACTTTCTCCTTTTTCAATAATAATGAATAAAATCAGTGAAAAATTAGAAATACAGTGAGTTTTCATTGCTCACTCCTTTAGTAAACAAAAGCTAGGTCTTATATGAGGGTTATTTATAAAATTGGAATTAATAGCTTTTCTCTGAATAAATAACTCCTGAAGGATTTTAGTATCAAGGCAAATGCTTTGAGTAGTCCCCTGTTTAAGAGGCCTGAGTTTATCATGTTCTAGAGAGGATTTGGCACTGATGGATTGAGAGGGGTTGACAGAACGTTTTATGCTACTTTCCATGCTAAAATTCTGTGACCAAAATATGAAGAAGCCTGGACACACAGTTAATGTTCAAATGGATATAATTCTCAGCCTAAATCAAATATTTAATAAGTGCCTTTTTATTATTTTTGTTGAGTTCTCAGATTTCCTACTTTTCCACTGCTATTTTGTCTTCAGTGTCTTCATTTTTTGTATGCTAAGATTTTTTTCTGTAGTCAATACTAAACAGATTTCTTCTGGCAAGAATGTCTCTTCTCTGGCCTCCTACTTTATTCAGTTCTGCCACAAAAAGTTAATGCCTTCTGAATTTATAGCTGCTCGAAAAAGGTAAAACTGCCAAATAAGAAAAACACATCGTTTGATTCATTTAAAATGATTTAAGAGAATGTCAAGATGAATGAGTTGGATGTATAAACAAAGAAAGAAATATTGACAGATGTAGAAGTCATAATTGAAATACAGGGACATTTTGATAAAAAAGATTTAATAATTTTATAATTAAGTAATTTATATGCAAGACAATTTTATTTTACAATTTTAATAAACATTCTCAGTAGTATGGCTGTTCAAAACTTTTATTTCTATTGATTTATATGTGTGATAATAACAGCTAGGTTCAGGGCACACACTTTGTGATGAGAATTCTATCAACATTAAAAATGTTATTTTCCTCAATCCTTACATTAACCCTATGTAATAGGATTTATAAACTTCATGACATAGACATCAGAGCTGACACATAAACAGAGCTGACATCAAAGCCAAGTCCACTGAATTCCAGAGTCTATGACTATTATCTTCATATGATGATTCAATAACTTCATTTCACAATGTCAAGTAGAAAATATGCTAAAGATTATGATTTCTTTTCTTAAAACATTTTCTGCTTACATCTTGAAACAGATCTTTAGTGAGATAATTTGTAATGATGGAATCTCAGAAGATCCTTTGTCTGAATCAGGAATCCTTACTACAATATTCACAATAACTTTGTTATTCCTACTAAGCATTTCCAATAGCAGGGAACTCCTGATCTTATAATACATATGTATGACATTACACGGATGCATGCAATTTAATTCATTTTATTTATTGTCGATTATTGATCAGATACTAGCCTTTATAAACACCTACCCATTGATTCAAATTCTGTAAGAATAAGAAAAATTCACAAAAGTCAAAATACTCTCTATAAAATATAGGAGACTGAAGAAGTAAACAAAACTAAAACTGGGTGCTTAGGTTTTTCCAAACACAAATAGCAACAAATTCATGAGAATGTTCAATTCCAGAATGGTATAGAAAATGATTTTATTGTCTTGCCTTAAAAATTTATAATCTAGAATCCTATCTGAGTGCATTATTGTTTTAATGCAATAGCATTGTGGCAACAGAACCATGTAATACTATGATAATCCTATAGAAAATGTGGAGAATTGCTCTGAGTCAGATCTAGCCAAGGTTATCCAGTGAGGAAATCATTTTAAATCAGATACAGTGGAACTGAACTTTAAAAAACATTAGTGTTTTCAAAGCAACTCATAACATTGAAGAACATAAAACAATAATGGAGATATTTCTGGCACACACATTGTTTGACATAAGTGATTTCTTGGAAAGACCAATAAATCAAACATATGACATAATATTCCATATTACAGATATTCTTATGCAGAATAAACAGGGTCTTTTTGAAAATATTTATACTGCATTGGATTAAGCTAAACAATAATGAAGCAACCATAATGTACACTTATACTTTCTTAAAATAATATTTAAATAACATTGAAAATCTTTTGAAAAGAATCCCTGTGTGTTTACAGTGGACTAGTACAGTAGCTAATTGCAGGACTGTATTCCCTGCTTGGAAAAGACTGGTGGATTAGCAGTTTTTCAGGATCCTGAATGAAAGGATTGTGAAGCAGTAATGAACTAAAAACGAATATAAGCCATATGGTGTTCCTCTGAAGCAGTTTTCACATCTATTTAGTGTATGTACCTTATCTAATGTAGAGTGGCTCCAATCAAGCACCTGGGCAGACAGACACTATTGTCCTGCGGGCATTTATCCACTTTCCTATGTTCTTCTAATCCTTTCTATGTTCTTCCTCCATGGTACCTCATCCCTGCCCCTTGTTGACTATTCCTCTCCTAATTACTCATCCCTACATTCACTTATATTTGGTCACCAAAGTCAGTTTTACCAAATACTTATAGAACATCCATATTTGGGCTGTTTATATCCTTTTAAATTAATACTCTTCTGTATTATCTTAAAATTTGCTGATGCTCAAAATATGGCCCCTCACACCTCAAACACAATAATCATAGCCCTGCTTAAGTGGGTTACATTTGTTTTCTCTAGTGGAGCTTTTAATTTCTGAATATGTGGCAAATTCAAATCATGTGTTTAGAAAAGCCGACTAAATTTTGATACCCACAAAGTGGTGACAGACAGCTGGTATATAAATCTTGTGGGAGGTATTACTGGTGGATCTCCAAACAGCACTTTTTTTTTAATTTATTTTTTATTATTTTTCCCTCAAAGAAATTTTTAATTTAAGGAATACAGATTTCATGCATTTCTTAAGTATAACTTTAGGAATATAGTGATTCTTCCCACCATACCTCTCCTCCCATCCACTCTCCCATCCTTCCTCCTCCTCCTCTCCCACTCCCAGTCCCATTCTCCATTAAGATACATTTTCAATTAACTTTATACACAGAAGACCAACTCTTAACTAAGTAAAGAGTTCAACAATTTGCATGGAAAAAAAAAAAAACAAGAAACAAAACACAACAAAGCAAAACTGTTCAAAGTCATTGCATCTTGAAGTTAATTTCATTCTTTTTATTTTTTAAGAAATTTAATTAACTTTAAAGAATGACCCAAGAATGATACATCTTTTGCCAGCACTTAGACATAATTATAATACAATGTTTTGAGTACATAGGTCCTACATGGGAAGTAAGTGCATAGTGACTCCTGTTGTTAATTTAGCAATTAACACTCTTATGTATGATGTCAGTGACCACCCGAGTCTTTTGACATGAGTTTCCTATGGGAGCTTTTTGAATCCACAAACTCTGTCAGTATTTAGAGAAGACCATAAGCAAAGTGGAAGTTCTCTTCTCCCTTCAGAGAAAAATACCTCCTTTTTGATGACCACTTCTTTCCATTGGGATCTCACCCACCGAGGTTCTTCATGTAGGACATTTTTTTGCCATGGTGTCTTGGTTTCCAGGCCTGAAATGTTCTCTTGAACCTTTCAGCCAGACCAGAATGCCTTAAGGGCTGATTCTGAGGTCAGAGTGCTTTTACAGTGATTGTCAATCTGTGAGTCTAATGCATGGACTGCTTCCTGTGTTGGAGCATTCACTCCTTTTTAATTCTACCTATTATTATTATTACCAGACACTTAATCCTAGTCAGATGATCACTTTAACATTAAGATGGTGTTTTTTATCATCCAGCATAAGGGGATTTGGGGCCCCATGGCAAGTTTTTAAACTGTACCCTTCGAAGTAAGTCTGTAGGAATGTATGCAGAACTATATAGCTTTATGGTTACAAACTTCATATACTTCATAATTACAACTTTAGGAACGTGATGATTCTTCCTACCATACACACCATCTCATCCATAGTCCCAATCCCTCTTCCTTCTCCCTCTCTTATTTCTACTCTTATTTTTTACTGAGATCTATTTTCAATTGATTTTATACACATACGTTTAACTTTATGTTGAGTTCAACAAATAATATATAAAAAACCTATAGAGGTGAAATTGACACTTTGAGAAGCAATGACTTAAACAGCCCTTGTCAAACATAGCCTTCTTTCAAAGAAACCAGTCTTCTGTGTCTACAGTGGGTGGGCCTGGAACTGTGAGGAGACTTTGAGTGAAATATTTACATGCTATTAAAGCAGGTTCTGAAAATGACCCTGACATGTCTCAGAATCCCCTGGAAGGTATTGTCCTCCCCTCCTTTTGTGTGCCATTTGTTTCTGACTGTTCTTTTCAGCCAAATTGTACAAACCTAGCAGGAGCTTATTTGTGATTATGGCTGGTTTAGACATTGCGGTGCTCTCCAGACTGTTGAAAAGATGGCCAGAAATCTAAAGCAAACACATTCCTCAGCACTTATTGTGGTCTCACTTAGCATGTCTTCATGAATGTGACACTTTTTTTCATTTGCCAATTGAGTCCCAGACCTATTATTAGCATATTATGATTTACAGGAGAGTGGGTTTTTTAGTAACAACACTGAGAAGGCAAAACCCATTTGTTCATCCCAAGAGGTTTGAGAGCACATTATAAGCACAGGGTGGTCAGAATAAAAACTGATACAAGTACACAGTCTGTGATTGTTCCTAATTGGAAAAAACACCCAATTAAAGCCAAAATGCTGAGAAAAAATTGTTTACTTCAGTAAATCATTCTCATAAACATAATTATTTAAAACATTTGAACCCTATTTAAGGATACAGACAGTGATGTGGGCTTCCCAAGGAACACCACAGATAGCTGTCTGGCTTTAAATTTTAGTGGAAAGCACATTGGAGGCTGCCAGGGACTTCTACTGTTCCATTTTAGCTAAAGGCAGGATTACTGAAGCTGCATTATATCCTCCATCTCATTTTCAGCTCTATTGCACCAATTATACTGCATTGAGGCTTATAGGGGCTTACATTGAGTTTCAGATAGATGGAAGAAGCCAGTCTATATTCTTTGTGATAAAAATAGTCATTAATTACTGAGACTTGTAAACCGCTTAGCATCCTTCTTAATGTGGCCTCGTCAGGTGCTTCTCCTTATTCTATAGCTAATCAGCAAAAGAGGAGAAAAATCCTCAGGAAGAAGATCTTTTTTGGCACAAACAGAAAGCCAAGGTTAAAAATAAATCTAAAAGGCACTGAAAACCTAAGCCAATATGTACTCACTGGCAAAATACTGGCTTGTTTTCGAAGTTAATTAAAGAAAAATTTCTCAAATCATGATTCCATGGGGAAATTAATTATCAATATAACATTTTCCCCCTGTTTGAGAGGGAACAGTGTATTTTGGAAGCCTGTTAAACAGTAGAACACGTTCTGAGCAGTTGTATGCAAGAAAACACAATTATAAATAGCTCAAATCAAATTAAACAATTACCTATTAAAAGAAAAGTGAAGTATCATAGGAATCCCTAAGATAATTTAGTGGAGAGGAAACCCAGCTTGGAAAGGCTCTACTGAAGGCAACAATGGGTAAATTCATCACGGATTGGACAGCTTCAGTTTGCTGGTGGGATTCCAGGTTAGGCTGCTTTGACATTCGTTGCCAGGTTCAGTACTTAAAGTTTTAATAATAGCTTTATGTTTAATTGGGAAAAAGGGGTCAGTGCTGTGGCTCACTTGGCTAATCCTCTGCCTGCGGTGCCAGCACCCCAGGTTCTAGTCCTGGTTGGGATGTCGGATTCTGTCCCGGTTGCTCCTCTTCCAGTCCAGCTCTCTGCTGTGGCCTGGGAGGGCAGTGGAGGATGGCCCAAGTGCTTGGGTCCCTGCACCCACGTGGGAGACCAGGAGGAAGCATCCGGCTCCTGGCTTTGGATCAGCGCAGCCCCAGCCGTGGCGGCCATTGTGGGGTGAACCAACGAAGGAAGACCTTTCTCTCTGTCTCTCTCTCACTGTCTATAACATTCTTTCTCTGTCTCTCTCTCTCTCACTAACTCTGCCTGTCAAAAAAAAAAAAAAATTGGAAAAAGGCCCATAATGTCACTTCATTTAGGTAATCAGTATCAGGGTGTTTTAAATGTCCATATGGAAAACTCCAACAGCCTTCATTTGGTAGACAAAATACGGGTGAATGGTTTTTGTTTGTAAACTATCCTACAGGTTGCAGAAGGCAGAAAGTCTGCCTCTATAGCATATAAACACACATCTAGGGCTTCTTTAACATACATATTTCATAAATAAAATCCTTCTTTCCAGAATGCTATACAACCACACTTCATGCATTGCGATACAACAAATATTCTCAAGTGGGAGTGCAGTTTTTCAAAGAAATGGGCAAAGGAAATTGGAGTGATGGTATATTGACTAAGTTGATTTTTATAAAAGCCTTGTAATGAGCTTTAAAAATGAACAGTGTGTGTATGGGGAGAAAAAGACAACTAGAAAATAAATTACATATAGGTTTCACTACATTGGAAGCTTGAGATTGCTTATTAAATACACAACTTGTTTTTCTGCTATACCAGTCATTTTACATAAGTGTGTGATTCGGCTTCCATTTATAAAGTGAAAATGTAGCATGCTTCAATGGTGCCACAGGGAATACTTGTTATGGTTTGAATATTTGGTTAAAATCTTTGGAAAAATTCCAAACACATTTACATACTCATGGCAGCTTTATTCATAGCAGCTTTGTGTAAGCATGATTTTTTTTTCAGTTCACTCCTCTTCTTAAAAGTGATGAAAAACAGCTGCCTTGTAGAAGAGAGAATGATATATATCCATTTCCTTTTTTCCCACTTCAGATATTTATGAATTGATGGTTTCTGTATTTGAAATTAAATTTCCTCTATGAGAAATATCTACTTTGGAATCTATTTGTAAAGTGTTAAGCTACTAATGTACAATATATTGATGCATATGTATTTTAATCACAAATAATTGCTGGAGTTAGAACCACCAAGAAAATATTGACTTATTGTAGCTTCTAAATAAAACTTCATAGCTCATCCAATCTATGAGGCAAGGAGGGCTATAGAAGAAGTGCTATATAAGCAAATGAGCAAAAGCGAATTTGCCCATAATACTGAGTTCTTCAGATGCTAACCTAACCATATATTATAGCACAGAATTTTTTAAGACTTTGTATATTTTATTTAAATTAGTTTTACCAGTTTATATGTGATTTGTAGACACAATTCTAAGCATATAATAATATTCACTTTCTCCTTCCCACCCAACCTCCTCCCTCAATGTTCTACTTAGCTTTCTTGTCCCTTTTTTTTTTAGTTTTTCAGATAACATTTCAAATTTACATTACAATAAAAGACTTAATACTTCACTGAATAAGATATTTAACAAGTATAAAGCAAAAAGACCCCAGTTTATTGGGAATATAGACAAAGCTATAAATAATAATTGAATGGAAAAATGACCATTTCAGCCATATACAGTAAATTTTGAAGTAATCACAGATTATAAAACTATAGTTTATAGTATGGCACTCCCAGGCCATAGCAGAGAGCTGCCCTGGAAGAAGGGCTACCCGACAGAATCCAGCGCCCTGACCGGGACTAGAACCCGGTGTGCCGGCGCTGCAGGCAGAGGATTAGCCTATTGAGCTGCAGCGCCGGCCTGAGTTTTTTATGTTGCTGACATATAATCCTTTTTCAGAGAGGTGTTTCGCAAATATTTTTCCCATTCTGTTGGATATCTCTTCACTCTATCAACCATTTACTTTGATCTGCAAAAGTTTCTGAGCTTCACTCAGAATTACCCCTAATGGTAGAGCTAGAAACATGCCAGGGGATTCCAATTCAATCCCATCAAGGTGGCATGTACCAATGCCATCTCACTAGTCCAAGTGATTAGTTTCAGTTCATAATTGTGCATAATGATAGGAGTAAGAGTCAAAGGGATCGCATAAACAAGAGTAGTGTCTGCTAATAATAACTGATAGAATTAAAATGGAGAGAATGATCCAACATGGGAAGCGGGATACACAGCAGACTCGTAGAATAGCAGATGTCCTAAACAGTACTCTGGCCTAAGAATCAGCCCTTAAGGCATTTCTCTCTGTCTCTGTCTCTACCTGTCAACTAGATAAAAAAAAAAGAGAATAAAAATACAAGCTTGCTAAAAATATAAATTCATTTTAGTAAGATATATTACACAGGTTATTCATAAGTCGAATTTAATTCTAAAAGAATTGTTTCATTTCTGAGAATAAAAAAACAGGACTTTTGAAGGAGAAAGAGATTCCCCATTCAGTAGGTGAAGCCCGTACCAGTTGTGTGGGAAAGTGGCTCATCTTCATTCAGAATCAACTGCCGGCACTAGTAGGCTTCAAAGGACCAGAGCATATTTCGAAAATTGAAAGCAGCTAAAGCAAGGCTTCATAAACATAAGGAGTTTGGAAGGCTGATGTACCTAGGTGCTGGGATTTTAGTCTGAGTATCTACTTCTGGGTCACCACCAGAAAATCAAGGACACGTGAACTTGTTATGTGAGGACAGAATGTACATTTAATTTTAGATTTTTCTTAAACGTCTTAAGAATTCATGAACATACATTTAAAGTAGTCTATTAATGAAAAAGTTAATTGTTGAAGTTGATTATTTCATTTTTCCTGAAATGTTTTGTCAAAAAATTATCATATGATAAACTGTTTATGATAAATGATTGAGTAGCATGTCTGTTTTTTTGAGTCTGAATAGCCAATTTTTCAAAAAATATGGAACATTTAATTGCTGTCAAAAATATGTACATGATTTTGAGTGATAAAAAATGTTTAAAAGCTTCATTAATGACCAAGGTGAAAAATACCTTTCTGAATCCAAGTGGAAAATGTATCAACAACTGTGTTTCGAGATCTGTGTTACACACTGTAGTTTCTGTCCTCAAGGAATTCTTGTTTTCTTAAGGAAGACTGACTTTGTTTATTCATTACCAACAAATTAAAGTGTTTCAGACCTTATATTTAGTTCCAGGGAAACAATGATGAAAATAGATATTTGGTCCCTGTCTTAATGTAGCTTAGACTCTAATGTTAGGAGATAAGAAGGAATAATTATTAATCACAAAATCCTAAGATGTTAACACAACTGGAATACCTACTGTGATGGAAGGCTAGCTCCTTTCTGGAGGTCAGAGGCAATATGAATGGATTACAAACATGCAAATGTTATGGCAAATCAGTAACTGAGAGAGAGCTTCAGACTATGTGTCTTGAAAGGCACTTTAGGCTCTGGACATTGTCTTTGGGCCCTGGAAGCTAATGAAGTATTTAAAGAAAGGTGTGAGGTATTTAAATTACTGTTTCAGTAAGACTTTTCTGCTGGCCATAGGTGAAGAGTAGATTGGGCACATGTAATTATGAGCAGACCAGATAAGCAACTCTTTTTTTTAATATTTATTAATTAATTTATTTGAGAAGTAGAGTTACAGACAGAGGGAGATACAAAGAGAGAGGTCTTCCATCCTCTGATCCGCTCCCCAAATGTCCTCAATAGCCTGAAGCTGGGCCCAGCCAAAGGCAGGAGCCAAGAACTTCTTCTGGGACTCCCACACTGGAGCAGGGGCCCAGGCACTTGGACCATCTTCTACTGCTTTCCCAGACCACAGCAGAGAGCTGGATCAGTACATGAACCTGCACCCACATGGGATGCCAGTGCTGCAAGTGGCAGCTTTACCCACTTTACCCATCACAGTGCTGGCCCCTGGGCCAGGCAACTCTTGTACTTGCTCAGAAGAGAAATGCTTGTCATCTGGAGCAATGGTGGCAGAGATGGAGTCCTGCATTTAGACCCAAGAGATATTTAGGAATTGTAATAATTAACACTTGGTGAAGTAGTAGATAAAGACAGTGAAGTGGAGGGATATTTATGGATAATTCCTAGTTATTTGGTATGTGTGGTTATCTTCTTTGTTGCCAATTTTCAGTAAGAAAGGATGCCACCAAAATACACAAATTTGAAGCCATTAAATAAGTGGTCAAAATGTCACACAGTAGTTGGAGATCTCATATTGAGACTTCTTATACATATATATATACATACACACACACGAACACACACACATATGCGCATGGAGAGCTGTGATGAAACTGTCAACGTAGGGACCAGGTAACTATGATCTTGTGTATCGGTTTGGGAACATTGATTACAAGCAAGAGAAATCAACTCTGACAAATTAAAAAATGGAATTTATTGGAAATAATAGAGGATTCTAGAATTTGTGTGATGCTGGATATGATCTTAAGTCATGGAAACAAACAGTTTATGTAGTCTCATGGGTTAGAAATCAAGAAGCACAACCAGAGTCTCGGAATAATAACAATATGTGTGGGTTATGGCTGTAAGCATGGCACATATTCTAGTAATTTCTGGTTCCTTTTCCTGCGGCTCAGGAGGAGGCATCTGAATGGCCTGAGATCATCTGTCATCCCTTGGTTATGCCAACAATAGACCATACTGGAGTGGAGAAGGTCATTCCTCAAAAAGATACCAGGATTCCATTAGAAAGGGGAAATGAAATCTGAAAACCCGAAGCAAATCCCTGCCATGGCTTGGAAAGCATTTCACTAAACAATCTCTCTTAAAGCCACACAAAACTGTGGTGACCTGTAGAAACACTTCTTTGCTCACACATGAGGAAATTGGATCACCTTCTCTTAGTTCGCAGTGACTATTAAAGTGAATAAGTAATTGAACCCGCCCACTGCGCATCCTTCTTCCCCTTCTCTTCACCTCTCATAGTCTAGATTTGACCAGGGGGTCTGATGCAGTTTTTGAAGGTTTTACAACTACTGAGTATATTGAAACACAACTGAGTGTTGGTGAAAGGGGGAGGAAGCTCCCTTCGGCATTGGAGAGAGTCTTCTTTGAGAACAAAAATATAAGGGCCAGCGCTGTGTCTCACTTGGTTAATCTTCTGCCTGCAGCACCAGCATCCTGTATGGGTGCCGGGTTCCAGTCCCGGTTGCTCCTCTTCCAGTCCAGCTCTCTGCTGTGGCCCAGGAAGGCAGTGGAGGATGGCCCAAGTGCTTGGGCCCCTGCACCCGCATGGGAGACCAGGAGGAAGCACCTGGCTCCTGGCTTCGGATAGGAGCAGCGCTGGCCGTGGCGGCCATTTGGGGAGTGAACCAATGGAAGGAAGACCTTTCTCTTTGTCTCTGTCTCCACCTGTCAACTAGATAAAAAAAAAAAAAGGAGAATAAAAATACAAGCTTGCTAAAAATATAAATTCATTTTAATGAGATATATTACACAGGTTATTCATAAGTTGAATTTAATTCTAAAAGAATTGTTTCATTTCTGAGAATCAAAAACAGGACTTTTGTATATAACATTTTTCTACGACGTAGTTCTCTACACTTTAGCCATAACCATTCTATAGTTACAGGCTTTAAAAAGGAGACATTCGTATCTTTGATTTACATGTATTTTACAATACTTTCCTACTCCATACAAAGACAACTCAAAGTTATTCATCAGAACTTAGATGATTGCATATGGAATAATGTGTCTAAGAGTTTGTTCGTGCCCATCAGTTCCCTGTCAGTACAATTCTTCTCACTCCACTCAGGAAAATACATCTATCTTTCTGAACACAATTTTGGTTCCCAACTGTGTTAAGTAATTTATCTCCAGTTGTTGTCCCAAATCCTGCATCAAATTACCCGAGATGTCAGTCAGGTTCCCACATATTGATTCAGCAATCTCAGCCTTGTGTCCTGCCCAGCTCCAGCAGAGGGTTGATTGCTTTACTTCAAAATCCTTTGAAAAGTTAAATTGTTAACAATACAAATTCACTGGAAATTGGGATAACTCTTTGCCTTAGCTTCAATCCCTTCACCTTGAGCCCTGGGCATTTAAAACCCATCTTTGAGCGGCAGGGTGGGGGATTGGAAAGCTAAGTGGTAGCATAGTTACTGCTAGGATTCAAAGAAGTAGTTCGATGTCTGCTCACTCTGGCAGTGGGTACAGTTGATGGTCACATTCTCATCTCCCTCTCAAAACAAATGTTTCCTAAAGGAGAGGACCAATATAAATAGAAATTATGTTCCATGGTCCTTATTCATTCCCAGTAAAACAACTACAAATAAACAACGAGGGCAAAACAAATGGGCCCATAGAGTAAGGGAGCTAATTACGTTAGCGTAAAACTCTGCTTACATTAAGGTCTTGATGAAAAAGAAACATTTTCTTATAATACCAACCAGAAATATTTTTCTGTGGATTATTCCCATAGTAGCTCAGGAAACCATATCTGATTGCAAATACCATACCTTTATAAGAAGGCAATAGAGCCTTAAATAGCCCTGAGTGCTTTTTACTTAATGTTCAATTTGTAGCTAATATACTTAAGGAGTTAAGAGCTAGTGTTTAACCTGTTAAGAGATTGTAAGTTAACTTGGGTGTATAACAATGAGCTGTTTTGAACAGTATTATAAATGAGCAGGTGTTTAAGAGTGTGGATCATAATTTGAAGTACTTGACTGAAAAACAGAAATCTTTTAAAATGACATTTATATATTAAAGTATTTTGTGAAAGTGCTCTCGCTATAAAAAATCTTGACCTAGCAATCAGAAAAGAACAGAATAGTTCATTTGCATTGCTATTCTGAGTTTGAGGTTGAAGGTAACCTAGAGTCCATTTATTACATCTTTTCTTCCTTCCTTTTTTTTTTTTTTTTTTAGAGATTTACATAGATTTATTAGAGTCAAAGGCCTCCAGCAAGGGCTGCATGGAAGGGGGCTTCTAAGAGGGGAAAAAACCCAAAGGGGCTGGTGGTAGTGGGATTTTTTTTTGTAATGAGGGAAGAAAGTTATAATCTTTATTGTACAGTTGTATGTATATGTATTGAAAAAACAATTGATACTTCACATATATTTTAATTTATCCTTCAAAACAACGTAAGAGGTGAAACCATACATGTGTGAAATCTGTCACAAAAGACTCATCTGTGAATCTATACTACGTGGTCATAAGAGAATCCATATGAAAGAGAAAACATAAAACTGGAAAATGTTTAGACTGTAAGAAAAACCTCCATATTTCCCAGGGAATCCGCTTAGGAACTAAACCATAGGAGTTTCTGCAGCAGTGCAATGAAATGGATGTACAACATGAGCCCCAATGCAAGCCACATATGTTAACCAGAATTTTCTAGTAGCCACATTAAAAGAGTAAAAAGAAACAGATGGTGCTAATTTTAATAATGTGTATATGTAGACCAATATATCAAAAAATATTATTTTAACATATAACCAATACACAAAATTACATGTGATATTTTACATTCTTTCTTATGTCTCAAGTCTTTTAAAACCAGCATGTGTTTTATGCTTATAGCACCTCTCTATTTGGACTGGCCCTATTACTGATGCTCAGTAGCCATGTGTGGCTATTGGCTATTGTGTTGGATAGTGCAGATATACCTGCTGGTTGTCAGCTGAAAATTTGAAATGCTATTAGAAAAATACACTCAGTAACATTTCACCTAAATACCGGAAATGATTCTAAACTCATGTCTTGTCCTAACTAAAAGTTAACATTTATTTATAATCAAGTATGTTTTGAATGATAAATGACAGTATGTATTAAACATTTAGGAGATTGCTTAGTTCACAGTAGATGCTCAATGAATATTAACAACCATAATTCAAAAATAATTACATTTTTGTTGAACAAAATTTTTTTGTTTTATTTCTAATATTTTTCTTTTTTTTTTACTTTTTTTAATTTAGTAAATATAAATTTCCGAAGTACAGTTTATGGATTACAATGGCTTCCCCCCCATAACTTCCCTCCCACCCACAACCCTCCCAACTCCCGCTCCCTCTCCCATCCCATTCACATCAAGATTCATTTTCAATTATCTTTATATACAGAAGATCAATTCAGTATATATTAAGTAAAGATTTCGTCAGTTTACACCCACACAGAAACACAAAGTGTAAAATACTGTTTCAGTACTAGTTACAGCATTACTTCACATTGGACAACGCATTAAGGACAGATCCCACATGAGAAGTAAGTACACAGTGACTCCTGTTGTTGACTTAACAATTTGACACTCTTGTTTATGGTGTCAGTAATCTCCCTAGGCTCTAGTCATGAGTTGCCAAGGCTATGGAAGCCTTTTGAGTTCGCCGACTTCGATCTTATTCTGACAGGGTCATAGTCAAAGTGGAAGTTCTCTCCTCCCTTCAGAGAAAGGTACCTCCTTCTTTGATGGCCCTGTTCTTTCCACTAGGATCTCACTCGCAGAGATCTTCCATTTAGGTCTTTTTTTTTTTTTTTCAGAGTGTTTTGGCTTTCCATGCCTAAAATACTCTCATGCGCTCTTCAGCCATATCCGAATGCCTTAAGGGCTGATTCTGAGGCAAGAGTGCTATTTAGGACATCTACCATTCTATGAGTCTGCTGTGTTGGTAGTGGGATTTTTAAGTACAAGTTCGAAGGCAAAAAAAAAATAACTTGACCATCAGATTGGCATTCAGTTAACAGGCAGGGACAAAAACACATCACTTTCTTTCTTTCTTTCTTTCTTTCTTTCTTTCTTTCTTTCTTTCTTTCTTTCTTTCTTTCTTTCTTTTTTTTCAGGCAGAATGGACAGTGAGAGAGAGAGACAGAGAGAAAGGTCTTCCTTTGCCATTGGTTCACCCTCCAATGGCCGCCACGGCTGGCGCACTGTGGCTGGCGCACCACACTGATCCGATGGCAGGAGCCAGGTGCTTACCCTGGTCTCCCATGGGGTGCAGGGCCCAAGCACTTGGGCCATCCACCACTGCACTCCCTGGCCACAGCAGAGAGCTGGCCTGGAAGTGGGGCAACTGGGACAGAATCTGGCACCCCTACCAGGACTAGAACCCGGTGTGCCTGCGCCGCAAGGCGGAGGATTAGCCTATTGAGCCGCGGCACCGGCCATCACTTTCTTTTTTAAAAAAAAATGTTTTCCCCTATTTTTTCCTAAACAAGTTTGCTATCACTTGGTTCTCTTTGTCATAAAAATTCTAAAAAGAGTTGCTTACAGATTGTCCATGAACTGAACTTCTTTGACCTACTCTATTCAATAGGTCAATCCCAGCACACTATGAAATACTTTCCGAGGTCACTGATGATCTTTATATTGTGAAAAAAATAATCCCTAATTCCAATTCTTATTTTAGCTGACAACTCGGAATTTGTTACATGATTGAGTATTCCTTTCATGTAAAGCATTTTGTTATTTGGTTAATAAAAAATGTTCTGCCTTGATGATCCCTTTCCTCATGGGCTGCTCACTTTCCATCCCTCTTTGTTTCTCTGATGTTTAATTTTGGAAATCCATACGCCTCTTCTTTTTCCTTTCTACATTCATTCCCTTTGTGATATTATCTGACTTTATGACTTTCTTTATTGAACCCTGAATAAGATACATAAAGTGAAAAAATGACCTTGAAGTGATAAGCACAGTTACTATTCATACAGCAAATCCGTATTTCAAACAATTCATATTTATTATATACTTATTTTGAAAGTTGATTTGAATGACAGACAGAATGACAGAAAGCGAGGAAGAGACAGAGAAAGAGATCTTCCATCTGCAGGTTCACTCCTCCAATGGTTGCATCAGCTATGGCTGGGCCAGGGCAAAGCCTTGGACTCCATACAGGTCTCCCACATGTGTGACAGGTGGCCAAGCACAAGAGCCATCTTCTGCTGCTTTCCCTGGTGCATTAGCAGGGAAATGGATTGGAAGCAGAATCTTTTAAACCTACCGAACCACAATGTTGGCCCCACATTATATACATTATAAGCATGGATTTTATCTCTCTTAAGTCAGGCACAGACAAGTATCTATATATTTTGCTGATTTGTTAAAATTGCTGATGTGTTAAAATTGATCCAAAGATAGAAAACTCCAAAGCATTATTAAATCAGACAATTCAAGAAATGAATTAGAGATGAACACTTGTTAAAAGAAGTCAGCGTGGATAGAGGAAATAGTGGAACAGAAGTGGCACAACTTCGAGCCATCCAGCAGTGAGTTTGGGAACAATTTTCCTTATTTGCATATTTATATCAGGTTGAACTGAAACAGTTCTCTACCTCTTCATTCACTAAACAGAGGTGGGTTGCTCAGGGCAGGGTGTGATCTTGGGCTAGGCTGCTCCTTATAGTATGACAAACCCTGAAGAGGATGAGGGCTGCAAGTTATATGCTGAGCAAACTCCTCACAGCAGGTTCTTCCTTTAAGGGGGCGCTGGGTGATACATCTTGATGTCTACTGCAGCGATATAGGATGTGGTTGTCCCAAGACGATCTAAGTGCTGGGCCAAAAGCCTACCCCACTGATGCTTGAAGTTTGCATTTACTAATTTAGTCTACCCTTCCCTAGCACACCCTCCCAATTCACCAGTGGTAAAGGATCAACTGCCACCTTGTTGGATAAATGTTCATCTGCCACCAATGATTGTGTTCTTGCTGCCCTCTGATTGCTGAATAATCCCGCTCCAAAGTCCGATTTTATGATCTACTTGCTTGTACCCCATTTCTTGGTTCTCAAAATTCTGAGACAGAGCTTGAGGCGCAAAGTCATTACTAAATATCAAGCTGAGTGAAGGAAAGGGAAGGGGCAATATTTAATCACAGAAGTATTTGTTAAACTCTAATGTAGTTCCACAAAAGCTCAGGAATGGAACTCAGGATAATGTCCATCAGGCTGCGTTGCATCAGGCCAAAATTCCTGGGACTTTATGCCTTCACCCTGCTCAGTCGCTGAATATGGACTCAGACATTCAGGACTCAGTGTGCCATCTGAAACAGAGGCAAGCACTGAGGAATCTGAGAACTTGCTGAATATGCCATAACCTAGCAGCAAGTTAGTCCTTGAAGGCATGGCTCTGAGCAACACATATTTGTATCTACAGGACTCTATGATAAACACATTTGTTGTAGCTAGAAGTAGATACTTATTTTTAATATTTGTCATTTAAGCTTTTGAAAATATCGTACATGCCTAGCGTTTTAGTCAAATGTCCTTTCTAAACGTTCTGCAATCTTCTAAATTAATCTAATTTTTCTTATTTATGCATTTACATCATTAACATAGTCCTCTTATGCCATATTTGTAATAAGATTATAGTGTAATAGAGATAATACTTATGAGAAATTGCTGCTTATCTTTTGCTTACCAGAAAGAATTATTTCCTCTCCTTGAAATCTATTCATAATTAGGGTTAAAGGATAGCTTTGCCCTCCTAGGGAAACAACTAAGAAGAATATAATATGGTATATATCTACCAGCAGATAATAGTGTCAGAACGCTTTTATTTTTCTGTAGAGAAATATTGTAATTATGGGGTAGATGAGAGGGAGCTAAGAGAGTATTTTGTTGAGAAAAGCAAAATTGCTTTTGTCTTTTCTATTAGGAAAAGAATTCAAAATGAATAGGATGGCTTAATGAGAGGAACAATGAATGCATATACTATGTTAGCAAACAGAGAGAGAGAGAGAGAGAGAGAGAGAGAGAGCGAGAGCGCACTGAGGTTGGTTTTGCTGTGTGTGTGTGTGTGTGTGGAAGAGGCAGATAGAGACTTTCCTCCATGATTTGGAAAGGTGTAGGTGGCTGTTACTGCTTGATGGTGAGCTTGCAGCAGATAGGAATGAGGGAGTGGCTTCATCTCATAGGGCAATATATATTTATGGCCACGGCTACTATAAGAACACAAGAACTCATATGACAGCAAGAACTGAGGTAGTGATCAATTTGCTGTTTCCAGCCAGTGCCACGGCTCACTAGGCTAATCCTCCACCTTGCGGCGCCAGCACACCGGGTTCTGTCCCGGTTGCCCCTCTTCCAGGCCAGCTCTCTGCTGTGGCCTGGGAGTGCAGTGGAGGATGGCCCAAGTGCTTGGGCCCTGCACCTGCACGGGAGACCAGGAGAAGCACCTGGCTCCTGCCATCAGATCAGCGCGGTGCGCCGGCCGCAGCGCGCCGGCCGCGGCGGCCATTGGAGGGTGAACCAACGGCAAAAGGAAGACCTTTCTCTCTGTCTCTCTCTCTCACTGTCCACTCTGCCTGTCAAAAAAATAAAAAAAAAAATTTGTTGTCTCCATAGCAAGAGCAGCCAAGATCCAGAGAACAGAAGCTAGGTCAGGGAGAATTTCCAAGTCTGGGAGGTCCTTAAAGCCTAAAAGGGGGAGCAAGAAATACAGAAGTGGTGGGAGTTAAACCTAGAATGAACTTAATAATTAATGAATATATATTGATATGAGAACCTCAAAGAAATTTGGATTACCAATCTCATCACATCTTGGTACCAGGTCTGAGATTTCAGGGAACATTAGATCAAACATGAAAATAAGTGACCACCATTATTTTTAAACCCATACATTAAAGTAGAGTGTAAATAGCAATGATTTGTTTATACATCTTCCTAGGTCTTGGGGATCCTCCAGGTCATACATGAACTCACCTCTTCTTTTTAATCATCAGGCATGGCTTTTATAAATCCTCAGTTAAGGTTTGTCCCTGTAGTGGAGGATTCCTGTTGTTTTTATTCTCCTGTATTTCTTATAGCACTAGACACTGAGTTTTGCAAACAGGGGTCATTCTGAAAATAGTATTTGCATTTAATCATAGAATTGCACAGTTGGTTACAATTTCCTGTTCTGTGAGCATACGGACATACTATTTCTAGAGGAAGTGTCCTCAAAGAATTATGATCATTTTTGGATTTAAATTTACCTATCTTTTTCATTTCTATGTATTATAAAATGTGTTACTATTTTCCATTCTCATAAATTTGCCACAAGGTTTTAATTTTAATAGTGGGTTTTGGTGGTGTTAATTGATTTTTCCCTTGATTATACACTTAAAATGTATTTCTAAAACTGCTGAGAGAGAAAATGAGTCTAATAAGAAGCATTTATTGCTAATTCACTTAATATTTTTACCAGATTTTAAAATATGAATGATGCCATTTACTGGAACAGAAAATTTCACAAGGTTTTTACATTAATTCCCCCTCTAATTCTTACCAATTTGCTGCAACAATGTAATTGCATTGCCTACATTATGGTTAACAGGAAAGATTAGGTATGTAGCATTTTATTGTATTTGACAGCTTGATGAATTGTGACTTGAGCTAGTGCCTTTGTTCTAATTGTCTCTTTTTTTCATTAAAGCAGAGAACTATACTTTGGTATGGGGGACTACTCTTCCCTACTGCTTTTAAGTTAGAGCTGTTCACGCTGATGAATGTTCTCCACCTAAACATTGTGCAAGCAGCTCTTTGTTTATATTCTACCCGTTTTATCATTTCTAGGCTAAAACTGATGAAGATCAATCAATAACAGAAACAAAAAGTTTTCAGGGAAAATGACTTCTGGAAACTGCATTTTCTGCTTTGCAAAGAAATGGATGAATAAAATAAAAAATTATTGGCATTATACCATTTTTTCCATGCAAATATGTAGATGATGTCAGTGTTTTTGTGTATCTGGAACAGTAAACCTGTGGTTCATTAACTCATTGGTCCAGTCTGGTGTGGGCAGATAAACTCAATTACTTTATTTGCCTGGAGCACATATTTCTATTTTTCTTCCCTATTTCACTTCTATAAGTTAATCCTAATAGTTAGTTTCACAGTCGTTTATCCACTCATTCATTCACAATGAATTTTATTCATTTAGTACCCTGTTACTGAGGATCCGTCCTGAGCCAGGCTCTAGAAAATGGGCAGTATGGCCAAGAAAGGTGTATTCAGCACATCTCCAAAGCAATCACATTCTTTTCACAAGGGAGATGAGATGAGAGAGCTAACCCCACAGTGAAAACTCTGTGTCTTTGTGGGAGACCAGGAAGAAGCTCTGACTCCTGGCTTTGGTCTTACCCAGCCTGTGTCATTGCAGCCATTTGGGGAGTGACCCAGAGGATGGAAGACCTCTCTTTCTCTGTCTCTACCTCTTTATTACTCTACGGTTGGAAGTATTTCTGTTTTGCAAAGCTAAATGACAGCATTCAGTGTGAATTAAAAATGAGAAACCTCTAAAATATTTCATTTTAGAGAAGATGAAAATATGTGGTTTTTCAACAGATTTATTTATTTTTTATTTTTCATTTACTTCTTTTTTTCGACAGGCAGAGTGGACAGTGAGAGAGACAGACAGAGAGAAAGGTCTTCCTTTGCCATTGGTTCACCCTCCAATGGCTGTGCTGATCTGAAGACAGGAACCAGGTGCTTCTCCTGGTCTCCCATGGGGTGTAGGGCCCAAGCACTTGGGCCATCCTCCACTGCACTCCCTGGCCACAGCAGAGAGCTGGCCTGGAAGGGGTGCAACTGGGACAGAATCTGGTGTCCCGACCGGGACTAGAACCCGGTGTGCTGGCGCCGCAAGGCGGAGGATTAGCCTATTGAGCCGCGGCGCCGGCCTAACAGATTTATTTATTAATGTGAAGGCAGAACAAGAGAGAGGGAGAGAAAGAGAGGAAGATATCTTATATTTGCTCATTCATTCTTCAAATAGCCACAACAGCCAGGTCTAGACTAGGCAGAAGCCAGTGGTTAGCAGCCAAGAACTCATCCTGGTCTCTGATGTGGGTGGCAGGGACCCAAATGTAAGGTATGAAGATAGGAGTTAGCCTTTATGTGTAAGAGGCGCTGAAGGAAAACAAAGCACCAATGGGAAGGAATGTAGCAGTCTTGGAAGCACCCCTTGGAAACAGTCCAGCATTTTCCACCAGAAAGTCCTGTCCATCCCCCTGGCGTCTTTATAGGAGGTACCAGCCTTAACCCTGTGAAGAGCACCCCAGGAAAGCTTTCTCTGTCTGGTGCCAAATGGGCTATGCAGTCTGACAACACTGAGTAATAAAACATAGCAGGATTTTCACCAGTTTAAAATCCAGGAAGCCCTTTGTCCAGCATAAAAAGATAGGCTGAAGGAGAAAAAGCAAGAATAACTGGACCTCATGGCTTTATAAGCCCCAGTCTGAGTGCAGACTTGGCTCTCAGGTCTTTGCGGAGATGCCTGCCTGGCCTGTCATGTGTATTCTCTTTATTATACTTTGCTACCTTACTTACCACTACTGAATATAGATTGGACTCTCTCTCTGGTTCATCTAGAGAGGTGTATATCAGTTCTAAAGCCTTGCTGTCTTGCTTTCCACCTCTGTTGGTCTCACATCCAAAAGTTTTTCTTTTTTGAAGATTTGTTTGACTTCTTTGAAAGGCAGAGTTACAGAGACTGAGAGAGACAGATAGACACAGAGAGATCTTCCATCTGCTGGTTCCTTCCCCAAATGACTGCAATAACTGGAGGTAGGCAAGGTGGAAGCTAGGGACCTGGAATTCTATCTGAGTCTCCTACGTGGGTGGTAAGGTCTTAAGTACTTGGATCACTTTCCACTGCTTTCCCAGGTGCATCGTCAGGGAGCTGGATTGGAAGTGAAGCAGCTATGACCTGAACTGGTGGTCGTGTGGGATGCTACCATCACTGGAGGAGGTTGAACTGGCTGTGTCACAATGCTGGCTCCTTGACATTCTTTTTCTAACAAGAAAAAAGAATCTCTATCCAGGCAAGGACTTGGACTATCTTGTACTGCCTTTCCTGGTATGGTAGAAGGAAGCAGGATCAGAAGCAAAGCAGCTGGGTCTCTTACCAGCGCTCTCATGTGAGATGCTGACATTTCAGGGCACTTAACCTGCTGTATCACAGTGCTGGCTCCTAAGTTGGTTTTTTGTTTGTTTGTTTATAAAGGCTTATGTATTCCTTTGAAAAGTAGAGTGACAGAGAAGGAGGAGAAGGAGAAGGAGAAGGAGAAGGAGAAGGATGGGGATGGAGAGTAGAAAGAGAGACAGAAAATCTTCCATTTGCTAGTTCACTTCCTAAATGACTGCAACAGAAGGGGATGGGCCAAGCCAGGAACTCCATCTAGGTATCCCAGGTGGATGGCAGGGACTCAAATGCTTGGACCAGCATCTGCTGCTTCCCACGTACATTAGCAGGGAGCTGGATAGGAAGCAAGGTAACCAGGACTGGAACTAGTACCACATGTGGGATGGAGGAGTCACAGGGGACAGCTTAACTTGTATCAGCTTAACTGCCAACACAATAAGTGTTTTTAATATAAGTGTATTTATAGCCAAAAATGACAAATGCATCAACAGATTTAATTGTCAGTGGTGAATGTGCTAGAAGGAAGGATGGTGGTTGGCATCTTTTCCTTCTTCCTGTTTGACCTCATGTGCCCGATTGCTACTTTTGCTTTCCCGCTAACTCTGGCTGTTCTTTCCAACTGCCCTACTGACTCATGCTTGACTCTGACATCCTAGGAGGAAAGCATCAGTCTCCAGGACTTGGTATGTTTGTAGAAAATGTGTGAGGCTTAGCAAGTTGAAGACATTGGTCAGGATGAATCAGACAAATCTGTTTCAGAATGTTTTAAAGGGCTTTTCTGGTCAAGAACATTCAAGTCAAAGAGGAGGCAGCTGTTGGGTGGGTGGGTCTCTGCGTCCCCGGGAAGAGGCCTGCTTTCATATAAGAGTCTTTGAAAAAGCCCTATAGATGTGGTATTCAATTGCTGGCAGGAGAATGTAGTGGCTTCAATCAGGAGAGGTCATATTGTTATTAGGCCCTGGTGCCTGACTCACATTCCATTTTCTACTACAAGAAAGAAATTTTTGGATTCCCTACACCCCAACTGCTTTTCTCTTTACTCACCGTATGTTTTAGACTTAGTGTCACTGGCTCATCTCCGGTAACACATCAATAGTATTTTTCTGAATTATAGATGTTTATTTCAATAGATCAGAGCCAGAGCTGTTCTCTCTTCATTCATAGCTCCAAAACCCTGGAATGTATTTGATCATCCCATCCATGAAAGATAAAGACAACCCATTGAATGGATATGAAAAGCTTGATTATTGCATTTAAGGGAAATTTGAGTAAATAACATTGTAACTGGTTGTTAACCATTTCCTAGGAAAACAGCTGGTAACCAAGAATTTCTTACTGTTCATATCAGTTTGACTCAGCTTTGATTAAACATGTTTTATAAAAAGAAAATTTTTAACAGACACAATTATAATATTTGTGTGTTATCATGAGATGTTTTGATATGTACACAAGCTTCTTCTAATTCTAGACTCCAACACCCATTTCTCAGGACATTTACCTTAGCAATTTAGGATTCTGATTTTTTCATCTGCCCCTTTGCAACATAAATCTTTTAAAGGTTTCTTTCCCATTTTATCACCCACCTATCTATTTTGAAAGAAGCTGGGCAACTTGTCTTTGAAATGTAATCATCATAGAACTTTCTGCTTCTCTCTGAGCTCTGAGTTTTCTGGGAGAGTGGCACGTACCTTAGGTAATAAACCTTGTTCTGAGTTGTGAAGCCACCTGCTATTACTAAGACACAAGAAAAATTTATCCTGCCTTCGAGTAAACCTTGAAATTTAGAGGGTATGCAATTTCTCCATTCCACCAATGTTATGGTTCTCATATTTCCTTAAATATCTTTTAATCTTACATTTGGAGGGGTGGGTGGATGACTCTTTTGTATAGTAACAGGAAATCATAAAGGGATCCACACCACTAAATTGTGGGCTTCTTGTATTTGGAAATATGAGTTCCCTGTATACACCCCGCGCCCCCCCCCCCCCCCGAAAAAAAAGGAAAGTGAAGAGTTGGTGATTGAGAATCCTAAAGAAACAGAGTCAGGGACCAGGGCATTGTGGCATAGTAGGCTAAGCTTCTGCCTGGGAAGCCAACATCCCATATGGGTGCAGGTTTGAGATCTGGCTGCCCCTCTTCCGATCCAGATATCTGCTATGGCCTGGGAAAACAGTAGAAGATGGCTTAAGTGCTTGGGCCCTTTTACTCACCTGGGAGACCCGGGAGAAGCTCCTGACTCCTGATTGGTCCATCTCTGGACTATGCGGCCATTTGGGGAATGAAGCAGTGGAGGGAAGACCTTTCTCCTTGTCTCCTTCTCTCTGTCTGTAGTTCTACCTCTCAAATAAATAAAAATAAGATCTAAAAAAAAGCGACTGGGTGAGCTAACTTTGGTGCTCCAAGCTACAAATGTAATAGCTTCTCCATAGTATTTGCTCGTCTTTGCAGTGGCTGAGGTGGCAGCTAAATCCATGATCTGAAATATCAGAGTGACAGATTTATTGGGAAAGAAATGAAAGAAAGGAATGAGGCTGCTGGTAACTAGTGGGAAGGCAGCCCTGTGGACAGCTGTGATGGTGGAGAGAAGGTGGTGTAAGCTGGAAAGTGGGCATAAGCCCACAATGTCAATGGACTAAAGGCCAGAGGGCAATTACAGAGAGGCGCTGTGCTGAGGCAGGGGCTATCTCTGAGGATGAGAGCTTGATAGAGATTTAATATTACAGAAGCTAGACAAAAATAGGAGCTTTCAAAGTAATACAAGGCCAGGGCAGTTAAAATGAATTCATACTGACACAGTTACTGGAACATATTTTGTTACCCCTTCAGTGAAAAATATGGGCAACCTAATGCATTGGTATATTAGATTTAGGCAAAATCTGAGTAAATAATATTTTTAAAATACTTATTTACTTATTTATATTTTGAAAAGCAGAACAATAGAGAAATAGGAGGAGAGACAAAGAGACCTTGCATCCACTTGTTTACTCCTGAAATTGCTGCAACAGCCAGGGCTGGGCCAGGCCAAAGCCAGGAGCCAGGAAATCCATCTGAATCTCCCACAGGTACTTATCAAGGGTCCAAGTACTTGAGCCATCTTCCACTTCTTCCCAGGATCATTAACTGGAAGCTGGATAGGAAGCGGAGCCACCAGGACTGGAACCAGCACTCTGATATGGGATCCAGGCATTGTCGGCTGTGGCATAGCCTGCTATACTATAATGTCCTCCTTGAGTAAATAGCAGTTTAGCTGGTTGTTAACCATTCTGTTGGCAGGGTACCCCATGAAGGGCGGGGTTTTGGACTTTGCTTGCTCTTCTGAGCTATCCTGCCTTTTGATTAATATGAATGTTTTGAATGCACAGGTACATTCATCATAACTATTGTTATGGAAACATTGTTCAGAACTGCTTGCAAACTTAAAGCTTGCTCATGGCCTAACACTGAAACAATATTGCCTCTTTTGAGAAGGAAAAAAAAAGTACCCTCCTCATCTAGTCATCATTGAGGGCAGGGGTGCTATAAAAACAATCGCGCATGCTGACTAGTGAAAAGTCATTAAAAGTCACTGGCATTTGGAGACTCACTGTGGACTACTGAAACATAAACAGAAGAAACTATTGTTCTTGTAACACAGCATTTCATTATAAAGACTGAACAAACAGCTGTCATTAGTGATATTTTCTTCTGCCATTGCTAATACCTTCTTTTCCATAAAAACCTTCAAATCAGTTTGTCTTTACTTGACAAGTAACACAGTATGTTAATTACTCTCCCAATCATCCCTGGGAAGTATCATCAGGAATTGAACAAACCCAAGCCTGATGTGGACTAATAGTTGAGGTTTAAACGTTCTAGGATATTCTGCTAGTGGGTCCGTTTGAAAATGTCCTCCTCTTTACATTCTTCTCATGGCATCTAAGCACAAGTGACTGGATATGAATGAGACCTTAAATGAGAATAGACTCTAAGTCCCTAACACTCAACTCACCTTGGGAACTGCCTGGACTGCAGTCCTATAGATATTTCACAATCTAGTAAGTGAAAATTATTGGTCTTTCTGTCTTGCTTTGGGAATAAGGAAGGCTGACAATTGTTTGATCACATTGTATATCATAGGAAATCACTTCTATATTTGGGAATTTTACTAAATTTTCTGTCCTAAGGCAACTGACCAGTGACCAAGTTTAACTAGTGGGACACAATCTTGAAAAGTTTTCCAGATCAATAAGTCCCATGCTTGGACTACCAAATACTTCAAACTCCAAATTCCAGATTGCTGGGACTAATCTTATACTCATTTAAAGCCTTTGGAAAACAAATAAAAAACAAGGCAAAAGTGTGTTTTCTGTATGTATTCAGTGACTCCTGGGCTCTTAGACTTGAGAATTTCATGCTGATATTTAGCAAGACAGCAACACAAATAAAGAGTTGTGACCCTGCAAAGCATCCTCACTGAACCACAAATCTACAAATTTCATAAAAAAGGTAAGTCTGAAAAATTATGGGTTGGAAAATGACTCCTGAAAGTGTTCAGTGGGTATGGATCTCCCATTTCAGGAATGAAGGAAAAGGCCAAAATGATCTTTCACAGTTGTTCAAGCCATGGCTTGCTATCCATCCCAGCTGCTGGAGAACTTCCAAACAGTTGTGGAAGTCATTCTGACCCAGAATCCATGAGAACTACAGAAAGACTCATTTAATGAGCCGCCAATGACCACTTGGTACACTGAGGAGAACATGGTTTGGATGGGTTGAGCTTCCTTCTCCTCCTGTCACCTTTCAGTCTGTGGCTGGCACAGCAGTTTTGAATGAGCTCAATGGTAAAATAGCCAGATACCAGAAGTCAGCTCAGGGGCTCTCCAGCTGGGCTCTGCCCAAGCATGTCTCTCATTCTATGCTGAGGGAATGGGGGGATCCTGTTTTCCGCTGTGCTATCCTTGTGAACTTCTCTAATAAGGCTTATTTTACATTTATACCTGTAGCTCCATGGTGTATGTAAGTGCACACTCATGAAAAATGTGGAAAGAATTTAAGAGGAAGACATAATTTCTCCACATGGACATTTGTTTATCCTTATTGTAGGGAGGAGGAAGCTCTATTAAGGACTTAAGAGGAGCCATAAGATTTGTCCACATCATTTTAAGCAGATGTGGGTGATTTAAAACTTATAAATATGCAGTGAATAACATAAAAGTTTTCAAATGTAAGATGTAAAAATATTGTAATAAGCTTATGCTTCAGAAAACACAGGAAAATATTTCAGGGCTTTTAGTGCATGTGGATAACTTTTTTTCTATTGCCATTAGATTCTAACTGTAAAATCCATATATGAAGTACAATAAATCACAGTTCACAGAGTTTCAGCTCATTGAACAATGTTTCAAATAAAAATGATCTTACATACTGGAAAGGAATACACAGATATTTTCTTTTCAATAAGATTTCCATAAAAATGACATACAAATGCTCAGTACAAATCACCCATACTCACACCTACAGCTATAAAACTCATTTTGTTTGGTATGGTTATTGTGTGACCAACAATGAAATTGATGTTTCCATATGGCATTGAATGGAACAATTTTAACTTCAATGCAATTCTATTAGTTATAGAAGTTTGATTTTGGGGAGACCAAGGATCGTGATTAATAAAAAATGGATTGTGATGATTCTGAACCATCACACATTCTAGTATGTTTGTAACCATGAAGTACAAGGGGATGATAGTTACAGGAATTCTGCATTTGTAGTGAAATTTCTGCTTCAGAGAACAAGTTGGGATATGGGTGAGGTTGTAGTATAGTGGGTGGTTTTTAAAACTGGAAGATAAAATGTGGAAAAATTCTCTTAAAAGGGTTTGAATCTTGGAAGTTTCTAGTAGTTGAACTCCTAGTCAGGTAAAGAACTCAAAAGTCTTAGAGACAATTATGACAGGCCTAGCTGCTACTCACTTCAGCCACTTTTAAAGGACTAAAATTGTTACACTCCTCACTATTGGACTTATTAAAAATACATTGGGAGAAAAATGATTACTCCTAATATGGAAAAATCAGAAATAGTTACAGATAATGTGGTTCATGAATCTTGAGGAAGAAACTGAATAAAGAAGATAGCTAGAGTTTTATCTTAGAGAAAAATATAAAGCATTCCTTCCATCTTATGAAAATTACTAAAAATTTAGTGGCATTACTTCAGAAATGATTAATGACAAGACACAGAGGGCCAATGACCATTGCACTTCAGCAGTAAGAGAATTGAGCCCAAGGCAAAGTAAAGGTTTAAATATGATGATGATTTGGTCTGTCAATTGTTAAAGAGTGAGCCAACTCATTTAATCAGAAATTCATGAAATTCCTTTGACTTGATGATATACTTAATAATAACATTCATATTCAATTTTCATGAATGCTATATGTAAGCTAAGGCCATAACCTGGTTGATGGCCAAGCTCCTCACAAATGAAATATACTTTTAAAATATCATTTAGATATTTTCAGATTATGAAGAAATAGAAACAGTACATTAACAGAGAATCACACACAATTGGAGACCTCTTTGGAAGTTACTGGAACTTATAAATTGGTTATAAATATAAAGTATTATATTTTTATAAACCATTAGTAAATCATTTCTATCCTTTTGTGATGAATTAAACTTTTAAAATTTACACACGATGGCATTAATATGATTTTATGTGTACATCTGTGAGCATGGAGAAATGCACAGAGTTGTAAAGCAGTAACAAAGTCAAAATATGCAACAATTCCTTCACCTCAGAGAAGCCTCTCATGGTGACTCTGTAATAAACCTTTCTCCCATATTCTAATCTAAATAACTACAGGACTATTCAACTCTACCAAATGTATGTTAACTTCAAATTTGCCATTGCACACTTAACAACTTATTTTTTTAAAGATTTTATTTATTTACTTGAGAGGTAGAGTTACAGGCAGTGAGAGGGAGAGACAGAAAGATCTTCCATCTGCTGGTTCACTCCCCAAATGTCCACAACAGCCAGAGCTGGGCTGTCCAAAGCCAGGAGCCAAGAGCTTTCTGCAGGTTTCCCATGCTGGTACAGTGGCCCAAGGACTTCGGCTATCTTCCACTGTCTTTCCCAGGCCATAGCAGAGAGCTCAATTGGAAGAAGAGCAGCCCAGACTAGAGCTAGCACCCATATAGGATGCCCACCCCAGGCGAAGGATTTGTCTGCTCTACAGTGCCGTCCCTTTAACAACATTCAAGTGTGCAATTTAGTGACATTAATTATATTTACACAATTTTGCAACTATTACTAATATTTGCAAAAGGTTTTCATTACCCCAAGGAGAAACTCTATAGCTACTAAAGAATAGTTTCCTATTTCTCTTTCTCCTTATCCTTTAGTAAACTTTATTTTCTTTCTCTAGGAATTTGCCTATTCTTGATAATTCACATAAGTGAAATTATATAATATTTGCCTTTTAGTTGTGTGTACTATTTAACTCATTATGTTCTCAAGGTTCATTTATATTGCAGCATCCATCAAAACTTCATTCTTTTATGGGTGAATAATATTCCATTTTGGGGATGTACCTATTTGCTTCATCTATTAATGGACACTGTGTACGTTTTGCTTATAATGAAATGTTTTTGAGGGACTAGCAAACTGTTCTACAAATAGGCCACATTATACATTCTTTGTTTTATTGTTTTTAATTGTGGGTGGAACAATTAACATAATACCTATTCTTAACAAATTGTAAGTGTAATGATGTACAAGTTTCCAATTTTTCTATCTTCTCATCAATTCCTATTTTCTGTTTGTTCTTCATTATAGCTTTCCTAGTATTTATGCAGTAGTAACTCATATTTCTTGATTTGTATCTCCCTAATGACTAATGATATTGAAAATCTTTCCATGTGCTTATTAGCTGTTTGTATATCTTCTTTGTAGAAATAGTTACTAGAGTTATTTGCCCATATTTTAGTTGGATTCTTTTGTTTCTTTGTCGTTGAGTTATATAGTTCCTATTGGTGAGGAATCCTCAAAAAGTTCAAAGACTACACATACATTTAAAATTTTTTTCCACCCAAATGAGCTTACCTTCTAATTCCATTTTCTGTGAGCTTTCTGATCTTCATAATTTAATATTAAATCCTTATCAGATATCTTTAGGTAGCCTTTTTAATTTCTTGATATATGATTTATGCAAGTTTATTTTTTAAAAATTAAAGAATAATAATAGAATAATAATTAGACATATTTATAGGCTATCATATTATGTGCGTGTATACATTGTCTTTAAAGCTTACTTTTGATGAAGTCCAAGTTATCTTTTTTTTTTACTTTTCTCCCTTGTACCCTTGGTGACGTATCTAAGAATCCATTTCTATATCCAAGGCCATGAGAATTTATTCCCATTTTCTTCTAAGAATTCTTTAATTTTAATTTCCATGCTTAAGTTATTGATAAATTTTTAGTCAATTTAGTTAATGTGAGGTCCAAGTGCCATACTTTTGCATGTAAAAATTCAGTGTCTCAGCACAACCCATTAAAGAATAGTGCATATGTATATGCATATAATAGGTACATGTGAAGTGCTCATAGCAAAGTATCAAAAATTATTAAATTTTAAAATTAAAATGAGCTTCTAGAAATAAAAAGTACATTTTCTTTTTTAGTTAAATGAACTTGACAATTTTGTCAAAATCAACTAGTCATAGATGTATAAATGTATTTCTAGAATATCAATTCTCTTCCATTGGTTTTCTGTGCTTGTTGTAGTATAACATTGTTTTGATTGTTGTAGCTTTGTATTAAGTTTTGAAATCAGAATGTGTAAACTATATAGCACTCTTGAAATTCTACATGAAAATAAGAACTGGCTTGTAAAACACGTAAAATTTCCAAAATATACCCAATATTTTATATTGCATAAAATATATGCTGTTGCAAGAAAGCAATTTCAAGTAAACTGTTAAAGGTAGATTAAATATAAAGATACAAAACAAGTCTCAATGTATTTAAAATGATTGAAGTCATTCAAATTATTTTTTCCAATTGCAATGGAAGGAAGCTGGAAAGCAATAATAGAAGGAAAAACAGAAGATTTGCAAACATGACGAAATTATCACGCTCTTAAATGTCTAACAGTGAAAATAAAAAAAATCACAAAGGAAATTAGAAAATGCTCAGAGGTGATTAAAAAGGGAAATATGGCTACCCAAACTTACAGGATGTAGCAAATGCAGTGTGCTCAGAAGAAAATTCATAGCTATCTATCCCTTTTACCATATAGATTCTTTAAACTTCTTGTCCTACTTCCTAGTTTCCACCAATCACTAATCTCTGTTCCTTTTCTATGATTCATCATCCAAGTAATGTTATATAATAGATTCATACAGTGTCTGGTTTTTACTCACATAATTTCCCTTTTCTTTGGTGTAATTATCCAAGAGTAAAAATGATGACTTGTATGGTAAGTGCATTTTTAGTTTTGTAAGAAATGTTTTATACTACTTTCCAAAGTGGTTGCAGCATTGTGCATTCCTGCCAACAGTGTTTGAGTGATCCATTTCAAATTTTAGGAGTCTCCACTGCTGTAACAGATCAACTGGAGCTGTCCAGCAAAAAGAAAATCCAGGAAAGACACAACGCCAATTAAAAGCAAAAACAACTAGAGAGAGAGAGAGAGAGAGAGAGAGAGAGAGAAACAACCAACAATCCCACCATCTTTCTTCAGCACTCTTTAACTAGAGAGTTTCCTTTAGCCCAGTCCACTTGCTCTGTAGTAATTTCTTTGGGAGATTTTTTCTGTCCACACCCAGTGCACAGTTCTGAGGCGCAGCTTATTCCCAGATCAAATGTGAAAGATAAAGGTAGAAAAAATTCTATTGACTCATAATCATGCTGAACTTTCTTCAGATTTCAACTTTCTTCTCCCCAAATCTGTTAGCATTTATTTTTTCATATATCTTTGTATTCTGTCCAGAGTTTACTTATTGTCCTTACAAACTATAGACAATAGTGAATGTAGTTCATCTGGGCGAAGACCAGAATCCTTTCACATAACTTTGATACATTTTCAAACACATGGCTTCTCCTGCATTTTTTTATTATTTATTTATTTAATTTGACAGAAAGTGTTAGTGAGAGAGAGAGACAGAGAGAAAGGTCTTCCTTCTATTGGTTCACCCCCCAAATGGCCGCTAAGGCCGGCGCTGTGCCGATACGAAGCCAGGAACCAGGTGCTTCCTCCTGGTTTCCCATGCAGGTGCAGGGGCCCAAGCACTTGGGCCATTCCTCCACTGCACTCCCAGGCCACAGCAGAGAGCTAGACTGGAAGAGGAGCAACCTTGACTAGAATCCGGCGCCCATATGGGATGCCGGTGCTGCAGGCAGAGGATTAGCCAAGTGAGCCACGTTGTTGGCCCCCTCTCCTGCATTCTTTTTTCACCACATCTTTCAGAGCTTTTTTTTTTTTTTTTTTGGCCAGGTGGAAAAGATACTTGTGAGGTCTGAAGTGAATAATAACTGAAGGATGACCAAACTAATGACCAAATCGAACTCAACTCTGACAGCAAAGATGATAAATAATGTGAAATTTATGGTATGTCTTGCAACCAGGCCGTGGAATTCTTTGCAAGGATCCCCCTGCAGCACTTAGAAGCTTTCCATTCTTCACTGGGGGATGACTTAGTAAAAAGTTCCTAGAGTAAGTCCTTTCGTTAAAACAAACAAACAAACAAACAATCCCCTGGTAAATCTACTCTATTTTGTTTCCTTTGGCATTCTTCTTGCTTATCTTTGGGTGAAGAAAATCAGTGTAATTCAGAAGGTATGAGCTTACTCCATGATATATTAGGGTGTCCACATTCCTTTAGGATTGTAGTGTTTTCCCAGGAGAGATAATTAACCTTTTAAAATAGTCACTTCAGCAGTTTCACCTGGTGATTTGTTTTAAGAATTGATTGACCTCGTTTTCTTTTCTTTGTAATCACTGTGTACTGCATTGGTAAGGATATGAAGAAGAATGGCACTCACAGCGACATTTCAACAGTAGGAAACCCTAAGAATTTCATTTTTGTGTTCTGTATATAGTCTCTATGATAGGAATCTCAATTAATTTCATCTTTGCCTCAATATGTCATTTAAAATAATAATTATTGTTTATTTTCCTTCTTTAGAATACTAGAAAGTTGGTATAACTTCAACTCTAAAGGATAACTTTGTATGTAGGTCTAGGACTACCATGTATTAATTATGTTTCTAGGAAAATTATATTTTGTTCCAAGTTCTAAATTTTACATACATATGTATATAATGTATTATGTATATATACATACCTATTTAACTTTTAAATACGTATATAAGTGCTTTGTAAGATTTTAAACAGCATACAGCATAAGGAAGTATTATGTTTATATAAGTAATATATGCTTTTAGAATAATGACTTCTTTCCCAGTGGGAAAAAGAAACAGAAATATAGAAAAATTTCTAGGAGTAGTTATTGGAATACTCACAATATTTTGCATTACATTCCCGCTTGTAATATCTCCAGGTGGATTGCAGGAACCAAGGATACTTTGTATTCCAGTTTATAATTATATTTTTCAGGCTCTCTTTGAGGTTTTGGCTCTTTGTACTCACCGTTTTGAAATCTACATATAAATTGCTGTGTACTGTCAATTTTAGTATAGTCAAATACATTTCAAAGCCAAACATCATGATGTTTAAAAAGGGACAGAGAACAATTATATTTGACAAACAATTTTTACATGACCTGAAAATGTCTTAGGATTAAAAATGATCCTTTTAAACTCTGATTTGCTTGGAAGTGTTTGTTTAGTTGAAACTTGTGGAATCATTTCACTTAACTTTATGGGCTGATTGAAAAAGTTGGAGAAGTCTCAACACAGGTTTAAAACTTGCCTACTTTGCTCACTGGGATAAGAGCTCCCAGAGGAAGAATTACTAAGTTTGAATTGAACGTATTAAGAGTTGTTACAACTAACATGCTAATCATTTATGCATTTTTCATGAATACTCAGGAGATGCTACTACTACTTTTCTGCTTTGGAAGGAGAACAAATTCATTGCTGAAAACTCTTGATATAACCAAAAAAAAAAATCCAATATTAAAAAAAAGTTGTTATCTTTTTGTTGTATTTAGCATAAAGCAGAAGCATTCATGTTTCAAGCTAGACATGTGGAGATTTTTGTGTCATTCAGAGAGCAAATAAAATAAATAATTCATACTGAAAAGTAGGTACCCTAAAGTCTGGGAATTTTCTTTATGTAGAAGTGTCAACTGACTGCATTTTTTAAAATCTCATTTGAACTCTTTGGTAATACTCATTTTAAAATTTAGAGTTAGTAGATTTATGCAAAGGTTAAAAAAATGCCAATTTTTTTTAACTGGTTAATGAAGTTTTAATTGTACAATATTTCTCATTTGTCTCCCTGACTACCCTTAAGGAGGTTCCCTTGATAGCCCACCAAATTACCACCCCATCCTCATTTTTTTCAAAGAGAATATTTAAGAATTTAAATCTTTAAAGTTTTTAAGCGTGAATCAAAAGATTAAAGTAATTTTGGCAGATTGATTTCCAAATAAAACACATAAAAGAAGCATTTTTTTTTTCGTGCAAAGAATTGGAGCAGTTTTGATGTTCTCTTCCTGAGAATAAATAACTTGTGAAGACAGGGCACTGCCTTCAAAGCCTTGGGTTCTTTAACAGAGGTCCCATCACAGAACGCCCTCTGTTCTTTCAAGTGAAAGGTTTTACCAGGCTTGAATTAATTCATCAGCACTCTTGGAGATTAGTAAAAAGGCCACCTCTCACCTCTGTAAAGGAAAGAGAAAATAAAGTTTTTTTTCCCCCCAAGCTTAAAAAGATGAAGAATAGTCTCCTAAATCTCTAAGTCGAGTTCAATGTTTGATTTTATAAACCCAGTATATAAGGATCAGGTTATTGTTATAACACATACATACACATACTCATACATAAATAATCTTTTTGTAAATTTTCTTTCCTTTATGAAGCCATCAAACAGGAGCTATTTTCTGCTCATATTATTTATGTATTCACTGGATAAAAATAATAGATACAAGGTGGCAACAAAATTAGTGATGATATAGCATGATAGTTAAGAATATGGGCATAAAGACATTCTTGCTTATTCATATACATGTTTTAAGTTAGCTGGTTATGTGATTTTCTACATCTTATTTCTTTGTGACTGAATTTTCCATTTCACAAAAATGACATAATAATTGGATATAAACCATAAGGTTTTTAAGAAAAATAAATGAATTAATATGTGAAATACTGGTGTGTGTTTAGTTTTCAATAGACTTTAGATTTTTAAACTTCTTATTTTAATGACTATTAAAAACCATTATTTTTAGTAACTGTTTATTATTATATTCTAGAATTCTATTTGACTGGGTTATATAAGCCTTTTATCTCAATATATTACTGTTGTTTCTATAATTATTAGACTGAGGTCCACAATTTCTATTGTATTTGGGTATTTAATGGTTTGTTTTTCAGATGCCCAAAAGAACAAATATAAGAGTAAAGAATAGTGGTATTGTTCCTCTTGATGGTAATATGCATAATTTAGATACATTAATTATTAGAATTTTATGTTTCAACAATAACTCTAAGTACTTTAAGGAACATTAATGCTTGCACAACTTTTAAAATGTTTGCTTATATCTACATGAAATAATGACAGAGGCAGAGAGAGGTACAGACAGAGATATTCTAAGTATAGGTTCATTCCCCAAATTCTTGCAGGGCCAGGCCAAAGTCCGGATCCTGGAACTTCATCTGGATCTCCTCTGTGGGAGGCAGGTGCCCAAACACTTGAAGCATCATCTACTGCCTGTCAGGATGCATCAGCAGGAAGCTAGATCAGAAGTAGAGGAACTGGTACTGAAACTGGCGCACTGTTAGTGGATGTGGGCACCCCAAACAGTGGTTTAACCTGCTGGGCCACAGATGCTACCCCAACTTGCACAACTTTAGGGGGCTTGACACAATCTTGCAACAGATGCATAGATCTGATTAAATAAAGTAATTGGCATCACCACCTCCCCAAACTTCCTCCATGTTTGGAGCCTACTAGCTCTTCTCCTCCAGTTCTTTATACAGCGTATAATACATTATTGTGATCTACAGTTGCCCACTGTTGTCTTTCAACTAGAACCTACTTCTAGATAACTGTTTTGATCCGCATTACTCAATTTCCTTTCTAACCTCTTCTCCCCACCCTTCCTAGCTTCCTGCAACCACTAATCTAGTTCAAATCTACTTAAAAAAATTCCCAAGTATAAGTGAAAGCATGTGCTATTTCTCTTTCTTTGTCTGACTTACTTTGCTTACATATTGCTCTGCAGTTCCATCAGTTTTTCAGCAATTGTCAGAATGGTAATCTCTTTCTATAGCTGAATAATATTCCATTATGTATCTAAACCAGATTTTCTTTATCGATTCATCTATTGGTGGACACTGTCATGTCAGATCTGGGCTATTGTGAATACTGCTGCAATGAACATGGGGGTGCAGGTATTTCTTCTGACTACTAATTTAATTTATTTCATAAATACTCATGCATTAGGTTTTCATTTTTTCTAAAAAGATTTATTTATTTATTTGAAAGTCAGAGTTACATAGAAAGAGGGGAGGGAGGGAGGAAGGGGGGGAGAGGGAGAGAGAGAGAGGTCTTCTATCCAATGGTTCATTCCCAAATTAACCACAATGGCCGGAGCTTCTTCCGGGTCTCCCTTGTGGGTGTAGGGGCCGAAGGACTTGGGCTGTCTTCTACTGCTTTCCCAGGCCATAGCAGAGAGCTGGATCAGAAGTGGAGCAGCCGGGTCTCAAACCAGCACCCACATAGGATGCCGGTGCTTCAAGCCAGGGTGTTAACTTGCTGTGCCAGAGTGCTGGCCCAAGGTTTCCATTTCATTAGCTAAAATACCTGAGAGAAACTTTCTTATAAAGTAAAAGGTTTCTTTTTCACTCACGGTTTTGATGGTTTACAAACCAAGACTAGGCAGCCCAATTAGCCTGGCATCTGAGGAGGGCTGTAATGGCAGAATGCATGCAGAGAGCGAATCACATGGTGAACCAGGAAGAAATGAGACAGGTAGCAGGCTCATCCTCTGCATGCAGGTGTCTCACTTTATCTTCCCAACAATTTGATCATGCAGACCCACCCTCAAAATTTAATCCAAATTAATCATTTCTCAAAGACCCCATCCTCAGACCTCATAATTAAATTGTCTCATTTAATCCATTAACTATTAATATTAATTGATTAATCATTAACATGTGATTATGGGGTCCAAGTTGTTAAAACATGGGCCTTTTGGAGAAATTCAAACTATTATTCAAACCATAATATTCGGCTTCTTGCCCCCCAAAATTCATGCCTGACTCACAGTGCACAATGCATTCATTCAAACCCCCAAATCCCAGCTTTGCCTAAAAGACCACAGTTCAAATTTCATCGGCGGCCCAAGGCAAACTCCCTATGCTGTGAACGTGTAAGATTAAAACTAAGTTATATTCTTCCAAGACACAATAATAGGACAGAGCACAGGGAATAAAATTCCATTTCAGAAAGGGGAGACAGAGAAATAGAAAGGAAAAACCTGGCCAAAGCAAGACCAAAATCCAGCATGAGAAACATCAATCCTGAAGCTCTGTGTCCAAGATCTGGGGCACATTGTTGCAAGGGATCAGGTCCCAAAAACAGCTTGGGAAGACTCACCCCTATGCTTTGTTGGTTACGGTTCACACATCAGTTCTTCAAGGCTGGAGTTTCATCTCTGCTGCTCTAATTGGCTGTCCTAGAAAAGACTCTCTGAGGCAATTCTGACTATACGTTCCACTTGACATTACCCCCTTGGCGGTTTTCTGCAATGACTGCTCCCATGAACAGTCTGTCCAGGCTTCAAGTTTGTCCAAAACATTCTCTGAAATCTAGGTGAAGGTGCCTCCATGCTCTATTGGTGTCTACACCAATGATTCCTCTCCGAGGCTACATGCTGGTATCTGCAACTTTCACAGGCTTACTTGGCAAAGCATTTGCTGCTTTTCTCAGCAGGTGTCTCACATGACTAGTGCCTCTGCCTTTACGTGGTTTGACTCTCACTGCTTCACTACAAGTCACTTCTTCAGAGGCTCCATGGAGGTATCCCAATCCTGTGGAACAAGCATTCCTGGCCTTCCAGGATTTTCTGTGAAATCTCAGGGAAAGCCACCATGATCCCCACCACATGTCAGCAAAAACAGCATGCTTTGTACAATGACAGCAGAAGCCATACCTGGACCTGCTTGAATGCTGACTGCAACAACCTCAGAGCTCCTTGCTGATAATCTAGAATCTGGAGTTGGTCCTGGGATAACGGATTCTCAGGTCTCATTCCTGAGTGGATTAGGGCTTGGAAGATCTTTGAAATAAATTTGTACTTCTGGGCCTCTGATGGGACTGTGATGCAAGTGGTAGCCTGTAAGATCTCTGAAATGTCCTGGGGTTCTTTCTCCCTCATTTTCTTTCTCCCTCACTTTTTTAGTACAAGACTTCTTTTTACTTGTACTAATCTCTTTAGAAAGCAGTTTCCCCACCTCCACGTACTCTCCCAAACAAGAATTTTCTTCCTTCTTCCCTGGCCAGGTTGTACATTTTTCCAGATCTTTCGGATTTGTTTTAAGTTTTTGCTCCTGATTTACACTCTAAAACTTATTAACAGCACACAATAAAATCCTCACTGAAGCCTGAGTGCTTGACTACATTGAAGTGCCCTCTGCCAACCTTTTTAGGTTCAGCCACACACAAAGTTTTAGAGTATGGAAACAATTATGCCGGGGTCTTGCCATGACATAACAAGTATGGCCTTTAGTCTGAATACTAACTGAATCGTCATTTCCATCGGAAATCTCATCAACATAGCCTTTACTTCCCATACGCCGATTAGCATTCTGGTCTTCTAAACTCCTCCTGAATTTCCCATAATGCTCTCTTCACAATATTTTAGGTTTTCTCTATCTACTTTTCCAAACTCTTCCCATGTTTTCTGGTGTACTAATCCCAAAGGCTTCTTCACTGCAGGTATAAATTATAGTAATGACCTCATTTCTCTTGAGGCAGTTTTCTCTATTGGTTGGCTTTTCTTTAACTTGATTAGAACACCTGAGAGAAACATACTTCTGAAGAAAAATTCACAGTTTTGGAGGTTCACAGTCGAAGAATGTCCAAACGGTCTAGTGTTTATTGAGGGCAATAGATGGTGGAATGTGTGTGGAAGGAGGATCAACTGGCAAACAAAGAAGAAATTAGCATGTCCAACTTGGCCTTTATAACCAAATCTTTTCAAAAGAACTGTGTTTCAAGGGCATATCCCAGTGGTCTAAAGACTTCCCTTTGGGTTAACCACTTAGATGGCACAATTCTAGGTTAAGTCTACCCTTAACCTAGAAATCATAATAATTAATCAATTGGGGCTGGCACTGTGGCACAGAGGGTTAAAATCCCAGCCTGTAGTGCTGGCATCCCATATGGTACCAATTCGAGTCCTGGCTGCTTTACTTCTGATCCAGCTCCCTGCTAATGTGCCTGGGAAAGCAGTGGAAGATAGTCCAAGTTCTTGGGTCCCTGCACCCATGTGGGAGACCTGGAATAAGCTCGTGGCTCTTGGGTTCAGATTGGCTTAGCTCTGGCCGTTGCAACCATTTGGAGAGTGAACCAGTGGATGGAATACCTCTCTCTGTCGCTATCTATCTCTGTAACTCTTCCAAATAAATAAAATAAACCTTTAAAAAATAATTGGTCTATTAACCATTAACATAGAACATTGGGGAACAAATTTTTAAACCCATGAGCCTTTGGAAGGCACCCAAGCTATTATCCAAACAACATCAATACAGAATTGAGATACCTGGGTTGTATGGTAGATCTATTAGTGTTTCCCTGAGGACCCCTCACACTGTTTTACATAATGGCTATATTAATATGCATTCCCACTAATAGAGTATGATGGTCCACTTTCTCCATATTTTCACCATCATATGTTGCTTTTTGTCTTTTTGATAATAGCCATTGCAACTGGAGTTAGACGATATTTCATTGTGATTTTGATTTGCACTTCCCTGATGGCCAGTGACATTGAGCATTTTTCAGTATTTTTTGGCCATTTGTATTTCTTCTTTTGAGAAATATCTATTCAGATCCCTATTTTTGAACTGGATTTTGTTGTTGTTGTTGAGTTTTTTTGAGCTTCTTATAAATCCTTGAAATTATTCCTTTACCAAACGTATAGTTTGCAAATATTTTTCCAACTCTGTCAGATGTCTCTTTATTCTGTTGGTTGTTTCCTTTGTTGTACATGAAATCCCCATCAGAATACTAATGACATTCCTCACAGAACCAGAAAAAAATCCCTAAATTTCGTATGGAAGCACAAAACTTTCTAAATACCCAGAGAAATGTATAAACAGAATAAAACTGGAGGGAATCCAATACCAGATTTCAAGACATACTACAGAGATATGGTAACAAAACAGCACTGTACATACATCAGTGGAACAGGAAAGAAACCTCAGAAACGAATACAAGCATCAACATCTTAGTGGTTCTCCAAAAAATGTTGAAATTGTGCACCAGAGAAAGTACAGTCTCTTCAAAAAAACATTGTGGGAAAACTGACTATTTTTATGTGCAAGATTAAAACTTGACCTCCACCTCTGATCCTAAACGACAATCAACTCAAACTGTTTCAAAGACCTAAATGCACAATCTGAAACTGTTAAACTAGTAGAAAAAAGAGTAGAAAAAAGCAGTAGAATTACATATTAAAACATTAGCATAGACCGTGACTATTTTGGGTAAGATCCCAAATGAATAGGCAACAAAAGCGAAACTAGGTATTAGGGTTATGTCAAAGTAACATGAAATACTAAATCTTAGGAATTTAAATATTAAAATGTCTGCACAAGTTTCTTAGGTGCTTTAAGAATTTTCTGAACCATAGAAACACAGCTTATTACATAAAGCTTACTATATATTGAATGTAAAATGAAAGTTTTCACCTTCACAGTACACTGTCAAGTGAAAAGCTAAAAGAGAACAAGAACAAAGAAAGGGGAGAGAAATTCAATTTTGTACCTTAATCCCATGTTCATTCTATACCATAAATAACTATTCTTCTGATAAAATGGCAATGGAACTTTTATCCCTGATACCATGATATTAAGGGTCTTTAGGCCACACATCTCCTCAACTGAGAAATATCACAGAGTAATCCTCTAACATGTTTTATAGTAGATATGGGTGATAGAGGAAGACACCGTAAACTCATAAAGAAAAAACAAACAAGCACATTTAAAAGACTATCAAGAGATAGTCCTCATAGAAACCTAATATTTTATGCAATTATTTATCAATTCCACAAATTCATCATTTTTTTTTTTTTTTTTTTTTTTATTTTTGACAGGCAGAGTGGACAGTGAGAGAGAGAGACAGAGAGAGAAAGGTCTTCCTTTTGCCGTTGGTTCACCCTCCAATGGCCGCCGCTGCAGCCGGCGCACCGCGCTGATCCGATGGCAGGAGCCAGGATCCAGGTGCTTTTCCTGGTCTCCCATGGGGTGCAGGGCCCAAGCACCTGGGCCATCCTCCACTGCACTCCCTGGCCATAGCAGAGAGCTGGCCTGGAAGAGGGGCAACCGGGACAGAATCCGGCGCCCCGACCGGGACTAGAACCCGGTGTGCCGGCGCCGCAAGGTGGAGGATTAGCCTACTGAGCCACGGCGCCGGCTCAAATTCATCATTTTTCTAAGCACCAAGTTTCCTCTCTTTGCCTTGATAAAGTTACATTTTTTTTTAGGTCTCAGACAACATTCCCACCTTACTTCAAGCTTTTTCTCAAGTGTACTTCCAAGAATGAGAAACAATCTCCTTTTCCTCTGATTGCAGGACAAATCACCAAATTTTAATTGCCTCACTAGTTCCACGTCTCTCACTGGACAGAAACAAAGATCTATTCCATATATTCAGTACTTAGTAGATACCTAATAAATACTTTTTTTCAATGAAATAATAAAATTAATTACTATATTTATGTGCATGTGTGGTCTTCAATAGAATATTTGGTCCACATACAAAGGAGAAGAAAAATAATGAAATTTCATCATTATATAAATCATCAGATTTATCTCAATCCGCTTCTTGGCATATGTATGGATACTAATTTGTTTCTGCTACCTTGCCATAAAATTTTATTATTACCTCTCTTATGTATATAGTATGACAACATTTTTAGAATATTTTTTACTCTCCCTTATTTTTAAGAATTAATTTCTCATTTAAGTGAAAATATTCCAAATAACACATCTTATTTTAGTCATTAATACAACTATTGGTCAGAATCATAGAACTGTGGGGAAAGTACTATAATAAATATCTGGGTGTCACTGAACAACACTTCAACATACATTCTTCTTTAAAATAAAAGTTCTCTACATTAAAAAAAAGAGAAATGAAGATTGAGGAAAAGAGGAAAATTGAATTAGAGTAAATTTAGCAATATTACTAAATATGAACTTAATAGGGATCAGTTGTATTAACACGTAAGTTATAATATAAACAAATAATAATAAGAAAAAAACACATCCCATCTCTAGTGGCAGCAAAAAGCACAAAACAGAGCCCAATGTTTTGGCATTGCTCTCTTGTGCAATACTGCATTCCCATATGAAGGTAGTTCAAGTCCCAGATAGTCAACCTCTAATCCATTTCCCTGATAATGCACTTGGGAAAGCAGCAGAAGATGGCTCAAATACCTGAGTCCCTGCTACCTTTGTGGAAGACCTGGTTGGGGGTCTTCTGGCTCCTGGCTTCTGCTTTCCCAGCCCCTGGCACTACAGTCACTGGGAGAGTGAATCAGCAAAAGGAAGACCCTCCTCTTTTTCTCTCTATGTCTCTCCCTCTTTCTGTAACTATGCCTTTCAAATAAATAAATACAATTTTTTAAAGCAAAACTCAAAATAACTAAGAGAGAATCTGATAAAGGATATATACAATCTAAATAAAATCATTGCTAAAATAAATTCAAGAACCAAACAAATGGAAAATGATACCAAGTCCATGATTCAGAAGCGTGGACATTATGAAGACATTTATCTATAAATTTAACTTGAGATTTAATACATTATATATTAAAGTAAAGAAAATACCAGTATGATTTTGTCAAACTTGACAAGTTTATTTTGAAATGAATGTTTAAATGCAAAGGATCTAGACTAGATAATACATTATTCAAGGAGAAACCTAAGGAATTAAGCCCCAGAATATCAAATCTTTATGACAAAACTGTAGTAATTCAGGTGGTATGGTACTAGAGCAAGAACAGACGAACATGTGAACAGAACAGATTAGATTCCACAATATGCTTGTAAATATCTTTTGAGTTATGACAAACTTGCTAACACAATCGGTGGAATCCTATCCTTTTTCAGTTAAGTAGTTCCTCAGCAATTAAATGTACATCAAGAAAAATACGAAGAATAGACAAAAATAATTCTAGATGGATTATAGATCTAAATGTGAAAGAGAAACCACAAAGCAGGACTGGTGCTATGCAACAGTGGGTTAAAGTCCCAGCCTGCAGTGCCAGCATCCCATATGGACACCAGTTTGAGTCCCGGCTGCTCCACTTCCAATCCAGCTCTCTGCTATGCCCTGGGAAAGCGGTAGAAGATGGCCCAACTTCTTGGGCCCCTGCACCGGTGTGGGAGACCTGGAAGAAGAGCCTGGCTCCTGGCTTCGGATCAGCTCAGCTCTGGCCGTTGCGGTCATTTGGGGAGTGAACCAGTGGAATGGAAGACCTCTCTCTCTCTGGTTCTACCTCTCTCTCTAACTCCGTCTTTCAAATAAATAAAATAATTCTTTAACAAAAAAGAAACCACAAAGCTTTTAGAAATAATAAAGGTATAGTGACCCTTTAATAAAGAATGCTGTCTTAAACAGGTCAATATTATTACTACTGGAGCCAGAGTTGTGGCCCAGTGGGTTAAGCTGCCACCTGCTATACAGGCATATTATATGAGCGTTGGTTTGAGTCCCAGCTGCTCCAGTTCTTATCCAGTTCCAAGAGAATGCACCTCAGAATGTAGAATAATGGCTCAAGTGCTTGGCACCCTGCTACCCATGTGGGAGACCCGGATGCAGTTCCAGGCTCCTGGCTTTGACCTGTTCTAGATGCAACTGTTGCAGACATTTGGAGTGAATCAGCAGATGGAAGATCTCTTTCTCTCCCTTTTTCTCTGTAACTCTGCCTCTCAAGTCACAATAAATCTTTCTAAAATAATGTTACTATCAATAAATGAAAATTAGGAACTTCTATTAAATTTAAGAGCTTATATTCTTCCAGAGAAACTATTGGAATAGTGAACCAGAAAACCAGAATTGGCTCGCATGGATACAGAGCCAGGAAGTCCCATGTATTCCTAGCTGCAAAGCTTGTCTTAGTCATAACTTAGCATATGAAGGCTTGAGAATCAGGGGACAGTGGTGTGAGTCCCAATGTGAATTCAAAAGCCCAAGGATCAGGAGTTCCAATATCTAAGGGCATGAGGAGGTAGAAGTTTGAGTTCAAGAAGAAATGGGGAATTCGCCCTTCCACAGGCCTTTAGTTGGACCCTCTATTGACTGGATGATGCCTGTATCCAGGGGAGAAGACCATATGCTTTATTCATGGCACCACTTCAAATGTTAGTCTCCCTGGAAACATCCTTATAGACACACCTAGAAATAACACTTCTGCTTCTGTCTGAGTATCCCAATCAGTCACAGAAAGAGATATTTTCAATTAAAAATGAGGAAAGTTTACAAATAGATATTTCATAGAGGAGATATATATGAAATAAACATGACCAGGTATATAATGCTAGTTATTATGGAACTGAAAACTATAAGCAAAAACTTATACCATTCAAGGCCACTAGAATGGTTACATTAAATGAAGAGAAATCCAGTGCTAGAAAGAATGTGAAACATTTTGGGACCTTGATACTTTAGTGTTGGGAACATAGATTGGAACAGTCCCAATCTATGGAACATCTACATGGAATGATCTGTGGAAGTTGGAATATCAAACATTATGTACTCTGACATGGTAATTCCATGCCTGGGCATTTACCATACTAATATGATTTTTTTACACAATAAGCAGTGTTCCAATAAGCATAATTCCAGCAGTATTCATAATAACTCCCCAAAGAGAAACCATTTATAATTTCTTCATTAGTAATGAGCAGTTAGGTGGTAGTATAGTCACACAATAGCATATACACAGTAACCTTTCTGATACAGACAGATCGCAATGGATGATTTCAAATACATAAAATTTAATTTAAAAAAGCCTTATTCCAAAATACATACCATATATTTCCTTTTGCAAGTAGTTAAAAAATAGAAAAAAATACGTAAGTGATAAAGATTAGAAAAATTGTCAACTTTGGGGGATTATTTTGGGCGTTTGAATGCTAGAAATGATCTATATGGTGCATGTATGTGCATGTGTGCATGCATGTGTGCACGTGTGTGTGTAAAATGCAATCACTGAGCTGTGTTTTGAAGCTGAGTACACTTAGCACACTTCAGTTTGTTAGTTCACTTTTATTAGGAAAAAGAGAGGGAGAGAAAAAAAGGAGGAGACAAAAAAACAGACACTTACTTTCAGTGGCCAAGATTGTATTTGCTCTTCTTATCTCTCCTTATTTTAACCTTCCTCTTGTTTCCTAGGACACTGTGTTTTCATTAGTTTTATGTTTGTGAACTTGAGAATGAATTTTCTTGATTACTCAGATTTTTCCAATCAATCTTGTTATTTCCTGAATTCTTTTGAAAAGGAGTGAATCTGATTTATATTTTCATCCTTTGCCAAGTATTGAACTCTGTATATATGTTATTTACCTTATGTAAGGTGAAATCTTCCAGAAACAAAATAATTTGACACTATAACACATCATGCTTGGCATTCACTGTGTATTCTGCCTTCTTAGAATGTCATTTTAAACTAACTGAGATTTATTTTCAGGTGAATGCACTTTCTGGATTGAGTGATGTTTCATTACCTGCCATAAATACAGATCCTGGTGCTCTCTAATCCTTAACCCTCCCTTCTTCCTCCTATTAAGCTGTGCTGTAGCAATCCTGTTTGTCCTTAAATTTCTTTCATGAGAGAGTAGAATTCAGATTTTTCATATTATAATTCTATCAGTCGCCAAATTTCTTTTTAGTTTCAGCCTTTATAAAGCCTCTGATTCCTTGCACTTTTAATAAGAGTACTTCCAAAGGTCTGTAGCAAAATTAAATGTAGAGAATGGATTTATTTTGGTAAAAATTATTTTTGAAATGCAAACGCAGTATTTTTACAACACACATTTTTCAAGTGTTCTAAAAACAGTATTTTAAGAACAAACAAACAAACAAAAAGAACCGCATCCTTTTAATTCCATATTTCCACTTGCTTTCTGGGTATGCTGGTATTCTCTCACTATGCAGTTCAGCAGTTCATCTTCCACTGTTTCACCACCATTGTTGACACATTCAATGCTGCCTCCCAGGTGCACATCAGCAGCAAGCTGGATGTGGAAGCAGAGTTGGGACTACAATCCAGGCACTCCAGTATGGGAGGTGGTTGTCCTTTGTGGCGTCTTAATCCCTGCAACAAATGCCTGCCCCATGTTTGTCTAACATTTAAAATAAAGCAAACATTTAATTTAGGTGTGGGGATTAACTCTATTTTGTAAAGCATACTATTGCATCTTAATTATTTTCCCACTACTGAAGCAAAGTTAACAAGTCTAAGAAATTCAGGTTGCACTGACCCAAAAGGCAATATTCTGATGCAAAATTGAAAAGCATACCTAAATATTTGGATTCAGCCTGGCATCCTAAAGGAATACATCAGGGGACCTTGTTAAGAAGAAGCAAGGTCTTAGAAGCTTTTCAAGAATTTCTCTACCTTTATAGTCTCTGGTTATTATACATACACAGAACTTAATATGATCTTTGAATTTCATATGATTCACTCCATTTCCATAGAACATAGGTGCTTATTTTGCAAGAGAGAACTCTTAATACCATGGGACTACCAAAGCCATCCCTGGTTATCACTGTTTTACACAAGGCCTGATGTTTTGAGCAGTTACTGGATTCTGGATCTTTCCTTTGTTGCTTGTTGTTTGGAATGGCCTGACAATCATCCGAAAACATAAAGGACAGAAGTGTTTTGTTTTGCTAAGCAGCACACACTGTTGTTCTGCTCAAATGCCTTCAGATTCTCTCAGCTCTGGTCTACATTTCATTCTTCCGTGGAGAACTGCCCTCAGTCTATTGGAGCTTCTCTGTTCATATGGACAGAGAGCTGGAAATGTCTGGAAGGGGACTTTCCTTCTGCATGACCATTAGCCAATGACTGATCTTATGCGATTATGGCAACCCAACCTAACTCATAAATACTATGCCAGAGTCCTGCAGCAGCAGGTTGAGAATGCCTATCTGTCATCCTGTCTGTAGCTGACTCCTGTGTTAGCTTCCTCTCCTCTGTGAGGTGTTCCTTCTAATCTTGCAGGTATTTCCTCCTCAGTAATCTTTTGGGGGAGTACTTCCTTAATTATGAGCAAAAGAATCATGTTCTAGTTTCCACTTATGGGGACAAAATATAAGCCAAATCACTTTTTCCAGCCCATGTTCACAGTTAAGTTTCTTGAGTGGACTTAGTTTTCTTTAGTGGAATTTTGTATTCTATTCATTTATCATAGACTGTGCTTTCCTAAAACCATGACTGATAGTATTCAAACTAAGAACAATTCCGCTTCCTTCTTACTGTAATCAAAGAACTTACATTCTCTTGCAGAAATGTCAGCTTGAAAGCAGCTCTCTTAATTTGCTTATTATTTGACAGTGTGTGCTGTCCATTTTGTATTAGAAAATCTTATTTCTGAAGCTTTAGAAAATATTTATGAATTATTAACTTTCATATTTTCTTAAATCATTATGTTTTTATATCAAAATTGCTAGACAAACAGGATCAAAATGACAATATTGCACTTGTTTATAATGGACCCTAGTTAATGCCAACACTAAGCTGGAGTCCACACAAAGCAGTCAGCTGGGAACAGAGAAATGTGGTTTAGAGTGTCAGTGGAGTGAGCTGCTCCAGTTGGGCTAGCAGTCACCCAGAGAATGACTGCGAGTTGTACCACACGAAAATTGGGAACCAACAATAGAAACTCCCTCCTTGTTTTTCTGGGTTGGTCTTTCAGTATCCTTCTAGCACCCTCTCTTGACACAGTCCAACACTGTGCCAGCTGGGACAATGTCACAAAATAAGAGTGAAGAAGTGTAGGTTTGGAACTGTGAGGAATAAATTGATAACATACACAGTTTGCCTTACCTTTACACACACACACACATTTGAAAGGCACACACACACACATTAAGACAGAGTGAGAGAGAGGGAGAGGGAGAGGGGGAGAGAGAGAGAGAGAGAGAGAGAGAGAGAGATCTTCCATCTGCTATTTCACTCTACAAATGCCTACAGTAGCTGGTACTGACCCAGGCAGAAATTAGGAGCCCAGAACTCAATCCATGTCTTCCACGTGGGTGGCAGGGACCTAGCTTCATGAAACATCATCTGATGCTTCTCAGGTGCACATTAACAGGAAGCTGGAATTGGAAGCAGAGCTGGGGCTAGAATTCATGTGCTCTAGTATGGGAGGTGGTTGCCCTATGTGCCACCTTAATCCATGCTACAAAAGCCTGCCCCATGTTTGTCTAACATTTAAAATAAAGCAAACATTTAATTTAGATGTGGGGATGAACTTTATTTTATAAAGCATACAGCAGCTCCTTACTTCCCCACTACTGAAACAAAGCTACCAAGTCTCTGTTACTTAGAAACAGAGAATACTGTATATTTTAGTTAGATGTTGTTAAGGGGGCTCCTTGGTAATTCAAACACTCCTTTCTATTATTTCTTGTTTATTTTTATTGTTACTAATCCATTCTTCAGTTTCTTCTTCTGTGGTAGTATAAGTGAGAAAATGTGAATTGGAATCTATATACTCAGCATAAAAATGTTCAACAACAAGCATTTCGTTACCTCATAATTTGTAGTTTGGCAACTCGGGTGAGATTAGCTGAGTGGTTCTGTGGTTCTTCTCTTTTCGACTGGGCCCTCTCACTCACCTGTATCCTCTGCTTGAACAGATAGCTGCACAGATTTCAGCTGGGTCACCTTAACTGTGAATCTCAGATCCGACAACCAGGTTAATTTGAAACCATTATTTTGTCTACCACTGCAGAAGTCCCAAGTTTCCTTTAATATTGGTGTTTTCCCTATCTCTTCTCCTTCCAAGATAGAAGCCTTTCCAGGCTTCATGGAAGAATAAAAAAGAAAAAAAGCAAACCTTTGACGTATGGGAATGATATGGATTAAGGAACACACTGGAGTTGAAAGGAGTAATAGACACTGTGAGTGTTTTGCACATCTACAGTGGAACTACAAGAAACCAAAGTCCGTTTACAAGTGAGAGTAGCCTTAGAAATAACAAAGTTACTTTATTTATTTTTTTCAGCAGCATGCCCATGGATGAAGAACTGGATTCAAAAGAGAAGATTAATCTTAAGCAGATAGAGAAAGTCAATACAAGAAGTGAGGCTAGAGAAATCTTAAGTATGTGTGTAGGGAGGAGAGGGGACATGACTAGGAACATGAAGATACCCTGAGTAATTGTTTGAGTGCAAGGCAGGAAGCTGTTCCAGAGTGGCAATGTGAGCTTGCGGGCATGAGAGGGATTATTTTCCTGGTAAATGAAGATCTAGAATATAGATATAATTAATGACTATCATAACCTCCATTCATATGAATATATGAGTACTGATTGGTTCCCTAATTCACCATCCAAAATGCTTTAATTTGCTTTCCTACTAGCAGTTCAATATTTACCTATAGTCCTAGGGTAAATGCAGATGCAAGCTTTCTTCATTCAAACACACTAACATAGATTTGCTTCCATCTTACCTGTGGCTTGTGCTTTGGTTTCTTTGGCATTCAACTGAGTAACTATTTCTTCCTGATAATTTATGAACTGGAATTCATAGCTTGCAAGAAGTCTAAATGCTTTTCCCCTTATCTTAGCACTAATAGCTATATTTTACTTTTGTATATTTATCTATGGTATGACTTTTGATTTTTCTGATACCAGTATAAGAGAAATACATAAAAATAAATAGGAAACCAAGTTTATTTGACACTGTTGTTTGAGAGCAAATAAAGCACAAGTATTGGAAAGAGAAAGATTTGGAATTTGATTAAGAAGTGGAGGGCTGTAAGTGACACTCCAGTGCCTTGGGCTGGAGTTTCAAAAAGCTGGCAAGGGATTTGAATCCCCAGTGCTGAGGCTTCTGATGGCAAGAATAAAGCTATTTTTATTCTCTAGGCAACAGCTTTCCTCTGCCAAATTTCCCAAGACTCATACAATGAGAGCATCCATCCCAAAATGATTAATGCAAATTTAGTAATTGTGCACATGGATCATTTCTCCGTCACCCATTTTATCCATAAAATGAGGCTTTCTCTCCATGCACACATTGCTCATGTTTTGTGCCATTCACCTGTTGCTGGGGGCATGGAACAAATTGCCTCTTTGTGTGAGGCTGCAGGAAGAAGAAATTATCACATTTGTGGCTGGCACCCACTACTAAGCCAAGCATGTAATTATTTGAATCAGAATGATTGTACGCACAAAGTCAGATTTATCTTGGATATCAGAAGGATAGCATATGAGGTCTGATCCACAGCTGGACGATTTCCCAAAGGGAGGATGGGTAGTAGGATATAGGCCTCTGTTAAAGGAAATAAATTTTTGGTAGAAAAGACAAAATTCAGTGGAAGCCAATGAGACCTCAGGGGTTCTGGCTTTTGTAAAATTTTAAGTGAAGTGAGTGCAAGTGCAAGGTTTTGAGTTGAGAGCCCCGGGGAAGTTAATCACAAAGAGAAGTATTGTGTTGCTAGCCTCACAGTGTGGACTCCCCCAAAGCACTTCACACAAGAACCTCAAACTTAATCAACCAACAAGGCTCAGAGGAGTAAGCTAGAAAGTCCCCCCAAGGCTTGTGATAGCCCTTTCAAGTTTCCAGGAAGCATTGATGCCTGCCTAATAGGGCCTTTCTGAAAGCGACCAGCTCCTATTCAGAGGGCACCAATCAACCCTAAGCTGTGTTCAGACAGAGCTTTAAATTGACACTGTAAGGTAGAGTAGCCACAGTAAGATACGGGCCTCCTCCACAGAAGCCATTTGCTGGTTAAACAGCCCACTGCTTGCTGACACTGCAGTTTTCTCACCCGAGAGGCAGTGCGCTTTCACTCTGCCCTGTACTGCCATGCGATAGCAATGTGCTTAGGAAGTTTTTGTCTACACCACAGCCCGTGCAGCAGATTTCCTAAAACAAAAAGATCTTTCATGTACCAATAAATGATGGCAGATGAAGAACAAATAAATGACCTCTATGGGGAATTGAAACAAATACAAAGATGGAACACAGAGCTACTTGCGTCTCCAAAGATGCTAGGTACAGAGACCTTGGCGACCTAATCCATCTTTTTCAGAAATCTTCTGCTTTGGAGTCTTTGAAAAGCAGTTTGTTTTGAAACCCCACTTCATTTGTCTGTCTATCTCTTGTTACTTTGGGAGAAATTTGGAAAAGAATAATAAGAAGAAGGACAATATACAAAACCAGTACATCCTAGTTGATAGAATTATGGGAATAAATTGTGAAGGGCATTGCAATGAGAAAAACAAAACGATTGTGGACTGTCCCATGTTGGACACCTTTCTTGGTGATCAGATTCTATTTGGTCCTGTACCTTTCATCTTCTTTGAGCTATTTAATAATGAGAATAATTCATCCATAAAAATGATAATTAATTTTGTTCAGCATAATGTAACTATTGTCATGTGCATGTTCATGGAGTTTACTTCTATTTGCAAATGTATTTCAGCATTCTTGATTGTCTATGTCCAAGTGAATAGTTTGCATTCTCCTTTGAACCAGTGGCAACATCTTATTGGTGCCCTCATTAATTAGTGAGTTAAATTAAATATTTGACACATACTCATTTTATATTTCAAAGGGCATTATGATATTAACTCTTAAAAATGCATATTCTTTAGTTGACATAGGTTCAGGGCTCTTTTTTGTTCTTTTTTTATTCTGGCTTAAAGTAGTATCTGTGCTGAATCTCTTTAAAATTCATTTTAGGTTGAGAGCATGGTTTTGGAGATGAAGATTAAAACCATTGAGTAGAAAAGATAGAGGAGCAGATTGCTTTCCCCTCAGTTCTTCAGCATGTAAGGATTGGCTTAGACAGGAAACTCCCTGATTGCTGCTAATCAACTCTTCCATTTGTATCTTTTGAATCAACTTCACTGTAATGAGTGTTGTCGTAGTTGGAACAAAAGAAAGACAAGTGAATTTAGGAGATCATTGACTTGACACTTTGAATATGTCTGCTTCATTGCAGCTTACATGTTTTTGACCAAGAGCCAAGAGAAGGCTGAGTTCGACTAATGCATCATAGATCACATATTTGAAGTCGATATCATACCAAGGCATTCATTTGGATGAGATTTCTGCCGAAGGCTTCCTAACCTTGGTCCTTTACTCTCGTTAGTATTCTCAGCGTTCACCCCTCCCCCTAGAAATCAAATATACCATAATAAACCAGAATAAATCCTCCTAGGATAAAATTATGAGCTCTTTCTCTCCATCTCTCCCCTTCCCCACCACCAGCTTTTTTCAAATGTGATAACATTCAAGAATAAAAAAGAGGAATGTGAATGAATGTTCCTCTGATATGAAAAAGAAATGGGATGGCTTTATTCACAATCAAATATCTGATGGGTAACTATTCAAAAACATTATTTTCTAAGATGTTTGATAAAACTTGGATATCACTTTTTGTTGTAATTTTTTAAAATTTACATAAAGGGAACACACCTCATGTATTTCATATCTACAGTTTTAAAACTTAATGATACTTCCCATCCTACCCTCCCCTTTTCTTTTACTCCCACCCTCCCCCCTCCTTCCTTTCTTATTTGTGTTTTAATTTTTGCAATCGATTTTTCAAATCATTGGTTATAAAAGGAAATATGACATATTATTTGACATTGGTTTTCCCTTCTGGCTGTAGATTGATAATCAATAAGAAAGTAAAGTAGGAACAAGGGAGGCTCACTATTTAGTGTTCTATCTCTACCAGAATTTTACAGAGCTAGTCTATTAGCTATATTATGCTCTCAATTAAAAAAATTCCAGAATAGTTTTAAACTTACAAAGCAAAAACTGTGTGGCACTAATACAAGGAATTCCTGTATTCTCCTCACCCCATTTCCCCTGTTAATATTTGATGTTAGTATATTTGTCATAATTACAGAAGAACACACTATGGTTTCATTTTCGGTGATAAACTTTTCTTACCTAAAGGTTAGGGTAAATTCTCTGGGATGCTTCACTAATAATCTAAACAATCTTCTTTATTTTTAAACTTAATACACATTTTACTTCAAGGAGATCATACTGGTTTTCAGTACATTTGCTAAGGAAAAGTTGTACATTTGCAAAAACCTTTGAGTCCCTTCCAGGTCTATGCAGATCTGTGCAGTGCTTTGCAAGACCCTTGGGATGCCCTCCACGCTTATGTAGACTGTTCGTCATCCTGTAACACAGTGCTTCTACAGCTCTTGGTGATGAAGGAGCAGATTTTTTTTAAAGTTCCTATTTGGTCATATTACAACAGTGAAAAATAAAGTAATAAATTTCTATGTGTATGAAATATCTATTAAACAACTTATATGCAATCCTAACATTATTATTCTATCCAAAGCACATTTTTCACTTCACCATAAAATTTCCTAAGCCTTTGGAATCTTTGTACTTATGTTTTCCCATGCTGGGACACACATTTTAACTGACTCAAGGCAGTGGACTTAGGTGGGTAATCAGCAGAGCATAATTTTCCTCACAAATGTCATTTTCTCCAACAATATTTTTGGGATAGTTTTTTTTTCTTTGAAATCGTTATGGGCATGGGGAGAAAGAAAGAGAAAGAGAGAGAGAGAGAGAAAAAAAAGACAGACAGACAGACAAACAAAGGTATCTTTCACCCACTTGTTCATTTTCCAGATGCCCACACAGCCAGGGCTGAATCAGGCAGAAGCCAGGAGCCAGGATCTTCTTCCAGTTTGTTCATGTGGGTGGCATGGACCTAAACACTTGGGCCATCTTCTACTGCTTTTACCAGACCATGAGCAGGGAACTGAATTAGAAGTTGGGCAGCTAGGACTTGATCCGGCACCCATATGGCATGCCAGCATCACAGGTGGCAGCTTTACTTGTTATGCCACAGTGGTGGCTCCTTTTCTGTATATTTCTCAATAAAGGTGAAATAACTTTATTTGAAAGCCATGGTTCCAGGTTCTTATTTTCTTATAAGAATTTACTTAATCCGTATTGTTTTACAGTTCTTGAACAACTTTAATTTCTCCTTGAGGGAAACTCTAGCCCAAATGTCAGCGCTAAATCTTCAAGTGAATATTTGCTGAATTATAATTTTAAGATGAGATAAAATTCCCTATTTTTTCTCTTTCTCCTATATACAGCAGTTAATACAAATAAAGACAGGAGGTGTACCTCAAAGTAGGAAACTGAGTTGCCTTCTATAAGAATAAGTCTGTGTTCTAAATAAACCAACATAACAGCTTGAATATCTACTATGATTGAAAATATTCCAATAGTCACTGTATCACTGCAAAGATCCTGTGCTTTTCCATTTTACCTTGAACTCTGGTAGACATGACTTACACTTTCATTCATCGGATATTTATTTCACATTTTCCTCATCACTAAGTCTCCCAAACTTCAGGCTTCACAGCCTTTTGGACCTCTTTTATTCTCATTAGCCATATCAAGTAAGTTTCCATTTGTATGCTTCTATGTCCAGCGTAACTCATATCTGCTCCATCCTTTCTGTCTTCATTGCCCATACACTGAATCTGGATATCATCTTAAACCTAACCTTATGCGAGAGCTTCCTCTATTTTTCTTCATTACAGAACATATCAGGACTTGTCTTTGTTTGGAGGGCTTCTTTTCACTGAGAGATTTTTAAAAAAAATTATTTATGAGGGTTCCAGGACAAACTCAAAACCAGTAAAACTCATATAATAATAAGGTCAACACTGCAAAACCAGAATTGTGTGGAGACAGGGCAGGTTCACTCAAGCATACAGGGACCCAACTCCTAATACCAATCATTCTTTAGGATAAAACACCTTGTTTCATTTTTTACAAAGAAACAGAAAAGTTTTCACAATTATGTAATTTTATGGTACAACTGATGGTAAAATAAGTGGAAAATAACATAATAGTCTTAGGAACAAAATTTCTTTTAGATATAGAATATTACATAAACAAGCACATGACAAAGATGAGATTAATCGAAGGGGAAAAAATCAGCTTTCCTTTTGAGATCCATAACTAAAGCCCTTATAACAAAAGAGATATTGAGAAAAGAAGAGCATACATTTATTTAATTATAAATTTTATATGATACTGTGATCTTCAGAAATGAAGAGTTTTCATGATTAGGTTTGATGAAGAGTGGACAAATTGTAGAGAAATGATTAGACTAACTAGTTATGAGCTGATGGTGACACAAGGGCGTGGGGAGCTAGTCAGGGCTGTTTGCGGAGATTCTTCTGGGCATCTCCGTCTTCACGGAAAAGCATCTTCCTTTGCTCCAGGTATAGGGAGGGTACTGCTGGAATAAAAATTGTCCTCATAGCACGATCAGAGCTTTCTTTTATAGCTTCCTTCGAGGGAGAAGGGCAGGAGAAGGTGAGATTAACCTTTCTGCTTCTTCTGTGGACTCAAATGTAGAAAGTATTTTGAGGCAGCATTTCCTGAAACCCTTTATTAGAAAAGGTGTATATGGTTAGAGACAATTGAGTATCAGAAATGGTTAATCATTTGTTTCTAAATGCTCATATTGAAGTCACTGTACATAAATGTTTCAAGAAAATATTTCCTTTTTTAAAAAGAATAGATGAAAATAAATCACATCACACCAATCATTTTGATAGTGACAATATCTATGAGTACCTGTTCATGAAAGTGATTGATAAGCCTTGTAAGTTTCTTACAAGTTATGAATTTTATATATTTGTAGACTGTAATTATCGGTATCCTTTTTTCAAATTATGAATGTCAATTTTTAAATCCAGCTAACCTTGTTTGCAGAATGTTTTGTGGAAATTGTTAGAGTGGTTTTGGCAAGATGCTAATGGTTATTTTATGACAGCTATCAGTAAAATACGTTAGCCTGAGGATGACATTTTTCTTTCAAGAATAAAGTAAAGCTAATCAGATACCAAAGTCCATTATCTGATGAGAAGTAAACAGGTGACAATATCATAGCTGTCAAAATGAATTATAGACCTGTGAGAGGGTTGTCTGGGAAAATGAAGAAGAGTGAATATAAAAAAAAATCTCAAACAAGATGAAAAGAGCTAGCCTTTTCCTTTGGAAATAGCAATGGGTCAGTTTTTTTTTTCAGATACATACAATATGTTGAGAAAATTTGAAGGTATAAGAGTTAAAGATAGTAGTGGTTACCAAACTATACTAAAATAGAGTTGGAAATATCACTGAAATTATACATTTGATGAATTAGTATTGGAATACACTGTAATTAACTAGTTTCGTTGATTCTGAATTTTAAAAACTAGCACTGTTTAAAATAGAGTATACCTGCTGTCTTTGTTTAGGCATAGGTCAAGTTTTATAACAATTTCTTAAAGTGTATGTGCCCATAAAAGGCAAGTATTTAACTCCCTCTCAGGGACTGCTTCCAAGGGAAGAGGGAAATAAAAAGCAGACGCACTATCACCTAATTGGTGACATCATCCTCATGGCAAAAGCTGGCTGACTTCTCTCTTATAGCCTGTTGGAAAGGAAAAGACCTGAAAGTAAGAGACAAGTGATTTTATTATATTGTATTATCATACAATTATACACAATTAAATAATTGAGTTTTTATACAAATGCATACACTTTTCTGCTCATGTTTCATTACAAAACTTTAGTTGCATCACTTTACGTACCTGCAACAAAGGTAGGGAAAAGTAGTACTTACCTGGGCTGCCATGAGCCTCACTAGATTAGACAGAATTGCAGGAATAGGGGGAGAAAATAAATAAATAAAATAAATAAATAAATAAATAAATACCTGCGGATAATGATCAGCTTCATATGTGTCTGCATATATGGATATCTGATGTAGAACCATCTATTTATCATTTATCTACATATGTGTGATTTAAATTTGAAGAGAAGTGTTTAAAATAAAGACATAAGTTTTATTTTCTTCTTTAATTCTTTATTCCCATTGTAAATTTTTATGTACTTTTCAGACATTTCATATTTGAAAAAATATGTTATAGTATTTCCTCCTTTTTTAAGGAGTATACTTTACATACATTACTGTACTATGCTTTGTTACTTTGGGTATCTTAGAAACATGTCTATATCAGCACATGTGTGTGATCTTTTTAGTTTTGTAACAGCTGTGCACTGTGCAATTGTATAATTGAAATATAATTTATTGAATTGCTGCTTTTGGGTATTTTGTTATTTCCAAGGGTTTTTCTTTGTTTTTATTTCCTTAGGATCAATTCTACAATGAGATTCCTTTTATATACAACTTCATACAGATATGAATAATCTATACACATTTCTTAATCTTTATTGAATATAATATACATTCCATAGTATGCATCAATTCCAAGGGTAGTTTAATGGAGTTTATTAACGTATTTTATTTTATTTATTTATTTTGACAGGCAGAGTGGACAGTGAGAAGGAGAGAGACAGAGAGAAAGGTCTTCCTTTGCTGTTGGTTCACCCTCCAATGGCCGCCGTGGCTGGCGCACCGCGCTGATCCGATGGCAGGAGCCAGGTACTTCTCCTGGTCTCCCATGGGGTGCAGGGCCCAAGCACTTGGGCCATCCTCCACTGCAGTCCCTGGCCACAGCAGAGAGCTGACCTGGAAGAGGGGCAACCGGGACAGAATCCGGCACCCCGACAGGGACTAGAACCCGGTGTGCCGGCGCTCAAGGCGGAGGATTAGCCTAGTGAGCCGCGGCGCCGGCCAACGTATTTTATTAACGTAGATAGCCATAAAATGGTCTCAGAATTCTGCTTTAAAGCATTTTATCACCTCTAAGAAGTCCTTTATTGCCCCTTGCTGCCAATCCCTGTCTCAGCCAGCTTGAGTTTCTGTTGTTATAGATTTTTGTTTTCTAGAAGCTTCGAATAAATGAAATACTGTAGAGACTGTTTTTTTTCTGCCTTCTTTCATCCAACATAATTACAATGTTTTAAACCTTTTATCTGAATTAATTTGGGACTTGGAAAAACGTTGTGAGGGCCTAGTGCTGTGGCGCAGTAGGTTAATCCTCCACCTGCAGTGCCAGCGTCACATATGGGCCCCGGTTCTAATCCTGGTTGCTCCCCTTAGGTTCCAGCTCTCTACTATGGCCCGGGAAAGCAGTGGCAGATGGCCCAAGTGCTTGGGCCCCTGAACCCGCATGGAAGGACTGGAAGAAGCTCCTGGCTCTTGGTTTCAGATCAGCTCAGCTCCCATCATTGTGGCCATTTGGTGAGTGAACCCATGGATGGAAGACCGTTCTCTGTGTCTCTTCCTCTCACTGTCTGTAACTCTGCTTCTCAAATAAATTAATAAAATCTTTATTTTTCCCTTAACAAGTTCATACCAAAATACAAGTATCAAAACCAAGAAATGAATTATATAATAATATTTTTACTTCATGCATGTTGTGTTCAATGGAAAGAATCATAATTAAATCATCACATTATTAGTGATCATCACATATTAGTAATTTCCAAATACAATCTTAGAGGAAATGAATAAATTGTTGTTTTGACAGGAGAAAAATAAACAGAATTCCATAAATTCTACTATTTTTTCTTGCCAGTATATTGCTTAGTCTTGAATCATAGCATATAAAATTTTGAAAAGAACTAGGAAATCCTCAGATAATAGTACCATGAATTCTGACTGTCGAATGCAGTCTTATTTCAGATTCTCCTAATTCCACTCAGAAGTACTTACACACATTCCACTTTCATGGAAAAAAATTTGCACTTAGATGGCTTGTTTGTTGAGGTGAGAAATGAAATTATTTATCATTTTCACTGAAACTTTAAGGTGACTCACCTTTTGGTTACCTTTGCCTACCAATCTGTTGATTGATAAATCAAGTTGACAAGCAAAATGGTCAGGATAATTAATCTGAGAAGAATTTGTATTAAAGATTCCCTTTTTACTGCTGAGTAGTATTTTGTTATATGGATATACCATAATTTGTCAATACAACAGGTAATAAAGAAGAAATAAAACTTTACCAGAAATCCTTTTCATAAAGGAATTATTACACTTAACACTTTTGAGTACAACTTTTAAGAAATTTTCTGTTTACATGTCCACTTATTACTATTTACTCTTCCTCCTCTAAAAAATCATATTATGTGTGTTTTATGTAATTGTATTTCAACTATAGTACAAAATTTTTCTGTTAAAATGAGTTTAGATCTTTCACTTATTTTAAATAAAATTCTTTTCAATTTCTTACTATTACCAAAAACTCATAATGATTTAGTAAATGTAATATTGCAGAGATTATTATTGATGTTAATTTTTGATTCATACTTATAGTAATATTCTGAGGTTTTATTAAATATTGAAAAATCAAAATGCACATTACTCCTGGCCCATTGGGGACTCATGGGGTCATAATAACATTAAAGTGTTTATCACAATCTTTTGCCTGTTTTCAGCACTGAAGATTGAGGGAAAGAAGTGCTCACAGGTGTGTGCCTTCCCAAGGGCCCTTAAACACATCGCTTAGACACTTGAGAAACCTATATGAGTAATTGGAAATTCAATTTTCTAACATTTTTCCATTTTTAGAAAAGAATTTTCAGATTCTTTATGTCTGCTGTTGGTTCACCATAGCTAATGGTACACGACACGTGTGAAGCCTAGGACAAATCCCTTGGGCAAGAAACGACAGATCTATGGAACACCAAGAAACTAAGTCACTTCTCAGTCAGAGGCAATTACACTGACACCTATGAAAAATAGCATTAGAGTTCCTTGACAGCTGGAATCTAGTAACGAATTATCAGAAATGCTGTATGCTAGATTCATGCCTAAGGCAGATGACCCAGTTGACAAGCTTGCCCAAGCTAACTATATTAATGCTTCAGATCAGCACTAAGAGGAACTAGCAGCAGTTCTCCTTAACTAATCATGTTAAAATTGTTGACAGCCATGCCTGCTCTTCAGCTGCATGACTACTCATCAGTAGAGCGCAGAAAGAAGCCATGCAAATAGACTAGATTATGCACCTCTTTCTTCTTTTGATTCAGTATCTTTTCTTTTCTTTTTTTTTTAATTTGATGGTTGTTTCTCCAGTTAGTTAAACTTTGCAACAACTGCTAATCTTTTTTTGTTTAAAAGGAAAAATAAAACTGCATGATGTAGCTGTCAGTTCTGAGGCTTATGCTATGCAAGTTGTAAGCTACATATCTGGGTCACATACTTATGTTAGGAAAGCATAACGTTCAGTCAGAGCTTCTAGAGTCACATGTCATTAAAATGGGCTCAGTATGAACAGAAATCCTTAACCAAAAGTTAAGATTTGGGGTTTAAATTATAACCATCAGTTAAATTTATGTTTGATGTTAAGTACCTTCATATTTCTTACAGTAAAAAGTTCAGTTGCCTTTATTTCTGGGAAAAATTAGATTTTTGAATAACTTGTGGATTGGCTTACAAGGTGGTTATGATACTCCTCAAGAGGCATGTCTGTGTGTAACTTTATTATATTAAGATTTGGCTTTACTTCCTCATTTTGAAAGGAAATGATAAACATTACATGTAAAAGTAATGCTGATGCACTCACAAACTACATGAAATCAGATAGAGATAAAAATTAGAAGTCGATTGCATACATTCTTTTAGTATTTCTAACGCATTGCTCTTTGGATAGGACTTGGATTGGCTTTTATGGAAACGAAAAGCCTGCTAAAGTCTAGCCACTTGATTCTCAACTTCTCTCTACCTTACCTCTGGAGTTAGCTTCATGTTTGAATTACGACCTCCTTCTTCTGATAACAAAAAGTCCCTGTAATCACTGTCCAATTGTTTCTATAACTTTTCTATCCAAGTACTATAAATTCAAGGAACAAAATCTGACATGAATGTGCCCAAGTACATTGGGCGTAGTCTTGCTATTTTCTTTTTATCCACTAGGTGACATAATAGATGCAGCTTTTCAATGACTGTTAAGTTGCAGGTGTCTATATAAGATATTTTGTAATATTTGATCCTTACTCTGTGCTTGTTAATGGGACTTTATGTGAAAATGTGCTGACAAAGCTATGGCCTATGAGGGTTTATTCATAATTGCTCAGTGTTTATATTTTACGTCATGGAACTTGGATAGAAACATCATGATAGACCAAGAAAATACCAATTTTCATTTTTGCTCTGTAATTTAACAGTGATTCAAATGACAAATAATATAAGAAAAAGCACAACTCATATTGATTTAAAATGCATTTTTGAATAAGAATAATCTGTTTTCCAAAGATTTTGGGGAAAAAAAGGCAAAACTGTGAAAAGACAATTAAATATTACCACAGATTATATCAGCGTTTCCTTGGAGGTGGAGCTTAAATAATTTGTGATCTCTTTAAGAGTATTCATAAAATCCACTCTTTAAGATAAGTATAATGTGCTTGTGGGGACACACGTTGCTCTTTATTATCATCTGTTGTTCTTAATTATAGATCAATAAGGTTATGATTAAAAGGAATCTAAAATTCAATTTTTTGAAACAACTGAAAAATTTTGGTGTCTTATCTTAGTCAATTAAAATGGAAGAATTCCACAACTGAGAAGCACAAGCAGAGTATCTGAGAGCAAAACCTGAGTACAATTTCTTTATAATCTATTAGCCTTTATATTCCATTACTTTTTAAATTGTGGTCAAGTTTTTTTTTCCTTAATTTTAATTTATTTATTTAATTTGATTTGATTGGCAGAGAGAGAGAGAGAGAGAGTTCTTCCATCTACTTAATTACTCCCCAAATGGTTGTAACGTGACAGGAACCTGGAACTCTGATCTCCCAGGTTGGTGTTGGGGAACCAAGTACTTTAGCGATTATCTGCTGCCTCCCAGGATGAGCATTAGCAGACAACTGGATCTGACATGGAGGAGCCAGGACTCGAAAGAGGCACTCTGGTCAGCTGTGTGGGTGTCCCAAGTGGTGTCTTAACTGCTGCATCAATCCCCACCTCTGGAATGTGCTCACGTTTAACTTTTCAGCAGCTTTACCTGCTGACCAATTTGCTCATTGCTTATTCTTATCAGAAGAAAATCCTCCATGGCCTAGTGTCCATGAAATCACTGAATCTGTATGGTGTTTCCTTTTCATGTTGCCCCAGAAATGTCACTTTTATTTATGTCTGCATTCTTGAAACTTGTATAACCTGTGACATAAAATCTCATTTATATGGGTAGTTGTACATGAGCACTTCAAAATATTTGTGGAAAATGAAGCTAAAAATGAGTTTACTTTGCTGTAAAAAAATTTAAAACCCATGCATAGTTTTTTTTTTTTTGTAATCTGAGGTGTCCATAAATTTCTAAAGACCTCATATATTTTTATTAGTAGTGACACTATGGTTTCTTGTAGTACTAACTTCATTCTTGGGAATAAAAAGCTATATATAGAGAAAAATCCTAAATAATAATAGCCAACAATTATTAAAGACTTAACTTTTTGTTATATCCAGTATAAGTATCTGAGATACTCTAATTAGCAAGTCCCTAATGGGTACTTAAATGTGACTGTCATACTTACCTATTCTCATGATTTAAAATATCCTGATGTCCAAATGTAGGTCTTGACCGAAGTTGGAGGTCTCCCTGGAGTTCCAGATATCCATATTCATTTTATATCCTTAGATATCATAGATGTCTGAAAGCCATCTTAAAACTTTTATGTCCATACAGAACTCTGTCTTTCTCCAAAATCAGTTCCTTCATGATTCACTTTCTCAGCTAATGTCAACTCCATCCTTCCCTTGGCTCAGGTAAAAAATCTTGGGGTCATCCTTGGTTCTTTTCTTTCTGTCACACATCAAATCTAGTTATCCATAAGGCCTATAGACTGCACCTTCAAAATCTAACCATTCTTCTTCACCACCTCTGCTGCTATAGTCTTGGTGGAATAATAATAAAAGTTAACGTTCTTCTCTTACTCAGATAACTGACAAAACATTCCAATTGGTCTTCTCATTCTCACCCAGTTAAAACGTGTCAGATCATATGAAACGTGCTAAAAACATTTCAATGGCTTCCCACTTCACTCAGATTAAAAGCCAAAATCCTTAGAATTGTCTACAATGATCTTTTGGGTACTAGAAATTTATAAGGTTTACAGAATACTGTACTACAACTCCCCTCCTTCCATTCCCCCCCTCCCCCACCTTCTACGTACTCTTATCTCTCTTTCATCTCTAGGATGGCTTGATTGTAGCCAGGCTTACTGGCTTACTACTCCTGGAACAAGCAAGATACCAGAAATTCTTTGTCCATAGATGATTTCTTCTCTCTTATCTCCTTCAGAATTTTGCAACCTGACAAATTTATTGAGAGTAATTCCTTGACTATTTAAATTAAACTCTGACACTCCCATCTTCCAGTTTCTCCCATTTCTTATGCACTCTGCTTTATTGTCTCTTTGTAGTACTTAGTAGCATCTAGAATATTATATGTCTGGCCTGTATATTTAGAGTTATATTGATATATTTAGAGCCTGGAATCAAGAGCCAGGAACTCGATCTGGGTCTTCCTATATAGGTGGTAGGGATCCAAGCACTTGGCCCATCTTTCACATCTTTCACTGCTTTTCCAGGTGCATCGGCAAAAAACATGATCAGAAACAGGATGTGAATCATCACTTCAATATGGGATGCTGGCATGGCAAGTGGTGGCTTAACCCATTGTGCCACAACTTCATTCCCTGAACTATTTTTAAAATCCATTTATGAAAGGCCGAAGAGAGAGAAAGAGTTCTCCAAACCACTGGTTCACACTCCCAATGCGTATCATAGCCGGAGATGGAGTTGAAGCCAGGACCTAGGAAACCAATCTGGCTCTCCCATGTGAAAAGAGGGGACTCAAGTACTTGAACCATCACCTGATGCTTCCTAGAGTGCATTGTCAGGAAAGCGGAATTGAAAGCAAAGCTGTAGCTCCAGCCCTGGCACTCTGACATGCATGAAAGCATCCCAAGTGGCATTTAAAAAAAAGATTAATTTATTTATTTGAAAGTTACAGAGAGAGAGAAGCAGAGGCAGAGAGAGAGACAGAGAGAGAGAGAGAGAGAGAGAGAGAGAGAGAGAGAGAATCTTCCCACTGGTTCATTCCCCAATTGGCTGCAATGGCAGGAGCTGCGCCTATCGGAAGCCAGGAGCCAAGAGCTTCATCCAGGTCTCCCATGCAGGTGCAGGGGCTCAAGCACTTGGCCATCTTCCACTGCTTTGCAGGCCAAAGCAGAGATCTGAATCAGCAGCCAGAACTTGAACCAGTGTCCATATGGGATGCCGGCACTGCAGGCAGTAGCTTTACCAGCCAAGCCACAGCTTTGTTCCCTGCTCCCCCCACCCCAAAGTGGCATCTTAAAAGCTTTGACAAAGGCCAGCAGTTGAAATAATTTTCATGTAACTAATGCCAATTTTAAGAGAATCGATTTATTTTCCTGTGATGTAACTGGAGTTGGAATATGCTGAAAAATAGATTTAAGCATTCTGTCATGTTGCTTCCAGAATGTTGAAAGCCTGGGGCAAGGTTGAGAACTAAAATGCCTTGAACTTTTCTAAATCTTGCCTGTTTATCATTCTATAAAGTAGAAATACATAAGAGCAGCCAGAAATTGATTTCCAAGGGCTCTTCTCTTATGAAAAATAGTTTTTCATAGATTTTACACTGAACACTATGAGTAGTGATGATGAGAGATCTGGAGGTAGTCAAGTGGATGAGGGACAGGACACTGGCAATAGAAGGAAAGGAGCCATTTAATTATGTAAGCTTTCTTCTGGGACGCAGATGTAGGTTACCATATTTACATTTCTGATTTTGTCAGAAGCATCATGAAGTAAACTTGATTTTCTTCCTTGATAATGGTAAAGTGTTTACCTAAATGTCAGAGAAGGAAGGACATCACCACTATTTGGTAGTGTGTATGTAATATATAAGACTTCAGAAGTGTACACATGTCTCTTGGTGATTTTTTATACGTTTTATATACTTAAATCATTATAATTCAGTTGCTCTGTTCGTTTCTTGCCTTTCTTTGAAATTTATTTATTTAATGACACATATTTAAAAGATAAAGAAATAACCAGTTGGAAAGTGATTTTTGTGTAAAATAAATAAAATTGGAGCTGATACAAGTCTAAAACTTCAAATGGGGAATAAAACTTGAATCTTTAAGGGAATTTAAGATGGTGATGTATTATAATATATTTAATATTATAGACAATTGTTTACAACTAAGTGATTTAGAAATGTATTTATCAGAGGATGCTTTCTAAAATTTTTCAACCTGAACTCCATTTGATTATATATATATATATTTTTTTGACAGGCAGAGTTAGTCAGAGAGAGAGACAGAGAGAAAGGTCTTCCTTTTGCCGTTGGTTCACCCCACAAGTGGCTGCTACGGCTGGTGTGTTGCGGCCGGCGTGCTTCGCCAATCCAAAGCCTGGAGCCAGGTGCTTCCTCCTGGTCTCCCATGTGGGTTCAGGGCCCAAGCTCTTGGGCCATCCTCTACTGCACTCCCGGGCCACAGCAGAGAGCTGGACTGGAAGAGAAACAACCAGGACAGAATCTGGCTCCCTGACTGGGACTAGAGCCCGGGGTGCCGGTGCCACAGGTAGAAGATTAGCCTAGTGAGCTGCGGCGCCGGTGATTATTTATATTAATTTTATTATATTCAAACCTCTGTGACATTTTCACATGAATGATCAGAAAAACATATAGAAACTTAATAATGTATGGGTTTCATTTCTCACATCTATAGACTCCACCAAACAGGTAGGTATATAAATAAAGTAATATTTGCATGTATTATAATTATTGTCATTACTATACATAATATGTATTATACAAGACATTTTATAGAGGCTGGTGTTGTAGCACAGCAAATTAATGTCAGCATCCCATATCACAGTCTTGGTTTGAATCCTGGCTACTTTGCTTCTGATCCAACTTCTTGCCATGTGCCTGGGAGGCAGCAGAAAATGCCGTGAGTACTAGGGCCCTTGCCACCCACATGGAAGATCAGGATAGAGTTCTTGGCTCCTGCTTCTGCCTGATCCGGAATGGGCTCTTGCTGCCATTTGGAGGAGTGAATCAGCAAATGGATATCTTTGTCTCTGTTTCTGTTTCGCCTTCTCTTTCTGTAAGTTTTGCCTTTCAACTAAAATAAAGTTTTTTAAACAACAGAATTATACATATAGACATTCACACATTTATCTATTTAGCTATCTACATTTTTGTGAATTAATGTTTGCATGTTTAATCATCCCGGTGACAAGCACCTTAGAAGCAAATAGATAAACAAATAACTAGAATTAAATTTTGAAATCTTATAACTTCATAAAAATTCATGAGAAGAAAAAATAGATAATGCAGATTTGATTATTATCATATTTAAAAAGTTAATGAACAGATAGGAACCCAAAATGTAATCACTTAAAAATTTAAGTCAACTGTTGAAATAAATTATATCAGGATATTCAGGCATTTATGTGTACTTCATTCTTTGTTGAAGAATATAAATGAAGCTTGAGAAGATAAAAAATTTAAAAATTCAAATAAAAGGGGCCTCTATTGTGGCTTAGCAGGTAAAGCTGCCACCTGCAGTTGTAGTATCCCGCATGGATGCCGGTTTGAGTCCCAGCTGCTCCATTTCCAATGCCGCTCACTGATAATGGGCCTGGGAAAACAGTGGAACATGGCCCAAGTACTTGGGCCCCTGCACCCACATGGGAGACCTAGATGAAGCTCCTGGCTCCTGGCTCTGGATTGGCTCAACTCTGGCTGTTGGGGCCATTTGGAGAGTGAACTAGCAGATGGAAGATTTCTCTTTCTCTCTCTGTCTCTGTCTCTGTCTCTCTCTCTCTCTTTGCAATTCTGCCTTCCAAAAAATAAATTATTTAAAAAAATCAAGTGAAGGCTGGCACCACGGCTCAATAGGCTAAACCTCTGCCTGCGGAGCCCGCATTCCGGGTTCTAGTCCCAATCGGGGAGCCGGATTCTGTCCCGGTTGCCCCTCTTCCAGGCCAGCTCTCTGCTGTGGCCCGGGAGTGCAGTGGAGGATGGCCCAAGTTCTTGGGCCCTGCGCCCGCATGGGAGGCCAGGAGAAGCACCTAGCTCCTGGTTTCAGATCAGCACGATGCGCCAGCCGCAGCAATCCGGCAGCGGCCATTGGAGGGTGAACCAACGGCAAAGGAAGACCTTTCTCTCTGTCTCTCTCACTGTCCACTCTGCCTCTCAAAAAAAAAAAAAAAAAATCTAGTGAAAAAAAAATATGGAAAATACCAGTTTATAAGCTAAAGTTGAGGAATGTGGACAGATGTTTAATTCTTTCCATTACAATTATTTCAAACATATTTTATTCTACTTTGCTGGTGGCCTTTAATAGTTACATTTCTCCTCTGTTTCACTTCAAGTGAAATGTAATTTTCATCAATGCAATAAAGCATTTTCAAAGCAATTAATTTGCATTAATCCATTTGTGTGTTTGTAGCTGCTAGAGAAAATCTTATTTGGCAGTATGTCAGCCAATTCACTTTAATATTCATAATTTTTTTGGTACGTGAGCTATAGATATGGGCATACCTGAAATGAATGTGTGGAGTCTCACGATAGGTGGGTAGTATCACCACTGGAAACCATGTTTACTAAGTAAGCTGTTATTTGAAACAACATTTCCTTGTTATCTCAGGATAACACTGTAAACTGTATGTATTATTTGGAATACTAAACAAATATTTTCAGAAGCTCATCAAGCACCTGACTTACAGCTCTAAAATGGTTGCAATGCAGTTCTGAGAACTAATCTTGTTTGTGTATACGTTATGAAATTAGACTACACCAAACTCAGAAGCAGACGCTATCGTTCTTTGAACTAGACAATACATCCTGCTGCTCTGTAAAGGTTGCAAGTTTATTTGCATCTGGCAAGGGTAATGAAATACATCTTACTAGTTTTACGTATGCAGCTTCAATAAATATCAGCCACATACAACCATTTCCTGGGTGAGATTAGGTGGGCCACTAACAGTAAACTTTTTTCCTCTGGTTAGCTCTTGCTTCCCCCCCCCCCCTTTTAAGCAGCAGTAAATATGAAGTACTAGATTTGTGGATGAATCAAGGTTCAAAATCATCATGGGGACATAAACAGGAATCACTTTTTTAGTGAGCAAATACATGCTTCATCAAAAATCATATTATGATAAGGCTTTCGGATCCACTGTTAGCTCAATAAATGAAATGCTTTCTTTTCTGAAACTCTAATCTCATAATACAATACGGAAATGGAACCTTCATTCCAAGAAGGTTTACATGTTTGTCTATAATTATGGAAAATTCTTCTTGCCATAATAATTCTATCTATGACCAGATATAGTTTGAAAAGTTTTTCATGTAAGAGAAGTTGACACTGGGAAATAAGTATTTCTTGCAATTTTTCTAGAGAGTTTTAAAATTTCAGATGGAGACACTACTTAGAAAATAATCCCTTACATGAGAGCAGAGGAAGGGCAGTTTCAGAATTAGTATTCTAGCCTCACTCACACTATTCCAATTGGAAACCTTTATCCAAACAGGAAGAAATTCTGCCCTCCCTCAAAATTGCAGAGAGCAAAAGGTTTCACTTGGAAGTTTTGTCTGGCTATTTGCTCTAAATAGTACTTGAAAAGCCTAAACACAATGGCATAAATAAAAATAAACGTCCTTCAGAAAGACAAGAACATCATGCTCATCACACCTGGATTCATTCTCATCACAGCTGATGTGTACAGGAATGATTAGAAATCATATAGATACTGATGAGGAGTGAGAGGAAGTTATTTAAAATTCTGCTGCACCTTGTGCTCAAAATATCCCCATCAGCTTAGAGTCACTGTTACTGACAATTTAGGAAACTGTTTTTCAGTTTGAAAAAGCTCAATGTAAGGAATATTTTAGATACATTTAGTCAGATTGAAAGTTTTAAAATGCAAGTGTAAAATTGCCTTCTCTATTTCATAACAGATACAACTGAAAAAAAGTAAAAGGAAAACAAAATGTTAACACATATTGCCTAGAAAGCATAGCTTTTCTTTTTCCAACAACAGTTCATGTTGATCTATATTTCAGAATATTGTACTAATAACTGGAACATACATCTGCTTGTTTAATGATATAACTAGATTATACCTACCATATAAGGTTATTTCAAAATATGTGTGGAAAATGTAAATTAAAGATAACTTTATTTTGGTGCAAAGATGTTTGAAATCCATAATTTCATAATTTGCATCTTCCATGAGCTTTCTCAAAGGTCTATACTAAGAAAAATTAACTTACTTTTTAATTACATTTTCCACAAACTTTGTGAAGTACTCTGGTATTCCACAATTATGAAACAAAAGCTCAGCATAATTAATCGAACTTGTGGATGTCTTTAAAACTCTTTTGTAGGAGGCAGGGGCTATGGCATGGTGTTTTAAGCCACAGCTGTGATGCTATCACCCCGTATTTTAGTGCTGGTTAGAGTCCTGACTCTTCTTCCAATCCAACTTCCTGCCAGTGCTTCTGGGAAGTCACTAGATAATGACCCAAGTACTTGGATCCCTGCCACCTGTGGGAGATACAGATGGAATTTAAGGCTCCTAGTTTTTGCTTGATATAGGCCATTGGGGAGTGAACCAGCCGATGGACTGTCAATGTTTTCCTGCTCTCTCTGTTATTCTACTTCCAAATAAATAAATAAATCTGAAAAAAATATGACATCCTCCCTTATTGAGGATGGAATAACACCTTCATTCACTTGATGGAACAGTATGAGACAAAAATATCTAGCCAGTAAGAAAGCATGTACAGGCCACTCATGTGGTAAATTGTCAACTTGGAGACACAATCAAATTAGCTTGTACTCAGGCCCCACAACAGACTTTGCCCGACATCAAGCATATCTGTTTAAACATCATCTCAATGAGAATTGCATCAGAGTTATACATTATTACAGGTCAGTAAATAATAGCAAATGATGAATGAATGAGAGAATAGTCTATGTACTAATGATCTAAGTAATATGGATTTACAAATGATTATTAAATAATCAATTTAATATATTTTCTATTTAATTATAGATATTTGCATGATTAATAGGATAACTGTTTAACCCAGATTCTTAAAAAAAGAACCTTTTCATCCATTTTTATTTTCACATTATTTTAGTATGCTAAGGCTAGCCATCCTCTTCAGCTGATAGCAATGTTTCAGACGGTTATAATGTGTGCTATGAAACAGTTTTTAAGCAGAATGTTAGCTCCCATCACATTCTTTCCCTTAAATCTCTATCCACTTTTTTCCTTAATAAAAGGCCTATCTGGGCTTCTGCTATTGCTATTGTGTTGCTCTATTCACTCTCCTGCCTCCGACTTTTCCATTAGCACAGATGTACCTCCTGTAACATTGCTGAGTAACAGGCATGCTGCTATGTATCCCAGGAATGGTGCACTTTGTATTTTTGTCTGTTGACCTTTGTGTTTTGAACACTGGAATAATATGTATTAGCTTTGGTTTCTTCCATATACCCTGACTTCTATGTTACTCTATAACCAGTGTTTCCATCCGCCTAAACATATTTCTCGTATGTCTCCTCTTGAAATATATGGTTACAAGTTCAATGGCTTTATCATTTTTCTAGACTTGTAGACTGCTTGATGTAGGTTCTTTGAGTAGTTCCACTTACCAGTGTGACTCAGGAAAAAGGTGCATCATACTTTGTACATGTTCTTTTTATAAAGGTCCTTTAAGCACTTCTAAATAATTGTGTTAGCTTTTCATTACTATAAGAAAATACCTGAGGCAGGTATTTCATTTTGGCTCACAGCTCTGGAGGTTCACAGTCCAAGAATAGGTGTGTCCCATTGGATTAGATTCTTAGGAGGCACTTGCTGGCAGAGTCCCAAGGTAGTAGAAGAGAGCCCCTGGCAAGAAATAAGCGGTGTGTGTTTGTCTGTAACCGTGTGGTCTCTTGCACAGTGATCAGGCTTCAGCCTAACAGACTACTTGAAACTAATGACTTTATGAAGGCCCAACTTGCAAATGCCAAAAAATAACTAAATTTCCACCCTTTAGGTGCCATTAACATAACCCTTTGGGGAGGATAAACTCCTGAGTTTAGGGAGACAAATATTCAAATCATAGCAATAATAGCAATAATGTGAATTAGGATTTCAAAGGTTGATGATTTTAAGTTACAATAACTCAATATCAACAAAGACAATATCAGTAGATATTAAGAGGTAATTTTTTCTGTGGGCAAACAATTTTATGAAATTCTACATTAAACCAAGTCAATCAGGTCTTGTTATAGAAGGATTTCTTATTGTCTTCAAGATTCAAGATTCTTTGTGCTCTGTGAAGAGCATTATGCTTTTTGTGGAATGGACTTTGAGAAATGCTGGTGTATTTTTTTAAAACTTCTCTCTTCTCACAAAAATAACACAGAAAAGATTTGAATATGGCCTGTTTTATCCATCATTCTCTTCTATTCCTAGATTAAAGAGGACATTGTAGCAAGGAGGTAAGATGGAAAAGTAATCTCATTACATAAAAACATTACATTCTATTTTGGAGATAAAACTCTATGTCTACCTCCATCAGCCACCACTCATTACTTCATATATTTTCCTCTTTAACCACTTCCTTATTTCACTTGTATAGCTGTGTTCTTCCCAAATAGACCATATGTATCTTTGAGAGGTCTCTGCAATATACATTTTTTTTCTACTTCATCTTATAACATTTCCCAAGTACAAAGGGAAAGTTTACATTAACAAATCAATAGTATTAAAAACTAACAACATAGTAAACATTTAAAAATAGCATTTGGTTACACTTTATATGAAGTCCCTAATCCTTCTTGCATTTTAATGATTGTATTCACATGGATTATCCAAACCTCTAAAGGGTTTTAATTTTCTTCTCTTTTAGTTGTACACATTTATTCTTATGGTCACATCTATCTAATGCACAGAAGTCTGACACCTAGATATTCAGGTCAACTGTGTCTCATACTCTCCTAAAATTATATATGCATGCCCATTTATGGAACATTCCACAACCAATTACTGATCCAATTAAGCTTATTAACTCCTGTTTCTAGAATTTGAATGCATTTCTTTCCACACACTAAATCTACATCTTCTTTGGTATTCTTTTGCTACACAATTTGCACTTCTACTGACTACGGAATAAGATCCTTGGTAACCATATTTGGCTTTTCTTTGTTCTCCATGTCAAATGATTGCTAAGTCCTATTAATTTCATTCACTTAATATATCTCAAATTTACACTTTCTGTAGTTGACCTGAGTCAGGCCTTTAATAAGACGTTGATACCCACATTATGGAAGAGAGCCTTATAACACAATCCCATAATTTAAGAATTCTTGCCTTCCAAATTATTTTCAACATTTTAACTAGAACAATTACATTGGAATTGCAAATATCTTTCTCACATCTTTTAATGTTTCCTTGTTGGTCTACAGGAAACGATATCTGTAAGCATGACCTTCAAGATACTTTATAATGCAGATCCAGCTTTGCTACCCAAGCCTCTGCTGTTACTATGCCTTAATATTTACCTACAGCCCATCAATCTCTGGCATGTGTCATCCTTCCATTCTCCATACCCTGCGCAAAATCTCCAAAGCAGCTCCTTAAACCCAGGAAGTATTCTCATACCATGTCCCTTTGACTAGGGTACTTCCTGCATGCTTTCCAATATTCAGTCCATGCTTTGCCCTCTCTGAATTGCTTTTCTTTTGACATCACCTATACCATATGCTGTGTTAAATACTTGAACTGAAACCTTTGTCTTTTAGTTTTCTCACACAAAATGGAAATGACAGTAATGTGCAGAAATTAATGAATTGGTAATTATAAGGCATGTGCCTTGAATAGAAAACTGTTCCTAGTTTAAACCAGATTTTCTGATGCCAAAAATAGCAATCAAATTCCTCTGGACATTCATTTAAAAAAAAAGCTTTGCTAATGTAATGAGATAACCAACAAAAGCTGAGAGTTTCCCCTTAATCTGGCAGAACAAATGGTAAAACCGATGTATTTCTTTAGGGATCAGGTACATTTTGCTATTGCAATAATTCTAGATTTGCATTTTATCTGCTATTTATAATTTCATAAATCACCTATCATAATAAAATTACTTGGTTTTCTCAAATGATCAGAGCTTATCTTGTTGTTATGTCTACCATTCAGCTACTTTGTCTATCAGTTCTTTGCTCTTGAATTCCTTCAGCAGCTTCATAATATCTATTTTTGCATATAAAAAGACAATGGATCTTTCATAACTAACCATTTTGAGGTCACCAATAATGCTTAAGGAGTGCTTCTTTTCACCTTTCTTAAAGTAACTATATTGTAAGTTATGACTTTTTCTCCTAGTTATTCAAGAATAATGAGTTTGTAAGAACTGTCATTTCTTTTAGATCCTTCAATCATAACCAACTGAGTCTTTGTCCTTGCACATGTGAGATACAGGACTCCAGTTTCAGGTGTAGGGATTTTACATTGCCAGAAACTCATTGAGTCTCTCATGAGATAGGACAACTTACCCTTCCACTTCTCAAAAGCTAAATGAATGACTTTGTAAAAGTGTTAGATTCGACTTTGCTTCTTTAGAGGAAGATGCTGGCATTAGCAACAGTGATTATATTCTTTTAGTTTTAAGCCAATTTATTTTCTATTTTTTTTCAATTCATCAGTAAGCTTTCCTGCTGCATCAAAATCATTAGACTTATTGCTTGGTATAAACAGATCTGATCAGAACCGTACATCAGTTGGTAGGCATTTCTTCTCATTTATCCCATAAGTGAGTGAAATTTTGTTATTTTGGTAACTACATTAAGCCAATGTAATTAGATTAAAACAATTTAAGAAATTCAGGGGTTTTCTCACATTTCCTAGAACCATCGAATATATGTACAATGGAATTGAGGTATCAAATATCAAAATTAAAGAGATATTTTCTTATTGTTAAATTGAAAGGAATCTTTGCAACTATAAGTTGACTTTAGCAATCTGACAATGTCTATAGAATATGAATATTGGAGACCAATCATAGAGAATTTTGTGGGTGTTGAACCCTTCATATTTGCTTCCATGGAAGCAGCAATGCCAAAATTTGTGTGTGTATGTGTGTGTACATATTTATATATTATATTCCATGTTTTGCTTCTAGAAAGTGTTACATGACTAAAATTATTTAGATCACTTGTCTAGTTCATATTTCTGATGAATTAAGTGTATTCATGGCAGATTGAGTATTGTTCTTAGCCTCTGCTCTCATGGCCTTAAGTGATTTTGTTATACCATGTTCTTTTTAATAGCTGTAGCCTTAGTAAGAGAGAAACATATTTCTGTAAAATAAGAATTACCCCAAGAGATTCTCTACAATGGGCAGCCTGATGTCTTTCCCTTGACAGTATGTTGAATGATATTTAGCAAAAAAGAATCAATGTCAAAAAGAAAAAGGCAAGAATGTGTTAAATGTATTTACCATATTTCTACACTGTATAGCAAAGTTATTGTCCAATAATTTGGAAAGTTTTGGCACACACATCAATTTTGAGCAGGCATCTGTGCATAGTCTTAGATTATATAGGTTACCATATGCCCACAGAACACATGCATTTTAATTCTGAAGTATGGGTTTCAAGTTGGGCTTATTTGATAGCTTTGACTCCATGATCACATTCTTTGTTGACAGCTTATAGGAATATTAAGTTTCTCAAATTTTGTATGGAGACTGTTAGAGATTTGAGCAACTTCTGCCCTTAATGCACACACAAGTGAGGTTTCAAATATCCTATTTGTAAGTATGGCTTTATCACAGAAAGAGATTATCTCTACTCTTAGGATCTGGGATACCAGGGTCATTCTTATTCACGTTACTATGCCAAGGACATTCTCTCTGACTGATGGCCAAACTAGGGCAAATCCCAGCCGAACTTTTATTTCTAGTTTTATAGATTGAGGATGGTGTCACTCTGCATATTCTAGAGTTGACAGATTAAGTCCCCAGTAAGCACTCGTAGCACATAGGAAATTTGCATAGCATTATTAAGGGTATGGACTTCAATATGCTGCTTTACTTAAACACAGTTGAAATAAAAACTTTCCTGAGCACAAGTTCTGTTTTACGCTCCTGATGAGAATTTCATTTGTATTAGCCCTTGCCATCCATTCACTTTCTGATGGGTTCTGAAGCTAATTTAATCAACATGTGTGTATTGCTCTTCTTCCTCAACTGCTCCTCCCTTCTTAGAGGTTTTGTGGTCAGTCTGAATTTCTTTCAAAGATTAGCTATGGTATGTGCACATAATTCTACCAAAGCCTGGGTTATATTTTGTGGTGTTTTTGTTTTCAAGGATGAATATGTATTATTGCAAATCAAATAATGGAAAGTCTGTGTTTTGTTGAGTACACTTTATGCCATCTTTTATAATAGAATTTGGACCGTATGGTCAAATGAACTCTTTGACTCTCAACCTTCAACTTGTTTGATGATTAGATATTTAGATATTACATACGAGGCAGTGACATCCTCTCTTCAGAATAATTATGTTGAATCTATGAAATGAGAGAAAAGGTAAGTTTACAATGAGTAATTAGGCTCAGCTTTGCATGCTAGGGTTGGAAATGAAGGAGGAATGAAGAAGATTTTATTTATGTGGTGAAAAGAGCATGCATATCTTTAAAATTTTCAAGATTTTGTTCCAATTCCAACTAGGATAATCTTTGGGAGTCAATTAAACTATTGGACCTTTAGATTTCTCATCTGTAAAGTAGATTTGACAATCTCTTCATATTTGTGTTACGCTAAGAATTTACTAATATAGATTGCGTAGTGACTTCAGAAGGTAAACAATAAATACCATCTGTAATCTCCTTTTTTCTCAAAACTTCCTCCTTTACATGGACATGCATTTACTCACTTTACTAAAACATGATTCTATAGGATAATACTGCCTAAGCAAGGTAAGTTTTCTAGAAGATTGATTTAGATCTGCATCATAAATAAAAGAGACCTTTGGAATACAAAAATTTTATCTTCTGAGAATAAGTATGTTTTTTACCAGCTGAGGAGTTATTCTAGCTACCAGATTCCCATATGAGTTGCTATAACATATTTCTGAGTGGCGTACACAGATTTAAATGCATGTTTAACCAATTTAGTAGTTCATCCTCTCTCTGCCTCAATTGCCTTGTAAAATATCAGATCATTACAGTACTTTCCTCAATAGAATTACTATGAAGATAAACTGAGAAATTCATGGATGATTTACAAAGTGCCCAGGTCTTTGAGAATGATGAATATGATAGCTTGTTACATTATCTATTATGGTAGTATCTACGTGGCATGGTTTTTTTTTTCTAACACAGGCAGATGTCCTCTTGTCCTAGTCACCTTCATCTCACCAGGCTTGCTGAATGAATGACTGTTTGAGTGGCAGACGGCTCAGGTCAGTGAATAGTCTTACTCTGAGATTTTCTACGACAGGAGGCATGTTCCAGAGCAAAACGAGATGTTTGATTCATATTGATTTGGGGGGGGTAATCATAAATAAAGGAGGTTGTCTCATTCATGATATCTACACTCACACTTGATTTCTACAATTCTCATTTTTCATTCATCTTGTCCAGGAGAAAGGGTTCCACTGATTTATGTTAGCATAAATTCAAGGGGCAGAGAAGAAAATGGATCCCTCACATTCCCCACATATGACTAACAACCAATGTGTAAAGATAAGATGATTAAAACTTGTGTATTGGGGCTGGCATTGTGGCACAGCAGGTAAAGCTGTCTCCTGCAATGCCAACATCCCATATGGGCACTGATTCGTGTCCTGGCTGCTCCAGTGACAATCTAGTTCCCTGCTAATGGACTGGAAATATCAGTGGATAACGGCCCAAGTGTTTGGGTTCCTATCACACATATGGGAAAAATGGATGAAGCTCCTGGTTCCTGGCTTCAACATGGCCCAGCCCTGCTTGTTGTGTGATCATATGGTAAGTGAACCTCTATCTCTATAAACTCTTTCACATAAATAAATAAATCTTAAAAAAATGTGCTCATTCTCCAATGACCTTTCTGTACTATTAATCAGTAGGCAAGGAAATGTGACTAGAAAATACAATTTTCTTGAACCGTTAGACTACATCCAACTTTTTGTGCCACTTCTAGTGTAAATACATATGAAATACAATGTTTACAATTGTAAAGAAAGAGGATCGCTATTACTGATCAGCATTTGCTGATTTAGAAAGGTGCTGTGTGAAAGGTAGGAAGGATAAAAAGTAAAATCACGTTTAACAATTATTTAAATTAGGCATAAAGTAAAAAGAAAATACTGGTATGAAAACATAAGCATATGGACACATAGAAATGGACACTTCTACTAGTATATTTTTAACTGATAACAGTGTGGAGTTTGACAATATTTCAGAAGTTACTAACTGGAAATAATAAGCCTAAAACTGCTAAAAGTTTAAGTGACTCCTAAAGTTTATATAACCTGTTAGTGGCAGAGAGGTTTTAAAATTCATTCCTTGATTCCATTAAGTCCTAGAGCTTAGTCCATTAAGTCATGCTACCTGCATTTATAACCTATTACCAGATCTTTTACATGCTTAGAATTCAGTGTCTGGAGTAGCTAAGTGCATCACAATTGAAGTGACATGTTCCTGAATAGATGCATGCATATTTGCATATAATCTTTACTCTCATCTTTCTCTAGTTTTAAGTTTATGAATTAACAATGCTCCTGTATGGCTAAGGGTTTCGTTCTATGTTGTTAAAAAGCTTTCTTTCATTATTATTTCCAGAGTGACTGATGTGAATTTTGCAGCCTGTGTTGGATGAACTGGTATCTCTTAAATCACAGTGCTTGATAAAGGGAGGAGGTTAATAAGGCATGGGTCATTACAATTGTAGACCCAGCCTAATTTATACTAATGACTAACCGGACTTGGCAAATAAGAGTCTGTGAATTGGAAAGTGAAATGGCTTGACTAAAGACAATGAATTTTATGTGTTTTGGAACTATACAAATAGAATAATAATTTTGATGTCATCTATTCCTGATAGAAAAACGTCAATACAGAAAACAGAGAATTGCTTATGAATAGCTTTTGTGAATAAGGGTATTCACAGATGCATAATAAATCAGGTCCTATTATAGTGAACTCTACAGGAGTTTGGCTGTGGTCCTGCTACTACAATTTTGATGAAATATTTTCTGAAATAAAGGGTAATCAGCTTGGGATATTTTTGTTACATGGAAAATTTTATTGAAATAGTTTCTGTCATAATAGGATTTGACCTATAGATGAAGTACAGTTTAGTAACTTTCATCAGGAATCAGCAAATAAATATTCTTGTTAGGGTTTCTCTTTTTTTTAAGAAAAATCAGGAGTGGCAAAAGCCATGAGATTAAAAGGAACCTAAGGCTTCAAAGTACTTCCTGAGGATTATCCTGCCGCCACAGGCTTTAAAGAAGGGCAGAACTGCTGTTCCTCAGAGCCAGTTGGAGAGAGGTGGGGGAAACCCATGCTTCTATTTCCAGAAATAAGTCGCTTTACTGTGTGGACTGTCCCCAACTCCCAGGAGTTGTTAGTGTTCTACACTGATACCAGCTTGTGATTGCATGTGTATGCGTATCTATTTGTTGGGGGGTGAATATGAGCAAGGTAAATTTGGAGAATTTCATTTGTTTCTTCTATACAGAGAAACATTCATTGAATGATTAACAACTGGGTGTTTTCACAGTTAAGTTCAAGGAGCATTCTGTTAACAACATCTCTTGGTAGAAATATAAAAGGTAAATTAGCTCAGTTATTTCTTCTTCCCATTATGATTTTTTAATTCTCATACCAGATCCTTGTTATCCAGAAGGCAAAAAGCCACTACAATCCAAAAGTTGCACTTTGGAAATTTCTATTTATTAAATAAAAGTCAAAAAAAGTTTTTCTATAAAAAGACACAGATGCTCCGCTAATTTCTCCTATGAATGTTGTCTGTTCTGCTGTTCCTAGGTTGCTGTTGACCCCAAGCAGTAAATATAAAATGGATTTCATATATACTGGAATCTCAAGTAGTAAACTGGGAAAATAGAAGTCCAATACAAAATGATGTAAAGGAAGCTACAACTCACCAAAGGCATTAACAGAAATGACCAACACTCCTTGGGTACTAGAAAACAGCTTAGCCAGGATGCATACTTGTGCCCTGGGAGATGAGATAAACTGGTCTATCTTGAGTTAAAATTCAGTTGTTTAATCCTGCTTTGCTTGGAGCACAATAAATTTGGATAAAATCAATAACTCCCCTTGTTCTAGTCATCAAGGAAGGAAAACAACTTTCCCAAATCTACCTTTAACCCACTTTCTAGGTAGTCTTTATCTTTACAAACCTGTTTGTAGCTTCACTTAGTTCCTTGGTTTTATACTAATATACATTTGCTCCAGGAATGCTTTTTTATCATTCCTTTATTTTCAATTGTAATTTTTATATTGGAAACAAGTAAATTTCTGTACACAGACCTCACCAACTTTCTGTATCTGAATTTGTAGCTAACTATTACTTTTGTACTCTTCATAATATGAGGTTGTCCTATGGTCAGGTGATAAGCAATACACTGGCAGAATATGTTTTAGTTCTAATATTAGGAATGCCAAATAAGTGTGAAAAAAGACACTTTTAGGTGTGGTGTGCTACACCAATATAGTAGAATTCTCATATGTTGAGTGGGCTTCTATGAGGCTATACTGAGGAGTTCTTATGTGTAGTCTGTAATCACAGCATTTATTATTAGTCTTGGCTTAATGCTGAAGCACCAAAGATATGTCATTGTAATGTAAATTTCGGGTGCCTGATAGTCTCTTTGGTAATTTTGTGTAGGCCAATTATAAGGGCCAAAATAACCCTTTAAGGACCTGGATGGTTGGTGTGGGTGTCTGTGAACTTTTTAACCTTAATACCATGTCTGCTGCCACAGGAAGGAGAAGAAAACTCATAGTAGGAAAATTTAGAACTGAAAACTCCAGCGCTGAGAACTGAGTCCTTTGAATGAGTTTGAGTGAAGCTCTTTCTGAAGAATGAGCCATCAATTCTTGAGAGCAATTCAATCACTAATGAAGTGTTGTGTCCGTGTATGCACAGATCTCTCTGTTTCTCCCCCACCCCTGTTATGTAGCTTTCTATCTAGAGAGGTGAGACAGACAGGAGCAAGGATAGTCCTCTGATCTTTAATGTGTACTCTTTAATGTTTCAATCAGTTGACACTACTTCAAAATAATGTGTGTAATGTGAGTGATGCATGGTAACTCAAGGGGATAAGTATGGATTAGCCAGGTGTACAGTTCTTTGCATGTCAGGGTAGATAGTTACTCTGGCCCACTATGTGGAGAGCATTTAGACAAAAAGTAATATTCAATTGAAAATGTTCCTCATACAAGCTACATATTTGAAGTTTGCATCAATATAAAACCTGAAACAACTCACAAAAAAATCCCTGCATAAAATCATATTGTTTGATTTTGAACTAGATAATAATATCTTAACAATGTAGATATAGGAATGACTCTTTATAAATGTTACATTCAGGTAGTTCCCTGTAGCAAAAATACTTTAAGATGTGATTTAAGTTAAAGAGTTCTTAGGTGGGTAGAATAATTTTTATTTTCTACCTCTTCCTCTTCTTTTTCTCTTTTTTTTTTCCTTTTACTTCTAGGTCTTTTTGTTAGATATGTTTTAATCAAAACATACATGTTGGGGTAGGCATTTGGTCTCGTAGTTAACTTGCCACCTGGGACACCTGCATCCCATACTTGAGTGCCCGGGTTTGAGTCTGGGCTCCACTTCTGATTACAGCTTCCTGCCACTGTGCTCCATAGGAAGAAGCAAATCATAGCTCAAATACTTGGGTCTCTAATAGCTTTGTGGAGACTCAAATTAAGTTCCTGGTTCCTGGCATCCAGTTTTTGCTTAGCCCAGACCTGGGTGTTTGGACTATTTGTGGAGTGACAAGAGAGAAGGAGCTATGTCTGTCTGCCTGCCTTTATTTCTCTCTCTCCCTGTTTCTCAAATAAATACAAAGGATAAAGATTGAGAATTGATTATTTTTTTTAATCTTAACAGTTTTGGTAGACTAAAACTTATGGTATGGTTCTCCTTTACCTTCTACAAGTCTCCCAATTGGAATGTGTTAATGTACCAGATATTTTTTTTTGACAGGCAGAGTTAGACAGTGAGAGAGAGAGACAGAGACAGAGATAGAGAAAAAGGTCTTCCTTTTTTCTGTTGGTTCACCCCCCAAGTGGCTTCTACGGCCAGCATACTGCACTGATTCAAAGCCAAGAGCCAGGTACTTCTCCTGGTCTCCCATGGGGTGCAGGGTCCAAGCACTTGGGCCATCCTCCACTGCACTCCCAGGCCACAGCAGAGAGCTGTACTGGAAGAGGAGCAACCGGGACAGAATTCAGCGCCCTGACCGGGACTAGAACCCGGTGTGCTGGCGCCGCAGGCGGAGGATTAGCCTAGTGAGCCGACGCTCCAGCCTCAAGTTTCTTTTTAAGAATCATTTATAGATGACATGCTTCAAATTCTTGCATGGTTGAAAATATCTATTGAGGGACCAGCGCTGTGGTGCAGCAGGTTAACACCCTGGCCTGAAGTGCCGATATCACATATGGGTGCTGATTCAAGACCCAGCTGCTCCACTTCCAATCCAGCTCTCTGCTACAGCCTGGGAAAGCAGTAGAGGATGGCCTAAGTCCTTGGGCCCCTGCATCTATGTGGGAGACTCAGAGGAAGCTCCTGGCTCCTGGCTTCAGATCAGTGCAGCTCTGGCTATTGGGACCAATTGGGGAGTGAACCATCTGATGGAACGCCTCTCTCTCCCTCTCTCTGCCTCTCTTCTCTCTGTGTAACTCTGACTTTGAAATAAATAAATAAATCTTTTTTTTAAACTTTTATTTTTGACAGGTAGAGTTATAGACAGTGAGAGAGACAGAGAGAAAGGTCTTCCTTTCGTTGGTTCACTCCCCTAATGGCTGCTACGGCCGGAACTGCGCTGATCCAAAGCCAGGAGCCAAGAGCTTCTTCCTGGTAGTCCATGTGGGTGCAGGATCCCAAGCAATTGGGCCATCCTACATTGCCCTCCCAGGCCACAGCAGAGAGCTGGACTGGAAGAGGAGCAACTGGGACTAGAGCACAGTGCCCATATGGCATGCTGGGGCCACAGGTGGAGGATTAACCAAGTGAGCCACAGCGCCGGCCCCTAAATAAATAAATCTTAAAAAAAATCTTAAAAAAAAATCTATCAATTGTCCTTATAGTTGAATAGCTTGACTGTGTATAACCGTCTTGTATTATATGTTAGAAATTGATTTCATTTCCCCATTTAAAAGATGCGAAAGTTATTTACCACATATGTAAGTTATGAACATGACAACATCAAATGCCAGTGATCATACAAACCAGCTTAATATTCCAAGCATGACCAGCCCCTTTAATCTACCCTGAGCTCAAAACCGCTTAATTCCTCCAAGAGCCAGCACTCTTTCAGAGACTCCTGGCAACCCAAAACTATGAACAATCTGGCGATAGCCAGGGAGATGCCTTCAGGTGAACTGTTTTGACCATTAGTGATGGAAATGCTTTATATCCAGTTCCTCCTTTGCCAAAAGAGAGAGGCGGTAGGGAGCTGAAACCATTTTTTGATGCCTCAAAGCAGTTCTAAGGTGCATTGTGCTAGTAATCACAAAACACTCGTTTACCTTTTTCCATGCTCTTACCTTCCTATAACGAATACAGCCTGTGTTAAGCCAATTTTGCAGTAGACATAACACATGCTGAGTCTTTTGGGCACTTCTGTACCTTTGGTGACTGTCCCTCAGCATATACATACTGCAAACTATGTGACTTTGAATAAATGAATTAATCTCTCAAGGCCTTGTTTTTATGCATAAACTAAGAAAACTGAAGGGGCTTCCTCTGAATTTCTTCCAGTGCTAACTTCTTTGAAATCCTAGGAGAGTTCACCTGGTACTTTGTACAGGGACATTCTCACCCATAGCAATGTGGGAGTGTAACTCTGCCTAGAAACATCAGGCTGACTAAACCACAGAAACTGTGTAGATAATTTATGACAGCTGTACAAAGTTTATATTCACAGATGTCTGAAAAAATGCATGGTTGGAGTGTGTGTGTGTGTGTGTGTGTGTGTGCTGGATTGTAAATGGTTCAGGAGACAGAAAATAAGCTACAGACAGAAAACACCTGTGGGAATGTGAATATGGGGAATCAGGTGTAGATTTCTAAGCAGAAGTTGTCCGTCTCTTCATTTTTATCTTAGGCAGCAGGTATTTTATTCAGCACAATGTCTGCTTAAAGTTGCTGTCAACCCCTCACCCAGTTTCATACACAGGAAAGAGAAACAGTTTTAAATGATTAGATCTGGAGCATTCTTGAGACTAAGGGAGAGCATATGAAGTGTGTCTTCACTGTGGGAAAGGTGTAATTAGCTTGCAGATATTCCTCCGTCTTGTACAAACGCACTCCTTAGGTTTTGAAATCTGTATTCTCTTCTTGACCTCACTGTCAATCTTTTTCAGTTTCCATCTATCACGAGATCATAAATGACAGAAGTGTCCAATGTACCACAGGCTGGCTACTAAAGAATAATGAGGAGGGGGAAAAGCAAAAAAAGTGACAGTGGTGAATGTTTTCTTCTTTGTGGGATTGGTGGAAGTGGAGGGTGCCTTTAGAATCCAGAGTGGCTTTCCCATGAATTTCAAAGAACATAGACCAAAATAGAGAGTTTCTGATGTACCACTTTACCTTTGATTTTTTATTGGTTAAAAAATGGATTCATATGCTATATAAAGGGCTGGTTCATACATTGTTGTGCACAATGTATGCTAAAGTTGCCAAGAAAAAGCATTTATTGTACACTGCAATGAATTTCCACTCTCTACTTGAGCATATAATGTGGATATTGTATAAGCAAAACTAAAAAATAAGAATTTATTGAAAATGTACACAGTATCTAATGGCAGTACTATACCTATAGTATTAAAACAATACTCTTCACCCAATATCTTATAAAGAAGGAAAATTTATTATCTTATGTATTTCTAAATTGCATTATTCCTACAAGAAATTTCATGCAAAAATCATAATCTTAATAAAAATAGTATTCCATAAGATTTTATAAAACTCACAGATGTTTTGAAAGTCAATGACAGTTTAAGTGGAATTATCAAGGTGACTTCCACTATTACTGTTATTTTGGTCTGCAGTAACTAATGAAAACCTTTTTCCCATAGAACTGAACATAAATTAACTGAAAGCAATGCCACCAACTTACAGTAATAAATAGAAAAGAGACAGTAATGGAGACTTCCTACTGTTTTTCTTTCCTAGTGTGTCCTAGGAATAAAGAATAAAAGATACCTAGTTCATCACTCACATTTTGATGAAATGTACTTATTTTCATACCACCCCAAAGACAGAGTATAGGTATATTTTAAAAATGAGCTATCCTCACACATAATGTGACAAATGAAAATATAAAGCCTAAGGGAAATGTATGCATTTTTACACAACTTAGATTCTGCTGAAAGAATATCAACTTCATAATGTTAATATGTGCAATTTGTCTTTCTAAAATAATCATCAGTTTCCTCTATATTTGAATCTTGAAGGCTAATTCTTCAGTTCACTTTAAAATATTTGAAGGTGAGGCCATGCATCAGTTCAGTCAGGTGATAAAGCGACAGAGGTTGAATGTGAAATCAGAAGCAGTTGTTTTGATTCTGTTTACCATCCATGTGCCCTTCCACAAATCAGAGTTTCAGTTCCCTGAAATGTAAGGTGAGGAGGATAAGCCTGCCTCTGGGTGGTTCGGAGGTTGCGTTGGTCACTTTATTCGGATCATCCACCCATGGGTGAACTTGGCCATTTTGTGCATCTGTCCTTAGTGCCCAATATGTTTTCTATTACTGGATACTGGGAATTTCGGGTGAGAGAGTGACTCATCCACTATCTCCAAATGCTTGCAATTGGATGTATAATACACAATCCCAGACACCATCCAAAAACTCACCAAAGGAACCAGGGAAGAAGAGGAAAAGATTTAGAAGAGAAACAAAAATGAAACTGTAGAAAAATTACAACAAATACTGGAAAATACAAAAACTCCATAGTGTAGGTTGAGGCTGAGAATTCGGTGCCAATTGAGATACTGCTTGGGATGCCTGCATCTCATACCAGAGTTCTGAGGTTTGAGTCTCAGTTCCCTTTCCCATTCCAGCTTCCTGCTAATGGGTAACCTATGAGGCAGAGTAATGGCTCATGTAGTTGGGTCCCTGCCAACTGCTGGATAGGATTCCTGCCTCTTGAGTTTGACTTGGCCCAGCCCAAGCTGTTGCAGGCATTTGAGAAGTGAACCAGGGGATGGAAAAAAGGAAGATCTAGCATTATCTCTCTGTCTCTCTCTCTCTCTCCCCTTCTCCCCCTCCTTCTACCTTTCATATCAAACAAGTAAACAAGCAAAATCTCCTTAGTGCATGTAAACAAATTAGATTAGGTGATTAAGTTATGGATTCTGGGAGGTGCTCTGAGAAGTTTAATTTTCTTTCAAAACCATTATAATTTTCCTCATTTTTCTTTCAAACTATTATATTTGTCTAGAACTCATTGGACTCATCTCATTTTTGTTTTCTGACAACTCTGGTTATTTACCTCCTAGATCAATAGATAATAGTAGCTCCAATAGCTCTAGTGTGTTCATTTTAGAGCAAAACTGTACATTTAAGGTCAATTTTTGAGAAATAATGTCACCTTAGAAGCCTCAAGTTTTAATCCTACTCATGTCTATTTTTCTGCCAATAAAAAGATAAGGTACTATTATATTCATTGTTATAGAGATAAAGAGCTTCTCTTTGCAATCAACAAACTCTGTCAATGTGAGAACCTATTATTATTTTTTCTTCAGAGAATCTGCTAGCTTTATAAAGAATAATGTCTTTTTTAAGATTATTTATTTATTTTGAAAATCACAGTTACAGAGAGAGAGAAGGAGATGCAGATTCACTCCCTATATGGCTAAAACAGCCAGCACTGGGCCTGGCCAAAACAAGGAGCCAGAAGCTTCTTGCAGGTCTCCTATGTGGGTGTCAGGGGCCCAAACACTTGGGCCATCCTCCCCTGTTTTTCCCAAGGCATTAACAGGGAACTGGATCACAAGCGGAGCAACTAGGACACAAATCTGACAGCCTTATGGGAGGCTGGCATCACAGACAGCAACTTTACCTGCTAAATCACAATGCTGGCCCCCTGTGAAAGCTGTACAAATAGCAATGGCAGAAAACCCGGGATCATGTCAATCTAACATTTCTATCCTTCTACCCTGGAACATGTTCTTCCAAGTAAGGAGGCAATAAATGGCAAGCAAAGTATTGCAGGGTACAGTTAAAACACGGAAAATGGCCGGTGCCGCGGCTCAATAGGCGCAGGCACCCTAGGTTCTAGTCCCGGTTGGGGTACCGGATTCTGTCCCAGTTGCTCCTCTTCCAGTCCAGCTCTCTGTTGTGGCCCGGGAGTGCAGTGGAGGATGGCCCAAGTGCTTGGGCCCTGCACCCACATGGGAGACCAGGAGGAAGCACCTGGCTCCTGGCTTCGGATCAGCACGGTACACCGGCAGCAGCACGCCAGCCACAGTGGCCATTGGAGGGTGAACCAACGGCAAAGGAAGACCTTTCTCTCTGTCTCTCTCTCTCACTGTCCACTCTGCCTGTCAAAAAACAAACAAACAAACAAACAAACAAAAAACCACAGAAAACTCTGCCTTCCCTCTCCAGCTCCCTTCAGGAATCAGAAGAAAGCTCAGGAAGGCTTTGTGCTTCGGAGCTTAGCTGAAGTCCCAGGCAAACTTCGTCTGCTTCTTTTCCAACTTCTTCCTCTATGTTGATGGCTGAAATGAAGAGAGATCCTAGCATTTTGACCTTATGTAGGAATATTACCCATTTTTTCACCTATTTGTAGCCCAGGACTCCTAGCCTAGCCATCACACTCTGCAGGGAAAATACCAGGAGAAAATTTTATCATACTATTGATTCTATCAGCCATCATTGCAAGCCTGAGACACTTAGACCATCCCTGTCATGCATCTCACATCACCGTATGCTACTGCTCACCCCATTCCCTAAGTCCTAGAACCTCTCCACTCTGTCTACTGGCACAAAGAGACAGTCTTTAACAAAACGCCCTGTATTCTCCACCACTTTTTATTTTTTATTTATTTATTTTTTTGACAGGCAGAGTGGACAGTGAGAGAGAGAGACAGAGAGAAAGGTCTTCCTTTTGCTGTTGGTTCACCCTCCAATGGCCGCCGCGGCCTGCGCGCTGCGGCCAGCATCACACTGATCCGAAGCCAGGAGCCAGGTGCTTCTCCTGGTCTCCCACCAGGGTGCAGGGCCCAAGAACTTGGGCCATCCTCCACTGCCTTCCAGGGCCACAACAGAGAGCTGGCCTGGAAGAGGGGCAACCGGGACAGAATCCGTCACCCCTACTGGGACTAGAACCTAGTGTGCCGGTGCCACAGGCGGAGGATTAGCCTATTGAGCCGCAGCGCTGGCCCACGTTTTATTTTAAAAAATATTTATTTATTTGGAAGGCAAAGTTATGGATATTGAGTGAAAGAAAGAGATATTCCATCTTCTGGTTCACTTTCCAGATGGCTGCAAATAATTTGGGTCTCCCACTTGGGTGGCAGGGGTACAAACACTTGGGCCTTCTGCTGCTTTCCCCAGGCCATTAACAGGAGACTGGATCAGAAGTGGAGCAGCCAAGGCATGAACTGGTGCCCATTTGGGATATAGGCTTCATAGCTGTTTACTGTACCTACTATACCACAACACTGGCCCCACTCTGACACTTTTTGTTTTTTTTTTTTTTTTTTTTTTTTTTTTTTTTTTGACAGGCAGAGTGGACAGTGAGAGAGAGAGAGACAGAGAGAAAGGTCTTCCTTTGCCGTTGGTTCACCCTCCAATGGCCGCCGCTGCAGCCGGCGCACCGCGCTGATCCTGGCAGGAGCCAAGAGCCAGGTGCTTTTCCTGGTCTCCCATGGGGTGCAGGGCCCAAGCACCTGGGCCATCCTCCACTGCACTCCCTGGCCATAGCAGAGAGCTGGCCTGGAAGAGGGGCAACCGGGACAGAATCCGGCGCCCCAACCGGGACTAGAACCCGGTGTGCCGGCGCCGCAAGGTGGAGGATTAGCCTATTGAGCCACGGCGCCGGCCCCACTCTGACACTTTTTAAAATGGTTCCTCAACTTTCTGCTCAAAGTGAAATCTCTCTTCTCTTCCTAAACACATTGTTTTTCAAAAAACTTTCTGAATTAAGTGCTCTCTGGAAGCCAAATTTTCCACCTCAATCCTTTCATAATTGATATCCCTAGATTATCACTGTCAATCATGGCTACCAAGAGGCCACATGCATCTATAGAGCACTTGAAATCTCAAGGTGTGATTTATGTGACAATCATCAATACAGTTTGGATTTTGAAGGCTGCACAAAAAGCCCAAATGTAATATATTATATTAATAACTTTTCATGCTGATTGTCTGTTGAAATTATACTATCTTGAAATATTAGGTTAAGTAAAATATAGTATTAAGTTTAATTTTACTTGTTTTTCTTTGTTTAATGTGTGTATCATAAAATTTATATATACAGATATATTTATAAATGTATACATTTCTCTGGACTGTTTATAAATAAATTATCTACTTCTTCCAATCTTGCATCCTTGAAGCTGAACCAAAACTCCAATCATCTATTTTACCTTACTTCAGCTTCCTGACCACAAAGTGGAAGTGGGCCCCCAATACTGTTGAATAATCATTACTCTCCCACATGGCTGTTTTATAGCATTCTCTCTTTAAAAATCAACACGCAATCTCCACCATGATTTTAAGCGCATGTGTTTGCTTACCAGCTTGTGGGAAAAATAGAAATTGTTGGAAAAGGATTGTCACAAATATTTGCCATCCATCTACCTATTGAATCTGCTTTTGTACACATTATGTTCTGCTTTCGTATCATTGTGATGAAGTATTTATGCTTTTAAATCCCATCCCTACATCTGAACACTAGATTTTCTTTCCTCTCACTTACCTACATTTATTACTCTGGTTATCATTCTATATTATTTTCCTTCTCTTTACTGGATCTTTCCTGTTAAAATACAGACATATAATTACTATTATCTTGAAAAAATTCTCTTAGTGCTATATCTTCCTGCATTTGCTGTTACATTTATCCTGCCTTGTAGCAAAATTCATGTAAGGGTATCCCCCTCGTTCCTACTACCATCACACTGAGGGTTAAGCTTGACAGATGAGTCTAGAGGAGCACAACAGTCCATACAGAATGGTGTCTCATATCTGCACTTGACATTCAACTGTGTCATCTAATGTACACTTGTTCCTTTTTTTTTATTTGAAAGGCAGAGTCACAGAGAGAGGTCTTCCATCCGCTGGTTCATTCCCCCAAAGACCGTAACGGCTGGAGCTGAGCTGATCTGAAGCCAGGAGCCAGGACCTTCTGGGTCTCGCATGCGGGCACAGGGTCCCAAGGACTTGAGCCATCTTCTCCTGCTTTCTCAGGCCATAACAGAGAGCTGGATCAGAAGCGGAGTAGCCAGGACTAGAACCAGTGCCCATATGGGATGCAGGATGTGGCTTTAACCCCTTGTGCCACAGCTCTGGCCCCAAGTTGTTTCTAATTTGTTCCCCAGTCTTGCCTAAGATCAGTGCATTAAAACCTTGCAAAGACTATCTGCACTCTCACCTGGCTTTTCTGTTTAAAATTTGATTTAATACTTATAAAAAGGAAAACTCTTGTACCAATGAAGCAACAAATGTCACTTGAGTAAGAGAAAATCAATACCCAATCAACTGAATATATTAACAAGTAGCCAATGGCTATGGACTACAAAATGTTCAATTTGAAATGAGTAAAATTCCCCAATTCTCAGATTTATGTGATGTTTAAGAAATAATGACGTACTTTTAAAGCACTATATTTGGACAATTCTCTCACTACCTTGTTCCTTTGCGATACTGGCTTTAATGTTTCTGTGTCCGATGCTGCCCTGCTGAAAGTGTCTGATTTCACTCTGTCTCACGCTCGCTATGACCGAGTTACCTTTTCAAGTACAGGGCTCTGATCTGAAATCCCAGCTGCCACATCCACACCTTCTCAGGAGAAATCTAGCAAAAGGTTCATTTCTACATCGCTTGAGAGAACCACTTTACAAAACCCAGCTATGCATGTCAAATATCCTCCTACTTCCCAAGAGGCCAGGGGTCTTTAGACAGGGACTCAGAATTATTTCATCTGCAGAAGCTGGCGTTTCTGAAGCAATCACTTCTGAAACTTTAAATACTAATACTTACATGTATTGCCCTTGGTCCCTAAAGACCTGAAGAATCACTGATGCTACCTGGACAACTTATTTGAAGACAGCTTCATACCATAATGCTGTATTGCATGACAGGTAATTATTTTGTAGTAAAAATTACATTATTTTATCATAACACATCACATGAGTCCACTCTTCTACTCCACATTTCTAGGCATAGAAACAGATAGAAGGGATGGTTATAATGAAGCAATTTAATACTTCACACAAATGTATCCCCTACTATGGGAAAGTAGGAAAGGGAAAGATGGAACTTTGTTATTTAAATTCAGTGTCTTCACTGCTAATACTTTGTAAGGTTATTATTATGTTATTGGGTTTAGTAATAACTTTCTTCATTTTTATTAAAATGCATGGCTCATGTAGGGACATAAAATACAGAAGATAAAAATTATTAGTTCTAGGAACTAAAAATAATCACTGCACAAATTAAAAACACAGGCATGTGCATACATGCACATATACATTGCAAATTAAAATACTTTTTCTTAACCTGAACTAAGAGCTTTCTAATCAAATTTACTATTTAATCTCAGAGATACACTTATTTTTTGCCTGATAATCAAGTGAGCGCAAATTTTGGTAATAAGAACTAGGTATGTAGTATTTTTTAAAGATTTATTTATTTATTTAAAAGGTGGTGTTACAAAGGCAGAGAGAGAGAGAGAGAGAGAGAGAGAGAGAGAATGTCTTCGATCTGCTGTTTCACTTCCCAAATGGCCACAAGGGCTGGATGTTGGCTCATCCAAATCCAGGAGCCAAGAGCTTCTTCTGGGTCTCCCATGTAGGTGCAGGGACTTGGGCCAACTGCTTTTCCAGGTGATAGCAGAGATCTGGATCAGAAGTGGAGCAGCCGGGGGTTGAACCGGCGCCTATATGGGATACCAGTGCTACAGGCTGGGGCTTTAACCTGCTCTGCCACAGCACGGATCTGGATATGTAGTATTGTGATACCTAATGGCAGATCCTACATTCTGTGTGTGTTGTGAAAGATATCATGTAGTTTGGACTTTTGTGTGGTGTCCAGGCTGTATTTCAATATGATAAATCAATCATATTTACAGAAATGAATAGAACTGGTACAATATCTATAGTTTAAAATCTGTTTGCAGTTTATAAAGCATTGTCCTTTTTGTTTAGGTATATTTTTTATAAATGTCTAACTGTGGTGGAATGAGAGGCCATGCCAAGATAGCCGCTGGCAAGCGAGCGTCAGTTACTCAGGAATGGTTTTGGAGCCTACATGGCAAAGGAGCCTGCAACAGGCAGTGATTGGTTAGGGCATAAACCGCCACTTGACCAGATTGACTGCCTCGGCTATTTAAGCTGCTGTACCAATAGAAATAAATGAATCTGCAGGCTGCTGGCCTCTAGCCTGCTTTCACTCTACTCCCCGGGGTCTGTGTGGTGACTCCGCGCTTCTTACACCCACCATGCTCCTCCTTTCAGAACAAATACACAGCAACATCTAACCAATATTGATTTTTAAAAAAGAGTTTTTATATTCACACTTGTAAATTATTGATAAATGATGAACATTTGTAGGTGCTACAGTTGGAATGTTGCCTCCAAAACTCTTTGAAATTTGTCATTGTGATAGTCTTAAGATGTGATTAGGTCCTGAGGACACTATATTTGTGAATGGATAAAGGCTGTTATTGCAGGAGTAGACTAGTTATCTAAAAATTGGGATCCTGATAAAATGAGGAATTGGGTTCTCTTTGTCCATGCTTACTGTCCGCAGAGGCCCTTGCTATGTGCTGGCACCATGCTTTTGAACTTCAGCCTCCACAGCCATGACTTAAACACACTTCCAATGTTTATAATTTACTAAAGCAACAGGAAACAAATGAAGACAGTAGCATGCCCAGAAGTGGTTTTAATGAGTCTAGGCTTAAAACTTACAATAATTAAAATGACTAAATGGGTAGGAGAGAGACCAGAAAACATACACTGTGGTTTATGTTATGGAATTTGCTAGCAACATAGTATCAATTGATTAACATGATGAAAGAGAGGGGAGATTAGTTCTGTGTCTACCTTTACCTTTTGAAAATTATTTATTTATTTGAAAGGCAGAGCTACAGAGAGGAGAGAAAGAGAGAGAGAAAGAATAAGAACTTTCATCCACTGGTCCACTCCCCAATTGTCTGCTATAGTCAGGGTCCCAAACCACCAGTGTTCCAGTGGCTGCTTTACCCACTGTGCTGCAAAACCAGTCCAATCTATGGTTCTATTGGACTGTATTATCTATATTGTTTATGTAGGTAATACTGACTACATTCTTGGTCAAACTTTCTTTTGTTTCCAAGTGATCTTCCAGTTAGATGAAATGCTTAGTCACATCACTTAAAATGATTAGAAGGAATTGTTTTACCTAACCTGCCTATCTTTAAATGTAAGCAATACAAAATTGTATATGAAAATAGTTTAAGCATTAAAACTATTACTTGCCTCCAAATGCAACCCAAATAGGAGGACTGTTTAGTGACTTATAATATTTTGAAGAATAAGGCCTTTATGTGCAATGTGGCGCTTCTAAAAGTGAAAATGCAGCTGAAAATTTTCCTATATTGCTTAAATATATGGAACTAGAGGCAGCTGGATATTGCAAATAGCATTGCATAAATTATATGAACTTGAATAGAGCAGATTTTAAACGAGTAGGGAAAGAAAATATCGTTGGCTTTGCAAAGGAAGTGCTACTGTTTGACAAAACCCCATACCCCCCCCAAACATGCTAATTTACAAAATTTGAATCTATTCCTCATGGATCACATTTCTGTAGGGGAACTAGAGACATTCATCCACCAAAATTTTTGTGACATGTTTGCATCTAGCACAGTTTTGAGTTAGGGAGAAGTCAATCAACAAATGATGACTGAAGCTTCCAGTAACAATTAACAGTGAAATATTCACCCAAGGAAACAACTAACCTTGGTTTCAAACTTAAGCACTACCCTTAGATGTTGATGGTTAAATTAATATTTTTATAAACTTGAGTGTGAACTTTTCTGATTTTGATATATTTACAGCATGACTTCAACAATTGTTCTCTTTTCAGTGTTTCATTTTCCACATTATTTTTACTAAAAATGTGCAACAGTTAAAATAGCAAGATTTCTTTTCATTACATTCCTTAATGACCACATTTGTGAGTTTAAATATGCAATCATTTTAATTAGACACAATTTTTAGGAGTGTATATATATACATATATATCTCTTTTAAAAAAATTGTATAGTTTATGAACATTTCCCTGAGCAATTACAAGAGATTATCAGTAATTGTTAAGAGATCAAAGCCACTTGTCACATGTAATAATGATCTAAATGAAGTTTCCATATTTCTTTTAACCAATATTCTTTTACTAAATCTAATTACTTTTACATTTTCCTAATAATAAATAGTTATGCTAAGAATACTTTACATTTATTAAAAGTGCTGTTTATTTTTTACAGTCACTGAAAAATTTACATTAAAATATCTTTATGTAATAGAGATTTGACCCATTAATTGTATTTATTGGATTTCATAAGCATCTACTAACCTACATGGATGAGCCAGTTAAATAATTGGCTTTTTTCCTCTCCTTTCCTTTATAATTTTGTCTCACTTACTGTGAATGTTTCTGCTGCTTTAGAAACAAATACTTTAAATATTCTGAGATTATTTATACAAATTAAGATATAAGAAGATAACACAAACTGAGTAACAGACTGTATTTCTCAACAGTAACTGAAAATCTTCTCTTAGGTTAAAAAAATCTAATTGAATAAAATGAGGTAGGAGAAGCTATGGCTGAAGCAAATGCAAAAAAGACTCCAGAATTTCAATTTGACTGTGCACTCAACATGAATCGAGTGTGATGTGCCTTCCTTTAAAAGCTCATGCCTTTGAAGACTCTATTAGCTTTGAAATGTGACTGAGTTTGGATGGGGGGAGGGTAGAATCATATATTAAGAGCAGTAGAAAGAAACTGGCAACATTTAGCTTGAAGGAGAGAAAACTCTAGGGGCAGATATGATAGCTGTCTAAAAATAGTTGAAGAACTTCAATATAGAATGACGATTAAACTGTAGCAAACGATTTAGGCTCTTTTACATGCGAGGACCTTTCAACCCTGATGTTGTATGATCGTGTGAACAATAATAACTTCCTCAGGAAACAATGATTGTGATCTCTCCGAAACTACAATTAATTTAATATTTAATGATCTGCTTTTCAAAAATTCCCCTCATTGGTGACCCCAGTGTTATCTGTGTTCACCAGCAGTGGTGAAAACATCTGAAAAGTGAAGCTGAAGCAAAGCAATATAATTGGGCCTTGGGGATTTGGAAAGCTCAGTAGGGTTAGTCCTTTTTAGAAACTCTGCTAAGCATAAGCTTAGAATCCCCCAAACCTCAGTATGTGTGTGTGTGCGCGCGTGTGTATGTATGTGCATTTTTTTTTTATGGCTGTACTCTAGATCTAAAGACTAGTATCTTGGGCTTATATCATTCAGCTGAGGCTAAGAAGGATAGATGACAGGCCCGTTCTTAAGCCTATTAAGTGAAAATTATGGGACTGTTGGCTACAGGCTCTTAAAAATCTCTGTAATTGCCATAGTGATTTCAGATCACAACCAACTACAACATTATGAAACTCACTGTAGCTAGTAACAGTGTTGCCTTTAAACAAAGAAGACAACACTTACAGGTCTAGATTTTTCCATTCTGCTTTATTACCTGAATGATGGCTAAGAACCTCCACATTATAACCATATATAAATATTTAAAATGGCAATGCAATTCTCTTACCCTCATTGTTTGGGGATATGTTGTGTTGGTGATAATGAAGCTCTCTAAAGCCCATTACTGATAGCACTTAGCACACGGTTGATTGTCAAGGACAAATTTGTTAACTGTCTATTAATAAAGAAGAATAGAACTAGTAGTTAAATATATAAAGCAAAATGGTCACTTGAGTTAAAAGATGGATTCCTGACACAGCACTAAGGTTACATACAAACACAAAATTGTCTTTAAATGAACCACCTTGGTAGCATCATTGATTCTTCAGTTCAAAGAAATTATGATCCTTGGGGACTGGGAGCAATAGCTATAAATGCTGGTTTTCAGAGCATCAAAACCGCTTGCTTCAAAGAGGACAGCTTAAGGAGATGAAACAATCTTGAGCCCCTGTGAAAAGACCTTTTGGCCTCTTAAGAAGTGGATGGAATTTGACATGCATTGCAAGGATTCGTAAAGTAACTCCCTTGAGATATATACAACAAGAGTTTTTGAATGATGGTAGTTGTTACAAGCCATCCATTTTCTTAAACCTGTAAGAGTATTTTTGCTTATTAAGAAAAAAGAAAAAGAGAGTGGAAAAAAGTACATTCACTGGAAAAAGGATGCTTATGTAATAAATATTTTTGGTGATTTGGCTCTGCTTTTCCAGAAACAGACAAACTAGAGAAGATTAGTATGCTGCAGTCACAGTTGATTTTATTTGTATTTGAGGGATCTTTAGGAGCAAAACAAGGTAGAAGTTTTGAAACAACAATAAAAATGTTTGTAGTAAAACCAAGTTAAGACAATACAATCGTTATCACATACTTCTAATTTTCCTATGGATTTTCTTTCTGTTTTTAATTATGGAAGACTTCCAATGAGCATTTAAATTGACATCTGAAAAGTAAAATCATTTTAATGCAATCACACAAACCACATTTCAAATGCTTAGTAAACAATTATGGCTGTGGATATTGCATTGAATAGTGCAAAAATAAGTATGTTTTAAATAAATAATAAAAATATTTAAATAAAAACTATTTAATATTATTTTTAATATTTAAATTATATTTTAAATGAAAAATAAAAATATAGAATATCGCCTTCATTACAGAAAGTTCTAGTAGACAGTATTTCAATGCCTCCTAGTATAATAGAAAAATCTGTGGCTTGAGTGTTGAGTTCAGGGTTTAAGTCAGAATAACCATTATTTTGTGTGACCTAGAACAAGTTAGTTTTCATTCTTGAATTTGATTTCCTTCTTTTTCAAATGAAGGATTTACTTGAAAATCCGTGAGATCTGTTCAGTACTGATGCACAAATACTGTAAGGGCTCTCCTACAAAGTGGAACCTGAGTCTCCTGGAGTCTCCTGAGAATGGACTCTAGTTTTAAGTTTTTTATTGTGTGGTCGCATCTCAAACTGAAATTTGACTTTGATTTCTTTCAAGGGTCAGGCCTGTTTGGTTTCTAATAAGCAAATAAACAAATATCTTTAAAGCATTACTGCTGATAGGAAGTATTACCCAATATATTCAAATATAGTGATAAAAGATTTTTCATAATCCAAATATCAGCCCATCTAGCAGTGGCATTTGCATTGTATGTATTAAGTCTGTTTTGGTAGCCATAGCTGCAATGAAAGTTTAAAAGAATACTGTGGTTACATTTGTGATTTTATTGAGTATTGTTTTCACCAGGGAACTCTCAGCCTGTCAGATTAAAATGGTAAAGAGACCTTTTACTGTGAGAGCTGTGACAGTTATCCCCTTAGCAAAGTTTGCTTTTGTGATAATTACACCGACTCTTGTTTACCAAATGAATCACTTTTCACTGCAGCTTTTAACCTTGACTGGTTTCCCTTTGATGATTATTTTTTGCTATGATGAGATGTTTAGAAACACAGTGCACATTTTGTGCTGATCTTTTTCAAATAGTATCAACCTTTTTTTTTTTTTTTAAAGATTTCCAAGTTCAATTCTAGGGGGAAGTTAAACTTGGGGGAGAATATCAGCAATATGCTTTGCATTTGCAAGAGGATGAGTGTGTGGAGAAGAGTCAGGGACAACTAATTTCCAGGCTTCATCCTTTCAAAATAGAAAGGCCAGTTACAAACTTGGGGGCCTACCTTTAGTTAGGCCTGTGGTTGGGGCACTGAATGACTTCTTTACAACAATGATGGCAACTGTAGGAAGGCAGAAAAGGAACATCAAAGAGCATCAAGAAGTTTTGAAGGTGTCACAAGAGTGGCAACATCAGTGGGGGCTTAGGGACATGGAATAGATACCCATGGGCAGAGCAGGTGTAAGGGAAATCTAAATAGCACAGAAGTAGAGACAATCATTGAGAGACTGTTGCCATCGGAAACAAAATTAAAAGCAAACAGAACTTGTGAGAGAGGAGGTCAAGTCATAAAAATTTATTCATTTATTTCTGAAAGATTTATTTATTTATTTGAAAATCAAATTTACTGATAAAGAGGGAGAGGAAGAGAAAGAGAGGGAGGGAGGGATGGAGACAGAGAGAGAGAGCGAGAGAGATCATCCATTTGTTACTTTACTCCCCAAATAACCACAATGGCCAGGGCTATGCCAAGCCAAACCTAGAGGCAAGGAACTTCATCTGGGTCTCCCATGTGGGTGGCAGGGGCCTAAACACTTTAGCTAGCTTCCGTTGCTTTTCCCAGGACATTAGCAGAGAGCTGGATTGGAAGTGGAGCCCATATGGGATATATCACAGTTGGTGGCTTTACCTGCTACACCACAATGCTGGCACCAAGCCTAATAATTTAATATCATTACTCCAAGAGCAAATGTAAAGAAACAAGGCAAGTGTGCATGCACATGTGTACACAAACATAATTGTGTATGAAAAGCTTCCCAACATTCCAGGTCTCCCCACACACATAAATAGACACACATACACTATTGCCTTGTCTATCATCTCCCTTTCACAAACTTATATCTCTTTTGCACTTTGTGGCTTCCTTCTGAACCCTAAGCTATAGTGCTCTGACCCCTGCTGCATACCTCCACTGAATCTGAGCTGACAGAAGTCACCAATGCCCTCCGAAAAAGATTAAGCTCCACACAGTGGATTTGGACAATTCATAATTTTATTGACCTCAGCAGTTAACGTTCCCTCTTGAAACACACACTTCATTTAACTTTCACAGTGTCATTTTCTTTTGGTTTTCCTACCTTTCCTTCTTCTTTGAAGCTTTTTCCTGTAGTTACTTCCTGATTACTAGTATTTCAATTTAGGAATTCTACTTTTCTCAGTCATGTCTTATCACCGGGCAATTGCATCTACTCTCCAGAGTCTAAGATGATTAATATACTTCTGCTACCCAGATACATAGTTTCAGGTCCACATTTCGCCTTTAGGCTTCATGCAGGAAAATACTTCAAGCAGTTCATGGAAAACTGAAATTGAACTGTTATTTTTATGCAGATTTAAAAATCCATGCCAAGTTTTTTTCAAAATATACATTTTCCATTGACTATTTGAAGTTCCTTGTAAATATAAATATAACTTAAAGTCATGTTTTCCTCTTACCTTGTATTTGTTCCTTTTCCACTACTTTGTTTTTTATTATATTGCTTTGCCCTCTCAGTTACTCAAAAATACCAAAGCATAATTGATGAATCTACCTTAAGCTTTAATTCCCTTCCCATTAATGACAATCAATGAATTTCCAAGGCCTATTGACTCTACCATCTAAGAAGCCACAGTTTTATTTTCCTTTTTCTACTGCCATTGATCAGGCTGTTTCATTTCTCTTTCTTTTCTTCAAAAATAATGCTCATATTATGGTATTTTGTAGCAACAATTCATCCACTGTAAAGCCAGAGTGATCTTCTGAAACACAGTTTGATTCTGACAGTCTTGTACTAAAGACCCTTCAGTAATTGCTCATTTCAAGCAGGATGAAGTTGCAGCTCCTTCCAGTGCTAATAAGCTTCCAGGGTCTTTGCCTTGGTCATGGCCTCTCAGCTTGGCCCACAGGGTATTCTGCCCTAAACTCAAGGCTTTGGACTCTGATTCCCCAGATATTTCATATTTTCTATATCTCATGACTTTTGCACATGTTGTTACCTTACTTTTCACTGGGTCCCCATTGTTCTCAAGACCTCTTCACCTTTCAAGTCTTACCATAAATGCTACAGTCTTCAGGAGGACTGTCCTGACCAGCAGCCCAGGTGGTTTCCATTCATAGCCTCTTTACATAAAAACTGCTACTTCCAGTATCATCTAAACAGATTGCATTTGATTTTTAATTATGTCTTTCCTAAAAAGTATGAATTCTGTTAAATTGCAAGCTTTGCCAGCTAAAAACTTGCCATGGGACTCCAAATTGGCAGGTACCAGTGCCATCTTACTAGTCAAAGTGATCAGTTTAAGTTCATAATGGATCATAAAGACAGAATTAAATGTCAAAGAGATCACATGAATCAGACCAGTGATAGATTGATAGAATTAAAAGGGGAGAACGATGTAACATGGGAAGTGGGATACACAGCAGACTCATATAATGAAAAATGCCCTAAACAGCACACTGGCCTCAGAATCAGCCCTTAAGGCATTCAGATCGGGCTAAAAAGCCCATGAGAGTATCTCAGTCATGGAAAGCCAAGACACTGTGGCAAAAAATGTCCTAAATGAAAGATCTCTGTGAGTGAGATCCCAGCGGAAAGAACAGGTCATCAAAGAAGGAGGTACCTTTCTCTGAAGGGAGGAGAGAATGTCCACTTTGATTATGGCCTTGTCTAAATAAGGTCGGAGTTTGTGAACTCAGGAGGCTTCCATAGCCTTGGTAGCTTATGACAAGAGCCTTGGGTGATTACTGACATTATAAATAGGAGTGTCAATTGTTAAATCAACAACAGGAGTCACTGTGTACTTGCTTCCCATGTAGCACCTCTGTTCTTAATGTGCTGTACTATAAAAATTAATGGTAAAACTAGTCTTCAAACAGAACTTTATACTTTGTGTGTCTGTGTGGGTGCAAACTGTTGAAATCTTTACTTAGTATAGAGTTGATCTTCTGTATATAAAGATAATTAAAAGTGAATCTTAATGAAGAATGGGATGGGAGAGGGAGTGGAAGATAGGATGGTTTGCAGGTGGGAGGGTAGTTATGGGGGCAAGAATCGCTAAAATCCAAAAGTTGTACTTTTGAAATTAGTATTTATTAAATAAAAGTTTTCTATTAAAAAAGCGCAAGCTCTGCAAATTTCACTCAATATTTATTTCATAAATTACATTTTTTATAAATTTCTTTATTTGTAAATATTTATTCCATAAATATTGAGTGAAGTCGAGGAAAAGATCTGACAAATCAGACATCTTGAAATGAATACACAAGATATACAAATTTGTGCTCACAAATCTGAGCTACACACAGGATACATAAATAGAAAGCAATCTTCCTTAATCTATTTAACATATATCAGCATTCCTGTGCTAGACACTCATATAGTGTTTTTTTTTTTTTTTTTTTTTTTGACAGGCAGAGTGGACAGTGAGAGAGAGAGACAGAGAGAAAGGTCTTCCTTTGCCCTTGGTTCACCCTCCAATGGCCGCCGCGGCCAGCGCGTTGCGGCTGGCGCACCGCGCTGATCCGATGGCAGGAGCCAGGAGCCAGGTGCTTATCCTGGTCTCCCATGGGGTGCAGGGCCCAAGCACCTGGGCCATCCTCCACTGCACTCCCTGGCCACAGCAGAGAGCTGTCCTGGAAGAGGGGCAACCGGGACAGAATCCGGCGCCCCAACCGGGACTAGAACCCCGGATGCCGGCGCCGCTAGGCGGAGGATTAGCCTAGTGAGCGCGGCGCCGGCCTCGTATAGTGTTTTTTTTTTTTTTTTACTTTTTGTTGGATTTCTTAGTGGAGGATTAATCTCATGATTATAAAATAAACTGAAAGTATATAAGTGTAAAAATCAAAAGAAAGAATAAGGAAGGAAGAGGGAGGGAGGATGGGAGCTTGGGTGGGAGGGAGGGTAGCCTGTGTGGTGTCACCATGCTCTTAAATCTGTATATATGAAATACATAAAATTTGTTCACTTTATATAAATAAAAATAGTTATAAATAAAAAAATTAAGTATAAAGAATAAATAAAATATATCTTCTACAGTCAAATAAAAAGAGCTTATGGCACGCATGCAAAAGTTTGGTTCTTAACTATAACACAAATTATGTGTTCTTGGATAATAACTTGTCCTTCAAAATTGCCCTTTTATAATTACAGGGCTTATTTTCCCCAGTCCCCAAATACAGTTGGGCAGAGGTTTAAAACCCATGAATCTCTTAAATTAGACTACTAAATAAAATATTAATTGGTATCCAAGACTATAACACAGTAAAGGCAGACAGAAGAATGTGGCTGGCTTTGGCCTCAAGGGATAATTTTTAAATGTTGCCAGAAGAGTGGATTGGAAATGTTAGCTTCTGGGCACTGTGGTGATGCAGGCCAACTTGAGCTCTGAGCAGTGGGGCTGCCATTTAGGGGTCATGGAGGAAGAGAATGTGCCATGAGCTGAAAGCTCTGCAGAGCTGTTAGCAGAATGCATCTCCAGGGAGAGAGCCACACACAGGTATTCGTTCTTACTTTTCTTAAAGCTGAAAGGGCTTCTCTCAGTGTCGCAGCTGAGCTGAGGCATTTTTCCTTCTCCTGATGAAAGTCACAATTCTACTCTGACTAATCTGACTCCATTTTCCTCGAAAAACTTGTGTGTGTGGCCGACGCTGCGGCTCACTTGGCTAATCCTCTGCCTGCAGCACTGGCACCCCAGGTTCTAGTCCCGGTCGGGGCACCAGATTCTGTCCCAGTTGCTCCTCTTTCCAGTCCAGCTCTCTGTTGTGGCCCGGGAAGGCAGTGGAGGATGGCCCAAGTGCTTCGGCTCTGCACCTGCATGGGAGACCAGGAGAAGCACCTGGCTCCTGGCTTCGGATCGACACAGTGCGCCTGCCATAGTGGCCATTTGCAGGGTGAACCAATGGAAGGAAGACCTTTCTCTCTGTCTCTCTCTCTCACTGTCTAACTCTGCCTGTCAAAAACAAAAAACAAAAAACAAAAAGCAAAAAACCTTGTGTGTGAATTTCCATTATTTCCTTGTCTTGATTATGTGTTACGTGACCAGTGTTAGGGAAATAAACACGTGGAAGCATGCATTTGTATAATGGGCAAGTTTTATCAGAAATGCATTTCTCTCCATCGCTACCATGAATTCCAGAAGGAAAAAAGAAAAGTCAAAGTGCGAACCCTTCACAGTGGAATCACATGAGCTTTAATAGACATGTATGGAAAAGTGCTCTGCGGGTAAGAAGATGCAAGTATTCCAAGTCCAGATAACTTCATAATATGAAGCACTTCTGGTCCTAAGCAGTTTGGATAAGGAAAACTCAGCCTGTTTACTGTTTTTTTTTTCATAAGTTGTATTTGAGTACCTGCCTTGTGCATGGGCATGTAACTGCATGAGGACAGAGATGGATTCTGCTTTGTTTATTGCTGAGCACTCTGACCCTTGAATAATGCATAATGAATGGATGGTCCATGTGGCCTTGACTTAAGGTCAGTCCTGTATGCCCTGTAGTTAGAGGCACTGACCTGGCAGTGGATGTAGATTTGCATCCTTTCTGATAGGATCAATTTCTCATCCTGATACACTGTAAGGCAACTTCATTGAGCTTCTGCGATGGGATGTTGGTAGTGGGTGTTTATCCGGGTCAGTCGATGGCCTCATCCACTGCCTGACAGAGAAAGGCAAGGCCCTGCAAGCTCCTGTATCACGTGAATGCTCAGAGGCTGTGAATTCCTCCACTTTTTGCCACAAATTTGTGGAATACTAAAGTACTACCAGGGTTAGAGTCCTAGTTCCTTGCTAGGTATTAGATTAACTGAGGCTGATAGTGTTGCTTGAAAATCTTCCACATTTCTTTGTTGGGCAAGTTAAGGCAGTAAGGAAGTAAAAAAAAAAAATGACATGAGGTGATTTCACGAAAAGTCAGAATTATTTAGTACACTCATTCTGTACTTGGAGTTTGTATCTGAGACAGTCTGTATAACTCCTGCAGAAAAGAAGCCATAACTGGGACTGGTGCTGTGGAACAGTGAATTAAACCACTGCTGGCAGTGCCAACATCCCGAGTTGGTGATGGGGGCCAGCACCCTGGCTCACTAGGTTAATCCTCCGCCTGCAGCGCCAGCATCCCATATCGGCACGGGGTTCTAGTCCCGGTTGGGGCGCCGGATTCTGTCCTGGTTGCTCCTCTTCCAGTCCAGTTCTCTGCTTGGCCTGGGAAGGCAGTGGAGAATGGCCCAGGTCCTTGGGCCCTGCACCCGCATGGGAGACCAGAAGGAAGCACCTGGCTCCTGGCTTCAGATTGGCGCGGTGCCGGCAGTTGGAGACATTTGGGGAGTGAACCAACGGAAGGAAGACCTTTCTCTCTGTCTTTCAATCTCACTGTCTATAACTCTACCTGTCAAATTAAAAAAAAAAAAGAAAAATTGGTCGTGGTGCAAGTTCTGCCTGCTCCACTTCTGATTCAGCTCCCGGCTAATGTACCTGGAAAAGTAACAAAAGATGCACCAAGTCCTTGGGCCGCTGCACCCATGTGGGAGATATGAAAGAAGCTCCTAGATTCTGGCTTCAAGTTCTAGCCCTGGCTGTTGTGGCCATTTGGGGAGTGACCAGCAGATGAAAGACCTGAAAGATCCTCGCAACACACCATCTCTTTCTCTGTCTCTGTCTCTCTGTCTCTCTCTCTCACTGTCTCTCTCTCTGTGTATATGTGTGTGTGTGTTTCTCCTTCTTTTTCTTTAACTCTACTTTCCAAATAAATAAATAATTGTTTTTTAAAGAAGCCATAACTGCACACTTCAGTGTATTCTACACTATTAGATTTTAGGACTTGGCTCGGGGGTTTCAGATTCAGATTCCACTAATATAATGAATAGAAGTTTGGGAATATTTAGTGGGCAGAACATGGACATGGAGCACTGAGGAAGAGGGCTTGTGGCAACAGGAATTGGGAAAATTTTCAAAGAAGTCTTGGAAGTTTAGTTCATGTTTGAATGTGAAACTAATGTGAAATGATAAAATTTTCTTTGTTTCTTTCCAGGGTTAGCAGCTTCAAATGAGACTGGAACCTGTAAGCAGGTTTGCACATTGAAAACCAGATGAACAAAAGAAAAATATCATAGCCAAAATGCTAAGAGGACCTAATCAAAATCAAGCACCAATGTAACAATACAGTTCAGGGCAGTAAATATAAACATACACACTGATTGAGTGCGATTAAGTGTGCCATGGCGATTGATGTGAATAAAACTATGGAGTGATGGTAGAGTGTCTTCCTGTGCTGGTAGGTGTGGGGATGTTTTATGATGCATACTTGTATTTAGGTGAATATTGAATTGTTTTAACTCCTGTAAAATCTTAGCCTACTATGAGTTCAGCTATGTTGTAGATTATGCCATTTAGTATGTTGTTTAACTTATAGAAAGCAACTTAGAGCTGCATAAATGGGCCATGTATATTAAGATGCAACTGCTTTACTCATCTCAAATAATTGCATGTGCATGCTTGCATGAATATATATGTACAGTAAACATATAGATGTGTGTGTGTGTGTGTGTGTGTAGGTGATATGAATCTGAGAAATCCAAGCTCTGAGAAAATTCCACTGGTTCTGATATTCTCTGCATTTCTCCTGAGGCTGAGGTACTCCATGTCTCCAAGATACCTTTGAGGTTAAAATGATAATCTGAAGTAGCTTTAGTCATCGTTTCTAAGTGTCAGAACCAGGATCCTAGGAATTATAATAAGCCAAGTTTCCAGTCCAGAAAACTCTGCTAGTATGTTTGTTAATCTTTTAGTGAGCTGGTAAATTTTTTATGATGAAGATGTGTATCAATGCTGCTGTCCTGTTTAATTATAGAGACAAGAAATAGGCAGACACTCTGATGCAGCATTCAACTTGGGGGAAACAAGTAGGGGAATTATTACAGACGTCTGGATGGTGTCCTCAAATCCCCCTTTAGCTATTGAATCTCAGCTGTCTGCAATCAAGAACTGAGTCACAAAAATGGTTAGCATTGTGTTGCTATTTCAGTTTGACAGACTGTCGTTCAGCGTGGAAATTGTGAAGAATTCACCAGGTTTTTAAATTTCTACAAGAAAATATTTAAATGCTACTAGAACTTTAGCTATAATAACATTAAGTATAATCCATGAAAATACTTTAATAATTCTATGAATATTCAGTAAACCTAATTAAATTGAAAGTAAGGTGCAAACTCCCCTACCAGAAGCAGATTTTAAATGAAATGTATTCCGATTCAACAATAATTTTTCAAAGAAAAGTAGGGCAATTACTTTGCATAATATACAATTGCTAAAGAAGATAACCAATTAATTAGGCACTTCAGAAAACAGCAGATATTTTGAACCCCTTACGCTGCTGAAAAGTTTTATCATGTTCCCATTCTCCTAACTGATCAAAACATTCAAATCTGCAAAGGTTGATGTTTACTAATGTAAAGGTTTGCCTATGATTTCATCTATATATTTTTAAATTTCTCTCATTGGCATACACAGGTTTACACATGCAGTACGCAGTGCACTTTGAGTGCATGGGAATATTTATTCTGGCTAATGATTTTTATCAGGTTTTAGAATGTCCTTGCCTTTCCTGTTAAGAGAATGACTTTGGGGAAAGATATTAAAGGGACCCCAACCATTCGCATAAACACAGATTTCTTATCTTATCATTCAAATACAATGTCGTGTTTACACACAACCTTATAAAACAGATTATTAATTCTATTTAAAAGAACACTAATATGACATACTGATTTCTTGTAAAGGAGGTAAGCTCTTTAGACTTCCTGATCAGAGAAGGTAGACAGAGACAGTAACTTAAAATCATTTGAATCTGCCTCTAATGGAATTTGCAGTGATTTTCTTCCTCTGTCTTACTGTTGTTCTTCAACATAATAACTAATAAAAGACTGAGATGGGGGGGTCTCTTAATTGTTTTTACATTTTTTATATTTTGAAACACACAGTTTAAAAATTATTGCATTTGAAGTTTTTTCTCTTTCTTTCTTTCTTTCTTTCTTTCTTTCTTTCTTTCTTTCTTTTTTTTTTTGACAGGCAGAATTAGACAGTGAGAGAGAGAGAGAGAGAAAAGTCTTCCTTTCATTGGTTCACCCTGCAAATTGCCGCCACGGCTGGCGCACAGCACCGATTTGAAGCAAGGAGCCAGGTGCTTCTCCTGGTTTCCCATGCGGGTGCAGGGCCCAAGCACTTGGGCCATCCTCCATTGCACTCGCGGGCCACAGCAGAGAGCTGGACTGGAAGAGGAGCAACCGGAAGAAGAACTGGTGCCCCAACCGGGACTAGAACCCGGGGTGCTGGCGCCGCAGGTGGAGGATTAGCCTAGTGAGCCACGGCGCTGGCCACAGTTTTTTCTTCTTCTTGTTCACTCTGTCAAGGGATGGTTTTTGCTTTAGTTTTAATGTACTTTTTTAAAAGATTTATTATATTTATTTGAAAGACAGAGTTACAGAGAGATGTGGAGACAGAGAAGTCTTCCATCTGCTGGTTCACTCCCCAGATGGCTACAACAGCTGGAGCTGTGCAGATCCGAAGCCAGGAGCCAGGAGCTTCTTCCGGGTCTCCCAGGTGGGTGCAGGGGCCCAAGCATTTTGGTCATCTTCTACTGCTTTCCCAGGCCATAGCAGAGAGCTGGGTTGGAAGAGGAGCAGCCGGGACTAGAACCAGGACCCAAATGGGATGCCAGCGCTTCAGGTCAGGGCTTTAACCAGCTGTGTCACAGCGCTTGCCCCCAGTTTTAATGGGTTAATTTTTGGTCTTTGTCATGTACCCAAGGGCAATTCAAATAAATCAAAACTTGCCACACTCAGAAATTATCTAAAGTAAATAAATAAATAAGCAGGAGTAATAATTAGACAATTTATTGAATAGCCTGTTGAACCAGTTAAAGTGGGAAAGGAATTATTCAAGTTCTAAATGTTTCTGTTTGCAAATTAGCCACAACCAATTGCATTTTAAGCATTGCATCACATTGATTGATTTTAAAATGGATAGCACTTTGTTGTTCACATTCATGGTGAGCCATGAAGGACTTGGCTATGGGCTTCTTTTCTACTGTGGTCCACATTAAACTTTTAAACTAGCTTCTACTTAATATTGGATGAACTTCACTGAGGAATTCAGTCTATTTTCTTTTATTTTCTTTTTATATTGAAATATATTCTTCAAAATTTACTTTTTGCATGTGGTATTATTATCCCTTTGCAGAATCCCTAGTAAACTAATTCCTTTAAGCTAGAGAAATATTTGTATATTTTCAAGATTAAAACTTTTGTACTTTGATAGGATGAAAATGTGGTATAAAAAGGCAAAATCTAACATTTCTTTGACATTCTAAGGGAAAAAGGAAAGTGGTTTCACTGGTTTTGATCCCAAAAGACAGAAATTTTGAACTGTGGCATGGACACTGTGTGTGTAACCTTGGGCATGCTTTAGCATCTCTACCCATCCCATCTTCTGCTATATGTTTGTCCTCAATCTATTACTTCGAATATAGTTAGAAAATATGAACTAGCTACATAGTATAAGGCACAAAAATAGCAATCAATATATTATTTTTCATCCTGAAATGCAAACCAGGGCACTTAATAAGCTGAATAATCAATGATGTTTAGTGTCTTCTCTGCTTTTCCTCGTTCCTTGCGTTTTATGACTTCTTTCATACATCCAGTTTCTCCAAAGAGCACACCATGGATTACATTTCTATACTTTCATCAATGGGTATTGAAAACAGGAATCTCAGTATTATACAAAATACCACTGGGACTAAGTGGTAATTCTACAGTTAAAATTGATGGAAATATCACGATAGTGGTATAGACTAAGTGGAAGAGCTCACATTTGGCATTTTCGCTATGCAAAATACTTTTGATTTACTAGAATTAGGGATATTTGTGGAGGTAAGAATATTTGTTGCTATTTTGCCAAGATGTTTCATGAAGAACAGACATTCTACATAAATGAAAGTAGGAAAAAAGTAGGTGAGCCACAGTTTAAGTATATAATATCATTTCTAATTATTAGTCACTTATAAGTATTGATAATCCAGCTTATTTTAAAAGACACTCTGTTGGCTGAGCTAGAATTTTAATTTGCAAAAATTGGCTAGAAACAAACATCAGTAATTAGTTTCTAGTTTGCATAAGCTTTTCTTTGCAAATATTTGCTCCTCTAAAGAGTTAGCAGTGGGTGTTTGCATATGTACAAGGATTTGTGGGCAGTAACAGTGTAACTCATTTGGTAACTGCCATCGTGTATTTTTATATGGGCTTTCACATTTGATAAGATACACTTGCTTCTTTCTATCTCATAGCTATCCAAAGTTGACATTTTTTGAGAGTCAGTTAATTTTTTTTTAAGAAGATATATCCTCACCAGATCTTATTTGCTCCCAGGAAGCTTTCTTCTTCTCCTTCTTCTTTTTTTGCCATCATAACTTGTAAAAAGAGTTTATGCTACAATTGGAATCTTGAATAAAGACTTCTTCCCCTGTACACTTACCCAGATTTATTAATAAAAATCCTGTCAACTGGAAATAGTTTCTGTTTTGGAGGTAGAGATAAAACATTCTTTTCAGATCAACACTTTAAAAATAAGCACTTCAGTGACTGATCTGCACAGATGATCTCACTTTGATGCCAGTTCATCTCCAGCAAGATGGTCCAAAGTGAGACACACTTGCCACAGGGAGACTGCATCTGAAGAAAATATTTAAACTTATATTATTATATAGTTTTATTTTATCATTGCTGATTGGCATCTTTGTTTCAGTTTTTAAAACGGTGTTTTATGGAAATTGTTAAATGCACATTTGGGTTATGTTAATGTTTCTTAAGTGACAGGTAAGCAAAATTAGAAAAATAAAAAAAATTTGCCACCCCTTATCTCAACAGTATTTGCTTATTGTATAATTACTAAATTATCCACAGGAAACTGGTGGATACTAACTAGAGCCCGTCCCCTGAATCTCCATGCACAAAATTCTGGAGAACTCTCTGGCATTCAGCCATTTGCCAGCCTCCATCACAGAAGTCAAGCTGGCTTCAAGTATTTTCAACCCTGCTCCCCTTCCTTTTTTCCCCTTTCAAAGAGGTTTGGTATAAAAATAGTGTAAAAAGCAAAGGTGATAGTGGGGTGAAATAGTTTTTCCAGTAGAATTTGTGTCTGAACACCCCATGGGCATCCGCTCTGTTCTATTGAGCTTAGTAGTGTTTTATTAAATCATCACCTGAGATTATATTTTTGCCTCATTGGCAACCATGTGTCCTAGAAATTGGGGTTCACAATGTCAGAGGAACATGATGGGCAGGACAATACATACTTTTCTGATTGCTGGTGATTCTTTGTCATATTTTGTCTAGCTTTGCTCTATTGATTCAATTGTAGCCTCTACTCTATGAACACTTCATACTTTCTCAGCCTGGAATGGTTATCCTTACCCTGGCTAAGATAGGTTCTCACAACCTCACAAGAATAGGTGCATGTTCCTTTAAAACAGTCACATAATACTCTAAACTTATTTTCATAATGTGAAATTTTTATTCCTTCACATTTTATTCCAAATATTCTTTCATTTTATATTTCATATTTGTATTTTTGATATATTTTAATCGCTTTAATGAGGCATAAGAGACATAGAATAAAATGCACACATTTAAATTGCATGATTTGGTGAATGCTGACATGTATAGCGGTGAAAACACTACTGCAATCGAGATCGCCCTCAAAAGGTCTCTCAGTTACTTACTCCATGTCTTATGCATTTACCACTCCCACCCCAGCTCAAGCTGATCATCGTTCCATTGGCTTGCTAACACTATAGGTTTATATTTATTTTATAGAACTTTACATTAATGGGCTCTGAGAGCATCTATGTATTTTTCTGGTTTGTTTCCGTTATTGTAATTATATTGATAGTCATCAATATTATTAAAATAACCAACAATCTATTTCTTTATATAACAGTAGTGTTTAGTTATGTGAAAATACCAGTTTGCTTGACTAGTCACCTGATAGTTCCTTCCAAGGCTTGGCTATTAAAAATACAACAGGCAGGCTGGCATTATGGCCTAGTGGGTTACGCCTTTGCCTGCTGCAGCAAATGCTCACACCACTGTTTTCTTTTAAAGCTTTCCCTTTGTCATTAGTGTTGAGATTGATTAGGATGTGCTTTTGAGTAGGTTTTCAAAAATTAAATTAAGTTAAATTTAATGCTTCTTCGTTTGACTTGTTGTATTTCCAGCATCTGCGATTTTAGAAGTTTCATTACATTTGGAAAAAATTTGACCTTATGGATCCAAACACACCATTGTTCTCCAAAGTGTCTTCTCCCTACTAATTGACACCCATACAGCATGTATTAGGTTGCTGAAATTTTCCAATAGATTACTGATGCATAAACATTTCTAAGTCTTTTCTGTGTTTCAAATGAGATAATTACTATTGATACATTTTCAGGTTTGTTTCTTCTGTAATCCTACCAAGCATATTTTGTTTATCCAAATATTTTTAGAAGTTTGAATTGAATATTTTTGTGTCTTCAATTTATGCACTCATTCTTTTTGTTTAGTAGTTCAAACATAAAGAAGACAATTGGAACTGCTTTAAGGGCCTTGTTTAATAATTTTATCATCTATGTCATTTTCAGTGCAGTTTTTATTGTTTGTTTTTCTTAGCATCATCACTTATATCCAATTACTTATAGGCATACATTAAAGTTTTGTAAAAGAATCTGATATTGTGAATTTTACCTTTTTGGGTGTATCTATCTATCCACCTATCATCTATCTATCTATCTAGTTTTCCCATACAAATATGTGTTTAAGTGACTAGAGAGATAATTTGATCTTTTCAGTTCTTGCTTTGAATCTGTAGAGTAAGAGTAGCATTCAGTCTTTGATTAATTTTCTCCACATCTTAAGCAAAAACACTCCTGAGATAATAATCTAATGCTTTATGTATTACGGAATATTTACTTCTTCCTTATGTGAAGAGGAACTATTCCTGGCCCTATGTCTACACTGGGGGTGGCTCCTTCTAATAATTTCACATGGTTCCTTTCCTCATCTTGGGTAGTCTCCTCACATGGATCAATGTTCACTGACAACTAGAAGGGACTCTCTTTTTAAGATTTTATTTATTTGTTTGAGAGGTAGAGTTATAGGCAGTGAGAGGGAGGGACAAAGATCTTCCTTCCATTGTTTCACTCCCCAAATGGCCACAACAGCCGGAGCTGCGCTGGTCCGAAGCCAGGAGCCAGGTGCTTCTTCCTGGTCTCCCATGCGGGTGCTGGGGCCCAAAGACTTAGGTCATCTTCCACTGCTATCCCAGCCATAGCAGAGAGCTGGATTGGAAGAGGGCGGCCAAGACTCAAACCAGCACCCGTATGGGATGCTGGAGCCGCAGGCTGAGGGTTAACCCACCGCACCACGGCGCCGGCCCTTCCTCAGAGCTCTTTTCCTTTGAACTGCTGCTGTGCCCTCCAAAGTCTAGCCAGTCGGCCTCCCCTACTCTATATCTCGTCTCTCAGTTCACCCCCTTGCAAGGCTCCACGGAGGTCGTCCTATTGAGCCCAGCAGCCAGGAAGTTCTACCCAGGCAGTAGTAGGTCAGGGCAACCAGGGCTCATCTCCTTGATTTCATTCTGCCAGGGAACATTCCTTCATTGTCTAACATCTAGACTTGAAAACTACTTTTTCATCTATTTTGTTGTCAAAAGACAAAATTACGACACATTCACTGTGAAGATATAATGAAATTTGATATGCTGCAGTAGAATTGGGGAAAACTTTATCCTATAAAAATGAGTTTTCCGATGGGCTAAGAAAGCGAGTAGGCTTTATAGGCACAAAAGTGCTGATGAGAACAGAGAGGAGGGATGAAGCGCACATTGGTCATTTCAAATTGACTTTCCTTAGGCAAACAGAGAGAATTTCTTGTCTTGCCAACTTAGATAAAGTGATCCTCTTACGACTGGTTGTGGGGAATTTCTTGGCTTTTACTTTTGGGCAACTGGTAATTCTCAGAGTTCAGTTTGATTATCTAGCAGTTAGAATAAGTGACTTTACTCTGGTTTGGCTGAGCCTGCTGGAACCTATGGTAGAAGTTCAGTCCAAAACAATAGCACCCCATAAATTTACTTAGCGTTTTATTTTTTAGTTTTTTTTTTTTCCATATCAAGGTTAATAGGGTCCCTGTAACACCTTCATTTGTTATTTTGTAATTCTTTATTGAGTGGCAGAAGACAGAGAGAGAGAGAGAGAGAGAGAGAGAGAGAGATAGGTCCCATATACGGATTAACTCTCCAAATGCCTACAACAGCTGAAACTGGGCAAGGCTGAAGTCAAGAGCCAGGAATTCAATTAGTTTAAGCCATCACCTGCTACCTCCCTGGATGTGCATTAGCAGGAAGCTTGAATCAGGGGGCGAAACCAGTAGCTGAATACATGCACACTGACTTGGGATATGGGCATCCCAACAGCGTCTTAACTGCTGGACTAAATGCTTTTCCTGTAATTCCATCTTAAAAAAACACTCATTTGTGATTACTGGCATTCTTATCTCACTATTTTAAAAAGACTATAAGTTCTTGAAGACAGAAAATACACTTTTTTTTGTTGTTTACTCATTACTGAGTCTACTGTCTGAAATATACAGAAGCTTTTTGAATTAATTTGTTAATGATGGGATCACATGCATATATATATATATAGAAGTTAAACAACCTCTTTAGAGAGTAACCTTGTTCCTCTTGACCTCTCTGGCATAATGCTTTTTAAATCAGGTCCTAGAGACCACTGTGGTTTAACAACATTGCCTGAGGGCTCATGTGGACATGAGTTGAGAGGCAAAGGAATAAAATGGGGGCATAGTACTAATTCCATTTGTTACACCTTATTTATACATTAATTTTATATAGCATTTTTTCAAGAAATAATTTCAATGATTTATGCAAAATATAAAAATAATTGCCTTAATGTTTTCTTTCCCTAGGTCATCTATATTTAAAAGATGACATTTAAAGACAAAAAAATCTTTCAAAAACTTAAGACCTGCAATATCTACTGGTGTACTACTTCAGTGTTTTACTGGACAGTTGGAAGATTTGGAGGATATGGGCTTTCTGGTGGCTTTTGAATTATACCACATAAGTAAATAGTTCTTCTAGTAATTAAAACTCAAATGGACTTGTTTTCTTCATCCATAAATAAAATGAGATACAAATGCATGAATTTTGTGTCCAAATGTCATTTTGATTAAAAAACAGAACTTCAACTTTGTGCTGATTTTCTCTTTTGAAACAATAAATGACAGAAAAATTTACCATTCTCTGTTCAAAATAAGATTATAGTGACTAAGACAAGCAAATAATTTAGCAAGAAGTCAGTTAAGAAGTTAATACAAAATTGTTATACCATTATTTCTGTCAAAAGCTAGAAAATGGGAGAGAAAAAAAATCTCTGGATGAACAATTTACGTATCAAAGAAAAGATTTTTCCAATCATGTTATGAACAAGAATTAGCAAAAACCTTAGGCTGTGCTTTGGGCCTTCCAAGTTTTGCCTAATGTTAGACATTGGCTAAAATTCTAGAATGTGTTTTGTCTTAACTGATACTGGTTCAGTTATTGCTACTTACTTTTTATATTTTTGCCTGTTATGCTATGAAGTGTGATCACCAGAAAATACAGCAATTCTATTAATACTATTTGATAATGAAAGTTTCACTAAAAGAAAGGAATCTTTGATGTTAGACATATTTCATCATGTCCTCAGAAAGACAGTGGCACTTGTGGTATTTGTTTTTTTTTTTTTTTTTTTTTCTTCTTTCCTGTTAGACATCATTGACCTACATAAGCCACTGGCCTGGGCTTAAGGGGAAAAAAATGTTTTATCACAAAAGCCAATGATAGCTTTTGACATCTGTGCTAGATCCATTTCCTACCTGCTGTGCTTAATTTCAGAATTCAGTTCTATCATTAAAATAAAACCTTGTTGGCTCTTCCATCAATGTGCCACATTACATCAATTTTCTCCAAGAATCATGTACAATTTCTAGGTACCAATGTCCCTTGGATATACTTGGAATTTTAGATCTTGCTACCCTGCTGTATGAATTGATCTTGTACATTGCGGGATGACATGTGACCTGTGGAAATACATTATTTCTTGAGTCTTTTCCCCAACCTCAAGCCCTGTAATGCCCTTTTTCTCCTCCATCTTTGATGATCTTATTTGTGATTCCTCTCTCATCTCATAAAGGCTATTCTTCCACTGGGAAAAGACGGATCATTTGGTTTGTGCAAGATAACATCTCCATTGAAGCCTGCTGTCTTAGGCAAAGTGGCTCAAGGCATGCAAACCATGTGCACATTTCCTATGTTATCCTCCACCCTGTGCTGCTTCTTGAGTTTCAGATTCAAACGACAGCTTAGAATATTAGCTCAGAGCCTCAGTATTGAGTAGCTAAATTATTAAAGCACCCTTTATGTCAGCATCCCTAGAAGTTTGTTGTTATTAGAATTACTGCTGCTAGGAGTTTGCTATCTGCTTTTGGAGAAGAGTAACTGAGTTGATTTGGTGTGCTCTGAAGAGGTACATACTCTTTTTTGAAGGGCAAAGCTACATTTCCTTTTGTTGAATCTGCTTTGTAACTCTTCCTAGGAAATGTATATCAGAGTACATTTTTATTCATTTACTGGTTGTGAACAATGAACATGCTATATACTATTTTACATCTCTAATTCCCTTTTACACAATCATAGCTTCACCGTTCTGGTACCTAAAGCAGAAATATGGGTTTGTCCTATAATCATTAGGTGACTAAACTGTCTTTTTCACTTTTTCAAATATACATTATGGCCATTTTTTTCTTTCTTTTTCCGTGCCTAGAGCTTTCAACTTCTGCAACAGTTTCCCAGCTTGTCTCTTTCCTCCTTTCATCTACAGAGCTACTAGGCAGATCTCTGTTAGAGGTAAATACTCATACGTCACTTCTTTGTTTGAGAACTCTGAGCCTCCCCATCACACAGTACAGTGTTTGAGAATGGAAAAGGGCAGGTGGAATATGGGCAAACTCTGCCTAGTGATACAGACATGTACCTCCCTTCCCAGATTGAAAATCACTGAACTACAAGGTAATAATAGTGAGCATTTATATCAGGCAGTTCTACTAATGGCTTTTTATGTGTTAATCCAATTGCTTATGAATGTCTAACAGTGTAAGTACTCTTTTTAGAGCTTTTTAAATGATCAGGGAACTTGAGGCACATAAAACAATAAATAATTTGTCCAAGATCACAATATCCAGAAGAAGAAGCAAGAAGCAAAATGGAGACTTTCTATATCCCAGTATCTATTCTATGCTTGCTCTCTCAAGATAGAGTTCCAAGGTCTTGCCCCTATGTCCATGCAAATATAGATGATTTATGTAAGATATTTGCTATATTTTCTACCGCTAGTCCCCTACTCTTTTAAAACCCCTTTATTGTCTTTTCTTTTTTTTAAATCCTTTCAGGCAGGGCTAATGTAGTGGTAAGATAAGCATAAATTTAGAATGCTTTATTGAAACAGGTATTACAAGTCTGATAAGAACAAGATTAAAATAAGATAATTTCTCATCTACCTTGATGCCTTAGATGTGAATCTATTTAAAGGGAAGAGAATCATCATGTAGCAACCCAACATGAAAGAGAAGTTGGTAAAGGATTTCTAAAAATGGCATAATATTCAGTTTTCTGAGGAGACAGAGTACCACATATATCTCACTCTAATGATCAATTTATTACCTTTTAAAAAAACATTTCATTGGCTGTATGATGTCCTTTCAATGTTTCAGTGATTTTGTCCTAGGATCTTTGTTCTTAAACTTCTAGAATTAAAAGCACTTACAGGTCACTTAAGTTGGCAAGTTATGGGAAGATCACACGAATAAATGCTGCCTTTTACTTGTTTATTTATTTTTAATTAAATAATTTAAAAAATTAAAGGTAAACACATTTCACATATTTCATGTATTCAGATTTAGGAACATATTGATACTTCCCACTCTATCCTCCCTCCTGCCCATGCTCCCATGCTTTCTCCTACTTCCTCTCTTATTCCTTCTCTTAATTTTTATAATTATTTACTTTCAGTTTACTTTATACTCATGAGATTAGCCCTAAACTAAGAGTTCAACAAATAATAATAAGAGAAAAATACTGTTCCTCAAGAGTAGAAACAAGGGCTATAAACAAGGGCTGTTTTGATTATAACTATCCTGTAGTGTGTCTTGAGATCTGGTATTGTGATTTCTCCAGCTTTGTTTTTGTCATTTAAGATTGCTTTAGATATTCAGCACCTCTTGTGTTTCCATATGAATTTGAGCGTCATTTTTCTATATCTGAGAATAATGTCATTGGTGTTTTGACCGGAATTGCATTGAATCTGTAAACTGTTTTCGATCATTGAACATTTTGAGGATATTAATTCTTCTAATCCAGAAACATAGAAGATTTTCCAATTTTATGTGTCTTCTTCTACTTCTTTAATGTTTTATAAATTTCATCACGGAGATATTTTACTTCCTTGGTTAAATTTATTCCAAGGTGTTGATTTTTTGTAACTATTTAAATGGGATTGATCTTAAAAATTCTTTCTCAGTCATGGCATTATCTGTGTATACAATGGCTATTGATATTTGTGTTAATTTTATATTGTACTACTTTACAAAATGCTCTTTTGAGTTCCAATAATCTCTTAGTGGAGTCTTTTGGTTCCTCTGTTAATAGAATCATGTCATCTGCAAACAGGGATCATCTCTGTTGGCATTATCACACCTTATCACTCTTAAAAGCGATCAATGTTGGGGTGAGATCACAGTGGGTGCAACACTACCCATGCTGCGACATAGATCACACAAACTCCTCAGTGTGAGCGCAGATCCCTCTGTAATGGCCCACCCCTGGCTATTAGGGAGCTTTGAGCCTTTGATGCCACATACAGTGGTTACCCAGAAACCCAGCTACACTCTGCCCTATCATGTAGTCATGTAGTTCGCACAGTCACAACACGCAAATCTCCCAGTCACAGGGTGCAAAGGATCCATTCTGCCCTGTGAGCCTGCCTGTCCATGAAGAGAGTAGAGACGTTCCCAGAGCCAGCTGCCTGTGACTGCTCTGCCTTGGCTGTCTGAGCCCCAAAGCCTGTGATATGCTGAGAGGATGAGGGCACCTCACGGGCCTACGTGAGTGCCCGCTCTCCTGTCAACATTCGCAGCACACTCCTGGGAGTTTACCCAAAGGAAATGAAATCAGAAATGAGAGTTATTTGTATGCCATGTTTATAGCAGCTCAATTCATAATAGCTGAAACATGGAATCAATCCAGATGCCCATCAACTGATGACTGAATAATGAAAATGTTATATACATATATATATGTACAATATTTATAACATAACATTTACTTATATCTAACATATATGTTTGTATATACACATACCTTGAAATACTGCTCAGCCATGAGAAAGAATGAAACCTTGTCTTTTGCAACAAAATAGAAACAACTACAGACCATTATGCTTAGTGAAATAAGCCAATGCAAAAAAAGACAAATATCATTGTTTTCTCTGATATGTGGTAGTTTATAAAGAACACAAAAAAAAGTCCAGAGTATATATGAATGAAATGGACATCTTTTGACTGGATTGTTGTTTATAACTACTGTCGATATTGCTGTGGAACAATGGTCTTTCTACTTTTCATTTGTTAAACATTGTGGTTAGCTGTGCATTAAGCATATGATTATAAAGTAAATTGAAAATATTTTATTGCAAAAATTAAAAGAAAAAAGAAGAGAAGTAGAGAGGAGGGATGGAATATAGTTCTTTTCTTAAAATTATATCTATGGAATCTGTTCTTTTATATTAATAATTTTTTAACAATTTAAAATTTTTAAAATGCTAATGATGCTGTTTTTGAAAACTTTCATCTTAGATGAAATCAAAATAGAAAGATTTTAAAACAGAAACAAATAAGTAGTTAAAGGGAAGAAACTATAATGATATATAATATTATTTATTATTGCAAATTTGAGTAACATTGTTCTTCCCTTGAAAAATAGAGTTGGGCAGTTTTGTGAATCTTGGTCAATCAGTCTTACTATCACACCTGATGTAATTATTAATGAATGAAATGAAACTTGCTTCTAGGGGCAGGAATCCAAGAATCCAAGAATGAAATCTGCTTCCTCAGACACCAATTTTACCACAATTGTGAATGGAAGTTGGCTTCTAAATAAGGAAGAGAACCACCTTCCCCTTTCATCAGGAGAAAGGTACAGAGCACACCATCTCCCTGACCACTGGCTGCTTTGGATTTTCTTGCTGTGAATCATTTGAGTGTTGTTCCGTTCTCAGGAAATTCTATCTCCATAGCAGGGTAAAGGAATCAAGCGGTTGTTGGAGAATTGCACAATTTTCTCCATTCTAACAAGCAAAAGAAAGAATGTCCTTTTTAAAACAGTCCTCTACTGAGGCCAATTTCTGTAGCATGCTTCAGAATAATCTCTATTCATCAACCACTCTGTCAGTTCCAATAGATTTTTTTCCCCAGAAGTAAGTAGAATGGCTTATTTACTACAGACTCGTCCCATGAAATCTCAGCTGGTTGACCAATCTGTGTGTCTTACAACCTTAGCAGGTGGGAAAAACTTTGGGGGCAGTAGGTGTTACATTTCTCAAGTGGCTGTAAAACAGGGGTAACTCTTGAAAGATGAGCATTCTCTTTGCTTGTCTTTTTTCCACGAATAACTCTGACAGTCTGATATGTAGCCTTGGTAAAGCTTCCTAATATCTTTCCCACTACTGAAATGAGAAATAAGAGAAATACATCATTTCTCATGAACAAATGCCATTTCCTATGAAGCTGCAATTTCTGGGAGACCTGAAGTATGAGTGTGTTCTGTGATATACAAGTGAATGTCTGGGGAGACTGTTTACCTGACCCTGTCAAGTCAACTTCCTAAATAGGTAGCTGCTTGGGATACAAAAGTTTCATGTTAAAACAAAACAAAAATGACACGAAGAAGATGTATTTTAAGTAGATGTTCATACTATCTCCTTGATTTCAATTAAAATCTTTTAAATTTCATAAAAGCTCAACATTTTGAGTTCCATAAATTGATTTTCTCAAGGTGAACTTGATTGCATTTACCCATTTTCTGTTATGTAATGTTATCAAAACTCTACCTGCTATTAAAACCGGTAGTCACAAAATGGCTTTGGGAAATATTTCATGTGTTTCATATATCCTCCTAAAGGAAATTTCAAACCATCTCCCCTGGATAACTTTCACATGTGTGTTTATGTGTCTAAAACAGAAATGCTCACAATATGTACATCAAAATAATCAACCTGGCTATGATATGTGCTTTGGTTTAATGAATTTTAATCAAACACTTTTTTAAAAAGTCTCAATTAAAATCATTCCTTTCTGAGTCCAGCAGCTGGATATCAGTAAAAGAGTTTCTTATTTTTCCATAGTTTTCATTAGTTTAAAATTATTAATCAATATTTTTTTATTTTTAATGTATTCAAAATAAAAAGCCAGGTGACTGACCAAAGAATAATTAGTGGACAAAGATAGGTAATTCGGGAAATAATGCCAGGTCAAGAGATTCCTGACTCAGTGGAAATTAAGTACCTACTTCTGACTCTGCAGAATCATTTCCACATGGGTGAACATTTTAAGCATAAACTTAAAAGCATAAAACCTAGAAGAAGGACAGATATTTATCACTATTTTCTGTAGTAATACATTGTAAACATAAAAGCAAAATGGTACAGGCTGGCATTGTAGATCAGTGGGTAAAGATGCCACCTGTGATGTAGACATCCATTATGGGCAGTGTTACGAGTTTTGCCTGCTCTTCTTTCAATTCAGCTCCCTGATAATGGCCTGGGGAAAGCAGCCAAAGATGGATCAAGTGTTTGGGCTCCCACTACCCACATGGGAGATCCCAATAAATCCCCAGATTCCTGGCTTTGGCCTGGCTCAGTGCTGGCTCTTACACCATCTGGGGAGTGAAATAGTGGTTGGAAGATTCTCTCTCTTGCTCTTTCTCTCTATCTCTCTCTGTGTCCCACTCTCTCTCCGTACTTTTTCAAAATAAATAGATAAAATAAATCTTTTAAAAATGAACAAAACCTAAATGAAAGATCTCTGCAAGAGTGTCAATTTGTTAAGTCAACAACAGGAGTCACTGTGCACTTATTCCCCATGTAGGATCTCTGTCCTTAATGTGTTGTTCAATGTGAATTAATGGTATAACCAGTACTCAAACAGTATTTTACACTTTATGTTCTGTGTGGGTGCAAACTGTTGAAATCTTTACTTAATATATACTAAATTGATCTTCTGTATATAAAGAGAATTGAAAATGATTCTTGATGTGAATGGAAGGGGAGAGGGAGCGGAGGATGGGAGAGGTGCGAGTGCGAGGGAAGTTATGGGGGGGAAGCCATTGTAATCCATAAGCTGTACTTTGGAAATTTATATTTACTAAATAAAAGTTAAAAAAAAAAGAAATAAAGGATACCCAAATCCAAATAAGAAAAAATAAAAATAAAAATGAACAAAATTATAAAACCATAAAAAAGAATTGAGATATTTAAGATACTAAAATTTACACAAAATGACAACACCATCCCAACTAAAATTATGTACAAATGATGAAATGGAACAGATAGGCACAACACAGGTAGGAAAGTAGAGACATTTCTGAAAATGAAATGATATCATCAATCACTGTAAAAGATGATATCCTAATAATAAAAAGAATCTTGGCAATCTATCCACTAAACTAGAAGACAAATAAATATGAAAACATGTTCTGACTACTTGTTACTAAAGAAATAAAAAATTAAAGATCAATAAATAAAAATGCCAATTGTTTTTCACCATTTTGAAAGCTTTTTTGTTATTTTAAAATGTTAGTATCCAGAGTTGTTTAATGTAGGCATAAACAGGTATCATCACATATTTTTGCTGACTGTAAAATAATATAACTTTGTAGAGGACAATTTTTCAAATATATTCAAAATATTAGGGAAATAACTAAGCATGATTCTAAAGATTTAGTGGTAAAGATATTCATATAGGTGCTTTAATGGTGGCAAAGAAGTCAAATTGGCAATACTATTAATATATGAAAGCAACCAGTGTTGGAGTACAGTACGTTAAGCAGCTACTTGTGCCACCCATATCCACAGTTCCATTTCTAGCTGCTCCGTTTCCCATCTGGCTTCCTGCTAATGCTCCTGGGAAGCCAGCTGATAATAGTCCAATTGGTTTGGCCCTGCTACACAAGTTTGAGACCAGAATGAAATTCCTGGCTCCTGACTTCAGCCTGGTCCAACACTGGCTGTTGAGGCCATTTGGGGAGTGGACCAGTGTAGGAAGATCATTGTGTGTGTGTGTGTGTGTGTGTGTGTGTATTTGGCACTTCTTTTGTCTCTGTTGCTCTTTATTTCAAATAAATCTTTAAAACATGACATATATGGGTAAAGTATGATACAAAGTATGCACATATATGCACATCTAAGAATTATGTTAACAGTCTGATTTCAGAATCAGCCCTTAAGGCTTCCTGGTCTGGCTGAAGCCCATGAGAGTGTTTTTATGGAATGGAAAGCCAAGACACTGTGGCAAAAATGTGTTCTACGTGAAAGATCTTTGTGAGTGAGATCCCAGCAGAAAGAAAGTGGCCTTCAAAGAAGGATGCACTTTTCTCTAAAGGGAGGAGAGAACTTTTTTGCTTATGGCATTGTGAATATATTGATGGAGTTTATGGCTTCAAAAGGCTTCCCAAGCCTAGGCAGCTCGTGTCAAGAGCCTTGGGTGGTCGCAGAAGTCATGCGTAAGAGTGTTAATTGTTAACAGGAGTCACTGTGCACTAACTTCCCATGCAGGACTTCTGTCCTCAGTCGTTGTATTAGGAGAGTTAACTCTAAAGCTGGTTCTCAGCATTGTTTTTTGTTTGTGTGTGCATGTGTGTACAAATTGTTGAAATCCGGATGTGAGGGCCATCTGGCTGCGATGTCTGTCACCCCATTGATGGCCAGGGTTGATTCGGCTGATCTGGCTGGCCAGGCGGGTGTCCCCTTCCTCCCTCACCGCTCCATGTGCGTCCCTCCTGAAGCTGCACGCTCAGTCGAAGAGGATGACCTTCCCCGCTAGAGGAGGACCAGTCTTTGGTCAAGGGTATACGGGTAGCTGCGCTGCCCTGCTAGAACCTCCAACAAGCTCTCAAATTGTTGAAATCTTTACTTAGTATAGAATTGGTCTTCTGTGTACAAAGTTAATTGAAAATGAATCTTAATGGAGCCAAGACACTCTGGCAAAAAAAAAAAAAATAAATAAAACCCTAAACTAAAGATTTCTGCGAGTGAGAGTGAGATCCCAGTAGAAAGAACTGGCCTTCAAAGAAGGAGGTACCTTTCTCTGAAGGGAGGAGAGAACTTTCACTTTGACTATGACCTTGTCTAAATAAGATCGGAGTTGGTGAACTCAAAAGGCTTCCATAGCCTTGGCAACTCATGACAAGAGCCTAGGGTGATTACTGACGCCATAAACAAGAGTGTCAATTTGTTAAGTCAACAACAGGAGTCACTGTGCACTTATTCCTCATGTAGGGTCTCTGTCCTTAATGTGTTGTTCAATGTGAATTAATGGTATAACTAGTACTCAAACAGTATTTTACACTTTGTGTTTCTGTGTGGGTGCAAACTGTTGAAATCTTTACTTAATATGTACTAAATTGATCTTCTGTATATAAAGAGAATTGAAAATGATTCTTGATGTGAATGGAATGGGAGAGGGAGCGGGAGATGGGAGGGTTGCAGGTGGGAGGGAAGTTATGGGGAGGGGAAGCCACTGTAATCCAAAAGCTGTACTTTGGAAATTTATATTTATTAAATAAAAGTTAAAAAAGAAAATGAATCTTAATGGAGAATGGGACTGGAAAAGGGAGAGGGAGGAGGAGGAGGAGGAGGAGGGGTAGGAGTGAGGTATGAGGGTATGAGGGTAGGAGGGTAGGTATGGTGCGAAGAAAAACTCTATTCCTAAAGTTGTACTTATAAAATTTTTATTCTTTAAAAATAAAAAAGGAAAAAAAAATTTGTTATCAAAATCTCATTTAACTTGAAAGCAATATAAAAAAGTAAGTTAAAAACAACATATAAATTATTTAATAGAAATTATCCAATAGGAAAACAGTATATCCTGAAAAACATTTATTGTAGTTTATCTGTAATGAGATTACAGGTGACTTTTCTTTTCTTTTCTTTTCCGAACGTATTGATTACTAATTTTTTAAACAATGAATCATCACTTATGAGTGAGGCAAGGAAACAGAGGCAATCTTTTGGCTGATATTGTATATCAAGATTAACCCTTGTATAATCATATTTTCAGGATTCTAATCCTGTTTCTACCACTTACTGACTATGAAATATCAAGAAACTACCTAATGTCTCATTTTGAGTTTCTTACTTTTTGAAATGGAGAAAATAAGTTTATCTACCTCATGGAGGTCTTTTGAAAATTAATTGTAGGCCGGCGCCGCGGCTCACTAGGCTAATCCTCTGCCTAGCGGCGCCGGCACACCGGGTTCTAGTCCCGGTCGGGGCGCTGGATTCTGTCCCGGTTGCCCCTCTTCCAGGCCAGCCCTCTGCTGTGGCCAGGGAGTGCAGTGGAGGATGGCCCAGGTGCTTGGGCCCTGCACCCCATGGGAGACCAGGAAAAGCACCTGGCTCCTGGCTCCTGCCATCGGATCAGCACGGTGTGCCGGCCGCAGCACACCGACCACGGCGGCCATTGGAGGGTGAACCAACGGCAAAAGGAAGACCTTTCTCTCTGTCTCTCTCTCTCACTGTCCACTCTGCCTGTCAAAAAAAAAAAAAAAAAAAAAAAAAAAAAAAAAAAAAAAAAAAAGAAAATTAATTGTGATAGATAAGGCTTGTAGCATTTATTGATTTTGCTATATCATCTATCATTATGTAGCTAAATACATATTACTGTGTCCTAGTTACAAACTTCAAATCTTGCTCACGACTGATAATAACACTGAGATTTTAGAGTGCTTGTGCTCTCACACCTATTACAAGAGCATTTTCAGGGGTCAGGAACAATTGTACATCTGTGCATTGCACAAAGCCACTGGGAAGAAGGAATGAGTAAAAGCTAAAATTAGCCTTTTTTTAAAAGATTTTTAAAGATTTATTTATGTACTTGAAAGTCAGAGTTACACACACACACACACACACAGAGAGAGAGAGAGAGAGAGAGAAAGAGAGAGAGAGAGGTCTTCCACCTGCCAGTTCACTCCCCAATTGGCTGCAATGGCCGGAGCTATGTTGATCTGAAGCCAGGTGCCAGGAGCTTCTTCGAGGTCTCCCATTTGGGTGCAGGAGCCCAAAGACTTGGGTCATCTTCTACTGCTTTCCCAAGCAATAGTAGAGAGTTGGATCAGAAGTGGAGCAGCCGGGACTTGAACCAGCACCCATATGGAATGCCAGCACAGGAGGCTGCAGCTTTACCCACTATGCCACAGTGCCGGCCCCTAAAATCAGCCTTTATTTTACTTTCTGAGCCCTGTACTTTCCTACTGATTGCACATCGAATAGTGGAATTTTTACTGTTAATGCCAAATTTGTTTTATTTGTCTACTTAAAAACAATAGTAACTGATAATCCATATGCTAAGTTCCATGTCTTAAGAGATTAGCTTTGCTTTCCTTCCAACAAAGAGAAAAACAGAACTTTCTCTTTACTATTGCTAAATATGTCAGCTCTCTCAAAACTACCAGTTAGAGAAATTCAATCAGGTCACCTACTTCAGTAATGTTACCCTAAACTTTAAAAAAAATGTTTTAACTTTGCCATTATTTTCAATGGCCTAAATCAGCTTCAAAACGTTTCAGAGGAAAAGCTGAGTTTCACACAGTTGCCATTTCGAATAACAGAATAATGTATGTATCTGTACTTGGTTCTCTCTCATATTCTGTGTTTTTGAAATCTACCTGCTGTTTAAATTCCATAGCATGGCACTCTGATATTAACCCTGAGCCCCAGACACCACAGGATTTACCAAACATACAGAAAAATGTCCTGATAACTTGCTCTTTGCCTTCTTTTCTTTGTATCTCTTAGATATGAGCTTGTAATTTTCTGTGGTGGGGCACTTGTGTGTAATAGCTTGTGCCATATAATTGAATAAGGAGTTTAAAGAACATTAAGCACTTAGAGGGAAATTGTGCTGGGATATCATGCCCTTTCTGGGCTGTCAGTGAGTCTTCTGGGTCCTAATCAATAGCCTGATTAACAGCTGTGGGAGAGAGACAAGGGTGACAGAGAAAGCTGTGTACTCTAATGAGTAGGGAAACAGAGTGCTAACCAGATCCTTTGAAAAGTGGAATGGAAATAAAAATTAAAGTGCTGTGATGAAAGTAATTGACTTGATGTTCCACAAAGATTTGAACCCCCTACTGTGTGCACAGCACTGGACATATATCAAAGAGAATGAAACAATAAGTGACATTCTTTGAATATTGCCAAATCCTGGGTAAAGACCACTTTGGAATAGGGCTCTCAATGTCTGGGGTTTGATGCAATTGTTTTCAGTTACATCAATTCAATTTTCTTTGTGACAATAAAGAAACAATAAGTGCCATTAGATGCATTTTCTCTGTTATGTATAATATGTTTAATGTATTTGACATGCACAAAGAGAGCTCCCACTGGTTGACTTACTCTCCAAATGTCCTGCCTACCCAGGGCTCGCCATGACCAAGGCCTCCGAGACTCTACACTAGCAGCAAACTGGAGTGGGGAGCTCGAGTCAGGAAGGAAAACTCGGCACTTCAGTGTGGGACACAGGCATCTTAACCATGGCAAGTGGTCACAGAATGACCAATGATGCTACAAGCAAATTAGTCTTACTTAGCTACCTAGTGCCTTTAAAGACAACTGTGAAAGTAGGGATCAGAGAGCTTTGAACAAATCACTATTTTAAAATGGTTAATAAATTGGCTGGCGCCGCGGCTCAACAGGCTAATCCTCCACCTTGCGGCGCCGGCACACCGGGTTCTAGTCCCGGTCGGGGCGCTGGATTCTGTCCCGGTTGCCCCTCTTCCAGGCCAGCTCTCTGCTGTGGCCCGGGAGTGCAGTGGAGGATGGCCCAAGTGCTTGGGTCCTGCACCCCATGGGAGACCAGGAGAAGCACCTGGCTCCTGCCATCGGATCAGTGTGGTGCGCCGGCCTTGGCGGCCATTGGAGGGTGAACCAACGGCAAAGGAATACCTTTCTCTCTCTCTCTCTCACTGTCCACTCTGCCTGTCAAATAAATAAATAAATGGTTAATAAATTAAAAAAAATTTAACAGGCATTAACAATTGTTGTTTTTATACTATATTGTGTGATCTTTTGTTACATGTATTATTGTAATTACTATGTATACATATTGTATATTATCCAGTCATGGTAAATATATTTATCTTTTCAAGTATTTAATTTTACTTATAATGAAAGCATTCAGAACTCCATCTTCTAGAGTTTTTTAAATAGAAAATATACAATATGTTAACATTACCTGTTGTAACCCTGCTGTGATGTTCTCTTCCAACAAATGAGTGATTGTTAAGCCAGAATATTTATTAATTCAAATAAAAATAGATGAGAAAGTTGCTGCCTGAGAGAGGAGGGTAGTGACAAGGAAGTGACTGCTTTTCTCTAGACTCTACGTTTTCTCCTAAGAAAATCCATACTAATCTCTGGACTGCAGAGTAATTAGTGATATTGTGACTAGTTTATTTATAATCCTCTAACACACAGAATCTTTAAACCTCTGTTAGTGACTCAGACCTACTGGGTGATTGTTCTGCTAGTCATGAAAGCGAGAAAAGAATGATGAAAATTATAAAAAGCAACAAAGCAAAAAAGGAAATTTAAGTCCTTTTATTATAAATGATAAGGAAAATAAAACTTCTTTCCTTTTTCTTCTTCAGCTTATTTTTTTATAACAGCCAAGCCTACAGCATGTGTCACTGGCAGATCAAATATTAAAAGCAAATTTTAATAAGTGAGACTCCAAAAGGGATTTATAAACCTCAGGGGATTTGGAGAAGAGTGTTCAGTTCAGGGAATTCCACAGCTCAGGGGCATAACAGGTGAATGCTCTGTTGCCCATGGATGAGAGACCTGACAAGGGGGTTGATGAATTTGAGATTTATTATTAGAAAGTAAGGACTGAGGGGACGTATAAATGGAGGCCAATTCTGATAGGAATGAAAGGGAAGTTCCACAGAGGTAATGAAAAACTCTGAGCCAAATTTTAAAGTCAATGTACTGACTGATAGTGACTGAACTTAAATCTGCCATAACTGGAGTAATGTGATTGGATTTATTGCTATGAGTAAATGCATGGGTTGCAGTGGGTTCAACAATGGTGTGCTTTGTGAGTGTTAGACTTTAGAGAGTTTTCGTATTAACATAACCAAGAAGTCAAAACAGTACACACTATAACAGTAAAAGCAGCAAAACACTTTAAAAATAATAGTGTATTAACTGCTTTAAAGCCTTGCACTTGCTCAATAAATGTTTTCCTTTGATAAAAGCTTTTAGAAAGCTAACCGCAATGATTTGGGGAAACAAGAGTAATGTGCAAATAAAAGTTTTATAAAGCAATAGAAGGACTTTCATAAATGCCATTTGAACTGGAAATGGCAAATATGGCAAACAACTAGAAACACATGTGATCTGGCCAAAGGAGAAGTTCAAGTGGAGTAGGTGGTATCAGCTGTTTTTGACACTGGAGAAATAATTGTTTCTTATAATAAAGGGATGATCTCAGTTCTGAGCAGTGGTTTTTTTCATACAAACAGAAGACTATGAAATAGTGCATTAGGATATTGCGACTACTACCATCCTTCCAGCTCATTTTCCCTTATGCTTTATACTTCCTAGTCACTAAGTATGTGCTGCCAATGTATTTTTTAAAAAGTGAACTTTATAGCATCAGCATTCCAAGTCAGAGTCTAAAGGCAAGGTAGAACCACACTCAGTCTTCCCCAACCTTCATTTTGTTATTTCTTCTTTCACAATATTTAATTGTTTTATTAAGGAATTTAGAAATATGATAGCAAGAATATATCTTTCTTGTGTTGCCTTTAGTATTTAACAACATATTGCACAAAAATGATTTGTATATATTTATCTGCACATTTGGAATTTTTGTTGAGTAAGCTGGTACTTATGTTCAAGTTGATGATTTAGGGATACTTTTGCAATGATGCTGGCTTGCAAACATTTTTTCATTGTGATAATCTACAACCATAGTAAAGGGACAGAGTCAGAATATCTTTGGGGGATATTAAAAGAAAGAATCAGAGATTCATTAAATCAGTCATTTATTTCATCCTTTCCAATTTTTTGACGAATATTACAGAGTGCCTATTTTCTGTTGGATAAGTGTTTGAAATACATCAAGGAACTAAGGTGAAAAATTTTTCTGTTTTTGAGAAGCTTAAAGTGAGACAAAGTGGATAATAAAGAACAAAAAGAGTTATTCTACACAATATGTGTAACAAGACGATTACTATGAAGGAAAGACACAGAGTGGTGATCTGGACTGAAAACGTGGCATCGGTATCAAAGAAACGTTAAAATTTAAAATAAGTGGTTAAGAATGGCTGAAGACTGAGAAAAGCTGTGAACGAAGTGAAAAAGTTGGGCTGTGGATTTCTGAAGGGCAATAAACTGTAGCACAAATTCCTGGGGCAATTATGTTCAATGAGGATTAGACAGAAGCAGAATGAGTGGGGGAGGGGCATGGTGTTTTACCAGTTGGGGATAGATTTCCTAAGGCCTTTTAGAGCACACTTATTCACATAGTAATCACCTTTGCTTTTATTCTTAATGTGGCATCTATGGGAAATTTTAAGTAGAGGAATGACATGGTCCAACTTTATATATTTAAAACGAATATTTGAAAGGTGAAGAGAGCGATACAGAGTTCCCACCCCTTGTTCATTCCCCAAATGCCCACAACAGCTGTGACATTATCAGGCCAAAATTGAATACTGATGCAATCCATGTCTCTCACAAGGACTCAAAATTAGGCATCATGATGTGGGATGCAGTCATCCCAAGTGTCTTAATCACTGCTCCAAAATGCCTGCCCCTTGATGCAGCATCTGAACAGCTAGACTAAATGTCCACTGCTAGTTTTGTATTTTAAATGGATAACTCTAGTTGGTGTGTGGGCAATACCTTTAAAAGTACAAGATTGGAATATGTACTTATTGAAATCTCTTGATGCTCCTTTCACTGCTGGTTGGTGAAGATAGGAAAAGATGACGGTTAAAGATGAATATAACATGGCGTGAAGGTCAGAATAGCTCTCATGCTTTAAAATCAGTCTGTTGGGTGAATTATCTTCTAAGGAACTATAAAACATATAGAGTAAAATGGCAAAATATACAGAGAAAAACGAAGGATTTATCCATTGGCATTTATCCTGCAATTCTAAATCATGGAGATTTTAAATCTCAGAGAGTCTTTGGAGATCACCTGGAAATCTGATTCCGTCTTATGTATATCAGAGCCCTGAAGCCCAAAGAGGAATAAGGTGAGGGAGTTCACCAGCACAGGTGCTGGGCCTGGACTTTGCCACAGATGTTCAGGTCCAATTCTAGAGCCTACCCTAGATGCACATCTTGTAGTTATTTATAGCAGTGTGGATGTCTTTTAAAACAGTCTTTAAAATGTCTTTAAAACATAAGGAATAGATTTTCTCTAGGCAGGACTATCATCATAGCTCTTGTATAAAAGAAAAAAATGCACCCTGAGATGGCTCATCAGACATTGACTGGGTCCCCCTTAAAGCGGACAGACATTGACATTTATTGTCACTGATGAAAAGTATTTGAAAAATCAAGTGGTAAAAACAAATATCTTTTGGGATTGTGAAGAGATCCAACATTTTTTTTGGTTGACATGTCAAAAGCCAATGGAGGAAACCATCTGGACAATCATTTTTCTTCAGCTTCAAAATAGCAAATACTAGAAAATACTGCTTCCTGGGAACAAGGTGCTTATTTTTTAACAAGAAGACTCTAAAATTAGTTTATGTGTTGACAACAGGGAAGATGATACTGATCCAATAAAATGCTGTAAAGCAATAAAAAGGCTGTAACAATGTTGCTTGTAACTGTTAAAATAATGGTTCATGTCCTGTGGAAAGGAAATAAAAATATGAAAAGCAATAAAATGATAACAATGACAACAACAAATAAAGAAACAAAGCAAATAACAGCTAAATAGAAGTGCTTCTGTTTTATTTAGTTATTTTGTTAGAAACAAGTCTAGTTAGTCTAATGTGATGCCATGACTCTTTTCCAAGAGCTCATTCAGGGGCCCTGAATTTAACTATGTACTGGCTCTACAATGAGGGTCTACATTTTTGTTTGTTTTTGGTAAACTGCCTAAAAAGAAACTTTACAGCCTTTTAGGGTCATATTAGCTTTGACTCAGCTATGCAACTCTGTCATTGCAGTGTGCAAATAGCCACTAATGATGCTTGAATGAGTAGATGTGTGTGTGTGTGTGTGTGTGTGAGTGTGTGTGTGGTGAAGTAACATTTTATTTACAAAGCAGGCTCTGGATCACAAAATTTAAGCCCTAAATTTTCAGCCTTTTCTCTAGGTTGTTGCCTGAGTCTTACTGGTTGGAGGTAGAGCACTGAGACATCTGTGTTACAGCTCAAAACAAAGAAGAATCGAAGTTAGAGAAATGAATTGAGGTGTTTAAGGTCTGAGGTGATACTTTCAATTTCCACTTATATTTTTTTTTTAGTCCAAATCTAGTTGTAGAGGATACTGAGAAGTATGCCAAACTTGGTGAAAAGGACGAAGAGATAAAAGACACCAGGGGATAAAATCAATACAAGCACTTCATTTGCCTTATATCAAAATCTTGTCATTGATTGTCCATCCAACAAATAATTACACTGATAATTACAACTGCTTACATGTCCATTGGTATTTGCATGCCTATTGCTATTCCTATATTATTTTTTGTGAAACCATCCAAATATACACAATTGACTTATAAATACACATCAATTAAATTCTGGAATCTCTATTTTACATATCATGATCATGTATCTTTGCATTCACATATCCTTCTGTCCAACAATATTTTCTTTATGCTTTCAAAGTAAATTGCAGACATTAATATCTCTTACTCCTTAGCACATGCTCATGAATGTTATTAGAGTTCAATGGCTTGTTACACTTACTTTTTGAGGTATAATTTATATACAACACAATATATAAATTTTAAGTATTCCATTCAATGACCATATTTAAAAGCATAAACTTTTGAAAACCTAATTCATATCAATATATAAAAATTGCAATCATTTTTTAAAAGATTATTTATTTACGTATTTGAGAGGTTGAGTTACAGAGAGAGAGGAAGAGACAGAGAAAAGGTTTTCCATCCGTGCTTCACTCCCCAAGTGGCAGTAATGGCTGGAGGTAAGCCAGTGCGAAGCCAGGAGCCAGGAGCCTCTTTCAGGTCTCCCAGTGGGTGCATGGGCTCAAGCACTTGGGCCATCTAGCACTGCTTTCCCAGGGCGTTAGCAGAGACTTGGATCAGAAGATGAGCATCCAAGACATGAAGCAGTACCCATATGGGATGCTGGCAATGCAAGGGGAGGCTTAGCCCACTATGCCACATGCAGGTCCAGAAATTTCAGTCATTCTATAAAATTCCATCATGCCCTTAGTTCCTCTATCTGGAAACCACTCTTCTCATCATTGAGTATTCTTACTGTTCTCAAGCATCCTATGAATGACATCATATAGTAGGTGTTTTTTGGTGTATGAACATCTTTCATTTAATATAATGCTGAGTAAATAAATATTTATTAAATATATATTTATTCTCATTTTTAATGAAAGAGAGAGAGAATGGAGAAAAATTTTCCATCCTCTGGTTCACTCCCTAGATGCCCATGTATAGGGCTGGACTAGATTGAAGCCAGGATCCTAGAACTCTATCTGGGTCTCCCACCTGTGCAACAGGGACCCAAGTACTTGAGACATCATCTGTTGCCTCAGGTTGCACATTAGTGAGAGGTTGATCAAAAGCAGAAGAGCTGCGACTTGAACTAGGCCTTCCAATATGAGATGTGGGCACAAGAAGGGATTTGACCATTATGTCACACATACATCCTGTTTTTGACATTTTATCCATTATTTGGCACTTATATGTCATTTATTTTTATGAGTACTTATTCATGCTTCTGTTGTTAAGTATCAGAACCATTTTCACTTTTGCCTACTATGAATAATGCTGCAATGGACATTTTTTTTAAGATTGATTTGTTTATTTGAAAGTCAGAGTTATGAGAGATACAAAGAGATTGACTACCTGTTGCTTCACTCCCAGGATGGTCCCAACAGCCAGCACTGGACCAGGCTGAAGCCAGGAGCCAGGGCTTTACCTGGGTCTCCCACGTGGGTGGCAGGGTCCCAGACACTTGCACAATCTGCTTTTCCCAGGCCATTAGTAGGGAACTTGATCAGAAATAGAGCAGCTGGGAAATGAACTGGATCCCATATGGGACGCCGACAAGGCAGGCAGTGGCTTTACCTACTAAGGTACAATGTATGCCTCTGTGATGAGCATTCTTATACAAGTCATTTTGTTGATATGTCACCACACACACACACACACACACACACACACAACTGTAACTGTGAGAGTGTTGGATGCATCAACTAATTTGATTGTGGTAATTTTCCCATAGTATATGAGCACACAAAATCATAGTATTGTGTACCTTAAATATAACCAATTTTATATTTCAACTGAAATTCAATAAAGTCAGAAAAAAATTCAGTCCTATCACTTAAAGAAGAAAGATAAGAAGAAGACAAATATGCAGAAGTTATTTATTGAAACAGTAAAAATTGAAGAGTCTATTACAGAGAAAGAAGTTTTTTTTTTTTTAAAAAAGATTTTATTTATTTATTTAACAGAGTTGCAGACAGAGAGAAAGGTCTAACCTCTGCTGGTTCACTTCCCAAATGGCTGCAAGGTGCAGAGCTGTGCTGATCTGAAGCCAGGAGCCAGGAGCTTCTTCTGGGTCTCCCACGTAAGTGCAGGGGCCCAAGCAATTGGTCCACGTTCTACTGCTTTCCCAGGCCATAGCAGAGAGTTGGATCAGAGGAGGAGCAACGAAGACACAAACCAGTGCCCATATGGGATGCTGGTGCCACAGGCGGAGGCTTAGCTTATTATGCCACAGCATTGGCCCCAAGAATAAGCAGATATTTTAGGTGAACTTTTTCTTTCATATTCCATTCCTTTATGGTCCCAGATAATACTGTCACATATTTGTGACATATGGTATTTGTCCCTTTGGGACTGGCTTATTTCACTCAGCATGATGTGTTCCAGATTCCTCCATTTTGTTGCAAATGACTGGATTTCGTTGTTTCTTACTGCGGTATAGTATTCTAAAGAGTACATGTCCCATAATTTCTTTATCCAGTCTACCGTTGATGGGCATTTAGGTTGGTTCCAGGTCTTGGCTATTGTGAATTGTGCTGCAATAAACATTAGGGTGCAGACCGCTTTTTTGTTTGCCAATTTAAATTCCTTTGGGTAAATTCCAAGGAGTGGGATGGCTGGGTCGAACGGTAGGGTTATATTCAGGTTTCTGAGGAATCTCCAGACTGACTTCCATAGTGGCTTGACCAGTTTGCATTCCCACCAACAGTGGGTTAGTGTTCCTTTTTCCCCACATCCTTGCCAGCATCTATTGTTGGTAGATTTCTGTATGTGAGCCATTCTAACCGGGGTGAGGTGAAACCTCATTGTGGTTTTGATTTGCATTTCCCTGATTGCTAGTGACCTTGAACATTTTTTCATGTGCCTGTTGGCCATTTGGATTTCCTCTTTTGAAAAATTACTATTGAGGTCCTTGGCCCATCTCTTAAGTAGGTCGTTTGTTTTGTTTTTGTGGAGTTTCTTGATCTCTTTGTAGATTCTGGTTATTAACCCTTTATCTGTTGCATAGCTTGCAAATATTTTTTCCCATTCTGTTGGTTGTCTCTTCACTCTCCTGTTTCTTTTGCAGTACAGAAACTTCTCAATTTGATGCAATCCCAATAGTTGATTTTGGCTTTGACTGCCTGTGCCTCCCGGGTCTTTTCCAGAAATTCTTTGCCTGTGCCAATATCTTGAAGGGTTTCTCCAATGTTCTCTAATAACTTGATGGTGTCAGGTTGTAGATTTAGCTAGGAGGGAATGGCGAGATATAGCCCAGGTACTAAGAGAGAACAACTGCCAGCCCAGAATATTATATCCTGCAAAGCTATCATTTGTGAATGAAGGTGAAATAAAGACCATTCATAGCAAACAGAAATTGAAAGAATTTGTTGCCACTCGTCCAGCCCTGCAAAAGATGCTTAAAGATGTGTTACACACAGAAACACAGAAACACGGTATCAATATGAAAGAAGGTAAAGGAAGGAAAACTCACAGCAAAAGATCACAGGGAATTCAAAGCATATATTAGAACTTATCTTTGGCAAATGGCAGGGCAAAGTTACCACTTTTCATTAGTCACATTGAACGTTAATGGCCTGAACTGTCCAGTTAAAAGACACCGATTGGCTGATTGGGTTAAGGAACAAAAACCATCTATTTGCTGCTTACAAGAAACACATCTTTCCAACAAAGATCCATACAGACTGAAAGTGAAAGGCTGGAAAAAGATATACCATGCCAACAGAAATGAAAAAAGAGCAGGTATAGCCATCTTAATATCGGACAACATAAACTTTACCACAAAAACTGTTAAGAGAGACAAAGAGGGACACTATATAATGATTAAGGGATCAATACAACAAAAAGATATAACAATTATCAATGTATATGCACCTAACTACAGGGCACCAGTTTATCTAAAAGATTTGTTAACAGACTTAAAGGGAGAATTAGACCCCAATACAATAGTACTGGAGGACTTCAATACTCCACTCTCAGAAATAGACAGATCAACAGGACAGAAGATCAACAAGGAGACAGTAGATTTAAACAACACTATAGCCCAAATGGATCTAACAGATATATACAGAACTTTCAATCCTACAGCTAAAGATTTTACATTCTTCTCAGCAGTACATGGAACCTTCTCTAGGATTGACCACATACTAGGCCATAAAGCAAGTCTCAGCAAATTCAAAAGAATTAGAATCATACCATGCAGCTTCTCAGACCACAAAGGAATGAAGTTGGAAATTAGCAACTCAGGAATCCCTAGAGCATATGCAAACACATGGAGATTGAACAACATGCTCCTGAATGAACAATGGGTCATAGAAGAAATTAAAAGAGAAATCAAAAATTTTCTGGAAGTAAATGAGGATAACAGCACAACATACCAAAACTTATGGGATGCAGCAAAAGCAGTGTTAGGAGGAAAGTTTATATCAATAGGTGCCTACATCAAGAAATTGGAAAGGCACCAAATAGATGAGCTTTCAATTCACCTCAAAGATCTAGAAAACCTACAGCAAACCAGACCCAAATCTAGTAGGAGAAGAGAAATAATTAAAATCAGAGAAGAAATCAACAGGATTGAATCAAGAAAAACATTCCAAAAAATCAGCCAAACGAGGAGCTGGTTTTTTGAAAAAATAAACAAAATTGACACCCCATTGGCCCAACTAACTAAAAAAAGAAGAGAAAAGACCCAAATCAATAAAATCAGAGATGAAAAAGGAAACGTAAGAACAGACACCACAGAAATAAAAAGAATCATCAGAAATTACTACAAGGACTTGTATGCCAGCAAACAGGGAAACCTATCAGAAATGGATAGATTCCTGGACACATGCAACCTACCTAAATTGAACCAGGAAGACATCGAAAACCTAAACAGTGTGTTAGTGTCCCTTTTTCCCCACATCCTCGCCAGCATCTGTTGTTGGTAGATTTCTGCATGTGAGCCATTCTAACCGGGGTGAGGTGAAACCTCATTGTGGTTTTGATTTGCATTTCCTTGATTGCTAATGACCTTGAACATTTTTTCATGTGCCTGTTGGCCATTTGGATTTCCTCTTTTGAAAAATGTCTATTGAGGTCCTTGGCCCATCTCTTAAGTGGGTTGTTGGTTTTGTTTTTGTGGAGTTTCTTGATCTCTTTGTAGATTCTGGTTATTAACCCTTTGTCTGTTGCATAGTTTGCAAATATTTTTTCCCATTCTGTCGGTTGTCTTTTCACTCTCCTGACTGTTTCTTTTGCAGTACAGAAACTTCTCAATTTGATGCAATCCCAATAGTTGATTTTGGCTTTGACTGCCTGTGCCTCCCGGGTCTTTTCCAGAAATTCTTTGCCTGTGCCAATATCTTGAAGGGTTTCTCCAATGTTCTCTAGTAACTTGATGGTGTCAGGTCGTAGATTTAGGTCTTTAATCCACGTTGAGTGGATTTTTGTGTAAGGTGTAAGGTAGGGGTCTTGCTTCATGCTTCTGCACGTGGAAATCCAATTTTCCCAGCACCATTTATTGAATAGACTGTCCTTGCTCCAGGAATTAGTTTTAGATCCTTGATCAAATATAAGTTGGCTGTAGATGTTTGGGTTGATTTCTGGTGTTTCAATTCTGTTCCATTGGTCTATCCATCTGTTTCTGTACCAGTACCATGCTGTTTGCGTACTTTGGAAATTTATATGCATTAAATAAAAGTTTAAAAAAAAATAAAAAAAAAAGAAAACCTAAACAGACCCATAACTGAGACAGAAATTGAAACAGTAATAAAGGCCCTCCCAACAAAGAAAAGCCCAGGACCAGATGGATTCACTGCTGAATTCTACCAGACATTTAAAGAAGAACTGACTCCAATTCTTCTCAAACTATTCAGAACAATCAAAAAAGACGGAGTCCTCCCAAATTCTTTCTATGAAGCCAGCATCACCTTAATTCCTAAGCTGGAAAAAGATGCAGCATTGAAAGAGAATTACAGACCAATATCCCTGATGAACATAGACGCAAAAATCCTCGATAAAATTCTCGCCAATAGAATGCAACAACACATCAGAAAGATCATCCACCCAGACCAAGTGCGATTTATCCCTGGTATGCAGGGATGGTTTAATGTGCGCAAATCAATCAATGTGATACACCACATTAACAGACTGCAGAAGAAAAACCATATGATTATCTCAATAGACGCTGAGAAAGCTTTTGATAAAATACAACATCCTTTCATGATGAAAACTCTAAGCAAACTGGGTTTGGAAGGAACATTCCTCAATACAATCAAAGCAATCTATGAAAAACCCACAGCCAACATCCTATTGAATGGGGAAAAGTTGGAAGCATTTCCACTGAGATCTGGTACCAGACAGGGATGCCCACTCTCACCACTGCTATTCAATATAGTTCTGGAAGTTCTAGCCAGAGCTATTAGGCAAGAAAAAGAAATTAAAGGGATACAAATTGGGAAGGAAGAACTCAAACTATCCCTCTTTGCAGATGATATGAATTTTTATTTAGGGGACCCAAAGAACTCTACTAAGAGACTATTGGAACTCATAGAAGAGTTTGGCAAAGTAGCAGGGTATAAAATCAATGCACAAAAATCAACAGCCTTTGTATACACAGACAATGCCATGGCTGAGGAAGAACTTCTAAGATCAATCCCATTCACAATAGCTACAAAAACAATCAAATACCTTGGAATAAACTTAACCAAGGACGTTAAAGATCTCTATGATGAGAATTACAAAACCTTAAAGAAAGAAATAGAAGAGGATACCAAGAAATGGAAAAATCTTCCATGCTCATGGATTGGAAGAATCAGTATCATCAAAATGTCCATTCTCCCAAAAGCAATTTATAGATTCAATGCAATACCAATCAGGATACCAAAGACCTTCTTCTCAGATCTGGAAAAAATGGTGCTGAAATTTATATGGAGGCACAAGAGACCTCGAATAGCTAAAGCAATCTTGTACAACAAAAACAAAGCTGGAGGCATCACAATACCAGATTTCAGGACATACTACAGGGCAGTTGTAATCAAAACAGCATGGTACTGGTACAGAAACAGATGGATAGACCAATGGAACATAATTGAAACACCAGAAATCAACCCAAACATCTACAGCCAACTTATATTTGATCAAGGATCTAAAACCAATTCCTGGAGCAAGGACAGTCTATTCAACAAATGGTGCTGGGAAAACTGGATTTCCACGTGCAGAAGCATGAAGCAAGACCCCTACCTTACACCTTACACAAAAATCCACTCAACATGGATTAAAGACCTAAATCTACGACCTGACACCATCAAGTTATTTTTCTCTCTTTCTATTGTTCTGTCTCTGTCTCTACTGAGTTTAGTATCAAAATATGGGTGAAGAGAGTGGGCATTTGTCCTAGCAGATCCTATATTAGAAAACCTCATTTCAATTCTTAGTTCTGACTCCTTACTCTAGCTTCTTGCTGTTGCAGACCCTGGGAGGTAATGATAACGGCTCAAGTAGTTGAGTGCATGCCACCCTGTGTTGGAGACCTGAATTGAGTTCCTAGTCTTGGCCCACCTGCCTATTATGGGCATTTGGGGAAAGAGCTAATGGATGACAGTTCTCTTTCACTGTATCATTTCACATCCTCATCTTTCAAATAAAAAATATAAAATCATTAAGAAATGGGTATATTTAAAGATATCTAAAAGAACGTGGTGAACAAGAAATTCCAATGAAAATAACAATTAGCACTACAACTTTGTGTATGTGTGTTTTTTTAAGTTCTTTTCAGATATTGGTTTTCCACAAGGTTAATGAGCTACTTTGGTAAATACCCTAACACTTTTCACCTTCAACCTCTTTCTCCATTTAGGTAAATAAGTGGTAAAATTTTTTTAGGATTTATTTTTTAGTGTGAATCAAGCAGGTGTTACTATTGTTTCAAAGACAAATTCAAAGAACAGACACATCTATAAATCGAGAATATTGAAATGAATGTGCAAATGACACTAAACTGTCTCTTTCACCATAAGGGAAGGAAATCAATGACTCTTTCTCTAACAGAATTTATTTCTCCATCTCTAGATTAGAATTATTTTACATTGCTATCAGTTATTTACAAAGAACCAATACATAAAATAACCAAACAGTGAAAGGCCTACAGCTCCTATGGAATCAGAATCTGTAATCGATTGGGATGTTCTACAAATAATGTATATTTTTTTCATTGAAGAACACCATTTTCTTCTACTTGTCTATCACATACCTATATCTACTGACTTCAATGTCTAGAAAATCCCCATTTTAAATACAGAAATTTACCTTTTAGAAATAACCATTCAAAATGTGTGGCTGATACATTTCTCATTCTCTCTCAAAACTCATCTGTAGCACTGTAAGTTAAATTATTGAAATAGCATACATACTGATTAAAATATAAAAAATAACTCAAACTGTTTTTTTTTCTTTTGCTACATAATATAAATCTTGATTATACCTGCATTTGGTTACTCAGTAACTTTAAAAAAGTATTTTCTTAATCTCTTATTTTTGTTGTCAAATAAATTCTTTAAATCTCTACTAATACTCTTGCAACAATTTATGAAGTCAAATATTTGTTTTTGATTGAGAGTTTTTTTTAAGATTGTATTTATTTATTTCAGAGGTAGATTTATAGACACAGAGAGGGAGAGACAGAAGAGCTTGCATCTGTGGGTTCACTCCCAAAATGGCTGCAATGGCCTGAGCTGAACTGAACAGAAGCCAGGAGCCAGGAGCTTCTTCTGGGTCTCCAATGTGTGCAGAGGCCCAAGCACTTGGTCCATCTGCCACTGCTTTCCCAGGCCATAGCAGAGAGCTGGATGAGAAGAGGAGCTTCAGGACTAGAACAGGGGCCCATATGGTATGCCGATGCTGCATAGTTGGCTTAGTCTACTATGCCACAGGGCAGAATCCAGCTTGAGAGTTATTTTAAAACAGTTATTTTTTAAACAAAGTTTAAAACAAAGCTATTTTTATTACAAAGTATTTCTTAGAAGAAATGCAAAATAAAAATTAATCTGGCAGCTAATTGATAAATAAAAAAACCTCTGGGGACAGAAAGACTTCTATATATATATGCATATAAGGGAGAGAACACACAATTTGTTATTGAATAAGAAAATCAGAATACAAACATGCAGGCAGTTTTCTGGGACTAAGCAGTTTATACTAAATCTCATGCAAATTTCCTCAGGAACATAGAAGAAAAACTTCTCTCAGTTCATACTGATGTGCCTTTGGTAGAACCTTGTACACCTAAGGGAAGGCTATGGAGTTATGAGTTCATGGTCTGAAGGGTCACAGGGTTCCATTGTAAATATTAAAGGTTGGGCTTATAAGGAGGTCTAGTATATTTTCAAGGAAATTCTTAAAGGGTAGAGGAAGAAGGCATCTTCTCCTACCTTATTGAAGAACAACAAAAAATTTTCATGATTTTATTCTTCCACAAAACATAAAAATTCAGTGTAAGCTTAAGCACAACTATGATTAAAAAGATATTAGGAACTAGAGCTTAATGCACTATTATTTTAGAGCAACAAAAATATGCAACTTTTTACTTTATTTCTGCTATGCACTGTGGGAACAGCTCCTGCCAAAGCACTCTCAGTTGAGGACACACTCCTCCTGGACGCAGGGTAAGGCCGCAGGAATGGAAGATTAAGGATACCAAATGACCTACCAGCGAGAAAAGCATTGCGTTTTCATAGGAATGTTGGCTCCCATGAGGACATGCAGCCACTTTCCCAGACTTGCTTGGCTAGTAAAGCAAGTCACAAGGCTGCCCACCACGTCCTGACAATCATGTGCTGAAGATTATCAAGTAACGTCACAAGTAAGGCTAGAGCTACATGAGCATGTGCATGTGCTATAAAAATGGCTGCTGTAACCCTTGTCAATCAAAGAGGCGTGCTGGGTTTTGTCCACTTGCATTCTTCAGAGGAAGGGTTCCTGTGTCTTGTCTCTCCTTTTGCTTGCAAACACTTCAACAATGCATACACAAAAATTATTTTAAGAATCTGTATCTTATTTTGAAATTATTCTGTAATTAATTTTGATATCTATTCCAATATGGCATAATTTGCCTCTCAGTGAAGATCATAAAGTTCTTACACTTCAGTTTTATGCAAACAATTCATTTTTATCAGTGAATATTGGGGGTGAACAGAAGGAAGATTTGAGTTTCCTTTTTTCATTGTTTTTTGTTATCAGAGTCTTAACTTTTAGAATAAAATTATTAAAGTTCTTATTATTGCTCTTGTGAGTCTTTCTTGGATGTTTACATTTTGATAGTTTTCTTTGAAATAAAAGTAACCAATTCCTTTCTTCATCAAATCTACTATTGTCCAAAGGCTAATTAAAACATCATTTTGTAATGAGTTTTTAACTATGGCAAGGAACAATGATTTTAGACAAACAGAAGATGTTGTGCTGGGTGAATAACATGATCCCTGAGATATTTCAATTTAAATGAGCACCGTTGGAGACAGCTTGTGAAGTTGCCATTTACAGGAGAGCTATATATATATATATGCAATCCAGCAAATGTCAATTAGATTTTCAACTCATGTTACGGAAATGTGAACTATAACAATCCCTGTCCAGTTTCAACGTGAATTCTTATTCCTCTTGCAGTGGTGAAGTGTGAGTTCATTGTGGCAGCAAACCACACAGTCTGTCATGATACAATCAAATCTAACATTTGCAAATTGCTCTAAGTGACTAAGTAATTATTATAATTGTTTCTTCTAATGTCAGTTAAAAAGAAAAATCTTGTTTTAAAATGTGTTGTTAGGCCGGCGCCGTGGCTCAATAGGCTAATCCTCCACCTTGCGGCGCCGGCACACCGGGTTCTAGTCCCGGTTGGGGCGCCGGATTCTGTCCCGGTCGCCCCTCTTCCAGGCCAGCTCTCTGCTATGGCCAGGGAGTGCAGTGGAGGATGGCCCAGGTGCTTGGGCCCTGCACCCCATGGGAGACCAGGAAAAAGCACCTGGCTCCTGGCTCCTGCCAGGATCAGCGCGGTGCGCCGGCTGCAGCGGCGGCCATTGGAGGGTGAACCAACGGCAAAAGGAAGACCTTTCTCTCTGTCTCTCTCTCTCACTGTCCACTCTGCCTGTCAAAAAAAAAAAAAAAAAAAAAAAAAAAAAAAAATGTGTTGTTAAGTAAGAACTCCTTAAATACCTTGCTAATGCAATGCCTTCATAAAGATATTAATAAAACCCCTTACTGTTTTAGTATTATGTACAGAACATTTCTGTTTTAATTATTTTAATCATGGTCTTTTCTGACAAATTCTTGGAACCTTTTTACATTTATTAAAGTTAGGGGAGTTCAGTTTACTTCAGAATAAACCCAGAAAGATGAGTTTAAGAAGCTTTTAAATTTGTAAATGCATTATCTATAATATTTAACTTTTATTATATATGCATTGGTGATCACTTCAACAATATTTATTTTCATTACAGCACAAACGATGTAGTTTGCAATTTTAAAGTGGAAAACTCTGTCAAACCCCATGTAAATGCTTTTGGACAGTTATGCCATCGAATAACTGCCTCTTCATAAAGAAAAGCACTTGATTGTTTTCTAATTGGGTTAAAAAACCAAAAGCTAATTTCCCCAAATGGAACAAAGCAATAAGAGAAGATTAGTAAATTGTTATTTTTGTATAATTCTTACTTTACTTGTCACATTGCCAAAATTTTATTCTTAATACAGATATAAAAGGAAAAAATAAAAAATTAAACCATCATTTAAGTTAAACCACTTAAAATATCTAACAAATTTTTTACTAGAATTTATCAATTTCTTTTTTTACTTGTATCATTCATTTCTTTTTACATTTTCTGTCACTACAATAAACAAATTGCTATAGAGATCTGTAAACTAATCTCATTTTCCCCCCATAGAATATGTTTCTAGCAATTAGAATAACTCAGCTCCAATTAAAGAATGTTTAAAGTCATTTAACATACAATACATTATAGTTCTTGGTAGGAATTATAAATCCACCCTTAACAATACGGAGTGTTGCTTCCATAATCTTTGCTGTTTTAGCAACTAAAATTATAGTTTCTAATAAATACAAAATATCTTAGATTACTAGTGAATTTGACTATTTTAATAAGATTATGAAGCATTAGTGGTTGTCTTTGAGAATATAACTTGTCCATTCTCCATTTTTCTGTTGAGGTTTTTGCCTCTTAGATTTGAAAGTATTAGTTCCATTTAACAGTTTTCATTAATATTTCTTGTAAATGGTTTCCTAAAATTGTTTTCCATAATTTACCTAGAGTGTGCAGTCCTGAACCATTGCTGTCTCAGGAGAGTGACAAGTTTATTTTTTGGATGTGGACAGTGGAAGGGCTAAAGGCTCCTGCTAGTGACTGTTTTTTTTAAAAAACAAATGCTACCTTACTCTGTAATTGTGACAACTTTGAAAACTGTACATTACTGGAAATCTGCCAGCCATCTCCACCCTGAAGTTGACTGTAACCCCCTTCCCAGCCTTGAGTCTGTTCTGTACATGTCTGGGGAGGATGGGGCACCTGATTTGGACTTTTGGAGTCTGCTTCTGTGATGGACAAACACTCCACTTTTCTTGCCTGTGACAAACCACTTCATTCTACTGTTTCAGTTTCAAAACAAAAGGCAACATAATGTTGAAAAAAACCTTTAGGGGCTGGCATTGTGACATAGCAGTTAAGCCCCTAGTTTGAGATCTGGCTGCTCCACTTTTGATATAGCTCCTGTTAATGTGCCTGGGAAAGCAGCCGAAGATGGCCCAAGTGCTTGGGCCCCTGCTCCCATGTGGAAGACCTGGATGAACCTTAATCCTGGCTCTTGGTTTGGGTATGGCCTGGTTCTGGCCATTGTGGCCGTTTGAAGAGTGAACCAGTGCATGGAATATCTCTCTCTCTCTCTCCCCCTCTCCCCCTCTCCCTCTCTCTCTCTCTCTCTCTCTGTGTGTGTGTGTGTGTGTGTGTGTGTGTGTCTGTCTGTCTGTCTGTCTGTCTGTCTTTCTGTCTCTCCTCCTTTCTCTATAGCTCTGCCTTTAAGTAAACAAAAAATAAATATATTAAAAATTTGTTATGGATGCTTTGCCCATCCCATTGTCAGCAGGATTTCATCATTCCCTCCCTCAGTGTAGAACTTTCTCCTTGTGGATGACTGCATCTGTGTTCTGTCTTTCGAGCCACTGGGCACTGGGAACCCCTCATGTTCATGTGCAATGTCTGCTAACTTTGGACTCAGGCAGGTGTGAAGACAGCTTTGTAGGTTGAGGTATTTATTTTTCCAATTATACATCCTTAGAAGTTTGAAGAATTCTCTGTCTCACGCTTAAATTGTAGTTGTGGCTCATGGGTAGTTTCAATTTATTCTCAGAAATCTGTGTGAAGGACATATGTCGAGAGGCATGCTTAGGTAGCTGCTGCAGCGTAAGAACAAACTTCCTTTATACTTTTTCAGAGCAAAGAATTGTAAAGAAAGTTGCAAAGGCCATTTCTACAGGTCAATGACTAAGTTTAAACTGTGTCTTAAGAACAATTCGGTATCTTGAATAATTTGGCCTTTTTATTTCAAGGCTTAAAAACTACAACGTTAGAATTGGTTGGAGGGAAATCTGATAACTCCAATTGATAGAGACAGTTCTTCGTTAATACTCTTTCTCAGTCCTTGATCATGAATTCACCTCTTGGAAAAGCAAATTGATGGCATATTTCTTAAAGTAATAATTCCCACAGTCAAATGTAACTGAATAGTTGGTTTACAGTGCTTTGCCACCATCTCCCAACTTGTAATATTTAAACATTCAACTTTTGAATATGTTATGTATTTGGATATAGTTTCTAAACATATTCAGCAACCATTATCTTGGTTTCATTTTGTGTACTAAAAGGGATCTTCAGCTACAAATAATTTTCATAAATATAGTATTCACATCTGGTACAAATATAAGAAAGGATTTGCTACTACACAGAAACTTGATATTTTTCTTAAAAACTCACAATGGTAAGAATCTTCTGACAAAGAATAAACAGGCCGGCGCCGAGGCTCAACAGGCTAATCCTCTGCCTTGCAGCGCCGGCACACCGGGTTCTAGTCCCAGCTGGGGTGCCGGATTCTGTCTCGGTTACCCCTCTTCCAGGCCAGCTCTCTGCTGTGGCCAGGGAGTGCAGTGGAGGATGGCCCAAGTGCTTGGGCCCTGCACCCCATGGGAGACCAGGAGAAGCACCTGGCTCCTGCCTTCGATTCAGCGCGGTGTGCTGGCCGCGGTGGCCACTGGAGGGTGAAAGACCTTTCTCTCTGTCTCTCTCTCTCACTGTCCACTCTGCCTGTCAAAAAAAAAAAAAAAAGAATAAACAAACCAATAAGATGTGGAACCCAATATTTGACTATAGGGATTCTGCTTTAATTAAGAAATAATTTCAGAAAAGCCTTTCCAATGTCATCCTCATTTTCAATGGAAAAATGAATTCTGCATATTTTAGTAATTAAAAACTATAAATTTTATAAAATTACCAAAATTTGAAATAACTATATAAAATAAACCCTCACTAAAAGTGTCCCACAAATGTCAAAGGTTTGAGAATCACTGATAATAAATGGAAATTTTATTGGATTTCTTCTGTATGTTTATCCTATTTACAAATACTTTTTAATACCCAATCATTTCTTCTGAATGTGCTTTTGGATAGCTACTGTTTGAATTTGTCTCCATTCTAAAACTCACATTAACATTTAATTGCCATTTTGACAATATTAAGATATGGGGCATTTAAGTGGGATCTACTGCCATGACTGGAATTGGTGTAGTTATAAAAGGGCAAATTTGCTTCAGCTAGCATAATGTTCTCCAGTTCTATTCATTTTGCTTCCAATGACACACTTTCATTCTCTTTTAGGGCTGGATAATATTACATTGTGTATGCATACAATTTTTTTATTCATTCATTAGTTTATGGACACCTGTGTTGATCTTGGCCTCTCTCACTCTTGAATGTGATGGCACAATAAAAAAAGCCATCACCAGCTGCCAGTACCTTGGTATGGGATTTCCGAGCCTTCAGAATTGTGTGCCAATACATTTTTGTTCATTGTTCGCTTCCTGGTCAGTGATAGTATATTATAGTAGCATAAAATTGACAGAGAGATGGCTCATAGTATTTTGTGTTCTCCTATATATTAGTTGAGTCATTGCCTTCTATTATATTCTTATATTTTTCTGTTTGCTAGTAATATAGTATTTAATTATCATGGGTTTAATATAAATTTTCCTATAAGAAAACAGTAGTTTACCTTTCTCTTTCCTGATGTCTAGTTTTAAGCAAAGTTCTCATGGCTTTTTTTTGTTACCTTTTATTAGAGATTTTATTAAATATACCTGCAGATGCCCTGAATTTTTCCTTTAAAGAATATTTTGAGAGGGTTGAGCGATGCAGAGCAGTCGGTTAAGCTGCTGTTTGGATGTGCACATTCCATATCAGAGTGTTTGATCTGAGTCCTAGCTAATTTGTTCTTTTTTTTAAAAAAAGATTTTATTTATTTACTTGAAAGAGTTACAGAGAGAGGGAATGAGAGGCAGAAAGAGAGAGAGAGAGAGTCTTCTTCCATCCACTTGTTCCCTCCCCAGATGGCCGCAATGGCCGGAGCTGCGCCGATCCGAAGCCAGGAGCCAGGAGCCAGGAGCCAGGAGCTTCTACCGGGTCTCCCATTTGGTTGCAGGGACCCAAGGACTTGAGCCATCTTCTTCTGATTTCCCAGGCCACAGCAGAGAGCTAGATCGGAAGTGGGGCAGTCAGGACTTGAACAGGTGCCCATATGGGATGCCAGCACTGCAGGTGGCAGCTTTACCCACTATGCCACAGTGCCGGCCCCATCAATTATTGTAATTGTTTATTATTTTTAAAGATTTATTTATTTAAGAGAGAGAGAGAGAGAGAAACTGCCATCTGCTGATTCACTCACCAAACAGCTGCAACAGTCAGGTCTGGGCCAGGCTGAAGAAAGGAGCCAGAAACTCAACCTAGCTTGCACATGGGTGGCAGGGGCCCAAGCACTTGGATCATCCACAGCCTTCTCAGGTGCATTAGCAGGGAGACTGGATCAGAAGCAAATCAGCCAGAACTCAAACCAAAGCTTTGATATGGGGTGCAGCTGGCAAGGCTGTTTAACCCCCCTGTGCCACAATGCCTGCTCCTAGTATGTAATATTGTAAGTGTTCAAAACTCCCATTCACAAATCCATCTCCTCTAAGTATTGCATTATCCTATTATAGATTTGAAGTTTGGAACTAAGGATCCCAGCTCAGCCTGGCATCAATATAGATGGTTTTTTCACCTAAATCTAAAACCACTGATGGAAAATTCAACTCTGATGAAGCTCAGTGACTATTCATGGTTCTGTCTGTGCAGAGTGGTACTTGGACAAGTTCCGAATCATCTTTCCTGAGCTCCTTAGTGAGACTAGACATAGAATGATTGACAGTAGGAAAAATGGTCCCAAGACCTGAGCTTACCTTCTTACTGTATTTTCAAATTTTTATTATTTTAAATTGATCTGTACTACAGATTTCTCATATGTAAAATAAGGTGCATCGTGCCTTCTTCCCCAGGTTGTTTTGACGATACTATATGGTCTTGTAAATTATATAGCAGAGGGGTCACAGCACAGCGAGTTCTTCATAAATATTGATTATTTTTCCTTTCTGCTTCAGTCTACCTTTTGCTCTCACAATGGATTCCTACCCTGGGCAGGTCTATAAGTTCTCTCCTCATGAGGAAAACTATCCTGTTGATTTGAAAGTTCTTATGAGTCTTTGGATATGCTTGGTCATTATCACTAGTATATACTTGCTTCATTTCCATTAATATTTTATATTTTAAAATATTAACTTTGGTAAAACATTTTGCATTACTTCAATTCTTGTTCAAGATTACATATAATATTTTATAATATGGTTTATACCTTTTTAAGTTCATAAATGTTAAAAATGGTAATGTGTCATTACATTTTCAAATTATTATACTCAGTTATAATATATTCCTTCTAAGTTATTTATAATATTTAATCTTTTGCACGTGTTATAAGCATTAGGAGTAGAATCATACTACATTTTCACATTATCTTAATATCACAAGATGCTTCACTTGATATAAGTGGAATAATAGATATTGTCATTCATTCATTGAGGTTCCACTTAAACATCATTATTGCAATTCCATCATGTCTAAGTTGTGAAATTTTCCACTTGCTTAATTTTCCAAATGGATAAATATTTTAACATCATAAACATCAACAAATTAATAAGAAATTTATGAGAAAGAAGGTCATCTTTTTACCATTTTATTACCTTAAGACAAATCATGAACTTTTTACAAACTGTATACAGTGTTGATAAACTACAGTCATTTTAAATCCAAGAGGCATAACTTCTTAAAGTACTTTAACTGATTCACTTATACTTATAAAATATTGCACCTCATGCCTCATAGTTTTATTTTATGTGTATTACAGTAGCAATTTAGTCTGTTAATAATCTAGAACCAAGATTAATGTCCCACTTATAAAATTTGGACAGGAAAATTTTGAAAGGCCCTGAAGCACTATACCCCTTTTTGCTGGAGTCTTCAATTTTGACACTATCTTGTACTAATTAACTACTCAGGTAGTTGCTGTGGTTGTGTTCAGAAACCAAGCAAATAGATTATCCCATTTTAATAGAGAAGTGGTACATGTGATAGTTGCAGGCTTTTCAAAAACTCAGATGCTGTTACCCATTAGTTTATACAGCACAAAGTTGTTCCTTCCAAGATAGTTAGAAAATTAATCTGAAACCTTCAAATCAACCATATTTATAGACGATGGTGATAAGTGAAAAATAAATTTTCTTGGAGGTGCAAATATGAGGAAGTGATTTATAAAACTCTATTATAGGAAAGTCTAATGGTTACTAATTAGTCATTTAAAAATACTGGTATGATAGAAGGAATACTCACAGGAGTATCAAAAATCATAAATCCCTTTGAGGTTTCTATTGATTATATACCAAATTTATAGTCACATTATCTTATGAATGATTCGAGCTAGCTTTTATAAAACTTTATTTTAATGATTTATTTATTTATTTAAAAGGCAGAGTTACAGAGCAGCAGAAGCAAAGAGAGAATGTCTTCCATTTGCTGGTTCACTCCCTAACTGGCCAGAGCTGTACCTATATCAAGCCAGGTGCCAGGAGCTTCTTACAGGTCTCCCACATGTGTGCAGGAGCCCAAGGACTTGGGCCATCTTCTGCTGCTTTCCCAGGCCATAACAGAGAGCTGGAGAAGTGGAGTAGCCGGCATCCATATGAGATGCTGGCACTTCAGGAGGTGGCTTTACCTGCTATGCCACAGCACCAGCCAATATAAAATACTTTTAGGTAAATTGCTTTCTAACATATGCTGTATATTTTTAATAGGTAGTTTAGATAAATTCAAACAGAATTTTATATAATTGATTTTCTCTGATAAAGAATAAACTTTAATAAACTTCAGCAAAAGTTTTACCCTTCAGAGTTGTTTCCGAACACTACTAAACCAGATTTTTATAAAAAGAGAATTAAGGGTAAATATAAAAGTTAAATTCCGCATGAATCAGATCCTGTGGTATGAATCTTTCTGTGTCTGATTGAATAATGATCTCCAGTTGTATCCATGTTGTCACAAATGACAAGATTCATTTTTTTATAATGGTGATGATATTCTACTGTGTATTTGTACCATGTTTCTTTATCCATTCAAAGTTGATGGATACTGTGATTTCCACTTCTTAGATATCATGAATAATGATGCAGTAACCATGGCAGTGAAGTTGTCACTTAGCCAGTCTTATTTCATTTCTTTAATACAGATATTCAGTTGTGAAACCAAAGCAAAGTTAAACAAAATTATAATAAAAGGTAAGTCATTATGCTGGCAGCAAAGAATTACTAATATATTTCCTAAAAGTTGGTTAATATGTTTTGATAAAGTGAAAGAATGACCTTGTCAGGATAGCACATTATGTTTACAATAGAGCAGTGATGAAAAGAAATATGTTTGTTCTGGTGAGAGTAAAAGCAAGTGAAATATTTGTATTTATGAGTGGCATAAACCACAGTGATAAGAATTTGTATGCCAACCAATGTTATTTTGTTTAATTCTTAATAACTGTGTGAGGTAGGTTCTATATTATCCCTCTTATAAATCCGAATTCCATATATATTCCTTTATAATTTATTTGAGAGGAAGAGAGAGAGAGAGAGAGAGAGAGAGAACCCATTTCCTGGTTCTCTCTCCAAATACTGACTACATCCAGGGCAGGTCCAGGTTAAAGCTAGGATCTGGGTTCTCAATCAATGTTTCCAGAAGGGATGCAGAAAATACAACTACTTAAGCCATCACGTGCTGCCTGTAAGGGCTACATTAGTAGGAAGATGGAGTCAAGAGCTACAGCTGAGAATCAAACCCAGGCACTCTGATGTGCAACATGGGCAATTTAACTGGCATGTATGCATCTGCCTCACACAGAAATTTAATTAAAATATTTTAGACTTTGTATGAATATTAGTGAATTTAGCACCTAAGTTTATATGTGTATCTATTTTTAAAAGATTTACTTATTTATTTGAAAAGTGGAGCTACAGAGAGGGAGGAGAGACAGAGAAAGGGAAGCCTTCCATCTGCTGATTCACTACTCAAATGGTCACAATGGCCAGGGCTGAGCTAGACCAAAGCAGGAACCAGGAGCCAGGATCTTCATCCAGGTTTCCCACATGGGTTCAGGGGCCCAAGCACTTGGGCCATCTTCTTCTGCTTTTCCAGGTACTTTAGCAGGGAGCTGCATCAGATGGAAGTGGAGAAGCTTCTTTGGAGAAGAGATATGGAATACAATAAGCCATTTGAGGCCCCATGAGCTGACCTTGATTCAGAGATTCATATCAAGTGTACAAAGCATACAAATGGTTGGCATGTGTAGTTCACCAATAATATGCATGTGTGCTTAAGAAGCTGGGGGTAACAGCTGAAGTTTGAGATTAGTCACTGATAATTTCCCCTTCACTGACTTGGAGATGGAAACGACATGATGCCAGAAGCTGAAGTATAGAACATGGAAGCAGGATTCGGTGAGGAAAGTACTGGAAGAGCCTCATGTGGCCAGGCTGTCAGTTTGAATGCAAATGTCATAATAGAAGGTTCTGAACTGAAGATAAAAGTGTTATTATAGTCTGCAAGCCAGATTTATGCATTATGTCTTTTGTAAGTAAAGGTTTATTGGAACAAAGTCACACTTGTTAGTTTATGTATTATCTGTGGCAGCTTTCACTCCATACAGCAGAATCTGGTACATATAACTCTGTAGGGACGGTGATTGTCTCACACAGCCAAAAGTACTTTTAATCTAGCTTTCTCATAAAATGCTTGGGAAACCCTGGCATTGATCTACAGTGGTTCAACTTTTGGGTGTGGATAAATTACTGAGTGGACAGATGTGATATGAAGAGAATTGGCTGACCACAGACATTTAAAGTGAATGGAGGAGAAAGAAACAAAGAAAATAGACTGAAAGTCACAAACAGTGAATATAAATAAATCCATTGTTTTAAAATCTACATTTATTCATGTATTTCCCCAACTATATTTCTCTAGTTATCAAATAAGCAGGCTAGGGAGGGATTATTCCTTTTCTTTTATCTCCCATGCTATGTTCATTTATTTTCTTTTTCTACAATCTTCTTTCAAGAAAGAAGGTATTTGTTGGAAGAAATAAAAAAGATGATTCTAGAATAGTATTCTCTCAGAAGATGTGAAAGATATGAAAGCCCCTCTGGGATCCAGAGCCCATTTGGTGCCTTACCTAACTGCATGTCCTGCAGGTATGGATCAATCACACGTTCTGTTTTGCTTCCACATTTCTTTTATCCTTAGCTATTTCCCTTTTATTTAGTTCCTGTGAGTTTTTCCCCAGATAGATACAAAGAGCACAGCATTTTGCCTAGGAAATAATATCTTGTTTCCTTTGCCAGGAGCTGTGTTGTTGCAACAGTAATATAAATGTGCAGCCTACATTAGATACCCAACCAACTTGTCACTTGTTTGAAAAGGAGCCCTCTATTTGACTAGAAGAGACAGGGGCCAAATGAGCCTGCTTCTTTCCTATGTCAGCCAGCAGTGCAATTACTGGAACGGGGGCTACGGAAGGACAAAGCAGTCACTCACCCATACACACAGGTGCTGTGTCCTTGAAATAGTTGATTGTACTTGGGACCCCGTCTTGGCCTCTTAACCATATGCTGCAACCTGGGATTTCATAAATGACGGTAATTCATTGGTCATTTGTTGAGGCCTCTGAGCACAATTTTTGAAAGGATGGTTCCTTTTTCTTGATGTCCCCTGATAAAATTTCATGGTTTCTATAATCTTTAGAATTCATAATCTTTAGGTAATGCACTTTGTAGAAACAGCAGGAAAGTAAGAATTTGCAAACCTCCTTTTCTTCACTGATGAGTTTAAAAATGCCATCATTTACTTCAAGTGTTGAAAATGGAACTTTCTCCATATTCAAGCAGTGGTGTTCTCTTTTCATGCTGAAAAGCAATGAATTGTCAAAAATGGACATCTTGCCATGAATAAAGATGACAACTGAGTAAGTGACTTGGAAATATGCTTGACAAGAGAGATATAGCTTGGATATAGATTTTATATAAAGTTCTATCACCAACTTAAGAGATCAAAAAAGCCTAGTTTCAGTGAGTAATCAGCCGATATGTGGACAGGGGCTCCCCGAATCTTCTTATCATCTCCCATTATTCACAGTAGTTTTTCTGTGTGTATGATTCAGTTTGGGCCTATTTAGGTCCTGCTTCAAGTAGCAAAACCTCAGACTCCCTTTACAAAACACCAATAGCACTGAAGAAAGAGTTGAAGACTGCTTTTGAAGTCCTGTAACCTTTAGTACTGGAGTTAAGTGTCCTGTTTGGGTCTCACTGATATGCTATTCCAGAGACACTCACTGGACCCTGAAGGCTAATTCTGGGATGTGAGAATGGAAGGGAAGTTATGAAGGAAGTCTTTTATGTTTACAATTAAGGAGGCATCAATGGCAAACTTCCTGCTTCTGAATTTCCTTATCCTTAAAAGTTAATGGATCAATTAAATAACATGGTGAGGAACTCCAGACAATGAGTAACAACCCCGTGGCACACATTATCATCTTATAACATATCATTAATATTTGCAAGATGTAAAAATACTGACCTTTCTGTTGTTGAGATGGATGTAGCCATTGCCTCATAACATTTTTTTAATTTTCCATTTTCTTGGTCTATCCTCTTTACTTATTAAAAAGTTATCTATGAACAAATGTAGAGAGGAAATGGAAGACACTGGAAAACCACATTTCCAAGCACAACAGTGATTTGTGATCACCACAACAGTTGCTGGCTGGAAATCCAATCCTGGGTGATAAAAATAAGAAGAGAGCCCTCCTCCCACAGTGATGACAGAGGGCATGTGTCAATTTGGGTAATGGTTCTTCTCACATACTTTTTTTTTCCCCTCTGTGAGCACTAGAGTACAATGTCTACAACAGGAAAACCAACCCTCATCTCCTCCACGTATTTTTAATGTGCCAGTGCTATTAATTTTTGGCTGTTATAAAAGTATTTCTTCCAAGTTTATTCTCTCATTGTTCTCTCATTGTTCTCTCTTTCTTTGAATAAAATTTATTTATTTTCAAAATTTTATTTAATTTTCATTTATTTGAAAGAGAGAGAGAGAGAGAGAGCATACTTCATTCACTGGTTCACTTACCAAATGCCTACAACTTTGGCTGAGCCAGATATAAACCAGAAGCCCAGAATTCAATGTAGGTTTCCCTTGTTAGCTTATCATCTGTTGCCTTCCAGGGTATGCATTAGCAGAAAACTGGAATCAAAAGCATAGCTGGAATTCAAACCCTGGCACTTTGATATGGAACATGGGTTCCTCAAGCAATGTCTTTACCACTGAACCAAATGCCTGCCCTGACTTTATTCATTACTCAGCATACTCTTTGCATATAAGAGTTACCTGCTTTTTTCACTCAACAACTAAAAGTTCCTAACACACTTTATAGTGTTCAAAAATATTTATCAAAATCATTAATAAATATAAACTGGGTTAAATTTAATGGCACAATATGAAAAAAATATTGGCTTTGGGAGTAGAACTGAGTTTGTATTTTGGCTCTATAGCTGAATGTTTGCATAGCCTTGATGAAGTTATTTAAGACTTCAGAGTCTTGTTTGACATCAATGTAGGATATTAGTACTCACTATTTACAATTGAATGATATAGCATGCATTCAAAGCCTCTAGCACCTAATAGTTCCTTTTAAGACTTATTTCTTTTCCCTTCTGTCTAGACACATTTCCTGAGTGAGGAGAGATCCTTTCCTATGAATAATGCTACAGCAGAGATTCTACAAAATATTATTTACAAAATATATGTTCCATTTCTTTGGAATGGCACCTTTTGTGAAATCAAGGTGATTCTGTCCAGTGTTTTGTCTTTTATTTTTTTTTTCTTTTTATTGCTGCTATAGCTTTACAGTGAGAAGATTGAGTCTATGAGGGTCTATAGGCTGTTACCTGTTCTTTGTGTGCAAAAACGTAAGCACTAAATGCTCCAGATGGTACCACAGATGCGGAAAGGTTAAGAGATGTAATCAATTGTCATACCAGGGAGGCACTCAATGTGATTTCGAGTTTATTGTGAGTCCCTACTGACTGAATTAGAATGTCATGTTCTGTGACAGACTAGTAATAGATTAGATGCTTGCTCCTCTCTGCTCTTCCGGATAAATAAAGGGGAAATGCAGTTGTGAACAGCCTCACTCCGTGGCTAGGGTGTCCCTGGTTGTTGAATACTGTGCGTTCATAGTCTTTATCTTGCTGTTCAAGTTATTTAGGTTCCCTCCACAATGTCTGATCTATTAGTTGAGAAAATAAGTATCAAAAATGTCAGCAAATCTTGTGAATAGAAATAAATGAAGAGAAGGAGAAGGTTCCAATTATGAAACAGCAAATTCAAAGTTTGCCTTTAGTTTCAGCAGGAAAATGATACCCGGGGAGATAGTGCCTGCTAATTGGGTTTGTGATGGTCACTTGCTAATAGGGTTCTTCTTACTTAAATTTGAGAATCCGTAATTTGAGAAAGGTAGATTTTAAAAAGTTATGTTCACAAGTAAGAAAGAATAGCATATATTATGTAGGCATGTTAATTACCTTAAACCATCTAAAATGTTCTAAAAACTATTAATTTTTTAAAGAAATACAGATTATGTAATTTCCTTCTTAATGGCTGTTACTTTTAACCATGTAATAGTATTAATCCATCATGATATGGTGGCTTGGTCATTCAATGGTATTAGAAAAAACATGAGAAAAATGGTTAGTGAGACCATGATACATTATTGTTCTTACAAATACATAAGAGATAACTTCATCTTTAAAATTTAAAAATTGATTTTATTAAGTGTTTGATAACACACTGTAGCAACTGAAAGTAATAGCACACTGTAGCAACTGAAAGTAAAAATTCTGGACTAGAAATATCATCAGCCTTCAATATGGCACCGTGCTTCCTGAACAATTGGATTTATCTACAATGTTCAAAGTTGATGAACTCTTGCAAATTATACATTTAACATACTATTAAGTGAGTTCATAGAGAAATAAATTAATTGGTTACTCATTGGTGACTTTAGCTGATATTGTTTGTTGGTAATGTGTTAAAAATTCCTAGATAAACTTAAAAACATGTGTAAAGCAGCTTGGAAGATTATTTATAATTATTGAATTAAGAGGTAGGTACATACGGTTTTCAATCACAATTCCTTTAGAATACCAGTACCAATAAAAATTTACAAAGCCTCAAAGTGAAAAGGCATGAGGACTTATTATTGTCTTCCTTGATTTTCTTGAATCTATGGAATATATTTTCATTTTTTAGTCCTAGTTCTGTTTTTAAATAACTCTGTTCTGCTCCATGAGAGACATTTCAGTTCTAAATGTATGCAACCAAATTATCTCTTAACCCTCATTTTCAAACTGCAGTTCAATCAGTATACTCCAGATGGCACACAATGATGATAAAATTATGCATATGTTACATTGAGGGATTGAATATGCAAACAGAAGGAGCTGGTTAACTAAGGCTTTCAAATTGCCTCCAGGACTTCACTGTTCTCTTACATGATGATAAAAAAAAAAAAAAAAAAAAAAAAACACACACACACACACAGACAATGTTTTGCTTGGTTTTAGGGTTTGACATTTTTAAATATGGCAAATGAAATGCAATTATAATACATAGTAGTCCACACGAAATTTTGCCAATGTCAATATAAAAGCAAATGTTTTCCTAACAAGTCAGTACATAAGGGATGTGTTTTTACCTAAATTTATTACCAGTTTTACTCAGATTTTACCAGACTCATGAGAAAATAAAAGCATGTGGAGGACCCTCTGAAAATGCATATTTTTCATACTAATAGGCATATTTTTCTTTAAATGCATAACTGGGGAATAAGGTCATCTACCTTTGTTTGCACAATGTTAGTAAAATATCATAATATTGGCTGCAATATATAGAGCAAATATCAAAGAAGGAAAATCGCTTAGCTCTAATTACCAAATAATTCTCAGCTATTCCACTATTGAACAAGCTCTTTATAGCTTCATAGTTCTTTAGTGTGAAAGCTACCAAATGGATCCTTAACTTTGGATACAAGCGTAATTAAAGAAGTGAAATATTTGCCAATTTATTATACTACTGTCCTCATTAAACTATTATCAATTATACTATTGTCATACTATTTACTCAATTCAAATGACAATTCATAGTTTTAGTATAGCCATATTAATATAATTTAAATACTATCATAATTTTAAGGATTAAAGGAAATTGATGGAGGTTTAATAGTCAGGTCTTCTATGTGAATTTTAGTATATGATTTTATTAGTGCTAGTCTTAAGAGTAAAAATAGGAATATTTGTGTGTTTGTATATATATATACCTCTCAAAATCTACTTAAATATTTTGTTTTTAGAATTCCCCAATTTACATCACTTTAAGAATGTGTTGAGGCTGGCTTTGTGGTGTAAAGGGTTAAGCCCCTGCCTGCAATCCCTACATCCAGGATGTGCACTGGTTCCAATCTTGGCTGCTCTACTTCCTAGTCCAGCTCCTGCTAATGCATCCGGGAAAGCAATAGAAGAAGGTCCAAATTTTTGGGCCCATACACCCATGTGGGAGACCCAGCTGAAGCTTCTGTCTCCTGACTTTCCTGGCCCAGCCTCATTGCTGCATCCCTTTGGGTACTGAACCAGTGGGTGGAAGATCTCTCTTTCTATCTCTCTTTCTCTGTAAAATTGCTTTTCAAATAAATAAAAATATTGGTTTAAAAGTACCATCAATAATTTACACAAATTCCTCTTAAGCAGTAGAAATATATATATTTTTCTATATATTATATATATATATTTCTATATATATATATTTCTCTATATATATTTCTATACACAAATTCCTCTTAAGCAGTAGAAATATATATATTTTTCTATATATATATTATATATATATATTTCTATATATATATATTTCTACTGCTTAAGAGGAATTTGTGTAAATTATTGATGGTACTTTTAAACCAATATTTTTATTTATTTGAAAAGCAATTTTACAGAGAAAGAGAGATAGAAAGAGAGATCTTCCACCCACTGGTTCAGTACCCAAAGGGATGCAGCAATGAGGCTGGGCCAGGAAAGTCAGGAGACAGAAGCTTCAGCTGGGTCTCCCACATGGGTGTATGGGCCCAAAAATTTGGACCTTCTTCTATTGCTTTCCCGGATGCATTAGCAGGAGCTGGACTAGGAAGTAGAGCAGCCAAGATTGGAACCAGTGCACATCCTGGATGTAGGGATTGCAGGCAGGGGCTTAACCCTTTACACCACAAAGCCAGCCTCAACACATTCTTAAAGTGATGTAAATTGGGGAATTCTTTTATTCATGTGGGAAACTGGGTGTTTATTTTTTCCCTATAGCTGCATGCATTGATTTTGATGAACACTCCATGCTAACTGAATTTCCAAAATAGAATAATTCAGAATGAATACTAATTGAGCCCTTCAGTTCTGCTCAAAACTTAAAATGATCATTCTCCCATTTAAAGCAGACAAGTCATGTTGCTCTATAGTATACTGCTTGTCATTTTAGTTTTTCTGTGGTGGTTGTTTCCAGTGAGCTGGGCTGGAATATAAAACTTCCTTTTCTGCTCTGCTCTCTCTTGCTGTGCTGGGCACATTTAGGGTTCTGTTTGAAATGGGCAAAAAGAAAAAGCAATTCTGTTGTTTAGAAAAAATAACTTGTAAGCTGGTGTGGGTGCCTGACCATTCTTCACTTTGTAAAAAAAAAATGTGCTATCTGCCAGGCTTTGAATCTCTGGCAACTGCCTTACTGAAACTCAGCTTAAATGTACTGTCGTGCATAAACAATCAAATGTTAGACATAATAAAACTCTTGTCTTCCGACTGCATTTCTTACAGCAAACACATCTGACTGGATACATTGTTCCTTGTATATGGAGTTGTATCTGTCAGAAACTAATTTTAAGTGTCATGTAAAAACAAAACAGATAATAGAACTTTAACATGGTAAAATATTGCTTTTAATATTAAAAGTAGACTTCTAGCATTTGAGAAAATGTAGCTATTATGGTGTGTGCAGAGTGAGGAAGCCAAAAGCCCCGGTGTTGAGAGCTAAGGCATGGCAGGGCAATTATTTTCAAACAGGAGCTGTCTTGTTACAAAAATTGTCTGAACACATGTGTGGGTTCTCATGATCAATTTGCTTGATGGAGAGTAAGTTTAAATGTTCTTAAGCAGCAAATGTACTACTCTCACCAAAAGAATACATTTTTTACTGGCTGTACCATGGTAGAGTGATTTTTAGGCCTGCTCCCACTTATTCAATCAAGTTTTGTGTCCTATGTATTTGTCCTCTCACATTCAAGACGTTAAAGGTTAATTATCTGTAGATATCTTTTAGGATCTGCTGGGGACTGGTTCCATGTCCCTTCTACTCCCACACAAAAATCTGGAGCTACTCAAGTCCCTTCTGTTAAATGGTGTAGTATTTACATGTAAGTTATGTATATCTAAAGTCATTTCCTGATTACTTATAATACAAAATATAAAATAAATACCATGTGGCTAGTTGTCATGCTGTATTGTGTAGGGTATGGTGAAGAAATAGTTTGTATATGTTTGATACAGATGTAGTTCTTTTCCCCAAATATTTTCTTTCTGAGTGGTTGAATCCACAGATGTGGAACCCATGGTTACAGAGGGCTAAGTTTTATTTTTAGAAATCCATTGATTATTATTTTAAAACATTTCTACTGATGAATTGTTATCACATGTTTTAATCAGTATGTGAGTTCCTTGTTGGATATGATTCAGGAAATGATAGCTCTGAATACAACCATTCTGAAAGCTTTTCTTTTCCTAGGTCCTTCCTGCCCTCATTTCCTCCATCCCTTTCTGTTCCCCACTCCCTTGTTTTTTCCATAATATTTTCCAAGGACTATGATACTGAATAAAATGCTATTCCTGAAACAGGTCAAATTTGATTATGGAAATTATATAAACCGACATTTTTAGATGACTGGCAAGAGCCAATGACTTCCCATTTGATATAATCGATTGGAATAATATACTTCTCATGAAGCTACTTCATCTTCATTTGGTGTTCAATGGCAGCACGCTAGCAATGTCTTACAATGCTGGAAGAGAAACAGACCAAAATGGATTTGCTGCAAGGATGTTTCAGAGCCTCCAGCTTGACACTTTAATAAATCCCTGTGGGTCTATTTGACGATTAAGGAGTTCTACCTTAGTTGTTGACAGTAGAACATAAGCCTTAACAACAGGTGATACTACAGTAGAAAAAAGCATGACAGGTGATTCTAGTGATGTATATTGATGGTCTAATTCAGAAAAGTTATACAAAACACTTGGGGCTTATTCTGCCATTCTATATGAGAAAGGAGGTTAATGAGTAAGCATTTAAAAGAAATGTGGGGCTGGCGCTGTGGCACAGTAGGCTAAACCTCCATCTGCAGTGACTGCATCATATATGAGCACCGATTTGACTCCCAGCTGCTTCTCTTCCAATCCTGCTCTCTGCTTATGGCTTGAGAAAGCAGTGGAAGATGGCACAAGTGCTTTGGCCCCTACAACCACACGGAAGACCCAAAAGAAGATCCTGGCTCCTGGCTTCAGATTGGTCCATCTCCAGTCATTGTGGCCATTTGGGGAGTAAACCAGTGGAAGGAGGACATTTCTCTCTGTCTCTCCCTCTCTCTGCATGTGACTCTGCCTCTCAAATAAATAAACAAAATCTTTTAAAATATAATTAAAAGAAATATTGTTCATGAAAGAGATTCTTTGAATGAATTAAAATTTTTGAGTTGGTTATCAGTTAAAATAGAGAATATACAGTTAAATTTCAGTGTCATCTAAATAATAAAAACATTTTATTATATTGTAAGTATTCCTTGGATCATACTTATGCTAAAATAATAATTGTTTAAGACCTTGAATACGAAACATTATATCTATCAGAATTATCCTATTGAAGTGAAGGAGAAATAAAGTATTTCCCAGATAAGCAAAAACTGAGAGAACTTACCACCACCTGACCAGCTTTACAAAAAATTCTAAAGGGATTCCTATATTAGAAGTAAACATCATGGAAACAGATGACACTACCAAATTCACTAACAGAGAAGGTATAATAAGCACACAATCAACAAAATGAGAGGTGTTAGTAGTTATCTAGCAACATGAATGGGATATCTATGAATATGAATGAAAATAGACAATTCTTTTGTCAAAATATTTTGATTGGCTGAATGGATACAAAGCCATGACTTCAATATAAGCTGCCTACAAGAAATTAATTTCACAAAAAAAGATTTGAATAGACTGAAAGTGAAGGGCTAGAAAAGGATATAACAGGCAAACGGAAACCCAAAACGAGCAGGAGTAGCTATATTCATATCAGATAAAACAAACTCTCAACCAAAACTGTTAAAAGAGGCAAAGAATGTCATTATACACTATAAAAGGATCACTTCAGCAAGAAGGTATAACAAAAATGTATATATAAGCACTCAGTACAAGACCAACCAAATATATACAGCAAACACTGCTACTCCTAAAGGATGAAATAGACTCTAATATAATAATAGTGGGGAACTTCAACAACACACACACTTCAATGGACAGTTTATCCAGGCAGAAAGCCAACAAAGATATATCATATTTGAAACATATTATTGAGCAGATGGACCTAACAAACATTTACAGGATATTTCAACCAACAAATACAGAGTATACATTCTTCTTATCAGCACAGAAAATATTTTCAAAGATAGCCTATATATTGGGCCACAAATCAAGTCTCAAAAATTTGAAATGACTGAAATCATATCAAGTATTTTATTAAAACTTAAGGGAAAGAAGTTGGAAATCAACAATAAGAACAATAGAACATGTATAAATACAGGGAAGTTAAACAATATTCTACTGAATGACCAATAGGATATTGAAGAAGTTAAAAAGAAAATCAATACCTTTCCTGAGAAATCAAAACAGAAACATAACATCAAAATCTGTGGGATACAGCAAAATCAGTTTTAAGAAGGAATTTACAGCATTAAATGCTTATATGAAAAAAAAAAAAGAGAAATGTCTCACTTAAACTAACAATGCATCTTGAAGACTTAGAAAAACAAGAACAAACCAAGCCTATAATCAGCAGGAGGCAAGAAATACAACGATTAGAGCAGAAATAAAATAAAGTTAAAAAAAAAAAACATAAAAAGATCAAGAAAGCTAGAATCATCCTAAAGTAGATAAACAAGATTGACAAACCTTAAGCCAGACTAACAAAGAAAAAGGAGAATAATTTCAAATAAATAAAATTAGAAATGAAAAATAAGGCATTACTACCAACACTACTGAACTACAAATGACCATAAGAAACTATTATGAACAGCTATATGCTTACCAACTGGAAAACCTTGAAGAAATGAATAAATTCCTAGATACATATAACCTACCAAGATTCAATCAAGAAAATATATAAAATCTAAATAGATGCATAACAAGCAATGAGGTTAAAGCAGTAATTAAAAGTCTCCCATTAAGTAAAAGTGCAGAACCAGATAGTTTTACTTCAGAATTCTATGAAACATTTAAAGAGTTAACTAACTCTAGTACTTTTCGAACTGTTTCAAAATATTGAACAGGATAGAACTCTGAGAAACTTTTTATGGGGCCATCATAACTCTGAGACTAAAATTGAACAATACAATACAAAAAGAAAACTAGATTTATATTCTTGGTGAGCAAAAATGCAAAAATTCCCAATATAATACTAGAAAACCAAATTCAAATCCACATCAAAAAGAGCACAATCATGTGTGATATATTCCAGAGATGCATGGGTGGTTTAACATTCACAAATCAATAAATGTCAAATCACATCAACACAATGAAAAACAAAAACCATACTGTCACTTCTATAGGCACAGAGAAAGCATTTCATAACATTCAACATCTTGCATGATAAAAAATCCTCTGCACATTAAGTGTACAAGGAACATACCTCAAAATTATAAAGGCTATATATAACAAAACAACACCTAATAGCATACTGAACAGGGGTAAAGCTGAAAGCGTTTCCCATTAGATCTACACAAGACAAGATTTTCCTCTTTCACCACTCCTATTTAATTTAACATTAGAAGTATTAGCAAGATCAATCAGGAAGGGGTGAGATATAAACAGCATCATAAATTAGAAAGGAGGAAGTTATACTACCCATGTTTGTGTTACCATGAAGTTGTAATGGAAAAACTGAAACACTTCAACAAAAAGCAGTCAGAACTGATAAACTAATTTTGTAAAGTTTCAGGTTACAAAATAAGCATACAAAAAACAGTAACTTCTTTATATTGTAATAATGAATTGCCAAAATATAAATCAAAACAGAAATCGCATTAATGCCAGCCAAAAAAGTCAAATATTTAAGAATAAATTTAACCAAAGAAGTTAAAGAGCTCACAAAGAAAGTTATAAAATGTTGGTGAAAAAAATCATCAATGAAACAAAAAAATGGTGAGATGTCCCTTGCTCATGGATTGGATGAAATAATGTAAGTAAAACTTCTTACTACCTAAAGCAATCTACAGATTCCAAGCAATCCTTATCAAAATAATCAAAATATCAGGGCTGGCATTGAGTGTAATGGCTTAAGCCACTGCCTGCAGTGCTGCCATCCCATATGGGTGCCGGTTCAAGTCCTGGCTGCTTCATTTCTGACCTGGTTCCTTGCTAATGCTCCAGGCAAAAGCAATAGAAGGTGGCTCAAGTACTTGGACCCTTGCCACCCATTTGGAGACTTGATGAAGGTCCTGGTTACTGGCTTCAGCCTGGCTCAGCGATCAGTGGAACAGAATAGATGGCCTGTAAATTATCCACAAACCTACAGCCAACAGATTTTTGACAAATTCCTCAGACATTGGTGAAAGGATAATCTCTTTAATAAATGGTGATGGCAAAACTGGATTATACACATAGAAAAATGAAATTGGATTTTTACCTCTACCTTATAGAAAGATCAACTGAAGAGGGATTAAATACCTAAATTTAAGACTTGATACTATACAGCTGATGGAAGAGAATGTAGGGGAAAACCTTCAAGGTATTGGTGTAAGTGATGACTTCTTGGGTAAGACTCCCAAAATGCAATAGACAAAAGCAAAACTAGACAAGTGGGATTATATCAAACTCAGAAGCTTCTGCACAGCAAAGCAAAAATTAATAGAATGAAGAGCTAGCCAACAGCGGTATTTACAAGTTACCTATCCTAACAAAAGATTCATATCCAGAATGTATCCACAACTCAAACACTCAACAACAACAAAAAACCCACCAATCCAGTAAGGAAATGAGCAAAATTCCTGAGTAGATAGTTCTCAGAAGAACATAAATGGCCAATGAATTTATACAAAATGCTCAACATCATTAGCTATCAGGGAAATCCAAACCAAAACCACAATGAGATATCACTTCATCCCATTACAATGACTTTTATCCACAAGACAGAAAGTAACAAATGATGGCAAGAATGTGGAGAAAGGGGAACTCTTTTTTTTTTTTTTAACTTTTATTTAATGAATATAAATTTCCAAAGTACAGCTTATGGATTACAATGGCTTCCCCCCCATATCGTCTCTCCCACCCGCATCCCTCCCCTTTCCCACTCCCTCTCCCCTTCCATTCACATGAGGATTCATTTTCGATTCTTTTTATCTACAGAAGATGAGTTTAGCATACATTAAGTAAAGATTTCAACAGTTTGCTCCCACACAAAGTGAAAAATAATAGGTGATTTTTTAAATGATGATGAAATCAGATCAGACCTATTGTCATGTTTAATCCCAGTGAGAGTCAAGTTGGGAATTGATAATTTCTTCTTCTTCTTCTTTTTTTTTTTTTTTTTTTTTTTTACAGAAGATCAGTTTAGTATACATTAAGTAAAGATTTCAACAGTTTGCACCCCCATAGAAACACAAAGCGAAATATACTGTTTGAGTACTCATTATAGCATTAAGTCTCAATGTACAGCACATTAAGGACAGAGATCCTACATGAGGAGTAAGTGCACAGTGACTCCTGTTGTTGACTTTACAAATTGACACTCGAGAAAGGGGAACTCTTATTCATTGTTGGTGAGAATGTAAATTCACGCCGCCACTATGGAAAATGTTATGGAGATTTCTTAAAAAACTAGAAATAGGCATATCATATGATTCAGCAGTCCTACAACAGGGTACAAACTCAAAATAGATGAAAACAATGTAACAAGTTAGGTACCTGTATCACTGTGTTTATAGCAGGGCTGTTCATAATAGTCAAAATATACAATGAAACAAAGTGTCAATCATCGGATGAATGGATAAGGAAAATGTGATGTCTCTATCCATATCTATCTATAAATACACACACCCAATGGAAATTATTCAGATATAAAAAATGAAATTCTACCATTCGCATCAAAATAGATGAAATTAGAGGACATAATGTTGAATGAAATAAGCCAGACACAAAGACAAATGCTGCATGTTCTCCCAAAATGCAGCATCACTGCAAATACAGTTTTATCAAATTTTGTTCCTTATCTTCGATGAACCAATAGTTAAGAATGATCTACTATTATAGCTTTAATGATCTAAACTTATTTTAAAATTTACTGTATTTGAATGAAATGGACATCTTTACATTTGATTACTATTTATGGCCCCTGCCTATAATCTTATTGAACTATGATCTTTTTACTTTTTACTTGTGCTCTTTCAATGGAGCATTAAGTATTTAATTATAATATAAACCTGAAATATTATCTCAAAAACTTAAAGTAAGGAAGAAAGGCAAGCAAAATGGGAAGATAGAAGGAAGGAAGAAAAAGAAAAGAAAAAGGAAGAAAGAAAAAAGGAAGAAAGGAAGCAAGGAAAGAAGGAAGAAAAGGAGAGATGGGGGGAGGGGAAGGAGGAAGGGAAGTATCATTATATTCTTAGAATTGTATCTATGAACTACATGGAATCTGTTCTCTTTGTATTAATATCACATTACATGAGAATTGATGAACATTGTGTTGTAGTCATTATCATGTATTTGCTGTGTCCCTGAAAATCAAATTATCAATGCCTTAAAAAATAAAAAAAAAGAATTTAAAAAGGCGCATGATTTATCTGAAAATCAAATTGAATGGATGTCACTTTTTTTTTTTTTTTTTTTTTTTTTTTTTTTTTTTTTTGCTTGACTGCAGAAACCCTAATATACAGACAACTCTGTTGTGATAGTTGAGCGAACTCCAGCCTGGTCCTGGGCTTTCCATTCCTAAGTTCTATTCCTCAATATACAGTCTTGTTGACATTGGAAAAGGGGAATTGGGGCCATGCATTATTATTTCTAAGAGGGATAGCTTGTGTTTCTGTATTGCGGAGCTTCTGTGTATAGGATTTAGAGAAGGAGGACAGTATTGACAACATGAAGCAATAGCACTTGACTTCATGAACCGCCATGGCCATTAAAATAATATATGCATGTTCCTTCCTCAAATATTTGCTCCATGCAAAGCAGTGTGCACTTAACTAAGGAGGTAGTGTGGGTTGGAGTTTGAATACATAGTGAAGAAATTAATAATAGCAAGGTTCCTAACTGATCCATTTTTTTGGAAATAGTGTATTATCTTCCCAAAATTCCCATAAAGCCATTTTTCCTTAGGGGGAAAGGGAAGGCAATTCCAATATGATGTTGCCATTTCTCTTGGGGACCATATCAGGTAAAATTTCTTTTACTAGACTTTGTGCTGTTTCCTTTGTGTTTAAGAACTTGATGCAAAATGCATGTGATCTTTAGTTCCATATTTCCATGAACTTTCTGAAGTCCTCTTTAGTAGTTTTTCTAAGTTAACTACTACATACCAAAAAGTAAATATTTATGAGTGCGAGATATAAATTCAGGTGACTTGTGAATCCTCTAAACTAGGTAGCACCTTTTTCATATGTAATGGCAATGCAGAGAAATTTAAAATGTGTTCAAGGTCACCTAACCAAAAAATCAGGGATCTGAGATTAGAAGTCAGTGTAATAACAAAATGTTTATTCTTGTTTTACACATAGGATAAAAATAAGAAATTATTCCAGTACAGCTTGAACTGTACTGGAATAAGGGGTCATTTTGATTACTGTTTTGTTATTCTTTGAGGTTACTCAAATATGAATCCTAGACCTTGAGTGCAATGTTCCTAGAAGTTAAAGTAAAGAAAGGACTTGGAATAAAATTTTCAAAACATTCTGATTGAGAAGCGAGGCTTGAAAATTATTAGCTATCATAATTCATAGCCTACTTATCAGTTACTTTATTTAAACAATGCAGGTAGTAATGCTAACTCTCCCACTGAGATATTGTGGGAATAACAATGAAATATAAAAAAACCCTAAAATAATGCAAAGCTTTTTTTGTGTATGTGGTGTATGAGGAACTATATGAAGATGAAATACCAACAATAGCTCTCTGATAGACATAAATGTAGATGTTTCTATCCATTCACCCACTCTGCAGATAATTACCAGGAAAAATGTGCTTTTATCCTTAGTGAGGGCATATAAATTCAAAACAGGCAGAGATGACATTTTTTTAAAGAAAATTACTGAATTCATACATTTTTTAGCAACAGATAACTTAGATGAAGTTACTGTAAGAATTAGTTAAAATGCAAACCCTGGCCTGCCTTACAATCAATTTTTCAAAGAAGTATGAACAGGATTTTGGAATTTAAAGATTGTAATTCGAATGAATATTAATGCTCAAGTGTGGGGAGCACAGAGGTAACTGACCTCGGACCTCACACAGTGTACAAAGTAGCTGCTTCGCTGGGAAAAGCAATTTTTTCACCTTTTTTTTTTTTTTTTTTTTGTCTGAAATAGGAGACACTCCACTATGGACTGGATTTTGTTCCTTGTATAGGTCAAATCAGTGTCTGCTTGAAAAATTCATGATCCCGTAAAGGTAATTTTTAATGAATATTTATGAGCCATGTCCTTTCTTATCAGAACTGTGCAAGTTTTCTGAAGCTTGCCACTAAGTCTGGCTTGTGATTTTTAGCAAAAACCTCTGAGTCAAAACGAGGAAAATGGACTTGATATACTCTCGTCTGACTCATTTTGGCTTTTCCTGTTATGCATCGTCATTGCATATAAAACAACATTGTTCAATGCTGTTCATATCACCACTGTTGCAGTGTTCTTTCCATTGCTTTGGTGATCCAAACACCTACATAAAAGAACATTTAAAGGACATTATACTCTTTCTATATTTTTTACCGTAACATAATTTGCATATATCGTTGCTAATGGAGCAAACCAACTAATAATGTAAATTCAGTTTTGCTCTATGAACAGTGGCTCACATATTCAATATATAAAACAATAAGCTCCAAACACTGAAAAAACTTTGTGTTCAAATCACGGTTCCTTCAGATTTCCTATATTGATTCTTAACATGATGATAAGCCAGGAATGAGGTCTCCAACCAAGCATCTGATATGTTAGATAGCAATTTATGTTTATAAAATAATATGATGCCTTTTCATTTCTTCAGAGTATTAAATACAATCTATGCATCTTTTAAAGCTATTCTTAATCTAATAGATCATAGAAGCAAAAACTATGTCAAAAAAGTAATATAATCTGCCTACAAACTGATAAACATTTCAACTTTCAGCCTTTGCCATTTTTTATTATGAAATGTCTTCATCACACAAAACTACTACTTTATTACCTATGGATTTTCTCCTCAAGGCAGCATGTAATAGACACACATTATCATAGTAGTCCTCAAGTGGTTTTGTAAAATGTCTCTCATGGGTTAGGATGACAATCTGTTTATTATTATAAATATTAAATGAAAGCATGATGAAACTGACTATTCTTCCTTATAGAATCAAGAAATTGCTCGTATGTCTTAAATGTTTATCTTTTGTGAAGATGAAGGTGTCTGCTTATATGCTTAATACCAATATAAACTTGTTTTTTCATATTTTACTGCTTTTATTCACAATATTCTAAAACAGTGTGTTAAGGACTACAAAATATCAAAAATATGCATACCTCAATAGACTTGGATTGTACCGAGGGCTGTTTGTCTATTTCTGTTTTAATTCTAGACCTTTTCATTAACTGTAGTACTTTACTTAAAATATTCTTTCCTGTTTCTAATCATACTCTGCGCACAGGCTCTTTAGATCCAATTAACTTCCCATGTTTTAGGTTGTTGGTCTCTTGGTAGAGCTTAATTTGGCATCGCAGGCCATAAAATCTCCCTGACCTTGGTCCAATTATAATGCATTTGCCCGGTATTATTTCATTGTGATTGTCTGGTGACATGATTATCTTCCATACTAAATGATGTCTCCATGAGGGCCAGGACTGAGACTTCTTCACCATTATATTCTGAGATCCTAGCACATGGAATATTCATTTGATTAGTCTTTATTTACCAAAAGCCTATCAAGTGGTAGACAGTGTTTGGAAGCTATGAAGATAGAAACATGTACCAGATGCCTCTTATATAGCATGTGTTAACCAAAAAAGAAAAAAAAAAACAAAACTGGAAACAGGGAAGACTTTGTAATACATTCTGAGAAACAGCTCTGTAATACAAAGTGATGTGATGAGAGTTGATTGCAGATTTGGATTGGGAGTAGTGTTAATTAAAGTATAACAATGTAGCGGAATCAATAAGGGCCAGTGAGTGCACTAGCTACTCCTGCACCCCTCAATCTCCAAGCCTCATGCCCATTCAGGGTGTCTTTTTAGTGTTTTGCTGAATCTTATCTTTCATTCCAAGTATTCTGAATTCCCATCTAGTATACACTGCCTTTTCTGTTTGTATGAATAAGAAGCTGCAAGTCCATTGTGGGCATTTTGAATTCATATTCACATACTACCTAAGGTGGGAGATGAAACCTAGAAATATTTAGAGGCCCCTCACATCAGTGTTCTGTGAAATATTAGGGCACTTCCTGAAAAATTATGGACAAGTGATTGCTTCTCACACACTTTCCATCATTACAATGAAGTACAGTATCTTGTACAGATTCTATACTTAGAAATACTTTTCTAATCAATTTATTGAATAACATGGAAACCCTATAAGATTGAAAAGAATCCAGGCAAGAGCTTTGTATCAGGTCTGGATCATAGTACAAGCAACACTTTTACTTAGGCCATGAAAGCCAGAACCCCTGTGGTATTAGACATATCTGTGATAGGCATGGCTAAGTAGAGTTTATGGAAAATTCTCATAACAGAATAACAACATAGAAATATAGAATTATGAAGGAAGTCTCTGATGCATGTAAAAGAATTATGTATCATGTTAAAAATAGCTTATAGCATGCTGCTTGGCTGTGGCAGAGACAAAATGCTTAAACATGGGACATTGAGTGATCATGCAACTGAAATTAACTAAAATAAAATTCTGTGCTGAGTTTTGTTAGAGTGAGCAAGTCGTATATTGATTAATTCCAGCAGTGTCCCCTCACAAGAAGGAAGTGCTATATTCAGTGTAATGGTTAATTTTATGCCTCTCCTTGACTGAGCTAAGGGATACCCATAAGCTGGTAAAAAATGAATTCTGGATGTGTCTGTGAATATCCTTTAAAGAGAGTTTAGCATCTGAATTAGTTTGAATAAAGATCATTCCCACAAGTGTGGAGGTGTGTCGGTGTCATCTAATTTACTGAGGACCCAAATAGAGCAACAACGAGGCAGAAGGAGGATGCACTTTCTCTTTGCATTTGATCTGGGCACGCATCATTTCCTGCCCTCAGACATTGGTGCTCTTTGTTCTGTCTTTTGAACTTAGGCCAGGACTTCAGACTGAAGTATATCACTGGCTTCTCTAGATCACTGTGCTTCTCTAGATTGCAGATGCCAGATAGTGGGTTTTCTTGTTCTCCATAACTGTGTGAAACAATTCCCCAAATTTATTAATCCGTTTATCTATCTGTCAATCATCTATCTCCTTCAGGTTCTGTTTTTCTTGTAAATCCTGAGTAACACATTCAGGGTACAGCAGAGTCAGGGCCAGAATCCTGGCTAGCCCAGTGCCCAGACCCTCATGTAGCTTATCACTGCTTCACTTGTGCTCTTCTGTAACTCATACCTGTGCCCCTATGGGGATAACATATAATCAACTGATGGTGGAGGAAAAGAGGTTTTACAGATGGGTGAGCTCAACGTGTAGTCGCAAACTAAAAATAGCAACTTTTTAACTGGATCCCAAATCATGGATAACCTTAAATGCTGGCTTTGAATGTAGATTCTCTCAATGAACAATTTCACAAAATGCAACTCTTAATCCACTTTGGGATGAAAGAAAAACTGTTTGACAGAATATGCACTAACTCATGGACCATGATGGATAGCTTGGACTATTCTTTAGTAACTCAAGAAAAATGATGGAGGACATTAAGGTCTGAGGAAGGGGCATACAGATGGACATCGATGGACATATAGGATGTTAAGATTTTTGTATTATAGATTTTTGTATGATAGATCACTAGAGATGATCTACCATAGAAGATGTACTAAATAATCAACTAGTGAAAATGACTCAACCAGTTGTTGTCAGATAGCCTCTGACATTGGTCAGCACAGTTCTGGAATACTAGGTACTTAAATAGGATAGCCAATGATGCCAGCGATGCGAGCTTTGTGGAGGCCTAATAGCTTGAATCCCGTATACTAAGGGTAATCTGGCACTGTTGAACATCAAGTGTTGGTAAAAGAGACCACCGCTGAGTCACTCATTCTACCATCCCCTTACAGCAACCATCCACTTTGGAGTAAATTGACTATATTAAGTTTCCTGATGCCTGAAAAAGACTGATTTTTTTTTGTCCTCAAATTTCATTAGAGATTTACTATTCCTGTTTGTAGTCTATGGTTAATTTTAAAAGCATGTTGGGGCTGACCATGTTGCATAGCAGGTAAAGCTGCTGCCTCTTATGCCAGTATCCCATTCGGGCACTTGTTTGTATCCCAGCTTCTCCATTTCCTATCCAGATCCCTGCTAATGCACCTGGGAAAAGCAGCAGAGGTTGGCCCAAGTGTTTCAGCCCCCGACACCTTTGTGAGATATCCAGATGAAGTTCCTGGTCCTGGCTTCGGCCTGGTCCAGCCTAGCCATTGTGGGAGGGAGGATGGAAGATTCTCTCCATCTCTCTGTCTCTAACTCTGACTTTCAAATAAAAAATAATGAGCATGTGACCCACATATCCATATTAGGCTCAAGCTTAGAAGAACCCCACACTTAGTTTAATGTTGCTACATTGGTAATAAATTTGTGAAGCAGTTTTCCTTTCCTATGGAAATACAAAGGTTTATTATTTTAGGGGAACAATGTATTATGTAACCAGTCTTGCTGCAGCCTGGATCAGTCCCTCTGTGTTTTGCCTTATAAACTGGATCCTGCATAACATCAAGCCAGCTCAACTCACTTGGGTCTCAGCAAAGGAGACAGCATCCATTGGTTCTATCATATATCACATCCTCTAGAGGCTGCTGCTTTGATAAAACAATGGAGGCCCTGTGTTGAGTGTAGCTGATGTGCCAGCGTAGATGGAATACATGGTTTCAGGACATGTGTAGTCTAAAAAGGAGAACTCACATACAAAGGAATTAATTACGAATGGTCCCACATACTATTGTTCCCAGTGACACGCTTGGGAATTTGTGATTTCTAGTAATGTAATATTGTGTAAAAGTTCTGGCGATCTTGATTCTGAGATGTAGATTGCTTCTGCCAAGGAATACAATATGAACTTCATTTTTAGCTGTATATGCCACAAGGTCACTGTTGACTCCTGTGGCCCTGATGGTGGCCACAACAATGGGGCTGTAATTTCTCTACTAACTTTGCTCATATAAGTTTCACCAGGAAACAGATCATTCACAGTTCTGGTGGAGACAGACTTCTAAAGCAAGGCTCAGGAACACAAGCAGCACTAGAGGTACTATGGGGCATGGCTCAGTTTCTTTAATTGGACTGGAGTGCTCATTTCTTGACTGCCCTTGCTGTTGCCAACTGATACCTCACGTTGAGCAATTCACCGGCACCTTCAAAGGTCACTAAATGTAGGGACTCACACCCCACTTGTTTCAATGAGAGACAACTCTGAAGGCCAGTCTCAATTCCAGAGCTTACCAAGTTTGAAGCTTATGTTGCAATTGCAAAAGAAATTCTATTCCTGCTTCTGTCTAATGTTTTATTCTCATTTTTTCTTTCTTTTTTTTTTTGACAGGCAGAGTTAGACAGTGAGAGAGAGAGAGAGACAGAGAGAAACATCATCTTTTTTTCGTTGGTTCACCCCCGAAATGCCTGCTACAGCTGGTGTGCTGTGGCCGATGCACTGCGCTGATCCGAAGCCAGGAGCCAGGTGCTTCTCCTGGTCTCCCATGGGGTGCAGGGCCCAAGAACTTGGGCCATCCTCCACTGCCTTCCCGGGCCACAGCAGAGAGCTGGACTGGAAGAGGAGCAACCGGGACAGAATCCGGCGCCCCGATCGGGACTAGAACCCCGGATGCCGGTGCCGCAGACGGAGGATTAGCCAAGTGAGCCGCGGAGCCGGCCTTATTCTCATTTTTTCAGATACTATTGCTAAGAACAAAGACCAATAAATTGCTAACTGACTATTATCCATACCAAAACCTTCTTTGGAAGAAAACTTCATGTAAATCATTAACAATGGAAGTGGGCACTGTGGCCTCGCAGGTTAAGCTGCTGCCTGCAGTGCTGACATTCCATATGGGCATCGATTCCAGTTCCAGCTGGTCCACTTCCAATCCAGCTCCCTTCTAATGTCCCTGGGAAAGCAGAAGGAGTCCTTGGGCCCCTGAACCCACCTGGGAAACCCGGAAGAAGCTTCTGGATCCTGGCTTCTGTGGGCCATTGCAGCCATTTGGGGAGTGAACCAATGGGTGGAAGAGCTCTCTTTCTGTCTTTCCCCCTCACTCTTTTTAACTATGCCTTTCAAATAAATAGATAAATCTTCAAAAATAAAGCATTAGCAATGGTTGCACTTAATAGTATATGAACTAAGAATGCTAGTGCTTTGCTTAAATAAAAACAGAGCATTGCACTTGACACTAAGATATTTTCATTTCCATGAAATTTCTAATCTATTTGGAAATATTAAGTAACACACATATATGGGCTAAAGAAGCATAAATATTAAAAACGTGCATGTCAGTAAAGAAAAGCACTTTCACACAGAAAAGAAGGGCTTTGAAAAATGAGTAATTGAGGAAGATGATGAAGATGGTGATCAGAGACAGAAGACAGCTGTTAAATTCTAGGAAATGAATAAATTCCACATGGGTAAGGATCTTTGCTTCATTTAGATACTCCAGGCATCTAGAACAGTCCTGATATACAATGAGGCACCCAAACATCTTGCTAATTGAATCCATCTTAGATTAAATAATTGAGGAGTTAATGGTGTAATGAACATGTGTGTGCCACATTTAGAGAGAAACAATGTAGACATACATCTAATCATATCCTAGCACTGTTTTGCACTTGTCACGTGACTGACACTTTTTCAGTGTTAGAGATCCGAGTTTCAGTAGGACATGACTCCTGTCCCCAATGGGGCCATGGAGGGTGAGGAGTTTGTTAATGTCATATAGGTAGAACAATTGTTTTCATAAACCTTCCCTGTCTTAAAGACTGTCACTTGATGGAGGCTATTTTCCTTTAGTGTCTGGTGTCTAAATAATTTCCTATCAGTTCACTTAAAGCTAATGTTATGCATATGGGAACTGGCACACACTAATGCAATGTACAAAGTACTAATATATAAGTCAAATGATTCTTATTATTAATTTATGAAAATCTGATTTTCAGAACATTTGCATTGACTCCATGGAAGCTCTCCTCTTTATGAGGGTGCTTCAGAACTGCTGGACAGATGGATTTGGAATCAGAACAAAATGGAGGTGAGTATGGAGTTAGAAATGTGCCAGGGGATTCCAATACAATCCCATCAAGGTGGCATGTACCAATGCCATCTCACTAGTCCAAGTGATCAATTTCAGTTCACAATTGATCACAATGATAGGTCTAAGAGTCAAAGGAATCACATAAACAAGACTAGTGTCTGCTAATAATAACTGATAGAATCAAAAAGGGAGAGAATGATCCAACATGGGAAGTGGGATACACAGCAGACTCATAGAATGGCAGATGTCCTAAATAGCACTCTGGCCTCAGAATCAGCCCTTAAGGCAGTCGGATCTGGTTGAAGAGCCCATGAGAGTATTTTAGGCATGGAAAACCAAGACACTCTGGCAAAAGATCTCTGTGAGTGAGATCCCAGTGGAAAGAACAGGTCTTCAAAGAAGGAGGTACCTTTCTCTGAAGGGAGGAGAGAACCTCCACTTTGACTATGACCTTGTCTAAATAAGATCAAAATTGGCTAACTCAAAAGGCTTCCAAGCTTTGGCAACTCATGACTAGAGCCTAGGGAGATTACTGACACCATAAACAAGAGTGTCAAATTTTTAAGTCAACAACAGGAGTCACTGTATACTTACTCCTCATGTGGGATCTGTCCTTAATGTGTTATCCAATGTGAAGTAATGCTATAACTAGTACTGAACCAGTATTTTACACTTTGTATTTCTGTGTGGGTGCAAACTGATGATATCTATACTTAATATATACTAAATTGATCTTCTCTATATAAAGATAATTGAAAATGAATTGATGTGAATGGAATGGGAGAGGGAGCGGGAGATGGGAGAGGTGCGAGTGCGAGGGAAGTTATGGGGGGGAAGCCATTGTAATCCATAAACTGTACTTTGGAAATTTATATTTACTAAATAAAAGTTAAAAAAAGAAATAATCTCTCATCCAGGTGGCATAAAGCCTGATGAAATATCCATGGCTGTAACAGAAAATGCCTTTTAAATGACCTAATGCTCTTTTACCGCAATCCAACATGTTTCTCCCATTTGAAGAGTGAGAGAAACACAAACATTATCTTCCCACCCACTTAGCTCTTTCCTAAGCTTTTGATATGATGACCAACTTTCTTAACAGCAATCACATGCCAGCCCTGGAGGCCTTGACTGCTCACAGGTCTGGCTGATACAGAGAATTTTCTGATCACACTGGTGGACTTGGGTTTCTTCCTATCTTCCCAGGCACACATTTAACAATACTCCTTAGAGTTATTTCTCCGGATGTGTTCCTGTTATAAATACTCAAGAATCTTTAAAAATTATTATTGACTTGGTGAAAAACAACCTGCCATGATGGCCTAAGGTTATGCATCATCTACTGTGTGATTTGAGAATTTATGAATTGATATTTGCATATCAACATTATGAAGAAACACTATTTCATATAGGGCAGAGAGCATCTGAGCATTCCGCATAGTGCAGACTTGATAAATATCTAATGACTACATCCAAATTGAAATAGCATTTGCTCACATCCTGGTTCTGTATAGATAGGTGTGCTTTGTTCACACAGATGAAGGGTTGATTTATGATTATGAACTTTGACATCTCCTTGTCTGATTGAAAATAAACTATGCATACTGAATGATCGCTTATGGACTTATGAAATTTAATAGTTTCCTGTTGCAATCTTGGCCAAGGAAGTTTTTTGGGGGAGGGTATTTATCTAGTAACCCCTGGTATTGGCAACTAATTACAAATAAACCACTGGATACTTCTGTAGTTGAAGCAATGAGATAAACAGAAGGCACAGTTCATTTCTTATTACAATAAAATCACCATACTGTATATTTATATTACATTGTTCTTTATTAAGCAGTGGGAGCAAGAGTCAAAGCTTAGATCCCACAGATAATTCAGGCTTTAGTAAGGGGTTAAGGGAAAACAGTTAATTATCTACCTAGAATTCTGAGCAACACATAAATTGGCAGCTGGGGTTTTTTGAACTGAAAGATGTTGGAGAAAATGTTTTCAGGGTGCAAAATTAAATATGTGAGATACATTCCTGACAAAAGAATGAGAGGTTTAGTTAGCCCATGGTTTTGGAAGCTGAGAGTCCAAATGGCACAATGCAGGTTTTGGCTCTGGTGAGTGGCCCGTGGCAATGACACAGTGTGTGAATACAAAAGATCACACGGTGAGCCAGGACAGACGGAGAGATCAGGCCTAAACTCAGACTTTTACAACAACTTTCTTGTAAGAACTGCTTTCTGGAGGCTTATTTCAGTGACCTGAGGAACTCCCCCCAGGCCCCATCTAGAGCATCATATTTGTTTTAAGGTTCCATGTCTTCTACCCTCAGCATAAGAATTTGGGGACTAAACTCCTGGGTTTAGCAGAACAAATATTCAAGCTGTAGCAATGATGGCGATTTTCAGCTTACAGATCGATACCCTGAACATGTTAGTTCAGTCATTCATAGCCAAGTAATGTATAGTCTGCTTAAGTTTCAAGGAATAACAAACCAATATCTTCAACATTTGTCAGAAGAAGGAAAATCAGAATACATTTGAGAATGTTTTGAAAGCTGGATTACATCCAGAGTGGGTAATTTGACTTAAAAAACTTTTTAAAAAGGATTTATTTATTTATTTGAAAGAGTTACACAGAGAGAGGAGAAGCAGAGAGGGATAGAGAAAGAGAAAGGTCTTCCATTTGCTAGTTCACTCCCCAGTTGGCTGCAACGGCTGGAGCTGCACTGATATGAAGTCAGGAGCTGGCACTTCTTCCGGGTCTCCCACATGGTTGTAGGGGCCCAAGGACTTGGGCCATCTTGTACTGCTTTCCCAGTCCGTAGCAGAGAGCTGGATCAGAAGTGGAGCAGCAGGGACTTGAACCGGCTCCCATATGGGATGCTGGCACTGAAGGTGGCGGCTTTACTGGCTAAGCCACAGCGCTGGGCATTAAAAAAGTCTTTAGGGAAAGCTATCAACCTCAACAGAATAAGCATTCCGAATCTTTGACACCTTTTTTTCTTTTATTGCTTTAGCAATACAAATCTAAAAAAAAAAAAAAGACACCGATAGAATCTGATTATTAATACTGACATGAACATTATCAATCCAAATATCATATGCAATGATTTTAATTGCAATGTATTAGCATCTCCAATTAAAATATGTAAAGTGTTAAAACTTCACAACAACTTAGCAACTTCCACTTCTCAACTATATTATTATTATTGGAAAATAGAAATGATCAGAATTTCTGGAAACAAAAATACTATGTATCATAACAATAATTTTCTAAAAGTCGTCTTACATAGTTTCAATAAAAGTACAATTTTCTGAATTTCGGAACTCACCCTCACTTCTGGGGAACAGAAACTGGTCCACAGAGAGAATACAGTCTATGTAGCAGATTCTTATTCCTATGGCCTCAAGACAGTTCCAATTAGCAGATTATGGGTCCCTACATACAGGAAAATAGCAAAGCTCCTATATCAGGCCCTGTATTGGGCTCTGAAGAGCACAGTCCCCTCCTTTTGGAGCATACAAAGCACAGCCTACATTCCGTGAAAGGCTGCCCTGACTAGGGCCCCCACACTATGGTTGTTAAATCTAGTCTGCAAATCAGGCAGACAAATAAAGATGCTAACTGCTGCAAGAGTGCATCCATATCATATTCCAAAAATGTTTTTTGGGGGTCAAACTGGACAGGTACAAAACCAACTTCACCATTTCTTGGGCAAAACCAGAAAACTTCAGGACTGAGATGAACAAGGCTGGAATTTCTGGCCTAGGATCTGGTCATGAAAATCTTGGCTATTGCCTCTCTTGGCTCTCTGTCTTCCATACTCTTGTTGATTCGCTTTGGACCATGTGTCTTTAATGTTCTCATCTATTTTGTCTCCAACAGAGTACAAGCCATCTGCCTCTACATGGCCATGAGACAGGCGTCCAGCCTATGCCTTCAAATGGTAAGACCAGTTCTCTGCACACTGCAAAGCAGTCATTTCCCAGGCCACCTTTGAACATCATAGGACAGAGAGCAAGAGAAGAAGACTCATAAGCAGCTCTACGCCCATATGTCGTCTCTGAAGAAAATACAGAAAGTGGGCCTTCATCCATGTTATCCCTCCGCATGATGATGTTACTTCTCTTTAGGAGGGGATGCTAAAATAGCTAGGTAGACATGAACTTTTATGTGTGTGAGGCAGAAGAAAAATGGGAATTTCTGTGTGTTGAAACAGGAAGCAAAGCAGCATTTACATATGAAAAATCTGTGCCATTGTCCCAGCCCTCTCTCTGGGGGCAGTTTAGGAAGTTCTGGGTGATTCCACACGCAGAAAGCCCTCCATCCAACAATATTCCAGAAAGTGCATAGTGGGAGGAGAAAAAGGACCAATGCCAACATCCACAAAAATCCCCGTCTGAATGTAGACGGGACTGAACCCTTTGCTGAGATGTCCACCTGGTCTGTCAGGGGTATGCTCTTCATTAAACTTTGGTACCTCCCTTATCAATAAAAACAAGTAAGACAAGACAAGACAAAACAAAACAAACCCCATCATATTTCAAATTGCAATCTTGGGAAGAAACAATTTTCTGGATAATGGTTCTTAAAATATTGATATTTATTAAACAGTTCTAATGTTTTAAATTCCCAAAAATAATAAAACTGTAATATGTATAATTAAATTAAACTATCTCTAAAGTATCCCATTTATATCAAAATATGAATTTATGTGAACTCTATTCTCATGTTACATGGCAGGAAAGCTCCTTGTCAATTTTGTTCAGATTTTCTTTCCTTCTAAGTACTTATTTCTAGCCACTTTTTTTTATTATCTTTAGATTCTCCTCATGTTTCTGTCATTAAGTCCAACAAAATTAGAATTAGTAAGTAAGCCATTTGTGAAATGTTAAAACTGAAGAAAACCTTGCGAAATGAACACAAACATTAAAAATGATGTGCTTTCTGTTTCTCACTCTCATTGAGGAAGGAAGAGCTGTGACAAATTGAGAAGGGAAGCGTCAATTCCCCAGAGTTTCTTTTCTCCAAGTGCTGGAAGTCAATTCAACAAGTATTTATTGAGCTTGTACCCCTGCCCTTGGGGATGCTGCTGATATAAAATCAAGAAATTTCCTCAAAGGTAACACTTGATTCATTTTGATTTAAAACTGGCAGTCTAGAGAGTCTACCCAAGGTTGCAGTTGCTCTTCATATATAAATATTTTTCTACAGTTTGAGGTTTTGCCAATGCCACAGTTTGAATCTTGAGAGATTTTGCTATTATTTTTCCTAGATCTTGGTGTAAAAAATGGAACTTGGTGACATTGTTGGACAGGTTGTCTAAATTAGAACCAGTTTATTTTTTTAATGTAAGAAAAATTTTGATAAGAGTAGAAACCTGTTATTTTCTGTGGGTAAGTAGTTACTTTTTTCTTTTGCTTACAGCTTACAAGTATTAGCCTTTTACTAACTGAACAGTATGCTTTATTTTCATTTTATATTGTTATCAAATATTTTGCTATGTCAATAGCAAAATAAAGAGGATATTTATCTATTCAAATGTTTAGAAAGCACCTATACTACTCCAGGCCTTCTACTGAGTAGAGAATTTGAATTTTTCTCTTAATATATTTTTGAAACTTAGTTGGATTTTTCTTTGAACACAAGTAATGCATCCATGGGAGAAGAAAATAACACGAGAGAAAAAAAATTGAGTTTTATTTATTCTATCCTATCAAAGGACATAAGAAAAAGAAGAAACATATAAAATGTGTTCCATTTTTTCAAGCAAATCCTGTAAGAAAGTCAGTAAATGTTTGTATAAAGATGCAGATTAAGAATAAGTGTTGTTCTTTTAAAACATAAAAATGGGAGTTGTTTTCTTTATTCAATTTGAACGAGGATAATTTGAAAACAGCAGCTTTTCTGCAGTGGATTTAAAATGAGAGGTTAGGGGCAGGAGCTGGCCTAGCACTTGAACCTGGTTGGGAGGCTCCCATGCCATGACACAGTAGAGGGTTGGAATCCCAGCTCCAGTCCTGACTTCAGCTTCCTGCTGATATGCACTCTTGGACGAAGCAGATATGGATTCCAGCACTTGGGTCCCTGATGCCTAAACAGGAGGCATGGATTTACTTCCTGACCTTTGGCTTCCTCCTGCCTCAGTCCTATATTTCCAGGCATTTGGAGGGTAACTGTAGATGGGAGCTCAGGTTTTCTGTCTCTCTCCCTCTCTCTCTCTTCTTTCTTTCTATTTTTTTTAATCTGCTGCTCAAATTGAAGAGAAAGGAAAAGACCGACGTTTAAGTCCCAGCTTAAAAGGAAGGCTGAGATTGTGAATGGGGTAATAATCACAAATAAGAAATTGTAATATATGGCTTCCACTTATGCCTTCAAGTACAGATTCCATAATTTAAAGAGCATGAGAAATTCAGAACATTCAGGGACAATTTGTCTTTTTAACTCTATAACACACTTTGTGACTTTTAAAATTAATTAATATAAACAGAATAGATTTCATGTACTTCATAGGCACAATTCTGAGAAGATAGTCATAATTCCCTCTGAATAAGCCAGTGTCAAAAAATAAAAGTCGTAAGTTTTCTCTGATCTGTAGTAGTTAATATAGACTACCAAAAAATGTGTTGAAATAAAGAGGCAGCCATTGTTGCTTAGTGGTGTAAGCTGCCGTCTTCTCTGCCAGCATCCAGAATGGTTGCGTCCTGGCTGCTTCACTTTTGATCCAGCTCCCTGCTAATGTGCTTGGGAAAGCAGTGGAGGATGGCTCACGTCTATGGACCCCTGCACTCACGTGGGAGAACAGAAAGAAGCTCCCGGCTCCTGGTTTTGGCCAGGCCCAGCCCTGGCCATTGTGGCCATTTGGGGAGTGAACCAGCAGATGGAAATCCCCCTCTCCATCTCTGCCTCTCTCTCTGTAGCTCTACCTTTCAAATAAATAAAATAATAATAAAAAGTATATGTTTGAAATATACATATTGTGATTTGCTATTTTTTAAATCTTGTTTACACTGCTGTGGAAGTGTGTTCTTTCTACCTTTTCTTGTTGAATATTATAGTTAGTGGTGCATTAAGTCTGTGATTATAGAGTGGATTGAAATTTCGTTTTTGCAAAAATCAAGAAAATGAAAGAAGGAAGGGAATTAAGGGACATTTTGTGGTTTTTATCTTTACTTGCATTCTGATGGTTGCATCATAATCATACGAAGCTTCATTTAATTTAAAATATTTGATTGAGGTCATAGGCAATATAATTCAGGTGGGGACTTGATGAGATTTTGATAGACTTTCCAAAAAATGGAGACAGTAAGAGGGCTTTTAGAATCCAGGGGAAAGTCCCAGCATTGAGACTGGTGAGTCATGAAGCATGACTGGAAAGGTACTGCTGCTTGATACACAGAACACACATTCAGGGATACCAAGGAATATCAAGGGATACCGAGTTTAGGGCAAAAATACTTTTAGATTTAACCAACCCTCTCAAACCCATCTCTAGGGGCAAATCTTGTCTCTGGATTGAGGTTTGGTAAAGACAGAATCAAGTACCATGCATGTGTAGGAGTGAAACACAAGCATGTTTTCTGGAATCAGAGGGCTTGGACTGGAATCTTCATTGCATTTGGTTTCTGTATATTATGGGTAAATCTCTCAACTCTTTAGGACTCAATTTTTGAATATAAGATGGAAATAATATTTTACCTACTCCCTAGGGCTTTTGTGAGAATAAAATAACTTTAATCCATTTTAAGACATGGCTCTGTGCCCAGTCTGTAGTAAGCATTTCATTAGTGATAACTTAGTCATTTCATGTAGGTAGGAATAGCATGTCAGGAGGTAGGAACTGAGAACAAATGGAGTAAGTCTTGTGTTATTTTTATACTCTTAAAGTCATAATCCAGAATTGACGTAAGAGATAATAGCTTGAGTTTTGCACAATGCTGAATGCATGCAGCACCAGGTAGCTCTTCTGTTAGCCTCGCAGACAGAGCTTTTCCTCGCATTCCATAGAATTAGATTACATCTAAACAAAGGACTCACTGGTTCAAACACTGATATATCTTTGGTATTAAGGTATGTAAATCTGTGTTTAAGATCATTGCTTGGAAGTCTTTGCTCTTCAAAAGCATGCACCATTGAACATACTTATAATTGACATCCACTGCAGACTCTGTAAATCAGCTTGGGTTAGAGGGATTGGGAGGTATGTGAGTTGTTTAGGAACTGCTGGATGCTTTGAAGTGGATAAATGGAGCATCTTTAAGAACCAATCCATTCATTTATTTCAATCCATTTTATTGGGAATCTCAGTTTTTCCCAGCAACTTTTCCTAGGGAATTTCATTTAGAAACATATTCATATATGAAAATCATAAAGGATACCTTTAGGTCCATAGAGGTATAGCCAGCAGAGGGGATTTTTGTGCTTTGATTTAAGAGATTTGGGAAATAAAATGAGGGTTAGTAAAATCAGCAACTGAAACTATCCATGTTTTCAAGCACAAATATGACATTTAACTAAATAGGTTTCATTAGTAGAAGAAAAATGTCTTTAGGAAAAGATAAACACTTAAACACCAAGGTAGTAACAAAAGCCAAGCCATTCTATTACCAAGCAATGTCTCTAATATGACAGCGAATAAAATCCTGACTTAAACATAGCTTCTATCACAGAAGCATGTTTTGTTTTATGTATATTAAGAAGAAAAACACTTGATTTTAGGATCGTCTCTAAGAAAAGACTGATGGTCACAACAGGGGTTTGTTCCAAGAATACCAAACTCTTCTATAAAGGTGAGGTGGATGCTAAGCGTGGGAAAGGTCAGGGATGGTGCTTTGGGACTTTCCTATAGGAAAATATCTAAATACCTCTGAGAGAGATGTTGAGTACAAACATAGGTGGAAAAAAGAACAGGGAAAAAGATTTTTTGACTTATCCAAATAGAATGAATCCAATCACATGTTTGAGGATGGTTGATGCTTTATAGGGCGGATGGTTTTCTTTCTGCCTATGTGTCATTGCAAGTCAATGAGTTTTTCTCCCCCAATTTATCAATATTATCACAATAAAAGTATATTCATTTATGAGTTAAGTTCCTTGGTAGTATACATGAGTGCAATAAGGATTGCAGTTATCTATTGCAACCAAATTGTCCCACTTTTCTACCAAGAGATAAATGTGAAAAACTATAAGGGTAGAGGGCTTAGAGGAAATTCTCAAGAAAGTGGACATGCTATTTCCATCACTCGTCAGTTTTTATGAAGAACTCATGCTGTCTTTCTTCCTGATTTCTCCTGAGATCTTTCCCAACCCACGTAAGAATGTCTGAAGGAAGGACAGATATGTAAGAACATCTTGCTATGGATTTGTAATGGGAGGTAGTGATTTGCTTCTACCCAAGGTCATGCTTCATGGATTGGGTTGTTATTAGGAGTTAGTAATGAGTAATTTCATGCATGTGAAGTCACAGTGAAAGAACAGGAACATTTTCATCCTAGTCATTTTGCCAGAGATGCCTGGGCTGTGGTTCCTAACTAAGCATTCAGACACTGAGGTGTGATAGCAATCATGTCACCTATGCAGAATTTCCGGTACATGTTGCCCACACTATTCTCAGCAAAGCAGTCTCTGATTGCTGTTCAGTCAATTTAAGCATAAGCCTATAAAAGAGTAAGAACACCTGCTCACTTATTCCTGAACAACCTCCTCCAACAGTCTCACAGAATCATGAAAGAAACTCTGGACCAGAAAGTGGGGCAGTTTGAATCTCCAGCTGTTCTAAACCTAGAAGCAGATAGGCATCTCCCTTTTTGACTATTTTCCTCTATCTTCCACTAAATCTGAAAAGCACTCCCAGTTTCTCTGCTGGTGGGAGTTATACCTGACTAATAAAAGTGAGGTGTACTGCTCAATTTATCTAGGTCTGATTATTTTGGAGGGTAGCTAAAGGTGAAAGTTAGTCCTATATACTGAACAGCATTGCAATCTAGAAGGGGAAAACATTCAAAAGGCACTGGGAAGCTCAATTTACAGAAATAGACTGAAAATTGCTCACAAGTGGTCCAGCAGACAATGCTTATGTGCAGCCATCACAGATGAGGTTGTTCAATTTATGAAAAAAAAAAAAAAAGTTGTATTGCATCAGGTGGCAATGGTCCCTGTGCCTTCACCTCTGTATACAGACAACAGTGACCCAGGCACAAGCATCTGTCTTGATTAATCTATTGCCAATCTTTGTGTTGCAAGCATTTTCTATCACCCCATAGAGCCTTTCTTTCTTTTTTTTTTTTTTTAAAGATTTATGTATTTATTTGAAAGACAGAGTTACAGAGAGGCAGAGGCAGAGAGAGAGAGAATGAGGTCCTTCATCCAATGGTTCACTCCCCAGTTGGCAGCAATGGCCAGAGCTGCGCACATCTGAAACTAGGAGTCTGGAGCTTCTTCCAGGTCTCCCATGTGTGTGCAGTGGCACAAGGACTGGGGTCATCTTCTACTGCTTACCCAGGTCATAGCAGAGAGCTGGATTGGAAGTAAAGCAGTCGGGACTGTAGGTGGTGGCCTTACCTGCTACACCACAGCACTGTACCCACATTCTCCCCCATATATTACTTCCACACATAGCAGAAAATATAATCTTTAAAATGTGCAGGCTGACTACATGTCCTGGAATAAAATTCCTTAGACTTTTTGCCCATATTATTTTACTGGAATCTTCATCAAATACTTGGCTTCTAAGCTAAGTTATTTTCACTCAGGTGTCTGGGAGAGGTTGTATGTCACATTAGATCAGCACCTTCTGGCCATGCATCTTATTCCTTTACCCCCAATAAAAATGTCTGAGTCTTATGTCCCCAGGAACCATTTCAAAGCCTTTTAAGATGACCATTAGTCACATAGGTCAACTATTATTTGAACTTCCTCAATTAATGCCTTCCTGTGAGGTCTTGTTTTGGAAATGACTTTTGCCATTTTGACAGAATTTAGCTTTGATATTCAAGCCAGTTTGCCCTCTTCCAGCTTTCTCAGCTACCAGGCATTTGAACTTCCACTTACATTTTGCTGCTAAGCTTTTGCTGACTGGCCTCTCTAGATACCATTCACTAGACTGACTGAAATATAACCTCACTTCAGGTCAAATGCCTTTAAGCTGAAAACCATTTCCAAGAAGGATGAAAACCTTAGATATTTCAAGTTTGTCTGTATGGCAGTGTTGAGATAAGGACAATGACAGAGCCTTATTTTTTCCTCGTCTCTCTCTCTCTCTCCTTTCTTTCTTTTCCATAGCAGCCTGGGAGGAATAATTTCAATGTACAATAATACTGATTGCTATGGATCCATACATCATTGTATGGAAAATACGGATGGAACAAGTTGAGTAACCATTGTAATAATGGGTAGGTAAAACATTTTACTGGGTTGAAGGTATAAGACCTGCTTAGTTTATTTTCTTAATAAACATAATATAATTTTAACATAAGCATTTAAGTCAAATTAGAAATAGAAATTCTTATTGAATTAGTGATTTTAAATATGTCATAGTTTTAAAAATTTGCATTGATGAGTGAGAGACAAAGTGAGTTTCTGAAAGATTTCCACTAAGTGGTTTTTTTCCCTTTGTCATATTGTCTCAAAATTTCAACACCAAAGTCTCTCTTCTGCTCCAATTAAGAATGGTAATAAACAACTATTTAAAATTATATTTTATGGACTGACATTTTGCCTAGAAGTTAAGATGTCTGTGTCCCATCTTGGAGTGGCTGAGCTACATTTACAGCTCCTGATTCCACTTTCCTGTTGGTAAAGACCCAGGGAGTCAGCAGTGATGGATTCAGTAATTAGGATCCTGCCATTAGGAGACTTGGATAGTATTCCCAACTTCCGGCACTGGCCTTGTCTCAGCCAAGTAATGATGGGCATTTGAGGAATGAACCAGTACATGGGAGCTCTCTATGTCATTTCCCTCTTTCTGCCTCTCAACACACACACACACACACACACACACATTTTTAAGAGGAGGGTCCCTCACTTGCTCCTCTGGCATTTTTGCTTTTACATAGATAGCTTCTTGGGATATCAGACCGAGGCATTTCACCGCATATAGATACTTTTCTGGGCTATAAGTTTCAGGCATTTTTGCTAGGAATGAAGAGACAAGATGCTTGGCCAGAATGAAGGTTTTTGACATATAACCTCTCCCAACATCCCTCAGGAAAACAAGGTAGTTCAGAAGCAAGGTGTTTGACTAAGATTCTGGAAGAATTTCTGACATATCTGAGTGACTGGCAATCACCAGAGGCAGATCAAGTCCTGGTTGGTTTGGCTTTGTTGAAAGGGCACAGCTTGGGTGAGGGTAAAAGTGTTCAGAGCCAGTGAATTCTGTCAACATAAAAATAAACTATTCTTTAATTTAGCTTTTTCTAGCTCTGTCTTCTTCACAAACTGCTCTGCATAATTGCCTATCCTGTTTTACCTATTCTGTGTATTGACGTGTCTAATATAAAAAGCTACTGGTTTCTTCATATTTTTAAGTCATAAATCTTCAGGTTCACAACACATCAAATACCTGAAACATCTAATTTGAATGATGGGCTCATGAATGGAAACTCAGAATATTATTACTTGTAATTTAAGAAATAACTACTTTAGATATTAGAATTACTGATGTATCACTATTTTTAAGAACACTGTCTGTTGAAAGCATTATATTAGGAGCAAGAGTTTTGCCTTAGTGGTTACAAGATGTTTTGAAAATCCCATCTCCCATATTGAACTGCCTGGGTTTGAGTCCTGGCTCCACTCCCTATTTCAGCTTCCCGCAAATGCACATCTTGGGAGGCAGCAGGTGATAGAGCAAGTTCCTGGCTTCTGTCTTTAGCCAAACCCACCCTAACTGTTGGATCTTTTGGGGAGTGAACCAGAAGATGAGAGGTCTCTGTCTTCTCTTTCTCACTTTCCCTCTTTGTGTGTGTCTCTTTGCTGTTCAAATAAAATAACTGCATAAATAAAAATGAAAAATTCTTTTAAATAGAAAACTTAGAATTCTTTAAATTACTTGAAATGGGCATTTTACTTATGAATTCGTTCACTTGCTATATAATTTGATTAAGTGATTATTAACTAATTAAACATTGCTTTTGTATCTTCTGTGTATGTCCCTTATCCCTAGGCTACAACTTTAGAATTTTAGAATTTTCTCACTTTAGAATATTAAACATGATAATTTATCTTTAAGCCATACGATGTACTCTCATGTGCTTTTCATTAGTAGAAAGAATTCCCGTGGGGAGGATTTGCCTGTTTTTGCTGAGCTGTCCCGTTTCTCCGGTGAGAAGGATTCCTTTCCCGGGAAACTTATCCTGTCCTGGCGGGCGGCCAGTGCGCTTCTCTGCTGTTCAGATCTCATCTTGCTGTGTCCTGGGCTCAAGCTATAACACCCACAAATATGGCACCCTAACATATCAATTCTTTGAAAGTGAAGGAAATTGAGAAAGTGTGAAGGTCTTTTCCATCTTCCACCAGTCTTTTCCCCAGAAGCTGGACATAAAACCTAAGAACTACTTTTCGACCCTCCCTTACCTGATGGCTGTCACTCCATCTGACACTTTCCAACCTCTGGGAGGCACACTGGACACGGTTCTCTACAGCGTGGCCGGTGAAGGACCAGACCCATTCTAAAAGCCCCTGTGTTGTTTGAGTGGCCAGCGTGTTGCTATTCTGTCCAAGGACTTGAATGCCTTGTTGTGAGTCTTATTCTGGATTTCCAACTACTGCACCTGATCAATTTCCCCTCATTTTTGCTGCTCAGCATTATGACCAGTCTTACTGGTGATTAAAACCGAGGGATTTATTGCATTTGTACATGGTCAGAATACAAGTTAAATATGGCTGAATGGGTTCCTTAAAAAGACGAGAGAACGAGCTAAAAACATAACACTTCAGGGTGGGCATTTAGCCTAGCAGTTAAGACACCAGCATCCCATATTGGTCCTGTGTCAATTCCAAACTCCAGCTTCTAACTCTAGTTTCCTTTTTTTTTTTTGCAGGTAGAGTGGACAGTGAGAGAGAGAGACAGAGAGAAAGGTCTTCCTTTTCCATTGTTTCACCCCCCAGTGGCCACTGCGGCTGGCGCGCTGCGGCCGGTGCACTGCACTGATCCAAAGCCAGGAGCCAAGTGCTTCTCCTGGTCTCCCATGCGGGTGCAGGGCCCAAGCACTTGGGCCATCCTCCACTGTACTTCCGGGCCACAGCAGAGAGCTGGACTGGAAAAGGAGCAACCGGGACAGAATCCAGCACCCTGACCGGGACTAGAACCCAGGGTGCCAGTGCTGCAGGTGGAGGATTAGCCAAGTGAGCCATGGCGCCAGCCTCTAGTTTCTTTTTAATGCAAATACTGAGAGGGAGCAGTGATGGCTCCAGTAATTAGGCTCCTGACACCAAGCTTCTAGCTTTATGCTCCTGGGTTTGGTGCTGGTATTTGGGGCATTGGAGAGTGGATCAGTAGATGAGAGCTCATGCTCTCTCCCTTTCCTCCTTACCTCTTTCCCTAACCCTCTCCTCAATACATACATACATACATACATGCATGCATATGTACATACAATTTAAAATATAGCATCCCAAACAAACCAGAACTTAACTTGTTTCTTACCTGTCTAGAGTAAGAACCAAGATTCTTTCTATTTTATGATTCTCCTTTCTCACGGGTGCTGTGTTCAATAGATATTAAGACTAGGTCAGTACTCTGCTAACTTTTTAACCTCCTGGAAAAGGGAGCTTTAAGGTGCAAAAACTAAAACATGAAAATAAAGCAAATCAGCCATGATATCTAATCAGCTAAACTTCCCACAGTGTGAAAGGGATTTCATTTTGTGAAATTGATGTTTGCTACTTCATATTCCAGTGTAGAGAAACCAGTCACATCGCCACAGCTTGCCATAAACAAGTTGAGAATTATAGTCTAGCTGAGTGGCCTGTGCCCTAATACTACCTGTAGGTGACTTCACATTTGAAAAAGGAAGGCGAGGACATGAGAAACTGTCACAGCCTTAAATCTCAGGTTGGCAGTGGCATGTTTATTCTGTACTTTGCAGCCTTCCTCTTTCCTAAACTTTATTTTTCTTCTCTTTTGGCTAAGGCTGTGTATGCATTCACTGCACCTCTTTCAGAGAATGTGGAGGGGATATAGCATCAGGGTAAAGTTGGATGATAAATGATATTACTTTGAGCACTAAATCAAAAGTTATTTAATTTACAAAAATGTACTTTACCCTGAATCTTTAAACACTGTATCTATAGCCTTAGGGAAGTATGCAGTATGCACTTAATTAATTAGCCTCCTAATTCACCAAATGGTTACTCTGTATCTATTACATGAATAGAGCTGAACTGAGTATTCTGGGAATGCAAAGAAATTGAACACAAAGAAATTTTCCTCAAGTGATTGACTAACATAAAGATACCTAGTGAAAAATCACCCAACAAGACAATAAGAGAGAAGCTGTCACAGGTAGGGACTAATGAGGTTTTTTTTTGCTATACGTTATTTTCTTTTGGCCACCCAGTACGTATTTAATGAGGACACCTTCTATATTTTCAAAATATCCCTGTCTTGAACTTATGCTTGATGTGTATAGTTTATGAAATAATTCATTACAAATGTATAATTATATTTAAAACTAAAAAAATGCTGCTACGTATTCCAGGCTATTCACTTAAGTTAAATTATATAACCATCATTCTTTGATTTTATTGATCAAGAAAATGATAAAATTGTACAGTTTAGAATGTCATTTTTTCTCTCTTTTAATGAGACAAAGAATGGTTTTCAAAGTAACGCTCTTAGTCATCACAACTTGTTGGAAATAATGTATTTAAAGACTCTACAAAGAGACTCTGGTTCCATGTTTGCATAAAGAAATCACCATTTTGTACAAGCATCTCTATTTATCATATGACTGCTCTTCTTTCCATTAACAAAGAAACAAACGAACAAAAACACCCAATTTGGCTTAAGAAACACATTATAGAGTGTTTAGATGAGTAGATATCATGGTTGATTTGTTTTATTTTCATGTTTTATTTTTTGGACTAAAATATATTTCTTGTGAAATTGTTTCTGTCACTGTGATTGTCTTTTTCAAGAGAAAGCAATTATTTCCATTTGCCATATTAAGACAAAAAGCAACATATTTACAATGCTTACATCTTCATGAAAATGTAATCCCCCACAAGAGATGTGATTTTGAAGTGGTATCTTTGCATCTTTACCTAATTTAACAGGAGAAATAAAAAAAAAAGTGACAAATATTTATTACTTCATGAAATATATTATTAAATATTTCCTCTTTGCTGGTTATGTTTTGTGTTGTCACTTTTGGATTATAATATATGTCCAAAATTAAGAATAAAAAGCAAAGAAAAACAGGAGAACAAAAGGAATAAAAAAGGTGACTCTAGAGATAAGAAAGGACGACCTTGAAAAACAATAGTACTTTATCTTGAGAACTCAAACTTGAAGTAGACACATAATCAGGTAGGTATGCACAAATGGAACACAAAAGCACCAGAGACATTATTATGTATCCCCATTCCCCCCAATTCTCATGGTGATCATTGGAAAGCACTAATGCACTTTTTCTGATTTTTGGCTTGGTTTGGAAAATACCATTTTTATTGAAGATACAGTTTAAGTGCTATCTCTTGCTTGATTAAGAAATATTTCTTCACAAATTTGAAAGGCTTTTAAGGAACACAGTCATTGTTCTTGACTTTCAAGACCTGGCTTTTTATTTTCCACAAACAGAACTGGTCTAATTTTAATCTTTAATTTCATTGAGTAGATAATCATCTTATATCCACAAATACCATGCTGATTTCTTGCCAACTCTCCCACCTTTAACATTACCATCATTGATGTTTATTGATCTGAAGCTCCTGCATCATAGTCCCTAATTAATTTCAAACACAGTAGAATATTTTGGGATTTTATATTCAGGATCTCATTGATTTCTTGTCTTGCCAGTTTTAATCAGATTTGGGAAAAGGGAAGATTATGTCAAGGCTGTCTCCTCATCTACTGGTTTAAAATGTTACCAACCGAATCATTAGAAAACACTTCATGTAAATAAGGCTTCTAAATCTTGAAGTAATCAATTATACACACTTGTGTTAGCATAATATTTTGTTTAAACATCAGAAAAAATGTGTTGTATTTAACAGATATAGCATGTATCTCAGATGACTATTTAAAGACAAAATGTATTAGTTGAAGCATATAATCAAATCTTTGTTTCATATCTCAATGTGATTCATATAGAACTATTCTTTTTGGCCAAACTCTGAAATCAAAGATGTAATTCTAGTCTGAAATCCCCAAGGTGAGTATAGGATTTACCGTTAGCATAGGCTGTATTGTAAGGTTAGCATTGATAAAGGTTTCTGTGCTCTGCTTTAATGATACTGCAAATAGTAAAACAAATCATTTCAAACTCTGTTCTGGAAACATTCTTTTGAAAGAATATACCTGCAATTACTGTTTTGTGGTACAACAGTGACAACCAGTGGCTGTTGAATTTCACTTTAGGCTGAAAATTTATTGTAGACTTTATTTAGCTTTAGTAACCAGCACTCAGAAATCACCTGCTTCTTCTTCCTCTTCATCTTATTCTTTTTATTTTTACTGCAATGAAGCCACTATCTGCCTCCCGTCTGAAAAATCTTTTGGTTTGCTAGCCAAATACCCGAAATGTTGATTAAAATGATTTTACTGAGAGATGATGGTAAATATCCACCTATGAGAAGTCTCTGAAATATTCTCCATGAGTCCATCCTATGCAGAATATGAACCAAATTCTTACATATTTTCTTTTACTCAAGCAAGAAAGAAAATAATTTCTATAGATATGCAGAAAATAGGTCAAAGTACTCCATGAGCAAACAGTTGGGGACTGCATAATTATTCACTTCCTGAACATCCCAGATTGGCCTATGGTTTTTCATAAAAGGTCCATTATCTCTTTCAAATGAAGGCTTAATGGAGTAAAGCCTTGCTTGATGTAATGAGCTGAATAATGTGGAGTTCAACTCTGGAGTATTGACTTTTGGAGACTCCAAATAGTTAAAACTAATGATTTAAATACTTGTATTTATTTTAAATTCCTTTGGACAGATCTATTTATAAATTTTTTGACATTCTCTGAGAAATTGGAAATATTCCTTCGCCTTTTTTTTCTTCTAACTTCTATGATATTTCTGCTCAACCTGTCTTCCCTCCCTCCCTCCCTCCTCTCTCTCTCTCTCTTTCTTTCTTTCTTTCTTTCTTTCTTTCTTTCTTTCTTTCTTTCTTTCTTTCTTTCTTTCTTTCTTTCTTTCTTTCTTTCTTTCTTTCTTTCTTTTCTTTCTGCAGGACTCCAAACCTTCATTTCATCCTCAATGGCACTGCTGTAAGAGTGCTTATGGCAAATTTGTTTCTGTAATCATAACTTGAACCCATCTGGGGATGAGATTGGCTACAAGCTTAGTATTTCCACTTAACATATTCATGATTAGCATGCACAGAAGGAGCAGAATTAGGATGAATGTTTTTGGAACAGTACAGATAAATCCTCATAAATGTAGTACAACAGCTCTGGAAACGCACAGTGCGGAAATGTAATGAAGCTGAACTCTGTAGAGAGTTTGGTATTCTCAGTACCATGCCTCTCCTAATGAACTCATTTAGATTAGAAAATGGATTTAATATTTTATTGGAATTAACCTGAGCCAGTAAAGAGGATTACAATTTCTTTCCATAAATATAGTGATATTACAGGGTGCGGTAGCATGTTACATGAATATTAAGCACTTTATGAACATTGTCATGAAGCCAAAAGGAGTAAGGTGATTATATTTTAATATAGTGGTACTGTTCTTATAATAATTAAATTTGAATTGCAGTAAAGGGATATTTTTTAAAGATTTAAATCAGAATTGTGTTGCATTTTCCAAGTTAAAATGCCATGTGATTAAAAGGAAACTCAAGTTAGAACATTTGAGGAACCAGCTTCAGCAGAAGCTGCATTATCCTAAGAATTAAATGAACATCAAACTTGGCCAGAAAAGAGGAACATAAGACTCTGAGTTTGACTAAAGAGGAAGATTATCACCCCGGTAATCTGAAGAGCAGAATTTATTTACTCACCTCAATACTTCAGTAAATAATATAGTCAAAGAATAGAACTCTAGTGCGTGATGGGATGGCTTCTTTGTTCCTTTCTGTCATCTTTTGATTTAGTCCATACTCACCCGTGTTCTTGTTATATGATGAGTAGATGGAAATCTCACTCATCGCATCAAACTCATGCAAGAGACCCCTGGTCTACAAAAGAAGAGATTCATGAGTTATCTTTTTTTATGTACTTATATATATATATACATACATATGTATGTATATATATATATATATATATATTGACAGGCAGAGTTAGACAGTGAGAGAGAGAGAGACAGAGAGAAAGGTCTTTCTTTTTCGGTTGGTTCACCCCCCCAAGTGGCCGCTGCGGCCGGCGTACTGCACCGATCCGAAGCCAGGAGCCAGGTGCTTCCTCCTGGTCTCCCATGTGGGTGCAGGGTGCAAGCATTTGGGCCATCCTCCACTACACTCCCAGGGCCACAGCAGAGAGCTGGACTGGAAGAGGAGCAACTGGGACAGAATCTGGTGCCCCGTCTGGGACTAGAACCCTGGGGTACTGGCGCCGCAGGAGGAGGATTAGCCTAGTGAGCCGCGACGCCGGCCAATGAGTTATCAATAGTCACATGCTCTCCCCTCTCCAACAGCCTGTAGTCACAAGTGACTTTCCACTATCATTTTGGTTAATCTGGCTGATAGAGGACAATAAGTGTACAATATCACACTTGGTAATCTTAAAGAAAAAATTGATCTTGTAACATGAATCTATTCTAGCATTAAACAAAGGGCAAGCTTTGGCTCTGGAGTGCCATTTCTACCATTTTGTAAAGTCAGCTACTGTGTATATGTGCACCCGGGCATTCACTGATTTTACAGGATAAGGCACAGTGAGCTCTGTGTGCTGGAGGCCAAGGTTAGGTCTTGAGGCTGTGGAGAAACTTCTGGATTAAAGCTGAACAAGCACCATAAAGTTGTTCAGGCATGGACAGAGAGTTCATTTAAGAAAAGCCTTTCATTCTCCTCCATCCTACTTATACTAGTAAAACTGTTTTACTGTAGTTGGGGGAAGGCATAGGAGAGATCCCTGCAAGTGTGATTTCAGATTTTTCCCCAACTTGTGTGTGCATAGTTCCACAACTGTTGCTTTTTTAAGCTTCCATCACACTGGGACTTTAAGATAATGCCATTAAACTGGAGCTAAATAAATCAGTTGCTTGCTGAGTATACAATCGAAAAGAAAAACAAAACAAAACAAAACAGGCCTCAAATATGAGATGTCAGCATCTGTGCTGAGCAGCTGATAAAGCAAAGATTGGAAGGCCAGTACAACCACGCAGGACCAGGCCTTCAGGAGGTGACTGTTGGAGTAGAGATGAACAAAAGCCTGCTGAGCAGCATCGCCTTGACCAAGAAGGAAAGAAAACAGGAGAGGGCTAGGGAAGAGGGCAAGGGCAGGAAATTGTCTGGAGGCTGGGATCCAATAGCTTCTCAAAGATCCAGGATGAGCCCCTTAGTTCCACTCTGTTTTTATTACTGTGATTTTTCTTGTCTTGTGGTCACCTCTTTCATTTCAAATCTCTTATTTCATTATTTAAAAGGGTAATATGTGGAGGAGAAGATCTTTATCATAATTAGACCAAATACCAATCTTCCTCACTCGGGGTTTGGACATGGTAAGTAAGCATTGATGTGGGTGGGAAGAGGTTTTAAATAATGCCACAGAAATAAACTAAGACAGATACCCAGAAAATCTTTGAGTTTTTATATTCCTAAAATATTCTGGTAGCTATATGTAGTAGGTTTCAAAAAACAGGAAAATTAGCTTGGAAAAAGATTATCTAAATTTCTTTATCAATTTTCCTTTTAATTTATCAACTGGTAGATAGGCTGATTTAGTTTACAGAGCTCTCCTGGTATGCAGGGAATATTCTCTTTGTGTCTGTTTTGTTTTGTTTTGTTTTTTTTTTTTTTTTGTGAGATACAGAGACACAGGAAAAATATATGATTGCTCCTGAGATTAGCCAAGGACAGGGAAGCAAGAAAGAAAAGAAACTAGAAGGGTGGGTTTTTGGCCCAGCATGTTAAGCTGCTGCTGGAGTTCCTGTGTCCTGTCCCAGCTGGTCCACCGCCAATCCAGCTTCCTGCTAAAGCACAGTCTGACCCGAAGCAAGAGATGACTCACTCGCTGTCTACTTTGCAAGTTCCTGGTTTTGGATTAGCTAAGTCCTGGCTGTTTTGGGCATTCTGGGAGGGAACCAGCAGAGGGAAGATCTCCTCACTCTCTGCCACCACCTACCCTGCCACGGACACTGCATTGTTATGCATTTCAAGTAGGTAAAAATAAGCAACTAAACTTAAAAAAAAATAAGTTAGAAGAGTATCTTCCTTCTCCTTTTTTTGGGTTTATGTCTTAATAAGAGAAATGCACTCAATGCATTTGCAGTGTTTGTTCTTTGTTGCCTTTTTGGATTCCAGAAGGTGATTTGCAGACTGTCTTCTTCTAGGCTTTAACTCAGTTCCACACATAAACTGAGTTTAGAAGAAACAGCCAGTGCAGTGGACAGCAGTGGGGTAGACAGTCAACAGATAACCAAAGGGTATTGCCTAAGAACCAGAGGAAAGAGAAAGCAATGCACCAAGAATCCACCTCTTCTTTTTATATCATACTCATTTAAATCACTTCCCTTCCTTCAGTCACTTTGTATGAAGTTACCTTAAAAAAAAAAAAAAAAAAAAAAAAAGGATTTCAGAATGCTAATCCCTGAAAGCTGTGAGTTTGGCATTGTTTGGAAATAGAGTTTTTGCAGATGAATTAAGCTACCAGTCTTGAAAAAAGATATTCCTTGATTTTCTGTACACCTTAAATCCAATGCCCTTGTTTTGATAAGAGAAAGGAAAGAGAGAATTGAGATACAAAGACACAGGGAAAGAAATCAATGTGAAATTGGAGGCAGATACTTAAGTCATGTTGCCAGAAACAAAAGAACATCAGGAGCTACCAGAAACTGGGAGAGAAAAAGGACTTCATCTTTAAAAAATATTTATTTGAAAGGTGGAGTTACAGAGGGAGGGGAAGACAGTGTGAGATCTTCCACCTGCTGGTTCTTCTCCCCAAATGTCCTCAACAGCTAGGGCTGGGCCACACCAAAGCCAGGATCCTGGAACTCCATCAGGGTCTTCCACATGGTTGCCATGGTCCAAGGACTTGGGCCATCTTCCACTGATTTTTTAGGTGCATTCGTGGATTAGAAGTGCAGTAGCTGGTGTCCAACAAGTGTTAATGTGAGACGTGGTGTCACAAGTGACAGTGAACCCAAACAATGTGGCCCCAGGATTCCATCTTGGAGCTTTTGGAGAGTATGATGACACCATTGGTTCAGACTTCTAGACTCTACAACTGGAAAATAATACAATTATGTTCTCTCAAAGAATGAAGTTTATGGTATTTTATGGAAGCAGCCACAAGAACTAATATGCACCCAGAGGCCAATGTTTGTTCATGGAGAGTTGAACTTTGCAAGTTGAGAAATCTGAGTAGCAGGGCATTTAAAAAAAAATTTCATGTATACTCATTAAATGATGGAATTATTAAGTGAGCTTTTCAGAAGAAGTGTTCAGTGAGATTAGACAATTTTTTTCCCTTGCTAAACAAATGAAAAACAGTTCAAGACCAGTCCAAACCCCTGAAAAAAGAAAAAAAAATCATTTTCCTTTACACATTCTTTGTATAGCTGGGTGAATTTCTTTGACAAATACATGAATTGAGTGATGAAATATGTTGTGAGATGGTAAGAGCAGAAGAGAAACTTACATAAAATGAAAGCTCTGTGTCTGCTCTATTTCTCACATTTTATGATTCACGTTTTTTAGAAATGGAAAACAATGATCATAAAATTAGATGACATCCCTAATTTGTACCTCCTTGAATTATATTAAAATATTGGATTCAGAATAATGTCACATGTATATAGGTGAATAATAATTTATAGTTTATAAAATGCTTTCTCATTCTCTCCATTAGTTTTCATAATAATCCTTTAATATAGATATCATTCTTCTAATTTTTCAGGAGAGGCTCAGAGAAATTAAGTTATGTCCCCAAAGCCATGTAAGAGGTAAAGTCAGAACAAAACCTCATTCCTTTTCTTGGAAAATGTCACTCTTTGTTACAAAACTTTGTTTGACTGAAAATTGTACTTAGTCTCACATTGTCATAGAGTTGAAGACTAGGACATTGTTAAAGTTAACAGGTCCATAGTGATACATTATTGGAGTTCAATTTTTGGGAAGTAATTGGGAGTATTTTTATTTATTTATATTAATCATTTTTTATTTATTTGCAAGGCAGAGAGACAGAGAGGATAGAGTCAGATGGAGAGGTCTGGAACTAAGAATTCAATCTAGATTTATCATGTGGTTAGCAGGAACCCAATTACTTGAGTCGTTATTGCTGCCTCCAAAGGGCTACATTTGAGGAAGCTGGAGTCAGGAGCCAAAGCTGGCAATCAAATTTAGGCAGTGTTATAATCTAAGGAAGTTCAAGTGATAGTTCTTAGCTCTGATCAAGTGGGTGGGTTAGCCTCTTTGAGTGGCTGGTAGTGCTTCTACTAAAACTTCTCTTTTCCTCATTAGCTCCTTGGTATATCACCTTACACCTTACAACTTGATCTCCCAAATAGCCATTTTTTTAAAAAATTTGTTTTGAAAAATATTAAGCATTTAACCCCCTTCCCCTTATTAAGAGGCTTTTTTTTTTTCTTTCTTTCTTTTTTTTTTTTTTTGGACAGGCAGAGTGGACAGTGAGAGAGAGAGACAGAGAGAAAGGTCTTCCTTTTGCCTTTGGTTCACCCTCCAATGGCCGCCGCGGCTGGCACGCCAGCGCACCGCGCTGATCCGATGGCAGGAGCCAGGTACTTATCCTGGTCTCCCATGGGGTGCAGGGCCCAAGTTCTTGGGCCATCCTCCACTGTACTCTCTGGCCACAGCAGAGAGCTGGCCTGGAAGAGGGGCAACCAGGACAGAATCCGGCACCCCGACCGGGACTAGAACCTGGTGTGCCTACGCCGCAAGGTGGAGGATTAGCCTAGTGAGCCGCGGCGCCGGCTATAGGTTTTTAAGCAAATTTAAAAGTACACAGACGAATACATTGTGGATCTGTGTTTCCATTACCCCAGTCACTATAATTGTCAATTCTTGGCCAACTTTGTTTCACATCCTGTGTTTGAAATGTATAATGTAAGATCTTGAATTTCACGCTTTAACCACTGCCCCACACTCTTTTATTATTATTATTTTTATTTGACAGGCAGATTTAGACAGTGAGAGAGAGAGAGAGAGAGACAAAGAGAAAGGTCTTCCTTTATCCGTTGGTTCACCCTCCAAGTTGCTGCTATGGCTGGCGTGTTGTGGTCGGTATGCCACACCAATCCGAAGCCAGGAGCCAGGTGCTTCCTCCTGGTCTCCCATGTGGGTGCAGGGCCCAAGCACCTGGGCCATCCTCCACTGCACTCCAGGGCCACAGCAGAGAGCTGGACTGGAAGAGGAGTGACAGGGACAGAATCTGGTGCCCCAACTGGGACTAGAACCCAGGGTGCTGGCACTGCAGGCGGAGCATTAGCCTAGTGAGCTGCGGCGCCGGCCTGTCCCACACTCTTGTTCCCAGGACTTGATGTGTTTCCTCCATTGTGGTGAATACACCTTTTGTCCATTCTTTGTACAATGAGAGCCCTTTGAATGCACTTGTGGCTCCTTATGACGTGACTGAAGTAGTCTTGAAGGTCCTCATGGGTTGTTGCATCTACTGCAAGAATGAAATTTATTCTCAGCAGGCTGTTGATATTCCATAAAATGTCGACACCCATCTGAAGGGGCACCAGTTATTGTGAAGGGTCCCAGAGGAACCCTGTGGAGGAACTGCACTCACATCAATGTAGAACTCGTCCTCCTTGGAAAGAAAAAGAAGAGGCTCTGGGTTGACAAATGGTGGGGAAGTAGAAAGGAACTGGCTACTGTTCACAACATCTGTAGTTCTGTACAGAATATGATCAAGGGGGTTTGCACTGGGCTTCCGTTACAAGATGAAGTCTGTGTGCTTACTTTACCATAAACTTGGTTATTCAGGAGAATGGATCTCTTGTTAAAATCCGAAATCTTTTGCATGAAAATTAAATCAGAAGTGTTCGGATGAGGCCAGGTGTTGCTTGTTCAGTATCTCAAGCCCAGAAAGATGAATTAGTCCTTGAATGAAATGATGTTGAACTTGTTTCAAATTCATCTGGCAGCAACAATTAAAAATAAGGACATCAGAAAAATTTTGAATGGTATCTATTTCTCTGTAAAAGAAACAGTTCAGCAGGCTAGTGAATAAGACCTAACCGTTGTCTGGCTACAAAAAGAACCTGGATTTTGTCTTGTGGTATTTTAATAATGAAATAAAAGATCTAGTGATTTGGAAAAAAAAGGTCTTCATGGCTAAGAAATATGAGTTTCCAGTCTCATACTGTATGTAGCCAATTCCAGATCTGGAATGACCCTTTTTTCAAGAAGTCTTAGTTGCTTTTAGCTTATTTGAAATTGTGGGTTACTAGTTTTAGCCTCTTCTAGGGAGTGGATGTAAAATTACTATTTTAGGATGAAAGAGACCTTGAATTCAACTGATTTTTTAAATTATAATTCAAAATTATTAATTTTTTATTTGGTCAGTTTTAACTTTAACTTACATTTCTTTTCTGCCGCACAGAGAAAAACAGTCAGTAACATCAGAAATGATAAAATGAGATTGTCAAGTAATTGCTCTTCTACTTTATCCCCCCAAATATATTAATTTTTCCAATGACAACAAGTTTTACAACAATGTGATTAGGGACATTTGCTTGTGTTATATTTATGCACAATGGAATATTACTCACCCTTAAGAAAATCAAATACTGACATTTGCAACAAAATGAATAGAATTGTAGATCATTACGCTAAGTGAAATCAACCAAGTGCAGAAAAACGAATACTGTATGTTTCTTGTATATGTAGTATATATATATGTGTGTGTGTGTGTTGCCAAAGACAGAACCATAGACATGCCTTTGTAGAAGGGTTCACATCTTTTGTTTTAATTTTTTTAATTTCCATTTTGTTGGCAAGGCAGAAAGACAGAGACCTTCCATTTGCTGGTCTACTCTCCAAATGCTTGCAGTAGCTGCGTGGGGCTGTGCCAGGCCTAAGCCAGGAGCCTGGAACTCAGTCTGAGTCTCCAGTGTTGCTGACAGGAACCCAGTCTCTCGAGCTGCCTCATGCTGCCTCCAAGGTGTGCATTAGCAGGAGGCTGGAACAGAAGCAGAGAAGCTCAAACTGGAACAGGCAGGCACTGCAGTGTGGGATATGGACATTCTTAGAAGCAACTTAACCACTGCATCAAATGCCAACTCTGGAATGCTTAATTTTATTGAGTTGTATTAAACTTCCATTACGTTCCCATTATAAATTCAGGTCCTGTGATCTTTACCGATTCAATATAATGGCAGACTATTTTTTGTAAGACAGAAAAACCCTTAAAATGTCTCAAAATACATATTATTGGGAAAGGTGGTCACCTGCACTCAGTCTTTCAGTTCTTGCATGGTCATCTAAGAATGTGTCCTGTATCTTAAATGTTTTCTAAAAAAGAGATCAACAATGTTCACAGCCCATGCTGGCCTATCTTTTTTATTTGGGAATGTCTTTCCCTGATATGGAGTTAATGTATTTCCCTTTGTTCTGCTTAAGCATATGCATAATACGGCATGCAGCTGACCTTGATGTTCTATCAGTTCATTGTTGGTTTGGACTAAAGTTCTTTACCTATGGCCTGAGCAAGATGTTGTGTTTCCAGAGGAAATTCACTGGCCATGGGAGATGAACACTCACTGCTGAAGCTGACCTCACTCCATCTCTTTACTAAATGAGTAGAACGTTATTCTGCCCAGTTTCTGGCAAGTATTTTGACAACCCCAAAGTTTACAAACTATCCAGTGGCTTGATATTCTGGGATAATTGCTCTTAGTGATAAATTCTGTTGTGTTCTTTACTATCTTTCCTACTATTGGACTCTTCCTCCCAAAGGTAGTAACACATCTCACTTGCTTGACAAATATCAATAAATGCTAGATGCTTTACCTTGAATTCTCTCCGAGAAAATTCTACTTGTATTATAAGTTTTGAAAATATGACAATCCAAACTGATAAAATATCTAACATGTACAATGGCAAATATTACAGATAATCTACTGTATCCTTAAGTTTGGATGCCTTACTTTCATTAATCACTTGCTATTTTAGCACTTCATTCCTTTCATAATTTAACCAAAAAATCATTCTGGGATTTTTCCTATAAACTACCTTTTTCGAGCTTTCTGAAGAATATGGTTATCCAATTGACTTCTTAAGTCTATGTGCAGGATATTTATTTTGGTTAAGTCGATTTATGTGAGTTTGGGCCCATCCTTACACTGCCATTTTATTTTTGAACTTTAATAATGTCATCAATTGCATTATATAATCCTCTTAGATTTTAGTTATCTCTGAAATTTAATCAGCATGATTTCTCTATCTATAGCTAAGACCTTAATAAAAATGTTGACTGGCTTTAGGTCAAGAATGGAGTATTAAGCCATGCCGTTAAAAGCGTTTTTCTAGTTGCACATTGATCCATGGCTCGATGCTTTTGTGTATTCATTCAACAAATATCTATTGAGTTTTTTTCTAGGCATTGGGTTTATTTTATGGCCTTCATAGTGCATTATAAACATTGGAAAAAATGCCTGTCTTCAAAGTGGAGTTAGACAGCATGCTTATGGTCTATATGGCACCTTTGTGAAAATTATAGAAAAATACTCTTTATATAATCAGAGGAATTTATGTGATTTAGGTGTTTTGTTGTTGTTGTTGTTCCTTTTGTTGTGAAATAAAAGGTACCTCTTATTTTGGGAAATGGCCAAATACCTGGATGAATAGTTTGCTCAGAGTTGCTGGCTGAACTTAGGCTCCCAAGGAGCTCTGCAGATGTCAACTTTTTTCAATGTACAACCTAGGAAAGTCTTTATAGCAAAGCCATCATGTTCTTAATTACTTTCACCCCTTATTCAGTGTTTATATTTGCTGCAGTCACTTATCTCGCCTTTAGAAGTAGGCAATGGTTATTCAAGAAGAATGAATAAACTACCTTGTAAGAATTATAAGACCTGGGATACAGGAAACTCAACTAAGGCGTGCTTATTTTATCCAACAATTTACATATCTTTCCAAGAGAATAATTACTGTTAGTTCAGGAAATTGTGGAGATGGCACTAAATCTGTTCACCAAATATTTGTGTTCCTCTTTTCAGAGCATAGAAATAAGTGGTTACCAGACAGCGACTATGATGCTCTGCTTTTGCCTGGACTAGGTGCTAATTTTCAATAAGTAGTAACAGCACAATTGATGTGTTCAACTGTTGTGTCATGAACTTATGATGTTATTATGTGTAATATATTGTACCTCCTTGCAGTTCCTTAAGTTTTTGCTCTTAATAACTCATAATATCCGTATACAATACAAGCTCTCAAGAGCTTTCATATTTATGGATTTTATCCATCAATATTTATGGCATCAGAAACTAAAATAATTGACAAAGTATTAAAATATATATTTTAATATATTTATGATAAAAATAAAATTCCCATTTTTGTGATAAAGTACTGCCTTTTAGAAAAACAAAATTGTAAGAAGAATGATCTTGTTTTACATTTTGGAAATCTCTTTAATATCTTTCTTAATTCTTCATTAAGCAACTGTGATGTCACACATCATGAACTGCTGGACAATGAGACCATTCACTTGGCGTGAGAATAAAAACACAAATAATATTTTGGTAGTAGTACAAAATAGTTTTATTTCACCAATTAACTGAAAGGATCATGCATATTTTCAGGGGTCCTGGATCACTGCTGCCTGTAGTAAGATGGATTCCCCAGTTAGAAGCAGTTGGGGTCCCTCGGTCATCATATGGAAATCTGATTTTCCATTGAACCATTGGACAGCAACATTGGACTCTTACATGAGAGTAAATAAACATATATTATGGTAAATCACTAAGATTCAGGAGTTCACATTAAAGAATTAAATAATCCAAAATTGCCCTGTCTAGAACAGAAATCCAAAGAAGAGTAATCTTGTTGGAAGAAATTTTATCTTCTAATGATATTCATTCAGGAGTAGTTTTTTTTTTTGTTATCAATAATCATGCCCAGAAAGATATATCAATTGAAAGTAACATGAAAAGGACTTAGGAGGCAAAATAAATAATAGAAATTATTTGGTTGGGAAAAATAATTTTAATAAGAAGCCTACTGTCATTGAATCTATCCTGGAAGAAAAGAGCATAGGGGTTTAACATTACTTTCTTTATTTTTAATATTTTATTTATTTATTTATTTATTTGAGAGACAATTACAGACAGTGAGATGGAGAGACAGAGAGAAAGGTCTTCCATCAGCGGTTCACTCCCCAAATGACTGCAGTTGTGGGAGCTGTGCCCATCCAAAGCCAGGAGCCAGGTGCTTCCTCTGGGTCTCCCAGGCCAGTGCAGGGACTCAAGTGCTTGGGCCATCTTCCATTGACTTCCCCAGGCCATGGCAGAGAGCTTGATCAGAAGACGAGCATCTGGGACTAGAACTGGTGCCCATATGGGATGCGAGCGCTGCAGGAGGAGGATTAACCAACTTTACTACAGTGCTGTCCCTAATCATTACTTTCCAAGAGTATGTAAGTTGTTCTGAATGATAACTAATAACGTGTGTGTGCATGTGTGTGTGTGTGTGTGTATTTATGGATGGTGACAGTAGAAGAACAGAGAGGAATTTTAAATTGCTATTTCTTGAGTTTAGATCAAGAGGTTGACAAAGATGGCATGAGCATTATTTTTTGAGACAAGAAGCAGCTATTTAGAGCTTTGGAAAATATTATTTTTGGAAGAATGAGTAACGTTGTGTGATGAAACTTTCCTGAGACTCATTAATCTTCATAGAAAAATCCCTAAAGCATATATACATATACACACATTATATGTATGTGTGTGTATATATATATATATATATATATACACACATAATGATGATAAACGCTCCCTAAATAAAAATGCCTTTTAGGTGGGAATTACCCCTGTGATCTTCTCTGGATCAGGAGGTAGTAAAGAGGAAAGTGGGCACTAACTTATTTGTCTTTGGAATCTCTCAGATGAAAAGATGGATAATATATCACTTGAGGTCATTTCTAGATTCATAGTGCAAGACTTCTTGAACTCATTTGAAATAAAGACTGAATAAATATTTGGAAAATATTTGTATAAGCTCAACCAGCATCTATTTTAATAGAAAAAAGTTAACAGTATTCTTTTTCCCCCTTTATTCCTTATTTAAGGAAGAAATCAGTAATTATATTTATTCAAGAACATTTCAGTGTAATGGTAAAAACAATAAGAACAAAAAGTGTCAGAGACTACAAGGCTTGTTTCTAAAAAATTGAAAAAAAAGAAAACTTTGAATGCACCATTTGACAATCTAAGCTTGATACATTATTTATTTTCATTTATTTATGATGTGATATGAAGATAAAATTACTGAAGACCTTCTTTTGATATATCGTACAGCAAGATTTCATGTACCATGAATGATAAAAATACTAATTCCCCAGATCTACCTGGTTCTTAAACTGTGGAACCCAGAAAAGCAGCAGCAGCACCACCACCTGGAAACTTACTGTAAACACAAGTTCTTGATCCCCACCTTAGAAATGCTGATTCAGAAACTCTGGGGTTGGCACCAAGCTATCAGTGATTGAATAAGTCCTACCCACAATTCTGATGCGGAAAAATTTGAGAATTCTACTCTGTGGAGATATAGTTCTTCACATGCCCTGAAGATTTGTTTTTGATGGGCCTGTTCCCATTTTGTCATCAGGAAATGAGGTGTGATGAGAGAAGGTGACATCATCACTTGTAGAGGAGGAACCTAACTCATTGTGGACTACAGTCCCACTATGGATAGTGAAGGTCTTCAACCAGTGAACAAACAACAGGATTTGTGATATCCTGACCTCTGAAATAATCTTTTCATGAGTGAAAAAGTATGATAGAGAAATATTTTGGTTGGTTGACATTGTTTATAATCTATTAGATAATAAGGCATGAGTTAACTTTTTTATAGCCCATGAAAGAGTGAAGCTCTAAAATCAAAGATAATGTATCCAAAAAGACATTCTGTGTTTCTGTTTTGTCTCAGAATTGAATATTTCACAATTAGGACTCAATGTACCTTCTCTTTCTTCCTCACGAACTTTTTTTATTAGTTATGATAATTTTAGGTATCAGAAATGTGACTGAATGTTCCTAAAGTCACATAATAATAAGGTGAGAAACACAGAATTCCATCTCTAGGCTCTGCTATTGCAGACACATATGGAAGAAAGGCATATCTTACTGCTACCTCCCAAGAGCAAGCAAAATGACAAATTCTGGGCAGTTTTGTGATATTAGCACATTCTGGGTTGAAAAGAATAGAGAGTGGCACAAAGTGGTTTAGATCATCTGTTGGAATACTGGAAAAATATTTTGGACTATTTGATAATAACTTACTGTGTTTCCCACAATGATGCATTTAATTAACTTAAGTTTCTTCAAAAGCTATATTCCAGTAGTAAAACAGACAATTTTCGAAGTACAAATTCTATGAGGAAACTCTTTCCTCTCTTCTTCCCTCTCTCTCCCTCCTTTCCTTCCTTCCTTCCCCCCTTCCTCCCTTCCTCCCTCTATTCTTCTCTTCTTCCCTCATTCCTCTATTAGGTTCTTGCAACTTCATATTTGCTATTTTATTAATTCCATCCATCAAATAAGAATCTATAGGATTCAATGCCTGAATATTTTCTGTGTCTGTTTTAAAAAAATTGTTTTAAAAAATTTTAGCACAATATTGTTGGAAATATTTTGAGTGAGATACACCAATATTGAACAAACCCAGTAGTTCAGCATGTCCATAACTGCATCCTGATACAGAACTTTTTGCATTTTGGTATTCATTTGATTGCATATATTGTATAAATTTAACTTTATTTTAGTGAATCTACCATAAAATATAAGTTAAAAGGCAATAAACTAAAAGCAAGGAATATGATTTTATATAATTTATTAGTTCCTTGGGCCTAATAGATTTTAGGGTGTTTGATCACAAAAACACAATTTAAAGAATTTCTGACAGTACTGTATTAGTTTGCTAGAGCTGGAATTATCATTAGCACAATTAGAAACCAAGAAGACTTGGGGAAGGTGCTGAGATCAAATCCTGGCTCATCCATTTTCACGTACAAAATTCTTCTATGTTTTACTCAGCTTCTTTATATCTATTACCCCATCTCAGAAGATAAGAGAATACCTGTCTTGTGGAGTTGTTAAGTTGAGGGAATCTCAAAGAGGTAATAGAACAATAGAATTACAAATAAGCTCCTTTTGGTAAAAAATGTTGAAATTTATGCATAGTTTTTTCATGAATATTTGAAAGATCCTCTGTATACACACACACACACACACACACACACACACAAACATATGTATGCAGAGAGAGAGGCAGAGAGAGAGAGAGAGAGAGAGAGAGTTACAGAGTGCCCGACATAGAGTCAGCCCTGATTTAAGGATATTTGTAGTTGTTAGTTGTCACTATGTATCCTAGTATTTGTCTAGAATTTGGCTTACAGCTTTAAAAAACTTGGAGAAGCAGAATTATTGACAAAAAAGAGGCTATAGTCTCTCTTATTTAAGACACTTCTCTTCCTGTATTCTGTACATGCACTATATTTTGAAGAGTTAAGAAGCATACTTACATACTCCACTGAACACAAAATTAACTACAAAGAACAGAAAATGGCTTATTTATCCCCAAGCAAGTGCAGATTGAAGTAGAACATGAAGATGGGAAAAGAGAGTCTTTTTTGATTTATCGATCCCGGGCCTTTCTTGTTATTCTGTTCCCAAACACTTCCTCTCTCCTCTGTCCTTTGCACAGAGGACTTTGGATGTATCTGCTAACTTTCTACATGCTTACTTTTAAGAATGGTTCATATTCTCCAGCCCCCCGCCCCACCCCACCCTCAACACTTACTGTTTTACTCTTTTTTCAGTATTTCCTAGTGCTTGGGATACTTTGAATTAGGACTAACATGGGAATTCTGTGCTTCCTGTGGTAAATGACAAATAAAATAAAGGACAAGAATGAGAATAGACCCTATGACCTGATGCAAATATTGATATTGAGATAGATAGTTGAAGGGTACAGAGGTAGAGGCATCTTGATAGAAACACAAACATAGATGTCAGCCATGTACCCAATTTCTTGGTTCATAGAGAATACTTTTAGGACTTCAGTTTCTGATTCAATGGCAGAAGGAGGGTAGACAAAGGGTCTTCTATGTACTTACAATTGAACAGGATATGGTTTGAACTGGACAGCTCTAAAGTGCACACACAGAAAGTACACACTATGTCAGTTATTACAAACTCATGGTTGAAGGAAATTCCAACAGTGTTGGAAATAGATGCAACAAATTCTAGTGAATGCTATTGTGAGATTTTCTGGTGTATGTTTTTTTATGTACTTTTGTGATATGTAGATAGATTTTTTGGTTGTGAGCTATTGATGCCATTTTCAAAGTGAAACTTCCCTTCATTTCTGCCTTTGCACTGTGACCACATGGGTCTTGATTGCTAACACTTTGATCTGGGCGTACTAATTTATTTTAAGATTGTTTCTATTACAGAAAGCTTTCCAAATGATCAGTAGTGAGAGAGATTTTTAAGAATGGTTGACCTATGGTTTAAGAAATGCTTGAGGTTAATATGATGATTTGAAATAGCATCATAGAGTAAAAGTACAATAGAGCAAAAGTGTAATTTAATTTTATAAATAATACTAATGTTCTAGGTTGTGCACTCCATGAAACTTTCTTTGGTTAAAAGCTTGCTCAATTCAGACTCACAAACAAGATCTGTAATTATGAGACCAAGTCCAGCAATTACTCTGGGCTTATTTTTCTTTTTGGCAGCTCCAGGAAAAAAGAAAAAAATCAACTTTAGCTACTCTTGGAGAATCCAGTACTTTTTCAATCACTAGCATTTTCCTGAGGATGAATCTGAACCTAGTTTTAAGGACGAAAAGGTTCTACACTATTCATTATTCCACTGTTCTGCTTCTGAAATCAGATGTACTGTTTCAGTTTCGGCTGTGAAGTTTTTCCAGTGTCTGAGCTTATTACCATACATCGGTTTAAGCAGATTCTCATTTTCTCATATTCCGCTCTTCTTCCTTCCTTTTGGTTCTTCTGCATGATTTCCCTATCCTCACTGTGTGTCTGCTTTGTGTTTCCCTGCTCATCTCAGAGTGAGCTTGCCTCCTCGCAGCCTATCTATTCTCCTCGGGAGGCATTTAAATGGCTTGTTGTTTGCAGCCCACTGCACTCTCGGGCTGCAAATGGAAATAAGATGAGGGCTCGTGGACATTTCCCATTGTCCTTAAATATCTAGGGAGCTACACTGTGATGAATTAACTGCAGATTGTAAGAAACACAGGGACGAACAGATATGGTCTCCCTTTCTAATCCGTGTTATACAATTTTTGTGATGGATTTTTTCTGTGATCCATCTAGTTTCTTTTTGCTCACTTCTGAAACAGGCTGAAATGCATTTTATTGTCCTGTTCTGAAGCAGCTTGCACAAAATTGAAGCCCATATTATTTGCCTGGTTTCATACTAGAGTACTAGAATTAAACACTTATATTAATTTAATTCAGATTCATGTAAATCTGTTCCTCTTGTATTGATGTTATTTTAAAGGGAGAATCAGAAAAGTAAGATCTTATTTCTGTTGGCTTTTTCTTTCTTATATTCAATAGAACATTAATTGCCATATTGCCTTGAATATTCTGAATGCTCTCAACAGTATTACTTTGAATCTTAGAGATTAGTCATATGGAACACACCTCATATAAGGCCTCATCTCTCTGTTTTTAATTCTGAATTGACTCATTGAAGTGAATGAGCGTTTCCTCACCGTAGCTGGTTCCAAGATGCGGTTTTCAACCTATCCACCTTTGCTTGCCTAGTGCAGGCGGTATAGGAATACTACAGCTCCTGTTCTCCACTCCTGCTTATGCGGTTTTTCAGAAGGCCATAATCAAAATTCTGCAGCTTCCCCTCAGATGTTATGTTCTTTACATGACATCTAGAGGCCAAAATTGATGTGAGCCATAATTAATCTTTCCACGTGGCTATGCAGACCCTTGGTATATCAGGGATAAGGACCACACTGTCTGCATACTTAAATGTTTTGTAGAACATCCCAGCACCTATCTATATTCTGAGCAGTGCACAATTTGATCTCATCGTCCCAGATATAAAAGATATTGGAAAAGAAAGCAACCTTATGAAGAAAGAACAAAATTTAAGAAAATAGAGCTCCTTTCTTCTGAGTTTGCATTTTATATGCAATAACGTCTGCTGTTAATTTCCACACAAATTGTGAAATAATCTAATTAGTGTTACTGACATTTACCCATGACAGTCAAAATCCTGCTGGTAATCAATAATGTAAATGTAAAGCAGCTGATTAAATTTCTCTTTCTTTTCCATCAAAAAATTTAAGGGGAAGATTCATTTTACTGTCCCTTATGTGTTCTCACAGCACTATTTTGATTCTTGTTTTAATCTGCAAATTCACAGAAGGCACAGAAAAGAATTTACCTCATATGAAGCATAATTGAGACTGTCACTACTTGACTATGGAAGCAGTTCTCTGCATCAGTTCAACAGCCCTGGTAAAATAAATACCAGTTTCTTAGAATTATCATAATTGCAATCAAGGAAATATTCTGATTCCTTTTTTAATATTTTGAAAATTAGAAAATTAAAATACTACACACTTATATTTGTACTAGGAATATAGATATATAAGCACATTTCTAAACCTTACAGGAAGATATTGTGATGACAACTTTATGCTTCTTATACATGTATATTACACACACATTTACACATACATGGATATACACATGCATGAATTATATCCTCTGTGTGTATATATATGCAATTATGTACATATTGATGATTCAATCTTGCATATATATTTATTAATATTTACTGTAATGATATCTGTTCTAACATCAAATAATCCTAATTTTTCAAATGAGGAGTAATGAATTAAATCTGTGTCTGTGTTTGCACACATATGCACATAACATGTGCATAAGGGGACTTAAAGATGTATTGTAATTGGGGCTGATGTTGTAATGTGGTAAGTTAAGCCACAACCTGTAACTCTGGCTTCTCATGCTGGTGTCAGTCCATGTCCCAGCTGTTCCATTTCTGATCCAGCTCCCTGCTAATGGCCTGGAAGAGCAGCACAAAATGGCCAAGTTGCTTGGGCCCCTGTTACCCACATGGAAGACCTGGAGGAAGCTCCTGGTTTCTGTTTTTGGCCTGGATCAACTCTGGCTATTGCAGTCACTTGGGGCGCGAACCAGTCGATGGAAGATTCCTCTCGCTCTCTCTCCCACTCTCTCTCCCTCTTCCTCTCTCCTTCTTTCTCTCTCTCTGTCTCTCTCTTTCTCCTTCTCTCTCTCTCTCTCTCTCTCTCTGCTTCTCTCTCTCTCTCTCACTTTTTCTGTCTCTCCCTTTTTCTCTGTTACTCTGACTTTTAAATAACTAAATAAATGTGTTTTTTTTAAAAAAGGGTTTGTGGTAACTTAAGGTAAAATAAAGGTTGATTTTTGGTGCAAAAATATTGAAATTTATGCATTTGTATCACAAAAGGTACATGGAAAATTTAAGTTATGAAAAAAACTGCATAGATTTCAAATGTTTTGGCACTCAAGAAATTTATCTTGCTTTTTAAATTTACTTATATATTCTATCTCTGTCTCTCCATCTGTAAGTCTGACTTTCAAAATAAATACAAATTATTTATATAAAGGGAAAAAATTCATGTAGTTTGTATATACTGTTTGCAGAACATAATATTTCTCATCCTTCCTCACTCCTTCTTACCCTCCCTCCTCCTTTCTTATTTTAATTTTTGCAGTGGCACACTTTCAATTCACTTTAGTCACTTTAATCCTCCGCTAAACAAATAATTCAACAAGTAGTAAGCAGAAAGACCACTGTTCCTCAGGAGTATAGACAAGGGCTATAAACAATAATGAAATCTCAAAATGTCAATTTCACTCATGTACATTACATTTTTTGTACTCTATATGTTAGTTATCACCCATTGGAGAAAACATGATATGTGTATTTTTGGGACTGGCTTATTTCAGGAAGCATAATGGTTTCCAGTTGTATGCATTTTAGGGTTGAGTAGTATTCCTTTGCATATCCATACCACATATTCTTTATCTAATTTTTGTTGATGGACATCAGGGTTAATTCCATATGTTAGCTATTGTGGATTGAGCTGTTGTAAACAAGAGGTTACAGACAAATTTTTCATATACTTATTTTATTTCAGTTGGATAAATTCTTAGGAGTGGGATAACTGAATCATATGGTAGATCTATTCTCAGATTTCTTCAGAATCTCCATACTGTCTTCCATAATGGTTGTACCAGTTTACATTCCTACCAACAGTGATCATGGTACTTTTTTCTATACATCCCTTTCAGCATTTGTTATTTTTTGAGTTTTGGATAATAGTCATCCTAACTGGTCATCCTCATGGTGGTCTTTATGAGCATTTCCTTGATGGCTAATGATCTTGAGCACCTTTTCATGTGGCTAATTAGCATAAAGTAGGGGTCTTGTTACATATTCCTGCATGTGGATAATCCAGTTTTCCCAACAGCATTTGTTAAAGAGACTGTTCTTTTTCCGGAGGGTGATTTCAGCTTGTTTGTCAAAGATTAATTTATTGTAGATGTGTGCATTAGTTTTTGCAATTTCTAATCTATTCAATTGGTCTACATCTCCTTTTGTGATTTGATTACAACTTCCTGGTAATATGTCTGGAAATCTGTTATTCTGATGCCTCCAGCTTTGTTTTTATTGTTTCAGATTACTTTAGTTATACAGGGTTTTGTGTTTCCATAGGAATTTTAGGGTTGAAATAAAAAATAAACATACAAAATATCAACAAAATAAAGTGCTGTTGTTTTGAGAAAAATAAAGAAAATTGAGAAAACATTGGCCCCACTAACCTAAAAACAGGGAGAAGACCCAAATTTGTTTGTTTGTTTTGTTACCCCCAAAAAACTTTGTGTTTAATGAGTACAGATTTTTTTTTTTTTTTTTGACAGGCAGAGTGGACAGTGAGAGAGAGAGACAGAGAGAAAGGTCTTCCTTTGCCGTTGGTTCACCCTCCAATGGCCACTGCGGCCGGCGCGCTGCGGCCGGCGCACCGCGCTGATCCGATGGCAGGAGCCAGGAGCCAGGTGCTTTTCCTGGTCTCCCATGGGGTGCAGGGCCCAAGCACCTGGGCCATCCTCCACTGCACTCCCTGGCCACAGCAGAGGGCTGGCCTGGAAGAGGGGCAACCGGGACAGAATCCGGCGCCCCGACCGGGACTAGAACCCGGTGTGCCGGCGCCGCTAGGCGGAGGATTAGCCTAGTGAGCCGCGGCGCCGGCCTAATGAGTACAGATTTAATAAGTACAACGATAGGAATATAGTGGTTCTTCCTATCATACCTGCCCTCTCATCCTCACTACCACCCCCACTCCACCTCCTCCACCCTCTCCAATTCCTAGTTCCATTCTCCATTAAGAAAAAAAAAAAAAAACTGTTCAAGACCCAAATTAATAAAATAAAATATGAAAAAAGTGTTACAATGGATGACACAGACATAAAAAAGAATCATCAGGAATTACTATAAACAACTTTATGCCAGCAAGTTGTAAAATGTGGAAAAAATGGACAGATCTGTACATACACAATTTACCAAAATCGATGTATAAAGACATAGAAAACCTAAATAGACCAATAACCAGATGGAGACTGAGTCAGTAATATAGACCCTACCAACAAATAAAAGTCCAGTACCAGATGGTTTCATTACGGAATTCTACCTTTTTTTTTTTTTTTACAGGCAGAGTGGACAGTGAGAGAGAGAGACAGAGAGAAAGGTCTTCCTTTTGCCGTTGGTTCACCCTCCAATGGCCGCCGCGGCCAGCGCACACCGCGCTGATCCAAAGGCAGGAGCCAGGTGCTTCTCCTGGTCTCCCATGGGGTGCAGGGCCCAAGTTCTTGGGCCATCCTCCACTGCACTCCTGGGCCACAGCAGAGAGCTGGCCTGGAAGAGGGGCAACCGGGACAGAATCTGGCGCCCAGACCAGGACCAGAACCAGGTGTGCCGGCGCCGCAAGTTGGAGGATTAGCCTATTGAGTGGCGGCGCCGGCCTTCTACCAAACATTCTTTTGCTTTTTCATTTTTTAAAGATTTATTTATTTTGAATGTCAAAATTATATGTAGAGAGGGAGAAAGAGAGAGTGAGTGAGAGAGTGTGAAACAGGGAGAAACTTCTGTCTGCTGATTCACTTCCAGGATGACTGTAATCTCCAGAAGCCAGGAGCTTCATCTGCGTCTCCCACATTGGTGACAGGACCCAAACACTTGGACCATTTTTCTTCTGCTTTTCCTATGGATTTAGCAAGGAGCTAGCATGTAAGTGGAGCTGCTAGAACAGGAACTGGTGCCCACATGGGACAACGGAGTTGTAGGCAACAGTTTTACCTGCTATGCCACAATACTGGCTTCTCTACCAATCATTGTTTTAAGATTTACTCATTTATTTGAAAATCAGAGTTATACACACACAGAGAGAAGGAGAGACAGAGACAAGAGAAGTCTTCCATTCACTGGTTCAGTCCCCAAATGGCTGAAACAGCAAGACTGAGCTAAGTAGAAGCCAGGATTCAGGAGCTTCCTCTGGGTCTCCCATGTGGTTGGAAGAATCCAAGAAGTTGGGCCATCCTATGCTGCTTTTACAGAAACAGGGAGGAGCTGGATGAGAGGTGCAGCGGAAGGGACCAGAACTGGAACCCATTGGAGATGCTGGCCCTGCTGGCTGGGACTTTAACTTGCTGAGATACAGGAATAACCCCTCTACCAAACTTTTAAAGAAGGATTAAACCAAATTCTTCTTAAGCTATTCAAAATAATTGGAAGGGCATGAATCCTCCCAAACTCCTTCTAGGAGGGCAGCATCAACTTAATTCCCAAACCAGAAAGAGATACAACAAAGAGAACTATAGACCAATATCTATGATGAACATAGATGTGAAAATCTTCAACAAATCCAACAACACATCAAAAATCGATTTGGATTTATACCTGGGATGCAGGGATGGTTCAACATTGGCAAATCATTAAACATAATAACTCACATTAACAGATTAGTGAATAAAACAATATGATGGGGCCAGTGTTGTGACACAGTGAGTTTAGCCTCTGCATGCAGTGCTGACATCTCATATGGGTGCTGGTTCAAGTACAAACTGGCTGCTCCTTTTCTGATCCAGCTATCTACTATGCCCTGGGAAAGCAGTAGATGATAGGCCTCGTGGTTGGGCCCCTGGGCTCACATGGGAGACCTGAAGAAGCTCCTGGATCCTGGCTTTCGATCAGTCCAGTTCTGGCCATTGCAGCCATTTGGGGAGAGAACCAGTGGATGGAAGACCTTTCTGTCTCTTCCTCTCTCTGTTACTCTATCTCTCAAACAAATAAATAAAGTCTTAAAAAACCCCATATGAGTCTCTCATAGATGCAGAGAAAGCATTTGATAAAATACAATATCCTTTAATGATAAAAAAAAAAAAACTTAAGCAAATTTAGTATAGAAGGAGCATGCATCCACACAATCTAGGCAATATATGAAAACCCAGCAAGTATTATCATACTGAATGGGGAAAAGCTGGGAACATTTCCATTAAAATAAGGAACCAAACAAGGATGCCCACTCTTACCATTACAATTCCATATAATTATGGAAGTTCTATCCAGAGCCATTTGAAAATAGAAAGAAACCTGATTGCTAGTGATCTTGAATATTTTTTCATATGCATGTTGGCCATTTGGATTTCCTCTTTTGAAAAATGTCTATTGAGGTCCGTGGCCCATCTCTTAACGTGGGTTGGTTGTTTTGTTGTTGTGGAGTTTCTTGATTTCTTTGTAGATTCTGGTTATTAATACTTTATTTGTAGTATAGTTTGCAAATATTTTTTCCCATTCGGTCAGTTGCCTCTTCACTTTCCTGACTGTTTCCTTTGCAGTACAGAAACTTCTCAATTTGATGCAATCCCAAATGTTAATTTTGATTTTGACTGTCTGTGCCTCCGGGGTTATTTCCAAGAAGTCTTTGCCGGTGCCAATATCTTGCAGGGTTTCTCCAATGTTCAAGATCACTAGCAATCAGGGAAATGCAAATCAAAACCACAATTAGGTTTCACCACACCCCAGTTAGAATAGCTCACATACAGAAATCTACCAACAATAGATGCTGGAGAGGATGTGGGGAAAAAGGGACACTAACCCACTGTTGGTGGAATGCAAACGGGTAAAGCCACTATGGAAGTCAGTCTGGAGATTCCTCAGAAACCTGAAGATAACCCTACCATACAACCCAGCCATCCCACTCCTTGGAATTTACCCAAAGGAAATTTAATTGGCAAACAAAAAAGCTGTCTGCACCTTAATGATTATTGCAACTCAATTCACAATTGCTAAGACCTGGAATCAACCCAAATGCCCATCAACAGTAGAGTGGATAAGAAATTATGGGACATATACTCTATAGAATACTATACAGCAGTCAAAAACCATGAAATCTGGTCATTTGCAACAAAATGGAGGAATCTGGAAAACATCATGCTGAGTGAATTAAGCCAGTCCCAAAGGGACAAATATCATCTGTTCTCCCTGATCGGTGACAACTAACCAAGCACAAAAAAGGAAACCTGATAAAGTGAAATGGACACTATGATAAATGGTGACTTGATCAGCCCTTGCCCTGTTGATGAACAACTTAATACTTTATCCCTTTTAGTATTTTTTTGTTTGTTCTACTTAATACTATTGGTTGAATTCTGTAATTAATACACAGTTATTCTTAAGTGTTGAACCTTAACTGAAAAGTGATCCCTGTTAAATATGAGTGGGAATAAGAGAGGGAAGAGATGTACAATTTGGGACATGCTCAATCGGACTTACCCCTAATGGTAGAGCTAGAAATGTGCCAGGGGTTTCCAATTCAATCCCATCAAGGTGGCATGTACCAATGCCATCTCACTAGTCCAAGTGATCAATTTCTGTTCACAATTGATCATAATGGTAGGACTAAGAGTCAAAGGGATCACATAAACAAGACTAGTGTCTGAAAATACTAACCGATAAAATAAAAAAAAGGGAGAGAACAATCCAACATGGGAAGTGGGATACACAGCAGACTCATAGAATGGCGGATATCCTAAACAGCACTCTGGCCTCAGAATCAGCCCTTAAGGCATTCAGATCTGGCTGGAAACCCCATGAGAGTATTTCAGGATGGAAAGCCAAGACACTGTGGCAAAAAAATGACCTAAATGAAAGATCTCTGTGAGTGAGATCCCAGTGGAAAGTACGGGCCATCAAAGAAGGAGGTACCTTTCTCTGAAGGGAGGAGAGAACTTCTACTCTTTGACTATGACCTTGTCTGAATAAGATTGAAGTCAGCGAACTCAAAAGGCTTCCATTGCCTTGGCAACTCATGACAAGAGGCTAGGGTGATTACTGAAGCCATAAACAAGAGTGTCAATTTGTTAAGTCAACAACAGGAGTCGCTGTGTACTTACTCCTTGTGTGGGATCTTTGTCCTTAGTGTGCTGTATATTGTGATTTAATGCTATAACTAGTACTCAAGCAGTATTTTTCACTTTGTGTTTCTATGTGGGTGTAAACTGTTGAAATCTTTACTTAGTGTATACTAAACTGATCTTCTGTATATAAAGAGAATCGAAAATGAATCTTGATGTGAATGCAAGGGGTGAGGGAGTGGGAAAGCGGAGGGTTGCAGGTGGGAGGGAAGTTATTGTGGGGGGAGGAAAGCCATTGTAATCCATAAGTTGTACTTTGGAAATTTATATATATTAAATAAAAGTTAAAAAAGAAAGTAAAATGAAACCAAGCATATGCAAATGGGAAATAAAAAAGTCACATTATCCATGTTTGAGGATGATATAATCCTATACATAGCAGAAATCAAAAGATTCCACTGAGACTATTGGAACTCATAAAAGAGTTTGACAAAGTTACAGGATACAAAATCAACACACAAAAAATCAATATCGTTTGTAGATACAACCAATCCAATTGCTAAGAAAGAACTTGTAAGATCTGTCCCATTCATAATAGCTACAAAAATTAAATATCTGGAATAAATTTTACCATGGATGTGAAAGATCATTAGAATAAAATTATAAAACATTAAGAAAAGAAATAGAAAATGACATATAAAAGGAAAAATATTTCTTGTTAATGCATTGGAAGAATTAATATCAAAATATCTGTACATTCCATCCACAACAATTCACACATTCATTGCAGTCCCAATCAAAATACCAAGGGCAGTCTTCTTACATCTACATTTTTCTTTTAATTCAAAGTTTCCATGAACTTTACAAGTTTCTACATAGGTGATGTCAAGTACTGCGTGGATGGTGGCCTGCTCTGTATTGATTTCTTGTGTGTTTTACAACACTGTTGTTCAGCTGCCGAAGTTGTCATATGTCCTAATGACTCACTGCATCTTATTGCCTTCCTAACCATGTCCTCCACAGTTTGTAGATCCATTCCCCACTGACAGGCACCTAGACGGTCATTCCTTTTCCTCTTACCATAAAATTCCCCAGATACATTACTCCATAAATGTCCCCATGTGGATTTGTGCAAGCATTTCTTGGTCTGTATTTTAAGACTAGGATTTTTGTGTCAGAGGAAACACGTACGCAATTTTACTAACTACTGCCAGATGGCTTCCTAGAATGGCTCCTGCAGAACAAAGTGCAGCAGGGCAGGAAAGTTCCTGTCTACCCACATCCTTGTGAAGACACAGAAATGTTCTCTCTTCTGATTTTCACCATCCTGGTGAATACTAAGCTATATTTCTTTGTTATAATTTCCAACTCACTGATTAATAGTTAAGTTTAAACAGCTATTTATAAGTTTGTTAGACATTACAATTCTTCTTCTGTGATTTGCCTTTCAAAACCATTCTTTCATTTTTCTATCAAGCCTCTCATCTTTTCTGTGGGGATTTGCAATTATCTATATTTTCACATTCTTAATCCTTTATTGTTCTTAGATGTTGCAAATACAGTCTTCAAATCTGTCCTATGTCTGTTAAATGGTTTTGAATTTTGATGCGGTGAAATCCACCAAGTTTTCAGCTTATGATTTGTAACTTTTTGTTTCGTTCAAACATTTATTTCCATGCACCTAGATAACATGTATCTTCTTCAATAGTGCCCTTTTTAAAAATATTTATTGATTTATTTAATATGCAGAATGACAGATAGAAACAGAGGACTCCCCAGATGGCTGCAACAGACGGAGCTGGGCAGATCCAAAGCCAGGAGCCGGGAGCTTCCTCCTGGTTTCCCATGCGGGTACAAAGGCCAAAGTAGTTGGGCCATCTTCCACTATTTTCCCAGGCCATCAGCAGAGAACTGGATTGGAAGTGGAGCAGGAAGGATTCAAACTAACACCCACATGGGATCCTGGTGCCAATGGCAGAGGCTTAACCTACTATGCACAGTGCCGGTCCCATTAATTTATTAGCTTTTCTTTAAAAAATTAATTAATTAACTTATTTTTAAGGTGAACAAATTTCACATGTGTCATATATACAGATTTAGGAGCATAATGATACTTCTCACCGTACTCCCCTTCCCACCAATATTGCCACCATCCCTACTCCTTCCTTTCTTATTCTTTCTTTTAACTTTTTTAAAAATCTTTTTTGACAGGCAGAGTGGACAGTGAGAGAGAGAGACAGAGAGAAAGGTCTTCCTTTTGCCGTTGGTTCACCCTTCAATGGCCGCCACGGCCGGCGCACCTCGCTGATCCGATGGCAGGAGCCAGGTGCTTCTCCTGGTCTCCCATGGGGTGCAGGGCCCAAGTACTTGGGCCATCCTCCACTGCACTCCCAGGCCACAGCAGAGAGCTGGCCTGGAAGAGGGCCAACCGGGACTAGAACCCGGTGTGCCGGCGCTGCAAGGCGGTTGATTAGCCTAGTGAGCCGTGGCGCTGGCCTCTTGTAACTTTTACAATGATCTTCTTTCAGTTTATTTTATACTCATAAGATTAATCCTACACTAAGTAAAAAATTAACAAAAATTAAGCCGAAAATAACACTGATCCTCAATAGTAGAGAAAAAGGCTGTAAACAATCAACAAATCTCATAATGTCAATTTTGCTTGTGTACATTACATGTTTTTTGTAGTCCATTAGTTACCATAGATCAGGGAAAACATGATATTTGTCTTTTTGAGATTGGCTTATTTCTCCAAGTATACACACACACACACACACACACACATATATATATATTAATTTTACCTCTGTATGGCTAGGTCTTTAAACTGGAGGAAATATTTCTCTGTTGTGAAAATAGGGACTCAAATTTAATTCTCTCCAAAAAAAAGTAAAGCAGTATTCCCTATAATACCATTAAAATAATCTGTAATATTCCCAACACTTTGTGGTATAATTTTGTTACTGCTAATTCGAACCGCAGGAATTTATTCTATTGACCACACTGAATGTGGCTGATGAAAGATCGGGGGAAGGGGAAGGTGAAGGGAAGGGAAGAGACAGAAATTCCTACAGACTGATAGACCAGGCGAGTCTCAGTAAAGGACTGACAGCCTGGTCTGCCTTATGGACATGAGTGTGAGTCTCCTGGTTCTTCTCCCCTCCCGACTCTTCTGGGAAAGTCTGGGTGGGGGATTTTGGGATGTTGAATTCCCTTAAACTAGTACCTCCAGATAATACTGTCCACTAGAATTCTTATCTATTGGAGAGGCAAATGACTAATTCAGTCCAGTGATTATAACTATGTCAGACCAGCTATATAACACCCACAGTTTGGTGGGTGTCTTTTGATAAAAGACAAGCAAGACACCTTGGGCAGGGAAGGACAGGGCAGACAGACCAGAGGCTGGGTCCTGTTTCAGGAATAGATTCCTTATTCCATTGCACAGAAAATTAAAAACTTCTCATTTTCTTTGTTCCCTCTTACACAGATAGGCTAATATCTACCTAGCTGTCTTACCAATTTTATTGTATATAAATATGCATAATCATTCTCCTTTTTCTTCCATCAGTATATTGATCTGCTTTTCATCAATACTATACTTGTACTGTGCTAAGCTTTGTAGTTACATATTCTGTCTGACTTAGTGAGTTACACATCTTTCTTTTTTTCTTTATTGAAATTAACTTATACACATATGAAACTTTACATTCAACTTGAATATTAGGAATTTTTAAAGGTTTTTTAAGCATCTCACCTTGAATATTATTAAAATGTCATTGATACTGAAGATTTGATATGAAATTAAATTTTTTTCATCCATGAACATAAAATATTTCCCAAATACCAGATCTTATATTGCATCTTATAACAGAATTCTGAAATTATCTGCATTAAGTTCCTGTGAAGTTCTATTTTTTATTTCTTTTGACTGAACTAATTCTGAAATGCTTAATAATTTTCTGGTAAAGGGAATTGATTCATGTTTTCAATGCTTTTTTTCTGGTTGGCCATTGATGATAAGGCATCTATCAGCAATTTCTTACATTTTGTGCATCCAGACAATTTGCTGATCTCTCTAAATGGCTCTAAAACTTCCTTCTCTTGGGGTTTCCAATGGTTATTGGCATTTTCTGGGGGCTAGAATCACCGGCCTGAGGAGGTGTTAGATTTTTCTGCATTTGCTCCTTCAGATCCACTGCTCATCATTCTCCACTTTTTTATGTTCATACTGCAAGCTGACTTCTATAAATGGCTTTCCTGGTTTTGTGATTTACATTTAGACGTGACAGAGAAATTCTTGAATTTTAAATCCTCTGCTTTTGTTGGCTAGAGCAGAGAAATTGAGGCCAAATATGTAAATGAGTGACCAAATAAAAAATAAAATGGAAACTCTGAGTGAATAGATAGGTAATCAGATTCTACTAAATAAAGTTAATAGACTTTATTAATAAGGTTACATATTAAGCTATTTAGAATTATATATAAGGTCAATGTGGACAGAGTGAAGCAAAGTTTCTGTTTTTCTATATATTAATATTCTTTTTTTTTCTTTTTTGACAGGCAAAATGGACAGCAAGAGAGAGAGAGAGAGAGAGAGAGACAGAGAGAAAGTTCTTCCTTTTCCGTTGGTTCACCCCTCAATGGCTGCTGCAGCTGGTGCACCGCGCTGATCCGAAGCCAAGAGCCAGGTGCTTCCTCCTGGTCTCCCATGGTGTGCAGGGCCCAAGCACGTAAGCCATCCTCCACTGCACTCCTGGGCCACAGCAGAGAGCTGGACTGGAAGAGGAGCAACCAGGACAGAATCCGGTGCCCTGACCAGGACTAGAACCCAGGCTGCCGACGCCGCAGGTGGAGGATTAGCCTATTGAGCCGTGGTGCCGCCATTAATATTCTTTTGTTAGTGTTTTGACCAAAATTTGGGGGAGATATAATTTATATATAAGAAAATTATTAAATCATAGGTACACAGCTTGAAGATTTTTGCATAGTGCATACCTAAAAACTAGTTGAAGTTATTAGGCCAATTTTGCATTTTGGAAAAACTTCATCTAATACCTATATTCATTACTTATTATTCTTGCCATATTCCACTGATAAGAAGCTTAATTAAATTGTTGAGTGAAATGTTTCCAAATATAGGGGGAGTATTAATAATTTCTTCAATAGTTTATGTGTGAAGTGCAAGTTTTTCCAAATGACTTGGAGAAATATCCTACTTGTTTATTTATTTAATTATTTTTATGTTTGGCCTCTAACAGTTTTTAAGTTCCACCATTATCCCTTCCTTTTCTGCCCTATATCTGGGAAATCTAATTAAGAAGGACAGTATTTTCTCCACTGGCTTATGTAGGAAGGTCATATTATGCAGGAAGTAGCATGTGCGATGCGATGAGAAGAAACCCATGTCCCAAAGGACCTTGCAGGTGTGATTAACTTATGAACTTGGTGTGGGAAATCTTTTATATTTGGATGGGCTCAGTGTAGTCAAAATGGTCTGTAAAAATGGAAGAGACAATAGAAAGAAAAGAATGAGAGAGTCACAGAAAGAAATGTAATATCACAAGTAGGATCAAGGAGAAACTATAATCCTGACCTTGAAAACAGGGAAGGGGCTGGCACTGTGGCACAGTAGGTAGAGCCACCACCTACAGTGCAGGCATCCTATATGGGTGCCAGTTCAAGTCCTGGCTGCTCCACTTCTGATCCTGCCCTCTGCTATGGCTTGGGAAAGCAGTAGAAGATGGCCCAAGTTATTGGGCTCCTGCACCCATATGGGAGACCCAGAAGTTCCTGGTGCCTGGCTTCGGATCAGCGCAGCTCTGGCCATTGCAGCTAACTGGGGAGTAAACCAGCGGTGGAAGACCTCTCTCCCTGCCTCTCATGCTTGCTCTGTGTAACTCTGACTTTTAAATAAATAAATAAATCTTTTAAAAAAGAAGAAAATAGGGAAAGAGCCACAATTCTGGGAATATTGGAGATCTCTGGAAGCTGGGGAAAGGTAAGGAAATTACTTCTCAACTAGCAGTTACCAATGCAGCCCTGATGAAATTTTGATGGTAGCCCTGTGAAATTCATGTAAAATTTGTGAACCAAACTGTAAGATAATGAAATTTGTTTTTGAAGCTTCTAGGTGTGCAGTAATTTATTACATCAGCAATAGAAATATAATATAATATTTTGTTTTAATATTTTGGTTGTTTTGTTTTACTGTTTTAAATTATATTTGTGTCTGAGAATAGATATTGTTCTGTAATTGTATTTTCTTGTATTACCCTTGTCAGATTTTGCTCCCATAGAACAGCTTATGAAGAGTTTATGACTCAAGCATTGATTAAGATTCAGCAATAAAAGTCATCTGGGTCTGCAGTTTTCCTTTCAGGGAGATTTCAAATATCGTATTCAACTTACTAAAGAGAGAAAGGTTTATTGATATCTTATATTTCATATTCAAATTTTATTTTTATAACAATTTTTCTGATTTATTTAAGTTGTTAAACCTACTGATTTCAGGTTGTTTATAATACTTTATCACTGGCCTTTTATATTTCATAGGATCTCTAGTAATTATATTTCTTATATTTAGTTTGTTTTCCCTTTTTTTGCATCACTAGTTTTCCCAGAGCTTATTTGATTTATTAATTTTCTTAAAACCCAGATTTTTCTTTTGTTGGTTTTCTCCATTATTTGATTCTTACTCATTCAATTGAATTCTTCTTTCAGTTATATTATTTAATTTACTTCTTTGAAGATATTAAAAACATTTATGGAAAATGAAATTAGAATAAAATTAAGGTTTTGATGAAAAATTAAAACCTATGTATATGGGGCCGGCGCTATGGCACAGCAGGTTAAAGCCCTGGCCTGAAGCGCCGGTATCCCATATGAGCGCTGGTTCTAGTCCTGGCTACTCCTCTTCCCATCCAGCTCTCTGCTACTCCCTGGGATAGCAGTGGAAGATGGCCCAAGTCCTTGGGCCCCTGCAACTGTGTGAAAGTCCTGGAAGAAGCTCTTGGCTTCTGGCTGCAGATCAGCACAGCTTCGGCTGTTGCGGCCATCTAAGGAGTGAAACAGTGGATGGAAGACCTCTCTGTCTCTACCTCTCTCTGTAACTCTATCTTTCAAATAAGTAAAATAAATCTTAAAAAATCCCTACATGTAGCTTTATTCATGCTATATATTTTCTAAAGATTTTTGAAGTCATCCTATATTTAATTTAATTTATTCATTATTTTCGCTCTCCTTACACTGAAATTGAGATCATTAATCTTCTAAAACTGTGTGCTTCATTCTGAGGACTCTCTGTGTCCAGTCATTTTTCCATATTGATGGTCTAATATATTTTATGTTTCAGATTTTATTTTATTGTTAGAATTTTTTTATTCTTTTTGGAAGTTATGTTTCTATTTTTCCATCTCTTCACCAAACATAGCATATATTTCTTTAAGCATATTTATAATTATTGTCTTAAAACTTTTGCTGTCAATAATAAATGGTTCATTTTGAGTCCATTTCTATTAAGATTCTTAAAATTGTGAATACTATTTCCTATGTTGTTAAATACTTTTATGTTAAAAAAGGAGTATATCCTGCCGGCGCCGCGGCTCACTAGGCTAATCCTCCACCTTGCTGCCTCGGCACACCGGGTTCTAGTCCCGGTCGGGGCGCCAGATTCTGTCCCGGTTGCCCCTCTTCCAGACCAGCTCTCTGCTGTGGCTCGGGGGTGCAGTGGAGGATGGCCCAAGTCCTTGGGTCCTGCACCCACATGGGAGACCAGGAGAAGCACCTGGCTGCTGGCTTTGGCACAGTTCGCCGGCCGCAGTGAACGGGCTGTGGCAGCCATTGGAGGGTGAACCAATGGTAAAGGAAGACCTTTCTCTCTGTCTCTCTCTCACTGTCTACTCTGTCAAAAGAAAAAAAAAAAAAGTATATTCTGAACATTGTGATAAGAGAACAGTAACAATTGAAGCAAAACATATTACTGCCAACCCAAGCCCAGAGACAATCCTTTCTTCCCTGTGAAAGTACTTTCCTCCAAGTTAACGTGAACGACTGACATTTCAGATTCTTTCAAGAATAAACTTTCACTGGAGCTAAGTCATAATATTAATTTAAAAGAATACATTTTTTTTCAGTACCTATTATTTAAACTCTTGTGTTGCTACCATTCTGGTTCTGGTCCTTTTGATGCTGTCAGTATTTGAACAGGGAGGGAAGTTGGATCTTATTTTTATATAGTTTTCCTTGGGAGTGTGTGTATTTGTTCTACCATCCACTTCCCGCTTAAATGCCCTTTGGCAAATTTCTGGATGCTGGAGAGTGAGCTGAATAATGACCTTAGTGGTCATTACTTTTATGACTTGGGTTTTTCCAATTTTCATTCTATCCTCCTCCCAACCCTATTGATAAAACTCATCTCAGCTGATTTCTCTTAGCCCATGTCCATACCAAGAGCAGAAGCTTATCTTTGTATAAAATCTACCAGAGCACTCTGCTCATTGATGAAACATTTACTCCTCTGTGCATTCAGTTGTTTAAGGTTTCCTTGCATTGACCACTCTTTGATAATCTACATTTAAATATTAAATTAATATTTAAAAATTAATCCATTAATTTTCTTCATATTTATACATAGGATCAAAGCCCATTTCCTCCTTATTTATCCAATAATAGAATTCTCATTACACTGAAAAGTTTTATGGTTATGAGCACTTAGTTTTCTAACAATCACTTCTTTTTTTAAACTTTTATTTAATAAATATAAATTTCCAAAGTACAGAATATGGATTACAATGGCTTTAACCTCCCTCCCACCCACAAGCCTCCCATCTCCTGCTCCCTTTCCCATCCCATTCACATCAAGATTCATTTTCAATTATCTTTATATACAGAAGATCAATTTAGTATATACTTAGTAAAGATTTTAACAGTTGCACCCACACAGAAACACAAAGTGTAAAATACTGTTTGAGTACTAGTTATAGCATTAATTCACATAGTACAAAACATTAAGGACAGGGATCCTACATGAGCAGTTACTCCTGTTGTTGACTTAACAAATTGACACTCTTGTTTATGGCATCAGTAATCACCCTAGGCTCTTGTCATGAGCTGCCAAGGCTATGGAAGCCTTTTGAGTTCGCTGACTTCGATCTTATTCAGACAAGGTCATAGTCAAAGAGTGGAAATTCTCTCCTCCCTTCAGAGAAAAGTACCTCCTTCTTTGATGGCCTGTTCTTTCCACTGGGATCTCACTCACGGAGATCTTTCATTTATGTCTTTTTTTTTTTGCCACAGTGTCTTGGCTTTCCATCCTGAAATACTCTCATGGGCTTTTTAGGCGGATCCAAATGCCTTAAGGGCTGATTCTGAGGCCAGAGTGCTGTTTAGGACATCTGCCATTCTATGAGTCTGCTGTGTATCCCACATCCCATATTGGATTGTTTTCTCCCTTTTTTATTCTATCAGTTAGTATTAGCAGACACTATTCTTGTATTCTCGTATTCTGTATTGTTTTCCTCACCTTTGTAAGGTAAGTGGAGAGAGAGAATCATGTCCATACTGGTCCCTTTTATTATTTTTTTTCTCTCCTCTAGTTAAGCTGGTGAACTTTCCCCCATGGGGCTTCAAGCCTCATTCTCTATAGGCTCTTCCTGCCGCTTTTCCACCAGTGTCTCAGGCTACTACAGTTTTGCCTCACCTCCCTTTCCAGTGCTGGTGCGTAGACTCAGCAGCTGGGGTCCCAAGCCATGGGCGCCTGTGCCCTCTACATAGGTCTACCATGCCCCACTAGTTCTGGAAGAGTTTCCTCTGCAGTTTATTCCCAACTCTTCCCTGAGACTACAGTTTCTTCACTTTTATTAAACTATCTTTTCCCGAACTATCAGTGCACTCCCTCCATATTCCGCCATTTTGGAGCTCTATGATCACTTCAGATATATGTAAGGAATTGACAACAAGAAATACAGCTAGCAGGAATGAGAGTTTAGAAAGTTATTAATATCTTGGCTCCTTTTCTGATCCAGCTCTCTGCTGATGGTCTGGGAAAGCAGTAGAAGATGGGCCAACTGCTTGGGCCCCTGTACCCATGTGAGAGACTTGGAGGAGGCTCCTGGCTCCTGGCTTTGGCTCGACCAAGTTCTGTCTTTGCAACCATTTTGGGAGTGAACCAGTAGATGGAGGACCTTTCTCTCTGTCTCTTCCTCTTACTTGCCAAATAAATAAATCAATAAAATATTTAAAAAAATAAAGCTATTAATATTTTGAAGAAAACTTATTTTAGCTTAGACTCTAGTCTGGTTAATATCAATGGAATTACAGAATACTGAGTGGATTTGAGAGAATTATTTCAGTGGTAACACAGAAAGAACTTTCCTCTTGTTTGAGTAGTGTAGGCTGGGATCTGGATTAAAATTAGTATGTTGACACCTGTCTTCAAGTTATTAGTATTAAGAAATGGAGGCTTTGGGAAACAATTAGATGACAGGGATCCCATCCTCATGAACAGGATTGGTGCTCTTACAAAAGGAGTCTAAGTGAGCTTGTTTGACTCTTCCATTATATGAGGATAGAACTAGAAAACACCATCTTGAATCAAAGAGCAGACCTTCAGCAGACACCAAATCTGCTGATGTTTCCATCTTAGATTTCCAGCCTCCAAAACTATAGGTAATAAATTAATGCTGGATATAAGTTTATGGGACTAAGGTAACTTGTTAGAGAAGCTCAACAGCACTAAGATGGAAATTGGTATTGCGATTGGAATGTTGCCTCAACAAATACCTAAATATGTAGATCAGCTTTGGAAATAGGTAATGGGTTGAGACTAGAAGATTTGGAGGTGAAGGGTACAAAAAGCCTACACTGTCATGAGTGGAGCACAAAGGGTGTTTCTAGTCAAGGTTAAGAAGAAAAGAGTTAAGAGAGCCTCAAAGTTCGATATTACCCAGGAAATAATGAACAATGCTAATAGAAAGTACTGGTAAAATAATGGTACAAGTCATTCTGAATAGATCTTAGACAGAAACAGGAAATGTATTATTGGAAACTGGAAAGGGATGAGGAAGAAGGGTGACAGTGTGGGCTGGTGGGAGAATAGAGTGGGAAGATTCATTATGTTCCTAAATTTGTATATATGAAAAACATGAAGTTTGTATATAATTTTTATATTTTTTTAAAGATTTATTTTATTTATTTGAAATACAAAGTTACAGAGAGAGGTAGAGACAGAGAGAGAGGTCTTCCATCTGCTGGTTCACTCCCCAGATGTTTACAACAGCTGGAGCTGTGCCGACCTGAAGCCAGGAGTTTCTTCCAGGTCTCCCATGCGGGTGCAGAGGCCCAAGCACTTGGGCCATCTTCTACTGCTATTCCAGACCATAGCAGAGAGCTGGATGGGAAGAGGAGCAGCTGGGACTAGAACCAGCGCCCATATGGGAAGCCAGCATTTCAGGTCAGGACTTTAACCAACTGTGTCACAGTGTTGGCCCCTTGTATATCTTAAATAAAAGATTTCTAGGTTAGTAAAAAATAAAAGTTCCACATTGGATCCTTGTAGAATCTCTAGAACACTGAACTTACAAATATATGAGAATGTTTAATAGTTGTTGCTGAAAAATACTGAATGAACAACAGGTTGGGGTAATTTGGTTTCATTTGCCTTAATTTTCAAATGTCGTAAGCATCTAAGTCAAAATACAGGACACAGCATTCAATTTTTTAATATAGATGAGGGGAATCATCTGAAGATATTTGCATTGTATAATTATTACACAGAACATTTTAGATTGTTAACAGTAGTTAACAATTTGAAATTACAAAGGGAAGAAAATATTTTATTTATATGTTATCATTTCCATCTAGAAAAAATCTATCATCTTAATGCAACTGTTTCCTTAATGTATTAGTTTGGGTTAGATAGTCTAAAAAAAGCTTTCACTGAATCTTGAAATATTCACCTACATTTTCTTTCTAATAAAACATAAAAAAAATGAAGTTGAGATTTGATAAGCAAATTTAGAGTTTGCTGGGAATTCCATTTGCACTTATTTAAAAATAACAGAAGATATTATATTACTTTCTTTTCAATTGTTCTAGATTTAAAACTGTAAAGGTAGAAATACATTGAAAAAGTTAAATGTTTTAAATCACATTAATATACACTGGAAGGGTGTGTGGTGTGCTTGTGTGTATATATGTCTGTATAATATACACTGGAAAGGGTGGTAGTGTGTGTGTGAGTAGTTTGTCTGCATATGCCTAAATATAGTTTCAAAAGCTTTTAGAGTTAATAGGAATGAAATAAATAGATATTATTATCATTTTGTCTTTGGGAAAAAGCTTGTATTAAATTACTTACACGTTTTTATTTCTGTTGCATGTTAGTTGCAATGTTGGTTATGGTACTTTATTATTTATCATTAATTTTTTTTTTAACTTTTATTTAATGAATATAAATTTCCAAAGTACGGCTTATGGATTACAATGGCTTCCCCCCCATACCGTCCCTCCCACCCACAACCCTCCCCTTTCCCACTCCCTCTCCCCTTCCATTCACATCAAGATTCATTTTCGATTCTCTTAATATAGAGAAGATCAGCTTAGTATACATTAAGTAAAGATTTCAACAGTTTGCTCTCACACAGAAACATAAAGTGAAAAATAATGGATGATTTTTTAAATGATGATGAAATCAGATCAGACCTATTGTCATGTTTAATCCCAGTGAGAGTCAAGTTGGGAGTTGATAATTTCTTTTTTTTTTCTTTCTTTTTCTTTTCTTTTCTTTTTTTTTTTTTTTTACAGAGGATCAGTTTAGTATGCATTAAGTAAAGATTTCAACAGTTTGCACCCCCATAGAAACACAAAGTGAAATATATTGTTTGAGTACTCGTTATAGCATTAAATCTCAATGCACAGCACATTAAGGACAGAGATCCTACATGAGGAGTAAGTGCACAGTGACTCCTGTTGTTGACTTTACCAATTGACACTCCTGTCTATGGCATCAGTAATCTCCCTATGCTCCAGTCATGAGTTTCCAAGGCTATGGAAGCCCTCTGAGTTCTCTGACTCTTATCTTGTTTAGACAAGGTCATAGTCAAAGTGGAGGTTCTCTCCTCCCTTCAGAGGAAGGTACCTCCTTCTTTGATGACCTGTTCTTTCCACTGGGATCTCACTCACAGAGATCTTTTGCCAGAGTGTCTTGGCTTTCCATGTCTGAAATACTCTCATGGGCTTTTCAGCCAGATCCGCATGCCTTAAGGGCTGATTCTGAGGCCAGAGTGCTGTTTAGGACATCTGCCATTCTATGAGTCTGCTGAGTATCTCGCTTCCCATGTTGGATCACTCTCCCCTTTATTTATTCTATCGGTTAGTGTTACCAGGTACTAGACTTGTTTATGTGCTCCCTTTGACTCTTAGTCCTTTCATTATGATCAATTGTGAACTGAAATTGATCACTTGGACTAGTGAGATGGAATTGGTACATGCCACCTTGATGGGATTGAATTGGAATCCCCTGGTATGTTTCTAACTCTACCACTTGGGGCAAGTCAGCTTGAGCATGTCCCGAATTGTACATCTCTTCCTCTCTTATTCCCACTCTTATGTTTAACAGGGATCACATTTCAGTTAATTTTCAACACTTAAGAATAACTGTGTATTAATTACAGAATTAAACCAGTAGTATTAAGTAGAACAGACAAAAAAAATACTAAGAGGGATAATGTATTAAGTTGTTCATTAACAGTCAGGGCTATGCTGATCAAGTCACCGTTTCTCACAGTGTCCATTTCACTTCAGGAGGTTTCCATTTTGGTGTTCAGTCAGTTGTCACAGATCAGGGAGAACATATGGTATTTGTCCCTTTGGGACTGGCTTATTTCACTCAGCATGATGTGTTCCAGATTCCTCCATTTTGTTGCAAATGACTGGATTTCGTTGTATTCTAAAGAGTACATATCCCATAATTTCTTTATCCAGTCTATCGTTGATGGGCATTTAGGTTGGTTCCAGGTCTTGGCTATTGTGAATTGTGCTGCAATAAACATTAGGGTGCAGACCGCTTTTTTGTTTGCCAATTTAAATTCCTTTGGGTAAATTCCAAGGAGTGGAATGGCTGGGTCGAACGGAGGTTTATCTTCAGGTTTCTGAGGAATCTCCAGACTGACTTCCATAGTGGCTTGACCAGTTTGCATTCCCACCAACAGTGGGTTAGTGTCCCTTTTCCCCCACATCCTCGCCAGCATCTGTTGTTGCTAGATTTCTGTATGTGAGCCATTCTAACCGGGGTGAGGTGAAACCTCATTGTGGATTTGATTTGCATTTCCCTGATTGCTAGTGACCTTGAACATTTTTTCATGTGCCTATTGGCCATTTGGATTTCCTCTTTTGAAAAATGTCTATTGAGGTCCTTGGCCCATCTCTTAAGTGGGTTGTTGGTTTTGTTCTTGTGGAGTTTCTTGATCTCTTTGTAGATTCTGGTTATTAACCCTTTTTCTGTTGCATGATTTCTTTGTAGATGCTGATTATCAACCCTTTAAATGTTGCATAGTTTGCAAATATTTTTTCCCATTCTGTTGGTTGTCTCTTCATTCTCCTGACTGTTTCTTTTGCAGTACAGAAACTTCTCAATTTGATGCAATCCCAATAGTTGATTTTGGCTTTGACTGCCTGTGCCTCCCGGGTCTTTTCCAGGAACTCTTTGCCTGTGCCAATGTCTTGAAGGGTCTCTCCAATGTTCTCTAATAACTTGATGGTGTCAGGTCGTAGATTTAGGTCTTTAATCCATGTTGAGTGGATTTTTGTGAAAGGTGTAAGGTAGGGGTCTTGCTTTATGCTTCTGCACGTGGAAATCCAGTTTTCCCAGCACCATTTATTGAATAGACTGTCCTTGCTCCAGGAATTGGTTTTAGATCCTTGATCAAATATAAGTTGGCTGTAGATGTTTGGGTTGATTTCTGCTGTTTCAATTCTGTTCCATTGGTCTATCCATCTTTTTCTGTACCAGTACCATGCTGTTTTGACTACAGCTGCCCTGTTGTATGTCCTGAAATCTGGTATTGAGATGCCTCCAGCTTTGTTTTTGTTGTACAAGATTGTTTTAGCTATTCGAGGTCTCTTTTGCCTCCATATGAATTTCAGCATCATTTTTTCTAGATCTGAGAAGAAGGTCTTTGGTATCCTGATTGGAATTGCATTGAATCTATAAATTGCTTTTGGGAGAATGGACATTTTGATGATGTTGATTCTTCCAATCCATGAGCATGGAAGATTTTTCCATTTTTTGGTATCCTCTTCTATTTCTTTCTTTAAGATTTTGTAATTCTCATCGTAGAGATCTTTAACATCCTTGGTTAAGTTTATTCCAAGGTATTTGATTGTGTTTGTAGCTATTGTGAATGGGATTGATCTTAGCAGTTCTTTCTCAGCCGTGGCATTGCTTGTGTATACAAAGGCTGTTGATTTTTGTGCATTGATTTTATATCCTGCCACTTTGCCAAACTCCTCTATGAGTTCCAATAGTCTCTTAGTAGAGTTCTTTGGATCCTCTAAGTACAGAATCATGTCATCTGCAAAGAGGGATAGTTTGAGTTCTTCCTTCCCAATTTGTATTCCTTTAATTTCTTTTTCCTTTCTGATGGCTCTGGCTAAAACTTCCAGAACTATGTTAAATAGCAGTGGTGAGAGTGGGCATCCCTGTCTGGTGCCAGATCTCAGTGGAAATGCTTCCAAGTTTTCCCCATTCAATAGGATGCTGGCCGTGGGTTTTTCATAAATTGCTTTGATTATATTGAGGAATGTTCCTTCTATACCCAATTTGCTTAGAGTTTTCATCTTGAAAGGGTGTTGAATTTTATCAAATGCTTTCTCTGCATCTATTGAGATAATCATATGGTTTTTTCTTCTGCAGTCTGTTAATGTGGTGAATCACTTTGATTGATTTGCAAATGTTGAACCATCCCTGCACACCAGGGATGAATCCCACTTGGTCTGGGTGGATGATTTTCCTGATGTGTTGTTGTATTCTATTGGCAAGACTTTTATTGAGGATTTTTGCGTCTATGTTCATCAGGGATATTGGTCTATAATTTTCTTTCAATGCTGCATCTTTCTCTGGCTTAGGGATTAAGGTGATGCTGGCTACATAGAAAGAATTTGGGAGGATTCCCTCTTTTTCGATTGTTCAAAATAGTTTGAGAAGAAATGGGATTAGTTCTTCTTTAAATGTCTGGTAGAATTCAGCAGTGAATCCATCTGGTCCTGGGCTTTTCTTTGTTGGGAAGGCCTTTATTACTGTTTCAATTTCTGTTTCAGTTATGGGTCTATTTAGGTTTTCTATGTCTTCATGGTTCAATTTTGGTAGATTGCATGTGTCCAGGAATCTATCCATTTCTGATAGATTTTCCTGTTTGCTGGCATACAGGTCCTTGTAGTAATTTCTGATGATTCTTTTTATTTCTGTGGTGTCTGTTGTTACGTTTCCTTTTTCATCTCTGATTTTATTGATTTGGGTCTTTTCTCTTCTTTTTTTAGTTAGTTGGGCCAATGGGGTGTCAATTTTGTTTATTTTTTCAAAAAACCAGCTTCTCACTTGGCTGATTTTTTGTAGTGTTTTTTTTGGATTCAATCCTGTTAATTTCTTCTCTGGTTTTAATTATTTCTCTTCTCCTACTAGATTTGGGTTTGGTTTGCTGCAGTTTTTCTAGGTCCTTGAGATACGCTGAAAGCTCATTTATTTGGTACCTTTCCAATTTCTTGATATAGGCACCTATTGCTATAAATTTGCCTCTCAATACTGCTTTTGCTGTATCACATAAGTTTTGATATGTTGTGTTGTTATCTTCATTTACTTCCAGAAAGTTTTTGATTTCTCTTTTGATTTCTTGAATGACCCAGTGTTCATTCAGGAGCATGTTGTTCAGTCTCCATGTGTTTGCATACTTTCTGGGGTTTCCTGAGTTGCTAATTTCCAGCTTCATTCCGCTGTGGTCTGAGAAGCTGCATGGTATGATTCTAATTCTTTTAAATTTGCTGAGACTTGCTTTATGGCCTAGTATGTGATCAATCCTAGAGAAGGTTCCATGCACTGCTGAAAAGTATGTGAAGTCTTTAGATGTAGGATTGAAAGTTCTGTAGATATCTGTTAGATCCATTTGGGCAATAGTGTCGATTAAATCTGCTGTTTCCTTGTTGATCTTCTGTCCGGATGATCTATTTCTGAGAGTGGAGTATTGAAGTCCCCCAGTACTATTGTATTGGAATCTAAATCTCCCTTTAAGTCCCTTAACATATCTTTTAAATAGACTGGTGCCCTGTAATTAGGTGCATATATATTTATAATAGTTACATCTTCCTGTTGAATTGAACCCTTAATCATTATATAGTGCCCCTCTTTGTCTCTCTTAACAGTTTTTGTATTAAAGTTTATTTTGTCTGATATTAATATGGCTACACCTGCTTTTTTGGTTTCTGTTGGCATGGAATATCTTTTTCCAACCTTTCACTTTCAGTCTGCATGCATCTTTGTTAGAGAGATGTGTTTCTTGTAGGCACCAAATAGTTGGGTTGTGTTCTTTGAGCCAATCAGCCAATCGGTGTCTTTTAACTGAAGAATTCAGACCATTAATATTTAATGTGACTATTGATACATTGTGACTTTGCCCTGCCATTTTCCCGGAGATATTTTCTAGTATATGCTTTGAGCTTCCCATGCTCTTTTACTGGTACGTGTTCTTCCTTTCCCTTCTTTCATATTGATGGCCGTGTTTCTGTGTTTCTGAGTGTAGCACATCTTTAAGTATCTTTTGCAGGGCCGGACGAGTGGCCACAAAGTCTTTAAATTTCTGTTTGCTGTGAAAGGTCTTTATTTCACCTTCATTCACAAATGAGAGCTTAGCAGGATATAATATTCTGGGCTGGCAATTTTTCTCTCTTAGCTCCTGTGCTATGTCTCGCCATTCCCTCCTAGCCTGTAGTGTTTCTGATGAGAAGTCTGTTGTGAGTCTAATTGGAGATCCTCTGAGAGTAATCTGATGTTTCTCTCTTGCACATTTTAGGATCTTTTCTTTATGTTTCACTGTGGTAAGTTTAATTACCACGTGTCATGGTGAGGATCTCTTTTGGTCATGTTTATTGGGGGTTCTATGAGCTTCCTGTACTAGGATGTCTCTGTCCTTCTCCAAACCTGGAAAGTTCTCTGCTAGTATCTCACTAAAAAAGGTCTTCTAATCCTTTCTCTCTCTCCATGCCTTCAGGAACTCCTAGAACTCGAATGTTGGTTTTTTAAATAGTATCCTGTAGATTCCCAACAATATTTTTTAGATTTCTAATTTCCTCTTCTTTTCTTTGGTTTGACTGTATGTTTTCCTGTGCTCTATCTTCTAAGTCCGATGTTCTCTCTTCTGCTTCACCCATTCTGTTTTTAAGGCTTTCTAATGTGTTTGTCATTTTATCTATTGAGCTCTTCATTTCATTTTGATTTCTCTTCACTATCACACTTTCCTGTTCTACTAGTTTCTGCGTTTCATTTTGATTCTTCCTTAAAATTTCATTTTCACGAGAGAGATTTTCAATCCTGTCCAATAAGGATTTCTGTAGTTCAAGGATTTGCTTTTGAAAACTTCTAAATGATCTTATCATAAATTTTTTGAAATCTGTATCTTGCATTTCTTCTATCTCATCATCTTCATAATCTTGGCTTGGGATGTTTTGTTTATTTGGAGGCATCATAGTGTCATCGTTGATCTTGTTCCCTCGATTTCTGTGTTTGTTGCTTGGCATAGTTAATTCTTCTTTAGTCACTGTGCATTTTATTTAATTTTTTTTTTATTTTATACTATGTCTGTGTTAAGTGGACTGCCTGCTGTTGGAGGAGCCTTGGAGGCTTGAGATGGGAGAGGCCTGAGAGCTCTGCTTGGTTCTTCCTGGTTATGGGTGTGCAAAGGTGACACCCTCAGGTTATGCATGGTAAATCTCTCTCTATTTATTTATTTATTTATTTATTTTATTTATTCAGGGGGTAAGTAATACCGCATGGCACGGCTGTGCAGGATTGATGGTATTTAGCTTCCAATCTCTGGCTTCTACCCAAAGAGTCTGTGTAGGCTCCGTTTCTCTTCCAATCTCTGGCTTCTACCCAAAGAGTCTTTGTAGGCTCCTTTCTCCTCTGGACTCCCACTGGGTTGCCTAGGCTACTGAATTGTAGTGACTCAGTTCCTTAGCTCTCCCCTGTTGTTATGTACATCCAGAGAGGGGGCCTGCTCTTTGTCTCTTGCAAACTCTTCAAGCCTTGAGGCATTGCAACCTTTGCAAGGTTGGCGGAGAGAGAAACCCCCAACCTTTTTTTTTTTCCTTCTTTCCGGTAGTGAGTCTGCTGCACTTTCCAGCTCCCTTCTAGATTCTGACCCCCATTTCCCCACCAATGTCTTGGGTTATTGAGCTCACCTCCCCTTCCAGCGCCGATGTGTGGACTCAGAGTCCTGGGCGTCCCAACTCTCCCTGCTGGTGTCTGTGTGACATGCACTCCCCTTCCTGCACTGGCGCGCAGACCCTGCGGCTCCCGCAGCTCGGCTTCTGCGCAGTGGGCGACCTTGTTCTCCCAGTAGGTCCTCCGATTCACAGCCACTAGATCCAGAAGAGTTTCCTCTGCAATATTTTCCTGGTCCTTTTTCTGAGGCTACCGTAACTCCCCTTTTATTAAACTAAATTTTCCAGGACTATCGGTGCGCGCCCTCACTATTCCGCCATCTTGGCTCCGCCCCCTCTATTTATCATTAAATTAAAATCTTAATATGTACTAAATTATTGTATTTACATGCTTAAGCATTTTACAATTTGTGTTTTGAGTTTGTCTTGACTGTAGGTGAATGTGTTTGTATACATTTGTGTGTATAGGGAGATTTATTTTAAAATAGCCAATTATTTTTTGTTTAAGTTAATTTAATTTGATATTTTAATTGTAGAGATTCAGAGATAGATCTTCTATCTACTGTTTCTCTCCCTAAATTCCTGCTATAACTAGGGAAGTGTCAGGACAAACCCAGGAGCCTAGAACTAAATTCAGGTCTCCCCCATGAGAGAACTAAGTTATTAGCTATCATCTGCTATCTCCCAGGATACACGTTAACAGGAACCTGTAACTGGAATTGTAGTGAGGACTTGATCCCAGGTATTCTGAAATGGGATATAGGCATCCCAATTTGTGTCAATTGGTGTACCAAATGCCTACCACAGTCATTTCAAATATTATGGTGAACATTGATTACAACTCCCTTTGAACAAACAAAACAAATGTAGATTATTATTTTCCTTATTTATGTAGTATAATACAAAATGCACATTAATGTGTTACTTGCAGCTGTTTATATTATCCTCCAATAGATATCCATTGGTGCTGTGAGTTAGGTTAACTTTCTTCTCATACCGGTGCCAAAGATATTGCATATTTCTGGCTACATAGAAAAAATGCTTTATACTGTATCTCTGGCAATGCATATTTAGAATTTTCATAAATTGCAGTAGGATCTTCATACAGGTGAATAAATTTCATTATGTCAAGTATTCCTAATGTTTTTTTAACATAACAAATATTTCAACTTATTTCACTGAATGGCTTATAGAAACAGAAAACAGAATGCATTTATTTTTTTAACTTTTATTTAATGTATATAAATTTCCAAAGTACAGAATATGGATTACAATGGCTTCCCCCCCATAATGTCCCTCCAACCCGCAACCATCCCCTTATCCACTCCCTCTCCCCTTCCATTCACATCAAGATTCATTTTCTATTCTCTTTATATACAAAAGATCAGTTTAGCATACATTAAGTAAAGATTTCAACAGTTTGCTCCCACACAGAAACATAAAGTGAAAAATACTGTTTGCGTACTAGTTGTAGCATTAAATCTCAATGTACAGCACACTAAGGACAAAGATCCTACATGAGGAGTAAGTGCACAGCAACTCCTGTTGTTGACTTAACAAATTGACATTCTTGTTTATGGCATCAGTAATCACCCTAGGCTCTTGTCATGAGCTGCCAAGGCTATGGAAGCCCCCTGAGTTCACTGACTCTGATCATATTTAGACAAGGCCATGGTCAAAGTAGAAGTTCTCTTCTCCCTTCAGAGAAAGGTACCTCCTTCTTTGATGACCCATTCTTTCCACTGGGATCTCACTCGCGGAGATCTTTCATTTAGTTTTTTTTTTTTTTTTTCCAGAGTGTCTTGGCTTTCCATGCCTGAAATACTCTCATGGGCTTTCCAGCTGGATCCGCATGCCTTAAGGGCTGATTCTGAGGCCAGAGTGCTGTTAGGACATTTGCCATTCTATGGGTCTGCTGTGTATCTCACTTCCCATGTTGGATTGTTTTATCCCTTTTTGATTCTATCAGCTAGTATTTGCAGACACTATTCTTATTTATGTGATCCCTTTGGTTCTTAGTCCTATCATTACAATCAATTGTGAACAGAAATTGATCACTGGGATTCGTGAGATGGCATTGGTACATGCCACCTTGATGGGATTGAATTGGAATCCCCTGGTATATTTCTAACTCTACCGTTTGAGGTAAGTCAGCTTGAGCATGTCCTGAATTGCACATCTCTTCCCTCTCTTATTCCCACTCTTATATTTAACAGCGATCACTTTTCAGTTAAGTTTCAGCACTTAAGAAGAATTGTGTATTGATTACAGTATTCAACCAAAATTAAGTAGAACAAACAAACAAAAAAATACTAAGAGGGATAACATATTAAGGTGTTCATCAACAGTCAGGGTGAGGGCTGATCAAGTCACCGTTTCTCCTAGTGTTCATTTCACTTTAACAGGTTTCCTTTTTGGTGCTCAGTTAGTTGTCCCCTATCAAGGAGAACATATGATATTTGTCCCTTTGGGATTGTCTTATTTCACTCAACATAATGTTTTCCAAATTCCTAACAGGGATCACTTTTCAGTTAAAATTTAAACACCTAGGAATAATTGTGTGTTAATTACAGAGTTCAACCAATCGTACTAGAACAAAAAAAATCCTAAAATGGATAAAGTATTACATTGTATATCAACCGTCAGGATAAGAGTAGTCAATAAAATTCTTTTGATAGTGATATGTTACCTTATGGATTCTAAGTACTACTTTTAGATACTGTTCTCCCTTATAACCATTTCCCTCACCAATTTAACAATCTACCTTTTATTTCATTTAATTTTTGCTCATTATTTGTAGCTGTGTCCTTTTAAAGATGGAATTATTATTGGATTGGGGACTAATGATGAAATTGTGGCATCTTCCTTTTATTGCAGAGCGTTCTGTATTTGATAATTACCCTTTTTGGTTGCTCAGGAAGTATAATACGTCTTTTAGCATGTTAGACCTCACAATTATTTGACCAAAGAATTTCCTTATGGAAAATGCTTACCCACCATCTAATTTCATTGTACCTAGGAACAACAACAAAAGATAAATGAGTCTTATGTATCATATATAGAATGTGTTCAGTGCCATGGAGAAACTCAACACAGAACCTGGCATTAGGAATATCTGTGAGTGGTAGGGAAGAGTTGCATCTTTAAACAGTATGTGCTCTTTGTATGGCTGTCATGACATAGTAACACAGACTTCATGATAAAACAAAAGAGAGGTGGACAATTGGTAAAATGCTTGATGCACCTTGGAATGCCCACATCTCATATCAGAGTGCCTGAATTCAAGTCCCTGCTCTACTCCTGATCCCAACTGCCTGCAAATCACACCCTGGCAGGTAGCAGGAGATGGCCCGTGTTACTAGGCCATTTTACCCATTACTCCCCAGCTCCTGGCTTTAGTTTGGCTGAGCACTAGCTGTTGCAAGCATGTTGAGAGTGAACCGGAAGATGAGAGATCTTTCTGTCCCTCTCCTCCCTTTCAAATACATTAAAATAAGTAAATAATACAAATTAAAACAACAGAAATGCATTCTCTCACAATTCTGAAGACCGGAAATCATATCTACAAAAACATTTTGCCAAATAAGGTAGAATTTGTACTTCCTAGGATAGGGCTCTTTTGATGGGGGTTGGGGAGCCTTTTTGGACTTCCACAGTAGGAAAACTCAGTAGGATTATGTTGATCTTGAAGTGAAGTAGGTAATAATTTGCATTTAATAATGGAAAATATTCATCATCATAAATGCGAAATTTTAAAGAACTCTGCAGAAATTAAAGTTTATACCTTTTCTGTTTAATTAATTGGGAGGGTAGAAAAAACTATGGAAAAACTTGCACACCAGTTTACGTACTGGAAATCAGGCTCTGCCATCATCATTCTTTACTAGTTTCCTAGGTAGATAGCTAAACAGAAATCATTAGCGCTGCCAACTCTCAGACAGTTTTAGACCCCACAATTCATAGTCCCATTATGTAAACAAGAAGGGCCAGGATAAATCTACTAGAAAGTCTTCAAATAAAGAGGAAGGCAAAAGGTATTTTGACAAGCGTTCTTTCCTATTAAAATTGAGTGAGAAGCTCTTTCTAGAGAAGCATAATATGAAAGGAACGGGGCCTTCAGGGAGGAGATAGACTAGATATACCTCATATTTTTTGTGCTTCACTTTATTTTGCTTCTAGCATATTGTAGGTGTGTATTGTGTATTTATTACAAATTGAATGTTTATGACAATCCTGAATTAAGCAGGTGGATTTGTACCATTTTTCCAATAACTTGTTCTCTCTTGATGTTTCTTTGTAACATTTTGATAATTGTCACTATATTTCAAACTTTTCACTATTATTATATCTACTATGGTAATCTATCACTCTCATAATTGTGTTTGAGTACCTGAAACCATGCCCATATGACATTAACTTTAATTGCTGAATGTTGTATGTATTCTAACTGCTTCACCCACTGCCTTTCCCTCCAACTCTTTTCCTCCACCAGCAAAATAATTGCAAGTTGCTGAAAGTTCAGTGATCCTTAGCATTTTTTTACAATGAAGTATTCTCTATTTTTAAAATATTCAATTTCATAATATTTCAAATTTATAAAGCAAAAATTGTGAGGTAGTAATACAAAGGGTTCTTATATGTTATTTTAGACATAATACTATTGAATACAGTGTGTAATATAGACAAAATTTTTAAAATTCTGTCTTCCTTTGTTGTGTTATTTCAGTGGTCTGAAATCAAAGCTGCAGTATATATGAGGGATGTCTATGCAAATAATTAGGTGTAATATGATTACAATAAGGATATTATTTCATGTAAAGTAAATATGCAATGTGGGTGAGCTCATGGCTTTCCCCCAGAGGAAACACATTGCCAAAATGAAGTGGCGGTAATGTATCATTCTTAATGATGCTAAAAGTTATGTTGAAATCCTGTGGAAGACTGAATTTTATGTCCATGGTTGCGGATCTTTTCCTACAGATTAGTAACTCTCACATCATTTTTTTCAAAAGATTGTGCCAAAGCTTTGGCTCTGCATGGAAGTCTTCTCAAATGAGCATAAATCATAAAGGGATTCTTGAAATGAGGAATTCTTGAGGATGAGGTGGACCCTCATCTTCCTTTCCAGGCAGTTGAGAAATAGAGTGAGTCCCTTGCTGCTGTCTGATATCTTTGTCTGTTTTTTTTTTTTTTTTTTTTATGTCCAAATAGTTCTACAATAGTGAGACAGAACTCTATAGTTCCAGGTAATTTCTGGCCCAAGATTTTGGAAAGAGCCAAAACATTAACAGGATACAATAGGCATTCTAGTTCCTTTACAGATTTTAGATGTCATTTTTAAGACAAATGTCTATGAGAAAAATAATTTGTAATGAGAAAAAGGATCCATATTTATGTTTTCTAAGCCTCATCCTTTCCTACTTCCTCATGCACTTGTTCAAGAAATATTTTTGTTGGTCAGAAAAGAGTTGATATAGGTAAATAAAAACTGAATTTACAGAACAAAATGATTGGATTACTCAAAGATAGCTTCATTTAGAATAGAGGAAGAGGGAGAGAAATGGGAGGAAGGGACACGTGGAATCTGAAAGTGAGATTTTTTTTACTTTAGGAAAGAGCTGTCTTCCTGAGAAATTTCTTTCTGCTGCATGGAATGTATTTCTGTGTGTCTTCCACACATACAAGCACATCATCCCCAAATTATATAAATGGAACACATGAGGAAGAAGCTTCAATAGAGATTGGTTTTATTTTTGGTGGTTTTGGAGTCATTTATCATTTCAACATAAAATTTTGTCCTCTTTTACCTTGCTCCTTCCCTCTCTTGTTCCTCCCTTTCCTTCTCCCCTTCCCTTCTTGTCCTTCTTCCTCTCCATCTCCTCTTCCTCTTTCTCCCCACCCCTGTCCCCAGTTTCTGTCTCCAAACATAGTTGTGAGAGTTTATCATGATCTGCTTTGGGAAGTGTTTTATATTCTAAGCTCATTACACTTACACTTTGATCGCACAAATTCTTCTTTTGCAAAATAACATCGATAGCAAATGGATGTTTTCACACTTAAAATAATATGTTAAAAATGCCGATGTTACTTAATTCCTATGTGTGATTAGAGATAAACATTAATGTTTTAAGTTGGTTCATGGAGCCAACAACTCAGTAAAAATAAATGTGTGAAATTTTTAAAAAGGACCAAGGTGTGATCAGATTTGTCTTTCACAGAGAGAGATTTGCACCATGGACAATGGAAAACAGGAGGCAGAATTGGCAATAGTGGAAAATACAGATTAGCAAATGAGTTAAGAATTTATAATTATACTTCAGGAATGTAATGATGCTAATCTTAACTTTAATAAAGAAATAAAGGAGTAAAGGGAACTCATGATTTGAGGATGAGGTTGGTGTTGATGTTCTTAGCAAATAAAGAATGCTTAGCAGTAAATTAGCTATGAAGAAATGAGTTTAAAGAACTCTGTTTTCAGGTTTACATGTGTAGGTGCATAGAACCCCCATAATCTGAAATGAGAAATAAAACATGAATAAAATATCTTGGAATGGAGAGAAAGGAATGATTATTTTGGGGGTTGACACTGCCACAGAGCAGGTTAATGTGGTGCCTACAATGCCAGCATCCCATATGGCTGCCTGTTTGAGTTTCAGCTGTTCTAATTTCAACCCTACTCCCTGATAAAATACTTGGGAAAGCAGCAGAAAATATTGCAAGTACTTGGGCCCCTGCACCCACATGGGAGACCTGGATAAAGCTCCTGGCCCGATCCTTGCAGTTGTGGCCATTTAAGGAGTGAACCTGCAGATGGAAAACTTCTCCCTCTGCCTCTGCCTCTCCATCTCAGTAACTCTGCCTCTCAAATAAGTAAATAAATCTTTTAAAAATGATTAATTTGAAAGTTTTTAGCTGACCTATGAAAATCTTCAGAAATACTTAAAGATTGGTTAAAAGCACAAAATTACAGAAAATATTGGAGGAAAACGTGAAAATTCCACACAAAAGCTTTTTATCTAATTTTGGCACTAAACAGAGTTGACATAGCCTATGCATATATTTCTGCTTTGTTAAAAGTGGATTTTTGTTCCTAAATACAAGCTAATGTTTTTCAACTGTAGCCCAGGCAGTTATCTTTTTTGCTATTATTTTAAAAATATGTATTAACATAAAGAAAACAGATTGCATGTATTACACAGCTACAACTGAAGTTTTGTGACTCTGTTTCAATTTCATGAAAGAAGAATTCAACTCACCCTGTGAAACTTAAAAATAACGGGTTGTTCTTTCAAACCACTAAGTTATAGTATATTTAGTACATAATAATCAATAAATAGTGCAGACTTTGTATCTGAAAGTAGGAATCTGCTTTAACAAATACTGAAAAATAAAGGTGAGGCTTTGGCTTTCATAGTGAGTAAAAACAATAATGTCATTGAAGAAAATACTAGAGAAATCCAAATGCACGAGGTGTAGAAATATGAGCTTTAAACATTCAGCTGTAATTATAGAATTTTATTTGAGGAGACACATTCTTCCTTGAACTTGATTTAGATAATGGCCTTCTGGACTCTGAGCTAAGTCTGTAATGGAGCAATGGTATGAGAAATTTTGTGGCTATTCCAGACCTTTAGAATTGTGAGATAATAAAGGTTCCCTATTTTAAGCTGCTAAATTTTAAGATATTTATTACCTAGCAATGATAATTAATGTAATGCTTTACAGAAGCCAATTTCTACCTGATGTGAAATACAGTAGAGAAATCATACTTTAAGATTTTTCTACTATTTTTGTATGAAGAGCATCTTCTATTTGGTTTTAGGAACAATTAACCAAACTTGTGAACTACAAAAGTTGTCTTCTCTGTAGATCCTGAAATGACTCTAATTTTGAAATACCTATAAAATAATTTTAGAATTATGCATACTCCTACTGGCACTGTATTACGAGGCTATGAGTGAATCTTTGAAGGTGTGGAGTTTGCTGTTCATTATTGCAAGCTTTATCATGTAGCAATATCTGGCTCTGGATAGTGCTCACTAAATATAGACTGAGCACATGAGAGAACAGGTGAATAAATATATGACCTGTTGTTAGAAGTAAGCAAAAAATATTCCATGGCTTAATGAAACTTCTTTACCCTTTTTCTTCCAACGGATAAATATCATTATGATTTTTCATCAGTAAAAATTTTGTTTTCTGGAGGGATGCATATTTTTTGGAAATAATAGAACTCATATATTGCTTAATTTCTTTACTATGTCTTTCATAAACATCTTTCAGAAAATGCCCAAAGATATTAACTCTTAGCAATATTTTTATTTTTCAAGCAAACTTTTGATACATTGCCTTTATAGTTATTTAATAGATGATATCTATCTTCAGTCTTAATTCCTTGTTAGAAACCATTTTATCTTACTGGATATGAACCTATTGTAAAGTTATGGTTTGCCTACATATTTTAAATTCAAGTATTCCACATGAATATCAGATAAACCTGTAATTTTAAAATTATATTTTTTATTCTTCAGCTCTATATTCTAGGCACCTATTATGGTGAAGGAAACCAGGTAGCATCACCACTTTGGGGCTCCTTTATTTATTCTCTTTCATGTACCTACCACTTCCATTCTGAACCTCAGTGGACACTATCTGCAACCTTCACTGTATTATTTATTATTTAGAATGAAAGTTTAGTAAGGAAAACTTAGCATTTAAACATTTTCCCAGGTATTATGTGTAGCTTCATACAAACATCTTTAATATTCTTTATGAAATGAAAGGTCCAAAGTGCATATAAAGGAATGTCTTTTGATTAAAAAAATGCATTAGCTTCTCTTTGTAAGACAGGGAAGAAAAAAAAGAATAGAGTCAGATGAAAATAATTTTTTGATTTGAGAACAGATAAATAATATGACAGGTATTCTGTTTGTGGTTTGTACTCGTTAGTTAATTTAGTATTTTTATTGAATGTCTATTATATACCAGGCACCATGTTGAATACTACAGATTTAAGAATATTAAACAATCATGAGATAGAAATATTCTGAAGAATTGGAGGTCTTATATTTTATCAAATGATGGCGAAACATATAGCACTCCAAATAAATGTGTAAAACTTTCAGTATTTTATATTCCTGTAAGGGTTGCAGAGAGAAATACAAATAATCAGGAATGCAAATAGAGATTTCTGAAGAGCTTGCATTTTGAAAGTAGCTGATTAGAAAAAGTCTCAAAGGCAATGCGAGATCTGAAGGCAGTAAAGAGTAATGCAGGACATTCCAAACCTGAGAAATACAAAATGAAATGAAAACTATGGTTCTGGCTGTTTTCAAAGTGTATATAATGAGAATCTGTATATGCTTAAAGGTGGAGTCTATTTGATATACAAATTAATTGAATGTGGTTATGAGAAAGATAGGAGTCAAGAATGAGACTTTTGTTCTTGCTTTTTAATGATTTATTTACATATTTATTTATTTATTTGAAAGGCAGAGTGATATGTGTGAGTGTGGGGGGACATTGGGGCAGAGAGAAAGAGGGGATCTTCCTTCCCTTGGTTCACTCCCCAAATGTCCACAATATCCATGACTGGGAGAGGCCAAATCCAGGAGCCAGGACTCAACCTATGTCTCCCACATGGGTGGCATGAACTCAAGTACTTGGGCCATCTCTGGCTGCCTTCCCTGGTGCCTTTGCAGGAAATTGGATCAGAAGCACAGTAGCTGGGTGTCTAACTGGCATGGGATGTGGGTGGAGGCTTAGCCCACTCCACCAAGACACCAGCCCCTGTGGTAGACATTTTTAGACTGAATAACTGAAGGATGGATATTTCATCATTGACGTGAAGGATTAGGGGTTGACAAAGAATGTGAGGGTGTGCAATATTCTGTTGAGTATGAAAGATCTATCAGATACTTAGATGAAAATACGAAGTGGTTTACTTACACATATAAAGCTAGCATTTAGAGCAGAGTTGAGGATGAAAAATGTACACTTTCCAAATGGTAGAGTTAGAAACATACCAGAGGACTCCAATTTAATCCCATCAAGGTAGCATGTACCAATGCCATCTCACTAGTCCAAGTGATCAATTTCAGTTCACAATTGATCATGTGAAAGGACTAAGAGTCAAAGGGGGCACATAAACGAGTCTAGTACCTGCTAATACTAACCGATAGAATAAATAAAGGGGAGAGTGATCCAACATGGGAAGTGAGATACTCAGCAGACTCATAGAATGGAGGATGTCCTAAACAGCACTCTGGCCTCAGAATCAGCCCTAAAGGCATTTGGAGCTGGCTGAAAAGCCCATGAGAGTATTTGAGGCATGGAAAGCCAAGCCACTCTGGCAAAAAACAAACAAACAAACAAACAAACAAACAAAAAAAAAAACAAAAACAAAAAACAAACACTAAATGAAAGATCTCTGTGAGTGAGATCCCAGTGGAAAGAACAGGTCTTCAAAGAAGGAGGTACCTTTCTCTGAAGGGAGGAGAGAACCTCCACTTTGATATGACCTTGTCTAAACAAGATAAGAGTCGGAGAACTCAAGGGGCTTCCATAGCCTTGGAAACTCATGACTGGTGCATAGGGAGATTACTGATGCCATAAACAGGAGTGTCAATTGGTAAAGTCAACAACAGGAGTCACTGTGCACTTACTCCTCATGTAGGATCTTTGTCCTTAATGTGCTGTACATTGAGGCTTAATGCTATAACGAGTACTCAAACAGTATATTTCACTTTGTGTTTCTATGGGGGTGCAAACTGTTGAAATCTTTACTTAATGTATACTAAACTGATCTTCTGTTAAAAAAAAGAGAAGAAATTAGCAATTCCCAACTTGACTCTCACTGGGATTAAACATGACAATAGGTCTGATCTGATTTCATCATCATTTAAAAAATCATCTATTATTTTTCACTTTATGTTTCTGTGTGGGAGCAAACTGTTGAAATCTTTACTTAATGTATGCTAAACTGATCTTCTGCATATAAAGTGAAACGAAAATGAATCTTGATGTGAATGGCAGGGGAGAGGGAGTGGGAAAGGGGAGGGTTGCGGGTGGGAGGGACGTTATGGGGGGGAAGCCATTGTAATCCATAAGCTGTACTTTGAAAATTTATATTCATTAAATAAAAGTTAAAAAAAAGAAAAATGTACACTTTATAAGACATCATATGGATGTCATTTAGAATCATGAGATTGTGTAAGATCATTGAGGAAGTGAGTACAGATATAAAGAGAAAAATGTCAAGAACTGAGATCTAGAACACTTCATGTTTTTCTGGACAGGAAAATGAGTACTAATGAGAAACTGTGACTGAGAAGAAGCAGTGATTTCCAAGAAGGAAGAAAATTAAACCATTGCAGGGTTCTTGAAATCAAATAGAATAAATGTTTTGAGAAGGAAGTTGTGAGATCCACCATGTTAAGAGTAACTGATAGATGAAGTTAGATGATATCTGAGAACTAATCCTTGGGTTTAATAAAGTAAATATAATTAGAGGAAACTGTAATGAGTTAAACTCAGGGGAGAATGGGACTGAAAGAATTGAAGGCAGTTGTTTGAAGAGGTTAATTTTAAAAGGAAAGACAAACAGATGGGGGAACAGGGTTCATTATATTTATGCTAATGAAAATTCTAGTACAGGGAGATCAATAGCTTTGCAGAGAGGGAAGGGAAGCCAGTCTACAAATTACTTACAAATATGAGGCAAAGTTATGTGCTGAGATGAGATAGGAAGGAAGGCAGAGAAGATTAAAGTTTGAGAATGATTTTGATCTCATGAAATATATATTACAGAGAATGGGGGAAGAAAAATTCCCAGAGAAATGTGATAACAAACTAAGCAACATTGAACAGCTAGATGAAATTAGAGATGATGATGTTTAATGATACTGATATCTTTGGTTATACAGATGTTCTCCAGTGATGTTTATTTTTGTGGTACCATCATGAAGGTTGCCAGGTTAATTGAAGGTTAACTTTTTGTAATTATAAGGAAAAAAAGATATTCATTACACAGTACTTATAATGATTGACTATGTCACTGTAACTCATGAAGAGAAGTGAAAATAGGAATGAGTTAATGGGTAGAGGGAATGAAAGGGACATTGGATAATATGGAATGAGGAAGCTGATTATTGGAATGAAAACTGAGTGAGTAGAGAGACCAGAATATTTTTACCAGAGAATTTTGAATTAATCATTCAGATGGAATAAAACTCAAGTTGTAAACATGAGACCAAATGACAGAAAAGGTAATTGGAGATTAAGAACTCAAAGGGGCCAGCAATGTGGCATAGCGGCTTAAAGCTCTGGCCTGAAGCGCTGGCATCCCATAGGGCGCCGGTTCTAGTCCTAGCTGCTCCTCTTCCCATTCAGCTCTCTGCTATGGCCTGGGATAGCAGTAGAAGATGGCCCAAGTCCTTGGGCCCCGGCACCTGCGTGGGAGACCCAGAAGAAGTTCCTGGTTTGGATTGGTGCAGCTCCAGCCATTGCAGCCATCTGGGGAGTGAACCAATGGAAAGAAGACCTCTCTGTCTCTACCTCTTTCTGTAACTCCATCTTTCAAATAAAATAAAATTAATCTTAAAAAAAAAGAACTCAAAGAATTCAGAAGCAAAGAAGTCATGGCATTTTTTAGGAGTATAGCAGGGTCAAGGATAAAGAGGAATGCAACTGTTTTGTTGCAAAAGTCTTCAGTTAAATGAAAAAAAAAAAAAAAAAAAAAAAAAAAAAACCTTCGTTTACCAGAATAATAGCAGTGAAAGAGAGAAGGTTGATTATCAGAATATGCTAAATTGCAAAGACAAGGATGGCTACTGTCAGCCAAACAAAATGCAATAAAGGATTGATTGAGTATATTTGGACCTACAATTATTTCATTTCCTGGCTAGTTAGTGTTATCTGCTACAAGTGAGTCAGTGATTTTTCTGTATTAATTGTATATGTGAATCACATAAGGGAGTTTTATGCTTTTTAATATTTATATAAAGGTAATTAATTTCAAGATTTCATACATACAGTTTCTAGAGCACAATGATACTTCCCACCCTCCTCCTTCCTTTCTTATTTTAATGTTTACTATTACATTCTTTCAATTTACTTTATAATCACAATTTCGTACTCCACAAAATAAAGAATTCAACAAGTAATAAGTAGAAAAACCATCGCTCCTCAAGTGAATAGACAAATGCTGAAAAATCATCAAATCTCAAAATGTCAATTTTGCTCATATACATAACATTTTTTGCTCTATATATTAGGCACCAATAACCAGATTTTTTTTCTTTTTGGGACTGGTTTATTTCACTAAGTATAATAGTCTCCAATTTTATCTATTTTGTTGTGAAAGACAGGATTTCAATTTCATTCTTTTTTATGGCTGACTAGTATTCCATTGTGTGTCTAGACCACAGTTTATTATCCAGTGATCAGTGATGGTCATCTGGTTGATTCCATATCGAAGCTATTCGAGTTGAGCTGCTATAAATGTGGGTTTACAGATAACCCTTTCATAGGCTGATTTCATTTCCTTTAGGCAAATTGCCCAGGAATGGAATATCTGTGTCAACTAGTAGATCTATTTTTGGATTTCTGAGGAATATCCATACTGTCTTCATGAAGGTTGTACCAGTTTATGTTCCACCAATAGTGCACTAGGGGTTCCATTTTCCCTATGTTTTTGTCAGCATTTTTAATTTTTTTATTTTTGGGTGATAGACATTCTAACTGAGATGAAGTGACACCTCATTGTGGTTTTGATTTGCATTTCCCTGATGGCTAGTGATCCTGAACAGCTTTTCAGGCCTTTGTCTGCTTCTATTACCAAAGATTTCTATTTAATTGGCTGGAGATGGGGATTGAATCAAATGATTTCAGTGCAGTGAGAGAACAACTTTTATTTTATTCTGCTATGCAGTGGTCCATTTTCTCCTTGATACTTGTGAACACATGATCAGAAATGTCAACTGAAAGCCATTAAGTAACTCAGGTTAAAGGTCGGCTAGGACTTACTAAGGCTGTTCCTCCTTCTGGGTTGCCTTTCGTATTATTCTCATATATGATATCTAAACTACATTCTGGAACTTCATCGTCTCCCCCCTCCATGGATTTCTGAGGTACTTTATCTATTCTCAGAGTGACAAATATTTTAAGTTTTCTGTCTAATATCATTTTAAAAATGATTCATTTATTTATTTGAAAGGCAGAATTGCAGAGAGAGAGATAGGGAGAGAGACAGAGAGCAAGATCTTCCATTTGCTGGTTCACTCTTCAAATGGCCACAATGGATGGGGTTGGGCCAGGCCAAAGCCAGGAGCCAAGAGCTTCTTCTGGGTCTCCCTTGTGGGTGTAGGGGCCCAAGGACTTGTGCCATCTTCCACTGCTTTTCCCAGCACATTAACAGGAAGCTGGGTTTGAAGCAGAGCTGCTGGGACTCAAGCCTGTGGGATGCTGCCACTGCAGACCGTGGCTTACCAGCTGCAGCATAGAGCCAGCCCTTCATATCACTTGTTCATGTACACATAACTAGACTTAGTTAAAATCCATATTGAAGGTATTTCTGTTATCTGTCAATCACCTAAAACTTCTAGCACAGTATTTTGCACTTAAAAAGTGCTTACACAATATTTGCTGCATGAGAAAAGCTATACATGATTCTTTTTTTTTTTTTTTTTTTTTTTTGGACAGGCAGAGTTAGACAATGAGAGAGAGAAAGACAGAGAGAAAGGTCTTTCTTCCATTGGTTTACCCCCTAAATGGCAGCTATGGCCAGTGCGCTGCACCGATACGAAGCCAGGAGCCAGGTGCTTCTCCTGGTCTCCTATGGGGTGCAGGGCCCAAGCACTTAGGCCATCCTCCACTGCCTTCCCGGGCCACAGCAGAGAGCTGGACTGGAAGAGGAGCAACCAGGACTAGAACCCTGGGTTACCGGCGCCGCAGTTGGAGGATTAGCCAAGTGAGCCTAATGCCAGCCGCATGATTCTAATAAGTTCCATTTGCCTGTGTTAAAAGTAAGGGTCTTTTTTTTTATGACAACTTAGGTATTATTAAATTGTATGAAAACCTTAGAGTGGTTGTTAGGATTATTTTCAGCTACTGTGAAACAAAATAGTAGTGAATAAATTTTGAATTACTTATTTTATAGTTGCAATAAACTTGAGTGATTCTTATTGTGTAGATTTAGATTACAAAAATATGCTGACTAATCTTATGTCTGCTTTAAGACCATAAAGAGCTAAGCTGCTGAACACAATTCTTACTCTTAAGTTATTTAACTTTAAAATTTTAACTCAATGATGAAAAATTAATTCATTTCCTTTTTCCTTAATTAAGCATTCTGAGACAACTGCTAAAAATTAGGATTTTATAACTTTGGTCTTTGAAGTGTTAGGGTACAAATTGTATAGGCTATTATGGTTAACATCTGGAATAGAAAACTAATATTCCGTGTTTCTAACAATAACTCTTTTGCAAGTTTCTAGTGCAAATGAAAGGGACAAATTTAAATTATTCTACTTCTGATAAGAATTTTTTATTCTTATTTTTTCCATTTAACCCAAATATCACTGCATCTTTTGCTCATCTTCAAGGCCTATAGCAAAATAGCACTGCCAAGAAAATATGGTTGAATAGGGAAAAGATATGCTGATTTTGACCAGGGAGAAATGCTAGAAGGAAAGGAGAGGAATTACCTTCCTAGGGAAGAGCTGGAGAGAAGTTTGCATTGAAATTCTACAGAAAGAGGGATGCTGTGGAGCAGTGGAGAAAGTGTGGGTTTGCAGCAGGAGTGGAGCACACCTGCAACACTTGCAGCTGGGTGCTGGAGGAGATACCAGGTTCTGTGAGTGAAGACACCTGGAGACTGGTGGAGAGAGGCTCCATCTTGACACTAGTAGAGGCTGCAGTGGCTCTCTTACACACGCAAAGAGGGGATTTTACCAGAGGGAAGAAATCCATATTCCCCACTGACTTTAAACCTGCCTGGGAGGGTCTGGGCATCCACTTAGGACTGTGAAGTAAGCCCACCTCCTCAACCTATCACAGGCTCTGAGGGTCAACCTGCCAAGGTGGAGTACCTACAGGCAGCTGGCTCTGGGAATGTCTCTGCTTTCTGTCTAGACTGAGTGGCATGGGCAGACTGACAGTGGATTCTCTGTATCCTGTGACTATGGGAACCTTCTGTGCTGAGATTGTGGAAATTCTTTGACTGCTTGATAGGATTTGGGGTACCTGGGTCCCTGAGAAATCACTGTGTCTGGTTTCACTGGCTCAGAGCTCCCTGACTGCCTGGGGTGGGTCATTGGCGAGTGTTCTGTGCTCACACTGGGTATGTCACACATCCTTTGCATAGTTCATGTGCCTGCCTTGCTGGGGGTTGTACCCACTGTGGGCTATCCTTGGGTATTGATCACCTTGGAAGACAGCAGGTGAGGTTTTGATTACTCCAACAGAGGTGATCATATCCTCTCCCCTGATGACAATAAAGGAGATCTATTATGCCTAACTTGGGTGCCAACCTGAATTCTCACCCCACACTTGAGCACTTACCAGAGCTCCCTGGCCCCTCTCTGTACACATCTCTGGATATCCACTGAAGGAATAGACACTCCACTCAACCATATAGACATAGTTCAGAGGAGAAAACAAGCAAGTTTCTCCATCATTCAAAATAATGATCATAAAATTACTCAGAAAAATGGAAGAACAAATTCATGAGATAAAGAAATCCATACACAACATGGATGAAAACTTTTGCTGGAATGATGAAATATTAATAAGAAATAAAACTGAAATATTACAAATGAAGAATTCAGTATGACAAATAGAAAATGCAGTGGAAAGCCTCAACAACAAACTTGTGAAAAAACAAAGAATATCCAAGCGGAAAGACTAATCCTTGAAAATATCTTAGACAAAAAATAAGAAGAAAAATTAGGAGAGCTGAAATTAATGTTTGAGATTTATGAGATACTAACAACCAAACTTACGTGTCTTAGGAATTCCTCAAGGCATGGAAAGAGAGAATGGATTAGAAGTCCTGTTCAGTGAAAAAAATAAAAAAAAATCCAGCCAACCCAGAATACTGTTCTCAGCAAAGTTCTCATTTATAAATGTAGTTGAAATAAAGACCTTCCAAAATAAACAGAAATATAATTTGTCACCAATTTTCCAGCCTTACAAATGATTTTTAAGGATGTGCTACAAACAGAAATACAGAATGATAGTCATCATTATGAAAGAATGTGAAGGCAGATTACTCCCAGTAAAAGTTGAATGGAAATCCAAAGCAAACAATAGGAATATTATATTAATGGAAAAATAGTAGGATCAAATAATTACTTATCAATAATAATCTTGAATGTAAATGGCCCAAATTTTCCAATTAAAAGATACAGACTGGCTGAATGGATTAAAAATCAAGACCCATCTATTTGCTGCTTACAAGAACATACCTCACCAGCAAAGATAAATGCAGACTGAAAGTAAATGGATGGAAAAAGATATTCCATGCTGACAGAAAGCAAAAACCAGCAGATTTAGCCATCCTAGTATCAGAAAAAATAGACTTTAACAGAAAACTGTTAAAAGAGACAAAGAATGGCATTATTTAATGATTAAGGGATCAATTCAACAGGAAGATATGACTATACTAAATGTATATGTATTCAAAGTCAGAGTGCCTATTTTAAGCAAATATTAATGAATGTAATATAAGAGTGGGAATAAGAGAGGGAAGAGATGTGCAATTTGGGACATGCTCAAGCTGACTTACCTCAAACGGTAGAGTTAGAAACATACCAGGGGATTCCAATTCAATCCCATCAAGGTGGCATGTACCAATGCCATCTCACTAGTCCCAGTGATCAATTTCTGTTCACAATTGATCATAATGATAGGACTAAGAACCAAAGGGATCACAGAAACAAGAATAGTGTCTGCAAATACTAGCTGATAGAAGAAAAAAGGGAGAGAACGATTCAACATGGGAAGTGAGATACACAGCAGACACATAGAATGGCAGATGTCCTAAACAGCACTCTGGCCTCAGAATCAGCCCTTAAGGCATGTGGATCCGGCTGAAATGCCCATGAGAGTATTTCAGGCATGGAAAGCCAAGACACTCGGGGGGGGGGGTGGACATCTAAATGAAAGATCTCCGCGAGTGAGATCCCAGTGGAAAGAACGGGTCATCAAAGAAGGAGGTACCTTTCTCAGAAGGGAGGAGAGAACTTCCACTTTGACCATGGCCTTGTCTAAATATGATCAGAGTCGGTGAACTCAGGGGGTTTCCATAGCCTTGGCAGCTCATGACAAGAGCCTAGGGTGATTACTGAGGCCATAAACAAGATTGTTAATTTGTTAAGTCAACAACAGGAGTCACTGTGCACTTACTCCTCATGTAGGATCTCTGTCCTTAGTGTGCTGTACATTGAGATTTAGTGCTATAACTAGTACTCAAAGAGTATTTTTCACTTTATGTTTCTGTGTGGGAGCAAACTGTTGAAATCTTTACTTAATGTATGCTAAACTGATCTTCTGTATATAAAGAGAATTGAAAATGAATCTTGATGTGAATGGCAGGGGAGAGAGAGTGGGAAAGGGGAGGGCTGCGGGTGGGAGGGACGTTATGGGAGGGAAGCCATTGTAATCCATATTCTGTATTTAGGAAATTTATATTCATTAAATAAAAGTTAAAAAAGCAAATATTAATTAATCTAATGGGATACATAGACTATAATACAATAGTAGACTTCAAGATGAACCTAAATTCACTAGTGTTTCTTTTTAGTTCTGTTTTCAAACTGCTTAGAGATCTCTCATAAGCACTGCTGTTTACAAGACTACCAAACTGGTAGGAAATGTTCAAATGTTCAAATGTTCAAATGCCATAGTGTCTCATAAACACATTCATAAAGAAAGGCAGAACCAATTAAAAAAATAAATTCCCCATGTACCTTGAGATAAATAGCTGCAAGCCAACCAGTAAAAATAATAGAGCTGTCAAAACAATATAATTTCTCTGCGCAAACCAAAGCAAGCCCAATATAATAATAGAATTAATATCTCTTAAGTAAATACCTAGTCATGAATGAACTACAGGGAAAAATACACTTATTTAGAACTCATTACTTCATGAAATAAATGTATTCTACAAAGTTATAATATTTCAAGAGGTGAAGATTATACATCAGCTATGGCCCCCAATAACTTTAAATAGTAGATGCTTTAGACCTTGCTCAGTTGCACGAGTTAACCAAATGTTCATCATTCACAGATTGATAACCTGGTTTTAGATTGGAACACTTTGCTATCTATGAACTGATGAATGATCAAAGCTTTTAACTTTATATAACAGGGTCTTTTGCTAAACATATTAAAGCAAATAAGAACATCTGAAATAGCTGTTGGCTAGTCTAAAAGTTATGTGTCAAATTAATCACCATCAGTGATTGTGAAGAGATGTGTTCCAATTCCATTCTGTTCATCAGGGGAGAAAATCTGTACTTACATCCTTAATGGTCACAGAATGTTCACTTACATGAGTGAAATATACGAATACACAAAAACAAAAGTTGCCTTTTAGCTACAAAGGCCTGAAAACATGGACTAAAATACTAATACCAATGTCTGTAGCACATTATCATGTCTAGAGCATAAAAGGGATATCCATTCAGATCCTTCGTTTCTGAAGCAAATGGACATATTTTCACCTGATTAAATGAGTCCAGAAATAAGGATTTTTTAAATCAATTTTTTTCTGTGAACAATAAGAATATTATTTATGGTTTTTATCTGAAGAGAATAGATATCTTGTATGTCGAATATACAGTTTTAAGGCCATAATGATACTTCTCAACCTCTGCCCCTCCTCTCTCTCTCATTCTTTTCATCTTTTAATTTTTACAATAACATGCTTTCTATTTGAAAAATCATTTTTCTTGAAGCCAATATTATAAAGACTGCTTAGCAGAGGTAATATCTTAACTTGAAATTCGTAGAAATATGTAGGAAGATTATAATTACTTGAAATGGATTTATGAAAATCAGTTATGTTAGAAGGATTATTTCTGGAACATAGAGAACTAAAGATGGACTCAGATTGAATCAACAGCAAGTAACGAATACTCATGGAAACAACAGCTTCTCCTGGAACCCGAATGGTGATAGGAAAACAAGAATAGTGGAAGGCTTTGTCTGGGGCATGTTAGTATGAACTAGGTGATCCAGATAATTACCTTACTCCAACTCCTATGATTAGAGAAATGTGCTGTCTGGTAATTTGCTGTAGTTCTCACTTGTCTTCTATGCAAACTGACTTCAATTTGCTAATGTTATTTTACTTTGCTTCTTTACATGATCAAGTGACTGACTCCTGTTTTAAATATTTTCTCTACAAGTTGATAAGCAGACTTATACCGTTTTCATGAAATGGCTTTATAATCCTGATTTCTGCTACAAATTACTATTAGATAAGTCAGGATAACCATCTTCTTACCTACCTAAGCAACATTATATTTTAAAGTACTCTTAATATATCTTCTAGAGGGTTCTTTAAAAAAAAAAACTTTTATTTAATGAATATAAATTTCCAAAGTACAGCTTATGGATTACAATGGCTTTCCCCCCATAACGTCCCTCCCACCCGCAACCCTTCCCTTTCCCACTCCATAGAGGGTTCTTAATCAATGACCCACTGACAGAGATTTCAAACTCACTAATTTGTTTGTTTGTTTATCAAGGAAGCTATTGGAGATGAGGAAAGAATCATGGTTTTGCAGGAATTTGATTTCCTATTGACTCTGCCTAACTTTGTGTCAATTTAACCATAATTTGAATTATATAATGCAGTTAGAGGTAGAACTTCTGTTTCAGGACAGTTAGAATGCTGCTCAATTTACCATATTTCCCCTTATTTAGCAAATCCTTCAAAAATGTTCATGCTTGGAGAAACATTATCATCCCAGAAACTCATAATTTATAGTCCCACCTACTGCTATATATCTCCTTAAGCTCATTTTTCAATACTCAGAGAGCCCATAAAGAGAATGCTGCATATTCTACAGGTATCTGCAGATTCAGCCGATCACTCAAGTGAAACATCCTAATAAGCTGAACCCATTTCATCATGTATTCCTATTTTGCTCCAATATGCCTGTGATGATATATTTTGTCTATTTTTCGCCTAATCTTCTCATAGTGAATTTGGTTATGTAGGATAAGGTCCAGAAAATGCTGCCTAAAAATACTCCACCTTAGTATTTGAGGAAACAGCAGAAAATCTCTCTGACCTTCTCTTGCCTTTCTGTCTGAAGCAAACCATAAAAGAATTTTCTGAACTTTCTTTAAGGTAGATCATAAAACTTTTTATTATGGAACTATCCCACCTATAAACAGAAGTACATAATGACCTCATCCTCAAACATACAGAAATGCAAAGGAAAATCTGAAGAATTGGTATTTTCAGGGCAGGCCTAGTGGATAAAGCCACCACCTGCAGAGCTGGCATCCCATATGGGTGCTGGTTTGTATCTCAGCTGCTCCTCTTCCAATCCAGTTCCCTGCTGGTGTGCCTGTGAAAGCAGTGGAGGATAACTCAAATGCTTGGGCCCCTGTACCCATGTGGGAGACCTGAAAGAAGCTTCTGGCTCCTAGCTTTGGATAGGTCCAGCTCCTGCTAATGTGGCCATTTGGGGAGTGAATCACTGGATGGATGATCTCTCTCTCTCTGTCTCTCTGCCATACAACTAACTAAATAAATTGTTTTAAAAAGAAAAAAAAATAAGTAGGATTTTCTCAGCTTCCACCAATATGATTGCATTATATCCTATCATTTTGTGCTCCAATCATACTTCTGTATAAATGTAGATAAAAATACACATCTTTCCTTGTCTCTTGTTAGGAGTCTTAGCCATGAACACAGGCATGAGTGAGAAAAAAAATCTTGACAGGGATCTTCAAAAAATGAATAGAAGTTACGTGTTATAAAAACACCATATATGGATTCCAGATTTTTGTACCAAAATAAATACATATAAAGCAAAAGCTGTAGCCACCATTTTTCAAGTCTAAAAGTTTCCAAATATGTGCTGAACTTCCTTCTTTGTCATTTCTAGCAGGTCTTCTGGAATAACCCTGGATTTTAGGAAGGCTAACACTTTCATGGCAATCTTAGCACTCTGTAATGGTTGTTATTCAGTAATGTTTTCTGTGTAATTACTGGATACATATTTTAGCTCTTAGCTAATACTGATGGTTATTTAAATTTAGATACCATAATTTCTCCTATAACTGATTGAAACTTTTTGGCTGTTTTTGCATTCATCAAATATTTATTAAGTGCTTTCTAACTGCAAAGTTCCATGCTAGACCCTGGATATTAAGTGGTAAGCAATTGAAGTTTCCATCTCATGGAGTTTTATACAAGTTTTTATTTAAAATATCATTGAAAAGTACTAATGAATTAGCAGATTTTATGGCACTTGGAGATCAGGAAACACTTAACCAAGAAAATGACATTTTCTTCACTAAAAAAATGATAATTGAACTAAACACAGAATTCAGAATTAGAATGAAATAAGTGAAGTGGAAGAGGAAACAGCAGGCATACATGCTCTATTGCGGAAGGAAGAAAGAGTTATTTGAGATTTTACTGAAAGCAAGAGCAAAGCTAAATATGGAGAAATCAGTGGAAACAAGATCATGAAGCAATATGCCATGAGGGATAAAGAAACCATGCTAAGAATTTTGGATTTTTATCCTGAATCATAGTAAATCAATCAAGCATTTGTTGCTGAATTTGGGAAACATAATCAGAAAATTGTTCTGACTGCAGCATCAAGAATTGAGGAAAGAATAAATGTAGAGTGCCTACAAAGGAAGTTGCTGCAATAAATGAAGATTACAGAGAAAGGAGGATTAGAATAAGTGGATGGATATTGAATTTACTAGACAGAAGGGGACAAATTCAAGAACTATGTTTAAAAAATGTACTATTTGTGGAAATGGAATATACATGTGCATGAAGGAGGTTGTGAGGGAAAGATGGTGTCAAGGATATCCCCTAAACTTAGAGTTGTAACATTATTCCTTGGTGACAGATGCTTCAAGAATACATGGATTCCAGGAATAGATCATGAGCTATGTTTTGCAAATGTTTGTTATACTTTTGAGAAATTTCAGGTGAAACAATAAAGTTTATATATGCAAGTTTCTAGTAGAAAGAAAAATATAGTCCAGAAAAAAATCAACTCTGAACCAACATGTGATAATTAAAACTATGCTGGTTTGACTAACGCTTTGTAAGTATGGGTTCACTGAATCCTTGTGACAATCCGGTAAGAACGATTATGAGCAATATTTCAAAATTAATGAGCAAACTAGGAATGTATGATGAGTTCTTGCCATGATAACGAAGCTAGTATGGGACCAAAGATTTGAACGCAGGCAGATTGAAAAATAAGTTAATTCTTAATCACTGTCTGTGCCACATTTTAGGAATGAAGTTCTTTATGAATTGAGTGAAGAAACATTAAGGAGCCAATGTGTGAGCTTTGAGAAACTGCAACATTTAAAGGTAAGAAAATGAATTCAGATGAGATCGGGTGCATTCAGGCTAGTATGCATTTTTTCTAAAGAGGAAATCCAAATGGGCAACAGACACTTGAAAAAATTTTCAGGATCACTAGCAATCAGGAAAATGCAAATCAAAACCACAATGAGGTTTCACCTCACCCCGCTTAGAATGGCTTACATACAGAAATCTGCCAACAACAGATGCTGGAGAGGATGTGGATAAAAAGGGACACTAACCCGCTGTTGGTGGGAATGCAAACTGGTTAAGCCACTATGGAAGTCAATTTGGAGATTGCTCAGAAACCTGAATATAACCCTACCATTCAACCCAGCCATCCCACTCCTTGGAATTTACCCAAAGGAAATTAAATTGGCAAATAAAAGAGCTGTCTGCACCTCAATGTTTATTGCAGCTCAATTCACAATAGCTAAGACCTGGATCAACCTAAATACCCATCAACAGTGGACTGGATAAAGAAATTATGGGACATGTGCTCTATGGAATACTATACAGCAGTAAAAAATGAAATCTGGTCATTTGCAACAAGATGGAGGAATCTGGAAAACATTATGCTGAGTGAATTAAGCCAGTCCCAAAGGGACAAATATCATATGTTCTCCCCGATTGGTGACAACTAACTAGCACCAAAAAGAAAACCTGTTGAAGTGAAATGGATACTATGAGAAACAGTGACTTGATCAGCCCTTGTCCTAACTGTTGAGGAACAACTTAATACTTTATCCCTTTTAGTATTTTTTGGTTCTAGTTAATACTATTGGTTGAACTCTGCAATTAACACACAATTATTCTTTGGTATTTAAATTTAACTGAAAAGTGATCCCTGTTAAGTATAGAGTGGGAATAAGAGAGGGAAGAGATGTACAGTTCAGCTCATGCTCAATCAGACTTGCCCCAAACTGTAGTTAGAAACGTGCCAGGGGATTCCAATTCAATCCCATCAAGGTGGCATGCACCAATGCCATCTCACTAGTCAAAGTGATCAATATCAGTTCATAATTGATCATAATGAAAGGATTAAGAGTCAAAGGGATCACATAAACAGGACTAGTGTCTACTAATACTAACTGATAGAATTAAAAAAGAGAGAATGATCCAACATGGGAAGTGGGATACACAGCAGATTGTAGAATGGCAGATGTGCTAAACAGCACTCTGGCCTCAGAATCAGCCCTTAAGGCATTCAGATCTGGTTGAAGAGCCCATGAGAGTTTCTCAGCCATGGAAAGCCAAGACACTCTGGCAAAAAACAAAAAACAAAAAAAAACAAAACAAAACAAAACAAAACACCTAAATGAAAGATCTCTGTGAGTGAGATCCCAGTGGAAAGAATGGGTCATCAAAGAAGGAGGTACTTTTCTCTGAAGGGAGGAGAACTTCCACTTTGAGTATGACCTTGTCTAAATAAGATCAGAGTTGGTGAACTCAAAAGGCTTCCGTAGCCTTGACAACTCATGACATCATGACAAGAGCCTCAGGTGATTACTGTTGCCATAAACAAGAGTGTGAATTGTTAATCAACAACAGGAGTCACTGTGCACTTACGCCCTATGTAGGATCTCTGTCCTTAATGTGTTGTACTATGTGATTTAATGGTATAACTAGTACTCAAACTGTACTTTACACTTTGTGTTTCGGCGTGGGTGCAAACTGTTGAAATCATTACTTAGTATATACTAAAATGACCTTCTGTCTATGAAGATAATTGAAAATGAATCTTGATGTGAATCGGATGGGAGATGGAGCGGGAGATGGGAGGGTTGCAGGTGGATGGATGTTATGGGGGGGAGAAAGTCACTGTAGTCCAAAAGCTATACTTTGGAAATTTATATTTATTAAATAAAAGTTTAAAAAAGGTTATTGGGCAAAACAAAAAAAAGAAAGAAAATGAATCTAAAAATAAGACAAAGAAGTCAGAAAATCAGAAAAAAAATAGGAAGATGTGCTGTCTTGAAGATTATGTAGATTATTGTGAGAAATTGAGGATGTCAAATACTTTTGCGAGATCCATTAGTAAAAGATTTTGTGGAAAACCCAAACTATAATTTATCAGTGACCACAAGGAGTTTTCTTCTAGGAACTGTGGGCTGAAGTTGATTTGGATAAAAATGAGGATTTGAGTAAAAGTGTAGAAAACAGAGAAGAAACAACTTTTTACCAAATTTTGACTTGTTCAACAAGAAAGGTAGATTTTTAACTAGGGTCCTGGGGATAGGATTCCATGCCATTTTTTTTTTAATTTTTATTGACAGGCAGAGTGGACAGAGGGAGAGAGAGAGAGAGAGAGAGAGAGAGAGAGAGAGAAAGGTCTTCCTTTGCCATTGGTTCACCCTCCAATGGCCGCCGCAGCCGGCGCACTGCGGCCGGCGCACCGCACTGATCCGATGGCAGGAGCCAGGTACTTCTCCTGGTCTCCCATGGGGTGCAGGGCCCAAGCACTTGGGCCATCCTCCACTGCACTCCCTGGCCACAGCAGAGAGCTGGCCTGGAAGAGGGGCAACCGGGACAGAATCTGGCGCCCCAACCAGGACTAGAACCTGGTGTGCTGGCGCTGCAAGGCGGAGGGTTAGCTTAGTGAGCCGCGGCGCCGGCCGGATTCTATGCCGTTTTGTATCACATGTCCCTTGTAAAGCACAGAATTCTATAAGCTGGGGTGCTAGAGTCATTGTTCTAAAAATAGATGTAGTTGAACACATGAGGCAACAGTCTGTTTTCCTAGTATTTCAGAATGTTTGCAGAGCCCCAGGGATGAGGATATAGAAGTTTCTGGTCTCTGGGGATGTAGAATTCCTACAGTGCTGCCTTTATCTATATGATGCAACTGTGCCACAGCCTGTGCTCTGTGGTTTTGGAGGCTATGATGTGTTTCTTCCCATTAATATAATGAACCATGAGTTTTTCAAGTAAACCCCCTTACTGGGCCCCTACTCTTTTGTGAGTGTGGGTCTCTCTCTTAGCTTAGATTATCAGTATAAAACAGTTGTGCAGATAATCTCTGCTTCAGCTCTCCTGATTACTCTTTCCCCTCTAATAGGGGTTGCCACTGGCCATGGCACCATGGTTACAGCTGCCTTTGTCTTTGTTCCTCTATCTATAATGCTATCCCAGCCAGATTTTCTGTCCTATCTGGCTCCCATTATTCCTTTTTTGATTTCTGCTGTTCTTCTTTGGTCACTCAACTCAAATTTCAGCTAGTTATTAATTGCTTTGGTTGACTATGGAGGAGCAAGCAAATGTTGGGTACTTGGCCAGCATGGAACTTCTCTCTGATGTGTCGATGTGAGAGTATTCCAGAGATCAGATTATGAATAGCTCTTTTTTTCTTTTTTCTTTCTTTTTTTTTTTTTTTTGACAGGCAGAGTGGACAGTGAGAGAGAGAGACAGAGAGAAAGGTCTTCCTTTGCCGTTGGTTCACCCTCCAATGGCCGCCGCGGTCAGTGCGCTGCAGCCGGCGCACCGCGCTGATCCGATGGCAGGAACCAGGAGCCAGGTGCTTTTCCTGGTCTCCCATGGGGTGCAGGGCCCAAGCACCTGGGCCATCCTCCACTGCACTCCCTGTCCACAGCAGAGGGCTGGCCTGGAAGAGGGGCAACCGGGACAGAATCCGGCGCCCCGACCGGGACTAGAACCCGGTGTGCTGGCGCCGCTAGGCGGAGGATTAGCCTAGTGAGCCGCGGCGCCGGCCTAGATTATGAATAGCTCTTTATATGTAACTCCATGGTGGTCTCATCCAACTTTTCTAACATACCTATAATTCAATTATATTTTTCTCACATATATTTTACACATACACTTCCTTTATCAATACATGATTATTTTACTCTTTTGTTTTTTCAGGACAAAATATTTGGTGTCATTCTTGACTCTTGCCCTTTGTTTATGCCTCTCATCATTAAATCCTAAGGTTCTATCTTCAAAACAGATCCAGAACAGTAGTAAGTTTTACTGTGTCTATTAATGCCATGCTAATCCAAGATATCTGTTGTTTGAATTACTGGAACAGGCCCCTAACTTTTCTACCTCTGAATATATCTGCTTCAGTAATGAAGTGCACTGTTGTGTAACAGGTGAAACCACCACCTACAGTGCCAGCACCCAATATGGGCACCAGTTCAAGTCCCGGCTTCCAATCTAGCTCTCTGCTATGGCCTGGGAAAGCAGCAGAATATGGCCCAAGTCGTTGGGCCCCCACACCAGTGAGGGAAACCTGGAAGAAGCTCCTGGCTCCTGGCTTCGAATTGGCACAGCTCTGGCCATTGTTGCCAACTGGGGAGTGAACCAGTGGATGGAAGACTTCTCTCTGCCTCTCCTCTCTCTATGTAACTCAGACTTTCAAGTAAATAAATAAATCTTTAAAAAAATATAAAGTGGAAAGAATTAATGTCATTAAAGGTAAGCGAAGTCATGTAATTACTTTTTATTTAAATGAGATATATTTATAGAAAGTGAGATATGGAATATATAATTATTAAAATGATCATTTTAAGTATGTAACTGATTATATAAATAGGATTAAGTATCAAAGGTACCACATAAATAAGACCAAGTGTCTGCTAAAAACAATAGGTGGAATTAAAAAGGAAAGAATGATTGTACATGGGAAGCAGGCCACATAGCAGACTCAAAGAATGACAAATGCCCTATATGGCAATCTGACCTCAGAATCAGCCCTTAAGGCATTCAGATCTGGCTGAAAAGCTCACAAGAGCATTTCAGGCATGAAAAGTCAAGATACTGTGGCAAAAAAATGATCTACATGAAGGATCTCTGTGAGTGAGATTCCAGTGGAAAGAAGGGGCCATCAACGAAGGATGTACTTTTCTCTGAAGGGAGGAGAGAACTTCTGCTCTGCATATGGCCCTGTCTAAATACTGATGGGTTTGTGGACTCCAAAAGCTTCCGTAGCCTTGGTAGCTCATGACAAGAGCCTTGGGTGACCACTGACTTCATAAATAAGAGTGTCAATTGTTAAATCAACAATAGAGTTACTGTGCACTTGCTCCCCATGTAGGACCTCTGTCCTTAGTGAGTTGCACTATGAGAATTAATGGTAAAACTTGTCTTTAAACAATACTTTATACTTTGTGTGTCTGTGTGGGTGCACTGTTGAAATCTTTACTTAGTATAGAGTTGGTCTTCTATATATAAAGATAATTAAAAATGAACCTTGATGAAGAATGGGATGGGAAAGGGAGTAGGAGGTAGGATGATTTGGGGGTGGGAGGGCAGGTATGAGGGGAAGAATTGCTATAATCCAAAAGTTGTACCTATGAAATTTATATTTATTAAATAAAAACTTTCTAAAAAAGGAGAAATATATAAATAATTATAGAGTTCAATAATTTTTCACAAATATCCACAGTTGCTTAATCCATACCACTTTGAAAAAATAAATTACTTATTTTATTTACACTGTTTTTCATATGTAACTTGAAGATCAGTATGCAAATTTCTGGAACTGCTCTGAAACTTACTCAACATTTCTCAATTCAGAAAGACTACTTTCTCTTAGCCTTCTCTTCCATAAGCCATGGTAAGTGAAGTGTTTCTGGGAAGAAAGATAGGTGATGGTGGGTTCCACCATGCTATTTTTCCTTCATTAGGAAGCCATAGTGCTGTGCTGCCTGTTGTCCAATACCTGAAAATACAGTTTGATAAATTTTGTCTAACTTTCGATTTTCAGATTTGGAAGGCTATTCTAGTATAATATACTCAGTCATTACCAGAAGCAGAAAATGCTTTATGTCATTCTTAGGGTAAGTTAATTCACCTTACTGATTTGTAGGCCACTTGCAGTATCTACATACTCACATATACCGAATTAATTTTCAATATATGCTGACCTATGTTGGTGCTGACTCTGCCATGTGGACTCTTGGTAAATGGAATCACTGCCTGTGCTTTGAAATGTAGTTCTTCCTTCATGTTTGTCTCATGACATTTACCTCATTTGGGTAGCTAGTTATAGATGTTCGTGTTGTCCTTCATATAAGACCATAAACTTTTCAACACTAGAAAGCAGCATGCCATAAATATTTATGGGGTTGAATTGAATATATCAGAGAACCAAGTGAATAAGAATGAATTTTGATGATTATGATTTTATGGTGAACTGTCGGCCCAGGAGATGAAGAAATCTGTTTAATTTTTAATTACTTTTGGGATGTTGTGGTTATCTAATACATATTTATTCACTGACAGAGAGGGCAGGTTCCATAATAAGGAGCCCATAACAGTTAAGTTAAATATCTAGAAGTTTTCAGGTTTTGCTGACACTCTGTTCCTGTCTTTATAACTAAATCTGATCTAAATAAATCTAAGGGAAATTGAGATGAAGATGACTCTTCCGTGTTAGTCAGTATGTGAATGACCTCTGTTAATTTACTCAGTGGAAAAACAATTATAGAAAGGAAGCACTTACTATTGTTATTTGTTGTTTTTTTCTGGAAGTAGAATCATATTTGTAGTGGAGACACTTGATTGTAAGTGTATAGTATATGCAAGGACAGAGCACTCAAACTGCTTTCTCTAATGTATTAGGCAATCCTGCAAAAACAAAATAAAACATACACACTAATGAGAAACAGAATAGAAAGAAACCGATATTTTTGACTGGTGATTCTAACTAGGTACTCATAAGTATATCAAAATTGGTCTCTATACAGTCTACTCTATAATTTTGATATCAATATTGTGACATGTGAAAGAAATAAAATCTGGTGAAGTGCCACAATGCAAAGTTTTTAGTATGTCTACTCTTATGTGGCCTCACTCTATGATGAATTATGTAGTATTCATAATTAAGCTATTAGTCAGTTTCTTTATAGTATTTTATAGTACTATATTACAAATAGTAATTATTTTTTACAATAGTGGGCAGGCAGACAGAACTGTCAGAATAAATATATTCCCCCCACCCCCATTTTAAAAGTTTCTAAGAATACCTTAAATAAAATCTGTTATATTTGCAAATGAAAGGCTCCTTGAAAGAAGAATTTCTAATATATCAGGAGAAATATATATGCTGTTATTAGATATTCACATAAGTTTTGTACCATTTTGATATGGAAGTAAATGAATAAGTATTAAAATTACACTGCTTTGAAGTACATTTTATTTGTAATGCACACTATGCTTCAGGTTATTGTCCTTTCATAAAGAAAATAAAATATAATTTTCTTGTGTCTGAGTTTACTGGTACGGTCTATGCCTCCTGACACTACTAACCCACTCATAGCATTTGAAAGATAAGCAGTAATTGACCAATTACACATAAAGTGTTATGTAAGTAAAAGGCAGAAGAAAAATTGACATGATTTTTTTATGGCTAGATATCCTGAGTTGTTCCTGATGAAGATGAGTCTGGAACCCTTTTTAAAGCTAACATGTTTTTAGTTTGCATTTCCATTATTATCATTGCAGAATGCTAAAGGGCATTGACTATATATAAGTTGTATTTCAGACCCTTGCACAGAAATAGTAACCCTAATAAGCACTTGTGTTATTTATGCTATCATAGAACAAATCTAATGTGGTTGTTTCTTAGAAAGTTCAAGAAGTCAATACCAATACAACCAAATGCTGGTGATCCCAAAGGAAAGAGAAAATGAAGAGGAAAGTGTTGCAATTTCTCAACATAAGAACTTAACTAACACTGAGTAGTGATTTCCACAAATTGGGACAATAACAAGCGCCAGATAAAGAAAATGAACACCTAACAGGTCTAGGGCCAGCAGTGCCCCGCAGCAGCTTAACCTGCTGCCTGTAGGGCTGGCATCTCATATAAGTGTCTGTTGGAGTCCCGACTCCTACTTTTGATGCAGCTCCCTGCTAATACGCCCAGGAAAGCAGCGGAAGAAAGTTCTTGGGCCCCTGGCACCCATGTGGGAGACCCCAGATAGAACTCTAGACTCCTGGCTTCAGCCTGGCTCAGCTCCAGGTGTTATGGCCATTTGGGGAACCAGCGGATGGAAGATCACTCTCTGTCTGTGTAATCTCTTTCACACACTCTCCCCTTCTCCTTTTCCCCTCTCCCTATGTAACTGTGCCTTTCAAATAAATAAAATAAATCTTTTCAAGAAGTACCTAACATGTTATAAACTCACAATGTAAGTCAGTGGTTTACAATTGGACATATTAGACCCACTCAGGAATTTTTTTTTAAATACTTCTGCAACCACATACCCAACTTAACCTTGTTGTGATTTAATTGGTCTCGGTCTAGAATGAGTATTATTATTATGCCTTAATAACTTAACACATTTGAAAAGCACTGCTTTAGGTCTCCAACAAAAATGCTGTCATGATTATTAGGACTAAGTATTAGAGAAGAATTTGTGTGTGTCTGTGTGTGTGTGACAGTGAGTGGTTAAACTTTGGGGAGAAAATATCCTTTTTCTCTTTTCTTAGCTAAATTGGTGGAACTAATTCTGGATTTTTCATTCCCACCCCTAGATACAGTATGGAAATGAAAAATGCAAGTATCTTACTGCTGACAATGGATTATAGGGCAACAAGGAAACCATTCCCAAATTATACAGCACTAGGATTCAGTGTGTTTATTATAGCTGGTTAGCTAATTCTGCCTACAAAGAAGCTGTATAGAAAAGAGATTACTTAAAATATTGAGATTCGTTGTTTAGGTAGAGAAATGGCCTAATAAGTAGGAGAGAATTCTTTTTTCATTCAATTGCACTTTGGGTTAAAAAAAACCAAAAGCATCACACATAATGCAGGTTGAGGTAATGCTTTGATAGAACTTTACAACTCAAGTCCTTTATAAAATAGCACCATCACTTAATTGTGCTGATGGCTGGGTAGAGATTCACTGCATTTATTTTCTGTAGGAAAGAGATTTTTGACTGACATATGAGGAGAGAAGCAATCTTCAAATAGCAAATCTATTGTTTTCCAAAGCTTAAACTTATCCATTCGTAGTGCTTACGTGGAGAGAATTGGTGCTTGATTGGCTGTAACGTTCACTTTAGTTTGCCTTCTTCCCTTATTATATCTCTTCCATGAACTAATTGTACTTCTATACAGACAGGGAAAAGTTGTCATCCTTTTCTACCAAGTTCACCTTAAAGGCAGTTAGTAGAAGGGAAAGTGAATGTCATCAGATACTGTGTATTCCTTATGGTTATTCATTTGACATGTTTATATTTCTCCCCAGGCATAGCAATTAAGAGAGGTCACCTGCCTCTGTTAGAAAATTGACTTAGAATAGGCTGCTAGAATCAACCACAATGCCCAAGGTCATTGTCTAATAGAGTAAATTGTCCAATTATAGAGTAAGTTACAGAAACAATAGGGAAAACATGATAAAAATACTTTAATTAGTGCTGTCTCACTAATAGACTGTCTCTTTCCCACATGGTCTGGACAATAAGATTTAGCTAATCTTTTTATTTCTTCAGGGTAAAGACTTGGCAGGACAATTGTTATGGGAGGGGCTAGCAGGTGTCTCAAATCTGCCTTTCATAAATCCACAAAATGCTTAGAGCCAGGACTTGTTCTAAATGCTTGGCAACTATAAATAAACCTAATCATCACAACTATCTGATTAGGTAGAACGTAGTTTTTTCACAATGTTATATAGATAAGGGACTAAGTTATTGATACAATAACAAAAAGATATAATACTTCAATTATATCAAAACTTGAAATTATTTGAGAAAGCAGAAAAGAAAAACCTGTGGGTTATTGATTTGTTGTAGTAGATTGTATTGTGTATCATAGAAAGATATGCTCAAATGCTATATTTCAGTAACTATAAATATGAACTTATTTGGAAATAGAATATATATTTAAATACATAATCAACCTAAGATAAAGTCATATTGATTAGAATGGGCCCTACATCCAATGACCGGTGTCTTTATAATATAGAGAATGGCATTTGGAGATAGTCACACACATGCATAGAGTGAAAACGACCATGTGAAGAGACAGATATGGCAGCTAGACAGCCATAAGCCAAGAAATACCAAATATTGCAGGCAACCACCAGAAAGTAGGAGGAGGAAAGGAAGTGTTCTTCTCTTGGGTTTTCAGAAAGATAATTATACTGTTGCCACCAGTTTCACACTTTTCACCTCCAAACATATAAGCAAATAAATTTCTATTGTTTATCAACCTGTTTTGTGGCAATTTATTATGACAGTCCTAGGAAACTAATGCCATCTTGTTATTTGTGTGCAGTATATTTCATTTAAAAATGTGAGAATTAGACATGAGACAGAGAGAGAGAAAGAGAAAGAGAGAGACAGAGAGAGACCGACAGAGGACTTTAATCTGCAGGATCACTTGAAAAAGGGAGAACTTCAATCTGCAGGTTCACTCCCCAGATGCTTACAATAGCTGGGGCTGGTCCAGGCAAGCCAGGAAATGGAAACTCAGTCCAGACCTACAACATGCATGGTATGAACCCAATTACTTGAGCCATCTACACTTCCTCCCACAGTCTGCATTGCAGGAATCTGGAATCAGGAGCCAGAAACAGGGTCAAACACATATACTCTGATATGGGAAAAAGGTATCCTAACGATGTCTTAACTGCTTAGGCCAAATGTTCACCTTTTGTTTTCTGGTTATACAACTGTATAACCAAGATAATGAATTTAATGTATGTCAAGCTTCCTTCCTTCCTTTATTCCACTTCCTTTCATCTGCTTTTTTTTAAAAGTAATTTATTTATTTATTTAAAAAGGCAGAGTTACAGAGCAGCAGAGACAGAGAGAGGGGGAGAGAGAGAGAGAGAGAGAGAGAGAGAGAAAGAGATGTCTTCCATCCACTGGTTTACTACCCAGTTGGCTGCAAAGACTGGAGCTGCACCTATTTGAAGCCGGGAGCCAGGAGCTTCTTCCAGGTCTCCCACATATGTGCAGCAGCCCAAGGACTTGGGTCATCTTCTGCTTTCCCAGGCCATAGCAGAGAGCTGGATTGGAAGTGGAGCAGCTGGGACTCAAACTAGTACCCATATGGGATGCTGGCACTGCAGTTTATACCTTTACCCATTATGCCACAGCACTGGCTCCTTTTTTTTCCCTTTTTGATTTTATAAATCAGATCCTATTTCCCTGTGAAATTTAAATCTACATCAATTCTACTTATTGACTTATTTTCTAACCGCAAGTGCCTCCTTGAGATAAGCGGCCCCAAAGGACTGTGCAAACACTTGAACATAAGCACATCTATGCACATCAGAGGAAACTGTTGGGATCCAGCTCCAAGGGCTGAGAATCAAATCCCTGATAAATAAAGGAAAATTAAATCTGAAAATCTTGACTTTCCCATTGTCTTCATGGCTTTGTCTGCTGTGGCAGAGATCATATAGAACACAACTATTGCTGCTGTACATTTAAAAATCCAATGCAGGAGGCCAAATACATTGTACAGGAAATGGAATTAATAACATCACAACTTCATTCTTAGATGCTAGTTGGAAAGCAGTGGTCCAAATGTCTTCTATCTCCTATGGGTTTATGTTCTAAGTGTCCTGATATTATCATTCAAATTAAAGCATTACCTCGATGCCTCTTTTGAAGAACATTTCTTACTGTATTACACTTTTCTTATGCATCCACATCTACACTGGCAAACGGTTTTGTTGCTAAATAGTGGTATCCATGTAGTCTCACAATTTGAGACCTTTACCCTACAAACACATTAACAAGCAACTAGTGGAGGAAATGTTCATATTTTTCTGGCTCTTCACTGCCTTTCTGACCTTATTGCTTTTGTTTCATACTACACCACCCTTCCATCCTTACCCCTATATATCAAAGGATTCCCTTCTTGAGCATTTGAATAAACTCAAGGCACTCGTATCTTAGAAATCATCCAATTTTGCCAGTTTTAGCAGATGTTCTAATTTCTCAGAAGATTCTTCCACATGCGATGCCGGCCTTACTCACCTCTAACTTACTTCCCAGTGCATGCTGTCCTCAGTTTTCTTCCCATCACACACTGAAACTGTGTACGTAATACCACCTGCTCATGTCTCTCCAGTGCTTACTCTCCTGTTAAAATCCCCTTTTCTTCTGAGTTCTCTTTCTTTATGGACCACAAATCTGTCCTGATATACTGTGAAACTAAATTAGCAAAAGAAGGTATTGTGGCAGAAAAAGGGAGAGCATAAAAAGGATCTTGACTTGAAGATAGCAAAACAAAAGAGTTGGAACATGAACTATTTCTCCTAATGACCTCAGGAGGTGGCTTAGTTGGGTAGCCTGAGACTATCAATCACTGTACCCGTATATCTTGAGATTTAAGTGGTAAGTTAAATAGAAGAGGAACATCTAAAATCCTACTTCTACACATTCAACATACCTCCAATCTTGGTTTGATGATTTAGTACAATTTTTTCAGTGTGTTCATGGATGCATGTGATGGTGTATATCATGGATGATGCAATAATGTGAAAGTTTTTAATAATACAATATACTCACCAATTTCTTGTATTATATTCTATATTTTATTTTGGAGGAACTCATATAGTTTTAGTTTCAACTACTACATGCAATCTGATAATTCCAATATGAAAGACTTACCCCACACTTCATTTCTGATTTATCAAGTGTAATAACTTTTATGATAAAAAGTTAACTAGGCTTCAGTTCCAGGTTATTCAATTAAACCCATATTAGTGCTGCTTTGAAAGGATTCTGGAGATATGATTGAAGACCCTAATCACTTATTTTTAAGTCAAGAATATTAATCCAGTTAATATGAATGGGCCTGGTTTATTCAGTTGGTTGGTTTAAAAGCATATACTTGTATGTCTGTTTGGCAGAGGGTGGAATATATATGGACTTTGAAATTGTCTTGGGATCAATGTACACAAAATCATGTAAGATAATTCTTGTAAAAGTAACTCTTTCCTTTTGTGTTGGGGATATCTGTACATGTACCCATATGTAAACTCTTCTACTGGAGCCACTTCTATGGTTGAGCTCCAACCAATATGCTTATTAAATATCTGCATTTGGATGCCAACGGTATCATAAGATCAATGTGCCAGCATTTAGCATTTCTCAGAAAACAGTGCATGTTTATAAATATATGCTGAATTTAATGCGTGAAAAAAGTCAACACTAAAGTGTCTTCTTCCCCAAATAAGGCTTCTCTGGTGCCTATCGATCTACAGTCTCACAAAAGACTGTTTCACACTTTTCCCTTTCTGAGCCTAATCCCTCAGTTTCCAAGTGCTTCATAGCTCTTATGTTTTTCATCTATTTTCCTTTTCTCTTCCCCTTGACCCTCTTAAGCAGTAGTGTCTGGTAGACCTACTGCTTCCAATTGGACAACCTTCTTGAATCTGAGTATTCTTACTCAAATGCAAACCTAATGACCCTACCTTCACACAGGAGGAGGAAGAAGAGGGAGAGAGTGGGCAGGAGGGAGTGTGAGAAGTATCACTATGTTTCTAAATCTGTATACATGAAATACATGAATTTGTATACCTTAAATAAAATTTTGTAAATATCTTAAAATGGTTCACAACGTATTTGAAATACAATATAAGGACTGGCATGGAGGAATAGTAGGCTAAGACTCCACTTGTGGCACTGACATCCGTATGAGTGTTGGTTTATTTTCCGTGTTCCGGCTCATCCTGTTCTGATCCAACTCTCTGCTTATGGCCTGAGAAAGCACTGGAAAATGGCTCAAGTGCTTGGGCCACTGCACCCATGTGGAAGACCCAGAAAAAGTTCCTGGCTTCGAATTGGTCCAGTTCCTGCTGTTGTGGAGTTCCTGCCATTTGAGGAGTGAACCAGCAGATGGAAGACGTTTCTGTCTCTCCCTCTATCTGTAACTCTGTCTCTCAAATAAATAAATAACATCTTTTTGAAAAGGAATACAATATAAACATCTTACTTTAGAAAAAAATCTGCCTTGCCATTTGAATCCTGTGTGGCTCTACCACAAAAAAATTTTCAATCAAGTTCTAAATTCCAAGCATTTGAACAAACTCCGGTTTTCGAATTTATTGTGTCATTTCCTAACACTGTGTTTAGTCATGCTGCTTTCTTTATAGAAATCACCTTTCCAAATTCATTAACAAGCTACTTCCAGACTGTTCCACCTGAAAACTCACCTTAAGCTTTCTTTCTTTCAGGAAGATGCCCTGTGTTCTTTCTCCAAAGGATTATATATTACAGCTCCTTTTCTGTTGCGTAGCCTCCTGTCCCATCCTCTGTTGCAACACTTGTCACACGGTGCCCTCATCATTGCTGCCCTTACTTGTCTTCCCTATGGAATTGTAGGCAGTTTGAGACAAGAAAACAAGTTGAATTCAATTTTGGTTTTACACAATTTATCTTAGTATTTGGAGCTTAGAGTCCAAATGACATATTTTGAATAAATGGATAAATAAAATGTATATCTTGAGATTAATGCTCTTCATCTGCTCATAGAACATTGCTCATTTTTCACAGAGCAACAGGGCCATGAATGCCTCATCTTCTCTCTATCCTCTTTGAAATGAGCCCGAGTTCATCTTGTCCTGGTAGAAGCAGTATTTCAATTCCTATACAAGCTTATTATTTTCATGCCTTTTTCAATTTTAATGTAAATCTCTTTTTCCCATTGACATTCTTTATCTCAATTTTAAAAACATAAAAATTAAATGTCTCTGATCTGCTCTCTTGAGTTCCTGCCTACATTTTTTTTTAACTAGGAAAATTAACAAGTGATTTATCTGTACTGGGGGTCTCCATTTTCTGGTACTACTTTCATCTCTTAATCAGTTACAGTCAGGACATGTAGCTGAACTGGCCTTCATAAAAACTGACATTTCCCAAATACTGACCAAAATAAAAACAGAATACAAATAGTACCTCGTGTTTTGGTCAATTGTATATTCCTTGTGGATCCTTTCATGCTTTGATTATTTCCCTACTCTACTTCTCATAATTCTAATGAGTCCTTCCTACATTTCTGGGTTTCCTGAATTTTACCTACTTCTTCATGTTCATGGTTATTATTCTGAACTCATTATCTCTTAACCATGAATTGCTTCTTTTTACCAGACAATTTATAATTGCTGACAAGACATTTTCATTACAATTTATGTTGGAAGCAAACTTAATCACTTGAGAATTGAATAATCATCTCCTCTGTTAAACCCAGATTTCCCACGCATTCTATCTCAATCAGGTAGTAAATTCTGAAAATACATTTTTTTTCTCTTTATTTCTCCAGTTTCCAATTATTATCCAGGTATTGTTAATCCACATCTAACATAGTTTTTAGAAGAATTGTTATTATTGGCCAGTGCTCAAGTTGAAATCCACATTTCTTATCACTCTGACAAGCAGAATAAACTTCTTACTTGTTAGACTCTAACAGTTTAGTTTGTGTTACCCGTGGACTCTATTTTCTCTTTGAATTTATCACAATTGGATATGTTTGAAAATACTGTGATTTCTTTTTTTTCCTTTAAAAAACATTTTTATTTCCTAGCACACAGACATAAAAATGACTTTGTTCACCTTAGAGAGCAGTTTAAGACATATCAGAAATGGATTACAATACACATATGTTACAATGGTCATTAATCTGACAGGTCTCATGTTTCTTCAGTTATATTTGAAAAATTATTAAAATGTTACAGCACACTGGTGAAACTGGCAAGTTTACTTCTCACGTTAAAAAGGAAGAATGATTTGGATAAGTGAAAAACCAAGGTACAGACCACTGTTGACATGTAATACAGTAACTTCCTATCCAGCATCAATCAGGAATGAAGCATTCTACCGAACTCTTCTTTAGACAAATGACTTTTTATCCTTCAAAGCCTAAAGCTGTTATTTTCACCACCATGAATGGTATCATGTTAACATGCCTTCTTAAAACTTTAAAATAAACCATGCAGAATATTCTAACATTCTTTTGTTAATATTCATCATCACGATTATGAACAACTTAGTTTAAGGTGCAAATCAATATCCTAAAAATTTACCAAGGTGCCCTACTATAGATAATCTAATATGGCTCTATTTTAAAAATTGTCAAATCATTTAGTCAGATTTAACGTCCAGCAGTTTCTTTTTTATTTCTTTTATTTTTATTTTTCTTTATTTAGTAAATATATAAATTTCCAAAGTACAGTTTATGGACTACAATGACCCCCCTCCATAATTTCCCTCCTACTCACACCCCTCCCATCTCCCGCTCCCTCTCCCATTCCATTCACATCAAGATTCATTTTCAATTATCTTTATATACAGAAGATCAATTCAGTATATATTAAGTAAAGATTTCATCAGTTTGCACCCACACAGAAACACAAAGTGTAAAATACTGTTTCAGTACTAGTTATAGCATTACATCACATTGGACAACACATTAAGGACAGATCCCACATGAGAAGTAAGTACACAGTGTCTCCTCTTGTTGACCTAACAATTTGACACTCTTGTTTATGGCGTCAGTAATCACCCTAGGCTCTAGTCATGAGTTGCCAAGGCTATGGAAGCCTTTTGAGTTCACGACTCTGATCTTATTCCAACAGGGTCATAGTCAAAGTGGAAGTTCTCTCCTCCCTTCAGAGAAAGGTACCTCCTTCTTTGATGGCCCCATTCTTTCCACTGGGATCTCACTCACAGAGATCTTTCATTTAGTTTTTTTTTTTTTTTTTCCCCAGAGTGTCTTGTCTTTCCATGCCTAAAATACTCTAATGGGCTCTTCAGCCAGAACTGAATGTCTTAAGGGCTGATTCTGAGGCCAGTGTTCTGTTTAGGGCATTTTTCATTATATGAGTCTGCTGTGTATCCCACTTCCCATGTTGCATTGTTCTCTCCCTTTTTTATTATATCAGTTAGTATTAGCAGACACTAGTCTTGTTTGTGTGATCCCTTTGACTCTTAGACCTTTCAGTGAGATCAATTTTGAACTGAAATTGATCACTTGGGCCAGTGAAATGCCATTGGTACACGCTACCTTGATGGGATTGTATTGGAATCCCCTGGCATGTTTCTAACTCCACCATTTGAGGCAAGTCCAGTTGAGCATGTCCCAAATTGTACATCTCCTCCCTCTCTTATTCCCACTCTATACTTAACAGGAATCACTTTTCCATTAAAATTTAAACACCTAAGAATAATTGTGTGTTAATTACAGAGTTCAACCAATAGTACTAGAACAAAACAAAACAAAATACTAAAATGGATAAAGTATTACACTGTACATCAACAGTCAGGACAAGGGCTGATCAAGTCACTGTTTCTCACAGTGTCCATTTCACTTCAACAGACTTCCCCTTTGGTGCTCAGTTAGTTGTCGCTGGTCAGGGAGAACATATGATATTTGTCCCTTTCGGACTGGCTTAATTCACTCAGCATAATGTTTTCCAAATACTGTGATTTCTTACTATTTATCCTTCCGAATGCTAATTTTCTTTGTTACTAGAATATTATTAAACTTTTATAGACATCCAATGATCCTTTATTAAATTTTAATTACCCAAGTATTAAAACAGTTGTAGAGATTTAGTCTTCAGTTAGAATAATGCCAAGGTTTGTATCTTTTTCATTACATCACAGTAAGGAAATTGTACCAGAGTATTAGGAAAATTTCATAATCTTCCTGGGAAGGAGCAAATATTTAACCATTTTCCCATCTCTTTCACAACTTGAAAACTCTATAATGAGAAATGAAGTTCAGAGTGATAATGCTGACACTACTAATACTAGCAAATATTTTTAAACCCCTACATTGTGAACACTAACTTCCCATTATGTCTTACTCTGCAGAATATCTATGTGTGGTAGGTAGTATTATATCATTGTGGCAGAGACCTCTAACTAGTCAATAAATCTATTTTCTCTTGTGCCTAGTCACAAAGCAAAACAATACTTCTGCCTCCCATGCAATAATATGTGGTCATAAAATTAAATTTCAGCCAATGGACTATAAGTAGGCATGAAATATGATAGAAATAAGCTTTTACATTTTGCCCTGTATGTTCTTCTTTTAGATGACTGTAAAGCAGAATCCTGCCAACATTGATGCTAACAAACTGAAGGATACAGAGAATTTATTATTCTATTACTCCTCAATCGACTCATATTCCCTATTCCTCAACATCTACAGCATGCTCCTGGATGATCAGAAACATTCATTCTAGATTTTGAGTAAAAAATAAAATGTAACATATAAATTTGGATATTGGCTGAAGGGTTAAGCCCCAATTTGAGCCTATATACTTCTAGGTCTAGACTTCACATCTTAACACTAAATTATTGAGGCTTAAGGAAAGGACAGAATAATATACATTATGAAGCTTTTTCAACATCATATTTTAAAACAATGGCCAGCGCCTTGGCTCAATAGGCTAATCCTCCACCTGCGGCGCTGGCATACCGGGTTATAGTCCTGGTCAGGGCACTGGATTCTGTCCCAGTTGCCCCTCTTCCAGTCCAGCTCTCTGCTATGGCCCAGGAGTGCAGTGGAGGATGGCCCAAGTCCTTGGGCCCTGCACCCGCATGGGAGACCAGGAGAAGCACCTGGCTCCTGGCTTTGGATCAGTGCAGTGCGCCGACTACAGTGCAGCCACTGCGGCGGCCATTGGAGGGTGAACCAACGGCAAAGGAAGACCTTTCTCTCTGTCTCTCTCTCTCACTATCCACTCTGCCTGTCCAAAAAAAGAAAAAAAAAGTGCTTGTTTCATGGAATTAAATAGAAAGTATTTCCTGGCAATTAGGAATAAATTTTGAGTATGGAGGAATCTGTTACATTACCGATTTCCTCCCAATAAATTTCTGACTAGAATAGGTGGTACATGGAATATCTTTAAAGCAATAACAATACTCTGTGTTAGACAATAATAATGGTGACTATGAATCAATATTATGTATTTGTCCATACCCGTAGAATAAATATCAAAATGAAACCTAATGTAAACTCTGTGTTAATGTAGTTTCATTGATTCCAATAGATAAATCACTCTAATGTGGCATATTGATAATGGGGTAGACCATGCATGTGTGAAGATAGATGATATATGGTGGATTTCTTTACTTTTTTCTATTTTTTCTGTGATCCCAAAATTGTTCAAAAAAATAAAGTTATAAAAAATGTCAACTAGAATACTTTAAATTATTCATCTCATAATTCTTCATTAGCTATATCATTTGCATGCTTTTAGAGATAAAAATATCCACACACCTGTGTTTTGAAATACCAACTTAGTAACAATGCAGTTTTATTAGTTTGAAGGATTATTAGGTTTGGAGAGGGTTGCTAAGTTATGATTTTATTCATTTATCAGAATATATGAAGGCTTCAGTGAAATTAGTTAAATAAAAATTCTCCTAATTAAAAATATTTACAATGGATAAATGTAGATACACAAGAGAGTGAACACTGAAAAATACTGAATAAATTTTATTCAGCATACAGTTTCATAATGTGCTTCTTAGGAAAGCAAAGTTTGACATAATTTTCTATGTGCAAATTTCTTATTAAATATTCCTTTACCTAAGAAAATATTTTCATAAAAAATTAAGAGCTAGATTGTTTAATACATGAATTAAAAAGAAACTTTTCACATATTGCTTAAAGCGTCTAACCTCAAAACTAATGAGGTTTTATCTATAGAGGGAAAAATCATTAATATTTAACCCCGGAATCACTGACATGAATTTAAAAAGAATTTAACTAACATTAAATATTAAATGTTAGTAGAATTTATATCCTTTCAGTTTGAAATATGAGATCAAAGTACTGTAAGTAATGAAGTGATAACCCACTGTGTTTTACACTATAAAAATTCTTAAGCAAAAAATGACTACAGAATATGTCTTAAAGATGTATTTTAAATTTTATTTGTTTATTTAATTAAGAAAGAGCAAGCGAGAGGATGGAGAGAGAGTGCTTTCATCCACTGGTCTACTACTCACACATCTGCAAGGACCATAGCTGGGCAGGGGCACAAGCTGGGTGCTGGAAACTTAAGCCACATGGATGAGAGGAACCCAATTAATTGAGCTATCACTACTGCCTCCCAAGGTTTGCACCAGCAGAAAACTGGAGTCAAGAGCTGTACTCAGGTATTCCTATGTGGAACCTGGGGATCACAACTACTAAGTTAAATGTCCATTCCCGAAGATGAATATATTTACATAAAATTAAAATACGTACCTTAAATATTATTGTCCACATTTTTGTTGACTTTATTTATGCAACCCACAGGTATTAATTCTTATACTTAAAGTTTGTAAATCTTTTCAGTATTTCAGCTCTCCATCTTAGATATGTGATCCAGAGTTTAAAGATACTGCATTAGAAGAGCTACAATGTAACTAGCACTCTAATCAGTTTGAAAAAGAAAGAGACTTTTTACTGCTCTTTAATGAATAATTTTGGGAACCCAGGGAGGAGAAATAGAGAAAACCTTGAAAAGATATAAGAGCATGTGCAAAGACTTGGTGCTTGTCTTCATTATAGTATTTCTGGGGAAATCTAAGATCACTGTTATTATGGTGGAGAATATAAATCCAACAGAATTTACATCAGTCACTCAGCTGGGCATCTCAGAAGGATCTTCGTTAGCACACAGAGTCATTCTGTGTATCTCTGTGGACACTAATGAGGAGGTTAATGTTATCATAGTGGTTGGGAGGGAAGGAAGAGGCAAGTGAGAATGTGTTGAGTTGTCACAGCAGTCCAGGCCAGATTTAATAAGGATATCAACTGAATGGGAAAAGGAATTAATATCACAGAGTGTTTAATAACAAATAAGTGACTTGGTGACTGATGGATAAAAGAGAAGAACTGAAGAAATGTGTCAGAGATTTCAATGTTTTAAGTCATAGCAAGAGCCCATTACAGATTACTGATAATTTTTAATAAACCCAATTTATGGATATGTCATTAACTGACTGATATTTTACATATTTCTTTTTTTTTTTTTTTTTTTTTTTTTTTTTTTTTTTTTTTTTTTTTTTTTTTTGACAGGCAGAGTGGACAGTGAGAGAGAGAGACAGAGAGAGAAAGGTCTTCCTTTTTGCCGCTGGTTCACCCTCCAATGGCCGCCGCTGCAGCCGGCGCACCGCGCTGATCCTGGCAGGAGCCAGGAGCCAGGTGCTTTTTCCTGGTCTCCCATGGGGTGCAGGGCCCAAGCACCTGGGCCATCCTCCACTGCACTCCCTGGCCATAGCAGAGAGCTGGCCTGGAAGAGGGGCAACCGGGACAGAATCCGGCGCCCCAACCGGGACTAGAACCCGGTGTGCCGGCGCCGCAAGGTGGAGGATTAGCCTATTGAGCCACGGCGCCGGCTTGATATTTTACATATTTCTAAATCAATGATGACTGAATCTGTTTTGAGCATTTCCTTATTTTAAATATTTTCCAAATGGCTCATTTCCTTGTCCTTTGCTTGGTTTTGAAATGACCACAAAATCCAGACCACTCTATAGTTTCCAACTTTCATCTCCACTCTGGCCATATGGAGTCACCATCAAGATACAATCTGTTCCGTCGGCGCCATGGCTCACTAGGCTAATCCTCTGCCTGTGGCGCTGGCACCCCAGGTTCTAGTTCCGGTTGGGGTGCCGGATTCTGTCGCAGTTGCTCCTCTTCCAGTCCAGCTCTCTGCTGCAGACCAGGAAGGCAGTGGAGGATGGCCCAAGTGCTTGGGCCCTGCACCTGCATGGGAGACCAGGGGAAGCACCTGGCTCCTGGCTTCAGAGCCAGCCGCAGCGCACCCGCCATAGAGGTCATTTGGGGGGTGAACCAATGGAAGGAAGGCCTTTCTCCCTGTCTCTGTCTCTCTGTCTAACTCTGCCTGTCAAAAAAAAAAAAAAAAAGATACAATCTGTTCCCTCATATTCTCTTCTTCCCCTTTTCTCCTCCACCAGGCCTTCTTACCTTTTAAATTTTTTTCTGATTCTATGCCTTACCTACTTAAATGTTAATACATGACTGCTCCAAACTTTTTATAAAAATCATTCAACATATTCTTTGCCAACATGGCCACCTTAAAAGGAGGTAGACTAAAAGCAAAAAGAGAGCAACAACAACAAAAAACCTCACAAGGTGTGGATTTAAAAGAATGTACCTATAAAAAATAATCAGCTTTTACCCCCTTAACTTCCTTGGATGAATGCAATTATGTATGTTAAATTCATATGCTCTATTGAGGTTATAGCATGCGGCTTCCATTCAGTGATAATAACTTAATGAAGTATCTAAATCAAAGTTAAGAGATCACAAATTTAAGGGGTCATCTTTAAGCAAATCGTTTTCCTTCCTTACTCAAATAGGTTAGAGATCATATATTTGCTAATTTTTGATAGTTCCTAGAATTTCACGAGGAATATGGTCCTTCCCCAAAACTCTGGCTCATTTATCTATGGAATATTGATAACTACCATTACTTGTTCAATCACTGGGTTTTGATATAGTAGACAGGAAATATTGAATTACATTGGATTGTGGTGTTTGTCTATAGCAGCATTCATTTTTCATAAAATCTTTATGACTTATGTTCTATATCCTTCTAGCAAAAGATTTTGGTATTTTATTATTCTGTTCTTTTGATTTCTATTTACAGGACTTTGGTTAATAATTCTTTGCATTTGCATTTCATGGTCCAGTCTCAAGAAGAAAGTTGGATAAGCATTATCAATCGCTAGTGTTCTTTTCAGTCTTCAATACATCTTATAACTCCAAATCATATTTGAAGCCTAGCTAATGATCACAAAAATATGTAAAACATACTTTTGACTTCTTTCCTATGATGACAAAACAAATCCCAAATTAACAGTGTTATATATGATTGCTTTCTTTGTTTTCATATATAAAATATCTTTGTTTCAAAGTTAAGTTCACTCTAAGAGAATCATTTTAAAAAGAGAATTGTCTGTTAATTCTGTGCATGTCAATTCTATATTATTAATATTATTAATAAAAACCAACACTTGAATGCTTTTCAGGGTTATGGATTTTCCGATTCTTCAAAAGCAGATCTGTATCACAATAAAATCTCAATGGTTAAGTATTTGTATTTATCAACACTTTGTTATTTTAACTAAAATATCCAAGAGGAGATTCTTGGAGAGAAAACCCTTGATTTTGGCTTATAATTTGGACATTTACACTCCAAGTCTTGGCAGCTCCATGACTCTGGCAAGTGTTGGAGACTGACAAATGAAAAGCATGAACTGAGGAATGGGCAGATGGCAAGGCGGAAGCAGAGAGAGACACGGGAAGCACTTTGAACCTGTAGACCTAATCCTCTTGATGGAGCTACCTTCTGAATACAAGACTCCATTTGTACCACTTTTTAGTCACCATAATTAAATCGAGTCTCCACTCTAATCCATCAACCATTAGTATCAATTCACTGTCACCTTATGATTTGCATTATGGAGCAGTGGGTTAGGATACTTCTGGCAATGCTGCATTCCATATAGGAGTGCCAGTTTAAGTCCCAGCTGCTCTTCTTTAGATCCAGATCCCTGTTAATGCACCTGGGAAAGCAGAGGATGATGGCCAAAGTACTTGGGCAACTGCCATCCATATGGGCAAAAACCATAGCAGCCACTTGAGAAGTAAGCCAGTAGGTGAAAGATCTCTCTGCCCCCACTCCCATCATTCTGTTACGTGACTATGTATCTCAACTTTATAAAGCAGAGGCCTCAATACAGTGCACAAATGAGAGCAGGAGAAAGTGAATATTCATTCACACATGAATGTGGACAACCCCACACAGAGAGAAACCCTTCACGAGTGGCAGAAACCTATCACAGAGTTGCTTTTGAGGCGATAGCATAGGACGAGGTCAGAGAGAAGAGACCAAGCAAGGGCAAGAAACCACAAGACAAAAGGGCTGCTTCCAAGTGTAACAGTCCTTTTATGCACAGGGGCTGGTGCCCTAGTTGATTATTCAAATGCAGTGAAATTGCAGTGTGCATGAGGCTTTCTTGTAGCTTTATGATGCCTCCATGAGGCGTTTAATTTCCACGTGGCCATAATGACATCTTCTCCTTCTTGGCCTATGATGAGATATATCATGGGAAATGTGTGTACTGGATTGATATGTAAGTAGGGAGTTACAGTGCGGAGCTGTGGAAATTATGAGAAAATCTTCCAGCTCATTTATTACTACCTAATCTTCCTGGCCATTTCTCACATATCAACTCTACCTTTCAAGTAAATAAAAATAAAATAATATTTCAATATTGGAAATCTAAGTCCTGTTTCAGTCCATAACAACTATCAATTATTAATGTATTGTTTCCAATAAATTACACATCTACAGAAAACTTCAGGTTCTGGGCTCATTATTCTATTCTCAATTGTTATTCCTGGGCCTTATTTTCTTATTCTTCATTTCTGTGTGTTTTTAAATCAACAGTACCAGGGCCTGCACTGTGGCATAGCAGGTAAAGCCTCCGCCTGCGGTGCTGGAATCCCATATGGGTATTGGTTGGAATCCTAGCTGCCCCACTTCTTATCCAGCTCTCTGCTGTGGCCTGGGAAAGCAGTAGAAGATGGTCCAAGTCCTTGGACCCTTCACCAGCGTGGGAGACCCAGAAAAAGCTCCTGGGTCCTGGCGCAGCTCCGGCCGTTGCATCCAACTGGGGAGTGAATCAGCAGATGGAAAATCTCTGTCTCTCTCTGCCTGTCCTCTCTTTGTGTAACTCTGACTTTCAAGTAAATAGATAAATCTTTAACAAAATGTAAATCAAGAGTACCAAAAGGAAAATATTACAAATTGATTCTATTAAAATAAAATCATGAAATTTGTTGCAAAGTAAAAAGTCTGAAAATATGTGTTGTTTCTTTAATATCACCACTTCTTTATTGTGAATAACGTAAAAATCCCTGATATTTAAGGTAAGGATTGATCTTCCATTTTCTATCAACTCAAAAAGTTTTTTTTTTTTTAATTTGGCAATTGAATACTTCTATTTTTTTCTTTCCTTTTAAAAATTTCATTTAAAGTATACAAGTTTCATGTATTTATTTACTTGAAAGGCAGAGTTACAGAAATAGAGAGAGGGAAAGAAAAAATGAATCTTCCCTCTGCTGGTTCACTTCCCAAGTGGCTGCAACAGCCAGAGCTGGGTGAGGTTGAAATCAGGAGCCAAGAGCTTCTTCCAGATCTCCCACATGCGTGCAGTGGCCCAAGCACTTAGAACATCTTCCACTGCTTTGCTAGGTACATTAGCAGGGAGCTGGATTGCAAGTGCAGCAGCTGGGACTTGAACCAACATCAATATGGGATGCCAGAAACACAGGCTGATGCTTTTCCCACAATGCCACAGCACCAGCCCCCAACTCAAAATGTTATATATTGAAACTGACTGTCTTACAACTGTTTTCCCCTTTAAGAAGCCATCTTATTTTATTCCACATCATTTTGGGTCTAGAAGTTTATAGGGAAAATATGGAAACATTAGATGAAAAATGTCAAGTTGTATAGAAAGTCCAATGTTACGCTCTCCAACCAAAAATTATGAAATGAGGGGAAATGCTTTATACCTGCATTAATACTGTAGCTTGTAGCAATGCGTGATCACAGAAACAATATTAATGTATGAGATAATGAGTTTGTAATTTAACTTAAAATATTTAAAATTTTAATTATTTTGATACTGATTACCATATAGTACAGATATAAAACATACCTTCAACTTTTTGACCTTCTTAATTTTCTTCATACTTGGCTAAAATAAGGCAGGTATTTTTTCTTATTAGCATATAAAACATTATTGAGGAAAACTCAACAGTTAGAACTATAGTTGTAAAAAGTGATCATTGTTGAAGCTATGTGCTATGAAAATTTGTACTTTTCTTATTAGTTAATGGAGTTATACAGTTCTGTCTTCAAATAAATAATTCAAATGATGATGTGCATAGAAGGACACCTAATTATGTACCCAAAATAATTTTCTTCCATAATTGTGTCGTTTATTGATCACTACTTTCAACTTTTAGTGAAATTCCTTTTTTAAATGAATAACATTTAATAAAGACATCCATTACACTTTCTAGAACCAACTGACTTTTGGCTGAAAGCATTCTTTTAAAAATACACTTTTCAAGTATGTGTTTCAAGACTTTTAATGATGAAGTTTTACACTTGATTAAAATACATAATTCACTTGTTAGTATTTTGGAATGACAGGATGACAGGCATGGTTCTACATAGCTAAAATGATTTAAAAAACCTGCCACAAAATTGAAATATTTATTATTTTGTATCTAAGGAAATTCCAATCATAGATGTTACCCCAACATGCCTGTTGTTGGTGGAACAATTGACATGCTATTATTTTTGTGCATACTCTAAAACGTAGTGGCTGATGTTTAGATCTCGTATTTAATAAAACGTATTTAAAATTTTATTCTTAGAGCCCTTAGAATGTATTTACCCTTGTTGTTTATTATGGTCATGTTCCACTGTATTATTCCATTAATAAATGCTCATGCTTTTTTTCCCCTAGGATATTTCCATCTTCCAAACACACGATAGTTGAAAAAGTATGAAGAATCACTATTTTTAGTGATACTAAAAATACTTAGAAGATTGAGTTGTTAGCCTTGTTTAATTTTCTTGTTGTATTGTTTTTTGCCCAAAAGAAGTATACAAATTTGAATCTAAATTAGAAAAAAAATTTAGCTTACTCTTTTAAATGAACTATATTAGGGGCAAACACACACATATATAAACTATTTAATATATGTGTTATTTAAGCATAGCTTAACTGAAAAATACTGTTAAAGTTGAGAAATGAACTTTCATGCAATGTGCATAAGGCTCCTATACTGTGTTACTCTATGATGTGAACGTATTTTTAGGCAGCTTACTAGCTTTCTTTTAGCACTCAAAATTAAATCTTTCAAATTTAATTTTAATGAAAAACAAAAAATTGCTCACTGCTATAAAATGTCATATTTTTACTAAGTCAGATATATTAACACTAAAGAAGGGAAAGCAATCATTGATGCAGAAAAGTAAACCATATTATGTTGAACACACACAGATGTTTTAAATGATTCTCTGTATTCACAGGTTTATTTTTTTCCTAATTAAAACACCATATTCAATCATAAGGAAAGGTCAGTCTTATTTTTACTTATTTTTTCCATGTAATTAGACATTTATTTCTCTGAAGATTGGATTTTGCAAGATTAAAATACTTCCTCTTTAAAGGTCATGTATTAAACATAAGCACAAGACATTGTAAGTTAACTTATATTCCTTGTATAAGATATGCATATGTATGTGTAGACATAGGAGATGAGAAATGAGAATAAATAGACCACTACAATAACTAGACATTTTAATATTGTTTTCTTTGATATCATTTTGTCTTCACTTAAGGAGGGCTTTAAATAAAAGCATGTGAAAGAAAAATATTTAAATTAATATAGGAGTAATAATGAAACCCATATTAATGTATTTACATATAATTTTAATACACATTGCATATGTGCCTTTATTTGAAAGGCAGAAAGAGAGAGAAAAAGAGAGAGAGAAAGAGAGAGAGAGAGAGAAAGAATCTTCTATTCTATCCATAGGTTCACTCCCAGGTAGCTGCATCTGCCAAGACTGAGACAGGCCAAAGCTAAGAGCCCGAAGATTCATCCAGGTCTCACACATGGGTGGCAGGGCTCAAGTTTTTGGACCATCTTCCACTGCTTTTTTCAGGACATCAGCAGGGAGCTGAATTGGAAGTGCAGTAGAAGAGACACAAACCGGCCCATTTAGCCTGCCTCTTACGTGGAGACTTTACACCACATTGCTGAATCCCAGGAATCTAGGCATCCTAAGAGGATAATTACAAATGTGAAAAGTGAGTGAACAGTGAAGGCAGACACTGAGAGAAGAGTCCAGAATCTATATGATACATTGGAAAATAAGCCCTCATTAGAAGTACACGTGAGTACAAAAGGGGAAATAAGCAAGGTCAACACCTTGGGAGCATAAGATTGGATTAAGTTGACTTTGATAAATTGGAAAAGTTATGAAAAGCAAATGGAGCTGACATTCAATAGGAACAAGTGTAGCATAATGCAATTAAGACAGAGAAAGGAGTTGCATGAAAACAATGAGCACGAACAGATTGAGGTGCCTAACGTTCACAGCATTCTCAAGCAGGAAGGAAAAGAAAGGTCACTTCAGAGAGGATAAAGTGCTTTAGGGAGACTTCACTACTCATCAGTGAGACAAGTTAAGGGTACTCTAACTATCTCTAGTCTATCAGCCCACTAATTTCCCCTCAAACCACATTGTCCCTATATCTAACAGGAAAGGACCCAAGGAATAATTGTTTAACAGAACTGACCCTCACAATTATAAAGATATTCTGAATCTATTCTTCTTATTTCTAGTACTAGTGGTATTGTTCTGGACACCATCACACCACTTAGCCCGAATGCCCACTTTTTATTGCACAAAGTAAGTGACTTCTTCATATGATATGAGAACATACTTTGTAAAACCTACAATGGCTTAAAGGAGTTACAAAATATATATTTTGAAGAACCCACACATTGTTTACTATACTGCATATGATACTTTCCACTGTCATCCATCCCTACCAACCCGCATTCCCTACATTTGTACCATGCTCCCTCCTTTCTGTTTGTATGAGAAACTTTGTTGATGTCTTCTTTATGATGATTCATTTCTGATTCTCTCCTGTGATTTTAAAATAAAACAAAATTATGTCACTGTTAAAAGAAAAATAAGAAGGAGGGGGGTTGAAAGTATCATTATACCTTTAAAGCTGTATATATGAATACATGAAGTATTTTCCTTTATGTAAATAAAAAAGTTTAAAAAGAAAAGACTTAAAATGCCATAAGGAATATACATATGGTCTAACAAAATAATTGAAGTTTTGAAAATTTTGTTGAGCTTTTTCAGGTACGGCATGAAAAACATGTACCAAAATATTTTATGGAAATAGAAAATTTAAAATAAACTTACAAGCAAGTACATTCCTGGTATAAAAAAGCTAATCTGAGGGAAACTGAGAAGAAACAGCAGTTTCTTTCCCCAAGATGAATGCATCTGTATTCAAGGTCACATTTTGTTTGAGCTTTGTCACTTTTCACATGAAATTAATTTTTCTTTGCTGACTATTGTCATAATAATTGGATATCCACTCCATGGAAAGCAATTCTCTGATGTTCCAGTCTGATCTCTGCATTTAAATAAAAACTTAACAGAGCAGAAAACAGAAGGACAACGTGTACACTGAGGAAGGAGTGCGCGCTGCCCCCGACTCTGGGTGTGCTACAGTCAGCTCACTAATGTCAACCGTTCCTCTCATTGGTGCCGAAGGTGGCAATTATCAGGAATGATTTATTTATTTATTTTACTGCCTTGTAATGTTTCTGTGCTTAAATTCTCAAAGTCTTGGAAACTGTTCAAAATAGCACAGGTCTGGGAAAGCTGAGTGATATTCATTATATAACCAAAATAGTTCATTACACAGAAACTCAATGTAGGACTGTGGCTGCAGGCAGCTGCCTGGTCATGCTTTGCCACAGCCAGGTTATTTTAAAGTTGGTATAAATTAAATTCCTTTTATGGCAGTATCTCCCGGGCTCAGGCATATTTCAAGAGGGCAAAAATATAATTAATTTTGGATTCTTAAATATTCAGCCTACCTGTGAGAATAGGGAAAGAAAAAAATCTATCATTTTCAGTTGATGGATGAGGAAATCACTATAGTCCTAATAATTCTTGGCAACAGATTTAAACAGATAATTAATATATCTTTTTTAAAAATGCATTACATATTTGCTACTTAAAGAAATATAATTAATACACTTGGTAACCATACTAATACACTATACTAGGAATTGTATTTATGTAGTTAAAAATAAATGTTAACTAAAATTCTTGAGTAGAAAGAAAATTCTGAGGAGAAAACCAGTCTTTCTTTTTTTGTGTGTTATGAAAAAAGTACTATCTTGCTTAGTCTCTGTCATGAGAAAGTGTTGCTAGAGATGAAAATCTATATCAAGTTAGGGATGGAAAACAATGATGATGTAACTTTTCTTCTCAGTTTGCATGATTTATTTAACTAAGCCAATTTAAATGTTTTAATTCCAAATATTCAAAGTCTATTTCATCACATTTTTAAAATTGTACTCAGTTTATTCTTACATTTTTCTATATTTTATTATTTTTGTGTGGACTTTTTTAAAGATTTATTTTTATTTATTTGAAAGTCAGAGTTACAGAGAGAGAGAGAGAGCGAGAGAGAAAGAGAGAGAGAGAGATTTTCATCTGTTTGATCACTGCCCAAGTGACCACGTGGCCACAATGGCCAGGGCTGAGGCAGCCAAAGCCAGGAACCAGGAACTCCATACAGGTCTTACAAATGGGTGGCAGGTGCCCAACCACTCGAGGCCATTTTCTGTTGCTTTACTGGGTCACTAACATGGAGCTGCAAAGGAAGTAAAGCTGGGACAGGAACCAGCGCCCATATGAGATGCCAGAGTTGTAGGCCGTAGCTTTACCAGCTGTGCCACAGCACGGGTCTCTATCGTGAGGGCTATTAACTATTTCAGATGAATATTATTAGGTTTAACTTTTTTTCAGGTTTTTAAAGATATAATTGACTAAATTTGTATTTATTTACAGCATATAGCATGCTGTTTTGATATATGGATACATTGCAAAATGGTAAATAAAGCCAATTAACATATCCATCATGTCACAAATTTAACATTTTTATAGTGAGAATATTTAAAATATACTGTCTCAGTAATTTTCAAATATGCAGCACATTATTATTCCCTCTGATTACCATGCTGTGCAATCGATCTGCAGAACTGCCTCATGCTGATAGAAACTTTTTCTATGTGCTTTGACAAATATCTCCGGGGTCCCTCATCCTCAGCCCCTTGAAGTTACTCCTACTTTCTGTTTCTCTGAGATCAGCTTTTTAAAGATTCAGCATGTTAGTGAGATCATCCTGTATCTGGCTGATTTCACTCAGCATAATGTTCTCCAAGTTCCATGTTGTCACAGATAGCTGCATTTCCTTTTCGAAGCTTGGGTACACTTCCATTCGGTATATTTACCTCACTTTCTTTAACCATCTGCCCATTGATGGACATTCAGATTGATTCCATATTTTGGCCATTGTGAGTAATGTGTAAAGAATGTAGTTGTGCAGGTGTCTCTTCAAAAGGCCTATTTCATTTATTTTGTATATGTACCCAGAAGATTCATTGCTGGATCATATGGCAAAGATAGGAGAGGTCTTCCATCCACTGGAGAGGCAGAGAGAGACAGAGGTCTTCCATCCATTGGTTCACTCCCCAATTGGCCGCAATGGCTGGAGCTTTGCTAATCTGAAGCCAAGAGCCAGGAGCTTCCTCTGGGTCTCCCTCGTGGGTGCAGGGGCCTAAGGACTTGGGCCATCCTCTATTCTTTCCCAGGCCTTAACAGAGAGCTGGATCTGAAGTGGAGCAGCCAGGACTCAAACTGGAACCCATACGGAATGCCAGCACTGCAGGTAGCAGCTTTACCCGCTAGGCAACAGCAACAGCCCCACAATCAGCCTTTTTAATATTATTTGTTATACTTATTTTCTTATTCATGTTGTTAATCAATCTGAAATTTATTTAATAATAGGGTTAATGAGGATTACACCAGTGTCTGTCTTACATAATCATATCATGATACCAGAACCAATTATCAAAGGAACATCGCGTTTTCAGAGGAAGCATTTGGCATAGTGGTAAAGAAGCTGATTAGGAAGTCTACGTTCCATGTCAGAGTACTTGGGCTCAGTCTGGCTCCTGATTCCAGCTTTCATTAAATATGCATCTTGGGAGGCAATGGTGATGCCTCACGTGATTTTTCTCCTGCCACCTACATGAGAGATCTAAATTGACTTCCCAGCTCCCAGTTTGGGCCCCGCTCAGTCCTGGCCATTGTGCCATTGTGGGCATTTGGGGAGTAGACCAGCAGATGAACTTGCTTGCTCTCGCTCTTGCTCTCTCTCTCTCTCTGTCTTTCATTCTCTCTCTCACAAACGCACACACACACTCACACTCACACTGCTATACCATAAGCTCTTTTTGGATTCAAAGAGCTGACTCTAAGAATGTATGTGTGTGTGTGTGCTTATGTATATTAAATCATTCAACTATGGATTTGATCAATGAGGGTCAAAATGGGATTTCATGACTGTAATAGGGATTTTGTTTTGAATATGGAATTTAAGAATAATTTATGTAATTCCAAAATTATATATATTATTTAAAGAAAATTGCAAGTATTTTAGAAAAAAATTAAGGATTATTTTGATATTCACTTTTGCTTCACAAGGCCATGGAATGCACATTAACTATTTTTTTAACTTTTTTTTTTAAACTTTTATTTAATGAATATAAATTTCCAAAGTACAGCTTATGGATTACAATGGCTTCCCCCCCATAACGTCCCTCCCACCCGCAACCCTCCCCTTTCCCACTCCCTCTCCCCTGCCATTCACATCAAGATTCATTTTCATGTCTCATTATATACAGAAGATCAGTTTAGCATACATTAAGTAACGATTTCAACAGTTATTTTATCAATATAAAGAGAACAGATTTAATGCATGTCATAGGTACAGTTCCAAGAAGACAACCACACTTCCCTCGCTCTCTCCACTTCCCCTCCCTCCCAACTTCCCCTCTCATCATCAGTTTATGCAAAGATATAGTTTTAATCCATTCTGTATTCACAGAGTTAATTCACCATAATCATAATATTCAACAGGTTAATAAGAAGGAAGACCAGAGTTCCATAGGAGTATAAACAAGAGCTGAAATCACACTAAGTATTTTATTGTGATTTTATATTTTCCTTCACACAGAACTTGAGATTCCCCTTCTAACTTTCCTGCACAGAATTTTATAACTTTTACAATATTAAAAATAAAATGATGTATTTTCCATTTCTACTTCTTATTAATTACTCTAGAGATTGAAATATTCATTGATTTTTATGAATTTTTATATGTAACCACCTTATTCATTTCAGAGTCTCAAAGTTTTCCTCATGTATCTCATTATACCACTAGCAAAGTATGATAAATTTGACTCTTATTTCCTAACATTTATTTTAGTGTCTCCTTTTTCTCATTTTGTATTGGCTAAAATTTCAAGTGCAACATTGAAAAATAATAATTAATGCAGCATTATGTTTGGAAGTGACTAGTTACAATTTAGTTAATATCATAATTTTTATATACTCACATTACTTAGTGAGAAAGTTTTAAAATCTTTTCCTACCTTGTGCTAAATCAAGTCTCTGCAGCAACAATATTTTTACCTTATCTCAGCTGTGAATTTTAATGATTCCAGTAAATTTTGTTTCTTTCCACTCTCTTTTATCATTATTTGATTATCCTTGCTTTGTCTTTCTCACTACGCCTTATCTTATTCTTTATCCTTTTACAAAATCTTTATCTGCTTTCACATACTACTGAAGTTGAAAGATATTTAGAAATTCTGATTACTATCCATATGTCGTTTACTTTGTTTTGCTTATTTGAATAAGTCTTTGTGTTATGATGAACATTTTTGCTAAGTGTAGAAAACTAGGTTTACATTTATAAAACAGTTTTTGCAAAATATATATTTTAATGTCTTGGAGATGTCACTCTTGTTACCTGGCCTGCATGGATTCTCACAGAACATCTTCTACCTTCCTTATCATTGTCTCTTTATATAAAAATCTCTCTTTTTTTTCATCTAGCAGTTTAAAATTATTTTTCTTTATCATACTTTGAAGCAATTGTATTATGATGTGTCATGATGTGTTTTTCTTTGTGTTTCTTCTTTTTTCACTTGTCTGGGTTGATTTCTTGGAACTCCCCTCAACATACCTTCCACTTGAACAATAATAAATTATCTGTCATTCCCAATTCATAGCACATTTTGTCTTACTTTAATAAAAGATGTTTTATCTTCTAGAAATGTCCTTCTTTGATGTACAATGTGGTGTACCTATTCTTTGCTTGTAGGATGTTCTCCACTGACTTTCACAAACCGTTAGTTGTCTGTGCCTTTCTCTTGCCATAACTCCGTGTGCATGCTGGTGAATGGTTGGTGACACAAAGCTTTATCACTCCACCCCTTCCATTATTCTGAGGGAGCCTTGGTCTCCTTGCTTTCCAAACACCCTTTGTTCAAGGATACAATGGATAGCACATTGAACAAAGTCTCTAGCTGCCTTGCAAATGGGCACATATCAAACAAATATGCTCTGAAAAGGAAACATAGCTTTGATTAGAAGAGAGCCTTTTGGAGAAGAGAGCACTTGGTGGTGCGAGCTTGAGTTGGAGCCTGTCCACCACTCACAGATCATTATACAGGAAATTGAGGTACACAACATTTTTCACTATGATTATCTGTCCACAAGTAATAGGAGAGGAGCAGGAGGGAACCTGTACAAAACTGTTGAAACCAGAATTGAAAAGAATACTGATACAGAAGAACATTTTGATTTTTGTTTCTTTAGCCTGGACTTAACCTTCAGCACGGTTTTAATGCAGTGACTTAGACACAGCAATAACAACTTCCAGAGACTAGCAAGCTTAGATCTAACAGTACTGAATTTCTTGGCATGCTGAAATGATTCTAGGAGTGGGGAATGTAAAAGTGAAGGACTCAACCTATCTATATGCTACTGCTTATCACTTTGCATTAAAATCAATAGCTTGTCTCTCTTCTTTTATAAATGTTTGAAGAAAGATGCTTTGAGTATTTGTTTTCACATCCTGAGAATCTAGTGCAATACTGAAATGCTGAACAAATGTATGAATGGTGGAGAGAATAACTAACTGAATAAATATATATTGCACTGGCACTTGTTTCTAACAATTGAAAGAAAACAGCGTTTGTAGAGTGTTGAAGCATTAGAACATTTTATTTTTAATTTATACTGCAAAAGTGATCTAGAGTTCATTCAAAAAAGCAGAGTAGAATTTAGCATGGCAAGGAATAAATAATCACTATGATGCCACAGGAAAAGATATTTTGTGTTAACAAGATGTCATTACATCATCATCAATCCAAATTATATTTAGGGCTTCTGAGGAGTTTGAAATGTGACTACTATTGAAAACATATCTTGCTATCTAGAATGGAAAATTGAAATTATGTATTAGATGCTGGGCTGTTATTTAGTTTCATCATACCAGGAAGGTTACACAACCACTTGTTTTTCCTTCTCATAAATATAAACTATTTCTGCAAAAAGCACATATGAAGTATGAGTTAAACTGCTTTTAGTTATTGGTTACATTAATCTCCCTGTAGAAGCTCAAAAGTTCTGTGAGTTTTCCTAAATAAATTCTAACTTTTCAACAATCTCTACTGTGCTTTTAGTTCAGACCCCTTACTGGAAATACTGGTTTGGATGAATATGGTGATCATCTTAAAAATGATACACACTGAAACTTCTTCGTATAAAGCCATTCTTTGTATCCATAATATTAACTTTTGTTTAAAATGTCAACTTTCTCAATGTTTTTTTCCAGAGTTATATCAGTCAAAATAATTCTTACATTACTTTACATATTATAAAATTTCATAGGTAGTTTCTCTTAATCACATGTGTTAGCCATTTCTAAATGCTAATTAAGAAAATGTTAAGACTAGAGACTTGACCAAAGAGAATGACTTCTGTGTTGTATGAAACTGGGGACAGTCAGTCTGTTGACCATTCACAAACCAGCAATGTTGCTTACGTCTTAAATATTCTCTTCTTGAAATAAAAATTAGCTTGTAAGATAGTTCTATCCATAGTGTGCTACTAACTTTGTACTGTACTAAGTTTACTAAGTACAGAGAGTAGCAAAATTTAGCTTTCTTATTCTTTATAACTCTTATTTTAGTCAGAGCATGTTTCTTTCTTTCTTTCTTTTTTTTTCAACAGGCAGAGTGGATAGTGAGAGAGAGAGACAGAGAGAAAGGTCTTCCTTTGCCGTTGGTTCACCCTCCAATGGCCGCCGCGGCTGGTGCACCGCACTGATCCGAAGGCAGGAGCCAGGTGCTTTTCCTGGTCTCCCATGGGGTGCAGGGTCCAAGCACTTGGGCCATCCTCCACTGCCTTCCTGGGCCACAGCAGAGAGCTGGACTGGAAGAGGGGCAACTGGGACAGAATCCGGTGCCCCGACTGGGACTAGAACCTGGTGTGCTGGCACCGCAAGGCGGAGGATTAGCCTGTTGAGCTGCGGCACCTGCCAAGAGCATCTTTCTTTTTTTTTTTTTTTTTTTTTTTTTTTTTTTTTTTTGACAGGCAGAGTGGACAGTGAGAGAGAGAGACAGAGAGAAAGGTCTTCCTTTGCCGTTGGTTCACCCTCCAATGGCCGCCGCGGCCGGCGCGCTGCGGCCGGCGCACCGCGCTGATCCGATGGCAGGAGCCAGGAGCCAGGTGCTTTTCCTGGTCTCCCATGGGGTGCAGGGCCCAAGCACCTGGGCCATCCTCCGCTGCACTCCCGGGCCACAGCAGAGGGCTGGCCTGGAAGAGGGGCAACCGGGACAGAATCTGGCGCCCCAACCGGGACTAGAACCCGGTGTGCCGGCGCCGCTAGGCGGAGGATTAGCCTAGTGAGCCGCGGCGCCGGCCTTAGAGCATCTTTCAAAATAAAGATTGGTTTACATTCTTACTTAGTCTTTATTATGAAAATATTCAAGAATAACCTAAATTAGAGGAAATATTTAATAACCATATACTTACTGAACTTTGGTATTTAACAACAATTTTCATTTGGAATAAACTTGCTATTTTTAGCTGATGTATTTATAAATAAAAGCATCATGACATTTTATTTTACCTTAAAGTACTGCAGAATTTTAGGGTGGGCATTGTGGCACAGAGGTTAAACTGTTGCATGAGACATCTACATTTTATATCGGAGTGCCAGCTGCAGTCCTGGCTCCTCCATTTCCAATTGAACTATAAACTAAAGCATCCTGGCAGGCAGCAGACAATAGTTCAAGTGCCTGGGCCCCTGGATGGAGTTCCAGGTTCCTGACTTTAGCCTGGCCCAGTCCTGGCTGTTGTTGGCATTTGGGGATTTGAACTAGTGGGTGGAAGGTTTCTCCCAAATACACTTGCTGCCCATCACCCCTTCTGTTGCCCTGCCTTTCAAGTAAGATGCAAATAAACGAACACTAAAAAAAAAAAATAATTGCAGCATGGGTGGCATATAGAGGGTGGCCCAGGGCATTTGAAGGAATTCCTAAACTAAAGTTTCTATAAGCTCCCCAGCTCCACGCAGACATGCAAATAACCTGCCTGGGAGAACATGTGGGACTGTAGGAAATTTACACTAATTGAGAAAGTATCTTAAATATAAGTAAGCCTCTTTAAGGTCAATGTGGCAATGGGCACCCTCTGGGTGTCCTGCATACTACTCCCCTGCAAGCATATGGCAACCATCACCCTAACCAAGAAGAAACTGCCACTCCAAGTGTACCCCTCAGATTACAGTCCATGCTGCAGCAGTAGTTAACCCCTACCTGACCCGCTTCCCTGCTCCTTTCTTGCAATGTGTTCAGGAAATCTAGCTCTGTTCAGTACTTGCTTTCACCATCTGCAATGCCAGTTCCAGCTGATCCTTTCCCATGACATTTTGGTGGTGGATTCAGGGACTTCTCTGAGGATGCTGAGCCATTCTCCAATGTGTGTGAGATAGGTGGCTGCAGCTCATCCAAGTGAACCCAATCATGCTCTTGGCTTCCCGATCACACTTAACTCTTTCTTCTCCTTTGTCTCTGGTTCTTGGAGTATAATCTGCCAGTTCAATGAGAACGTATGCTCCCTACCCTGAGCCACTCTCTGGCAGAGATGAAAAGCTTCCATTCATGATGGCTAGTACCCGTTGCCCTCAGAGGTGAAGACCCTGCTTCACTGTGACTGTGGCTGCTCAGTACTCTTTCCCTTATGGATGAGGACCGCTGATCTGCAGTCCATGTTTGTGGGTACGCTATACTTACTGCTTTCCCTCCTTATTTGCCTGACCACCTCATCTGGAATTATACTGTGCTGAGACACAGAAGCTACAATATTGTCCTGCAGCCTGATCTGTCACAATGTTTATGTTCTCTGCTATCTTTTTTAAGTTCTGAGGACTTTGCTTCCCAAAACTGATTCGTAAAAAAATTAAGAATGCAACCTTGGAAAAGAGCCCAAAGGTTATGCCAGCTTCCCTATTTTCCAAGTTTATGGCTAAACCTCAGGTCATCTTTGTTGTGGCAAGTAATACTATACAGTTCTTAAGAGACACAAGAGCTACATGCTCTGATTTTTGGTTTTTCATTACAATGTGATTGTTTGCATGAATTCAATACGAATCTTTTCTACTGACAATAGGATTGTTATATGGTAAAGCAGTTTTTGTTACTGTACTTTGTGCAAATGGTCAATCAACAAGCTAAACTACACTTGCTTGTAGCGGATAACTCTATTCATTGCTTTTAGGCTTGCTAACTTTGATGTTCTTGGTTTTGTTACATATTTGCCTTTTCAAGCTTTGTGCTATAGAAGAACAATTTTTATCAAGATTATACTGGGCTCTACTCTGATATGATGGCTCACACCTACAAAACAAATAAAGCTAAGTTTAATAATGAACTCCAGGTAAAGTCAGCCTAAGGGTCATGCCTTCTAAAGCTTTGCTGCTGCTCCAATGTACTTAAAAGTGTGTCTGATCCTGACTGCTGGTGGTCAAATGACCCTCCCTGACCTTGAGTGAGACCCACAAGGTCAAATTTAACCTGAGGGACAAACAGAATGTAACTACTGGACAATTGATTATAGGTGTACTCTGAAAATGGTGCTGATGACAGGAGGGAATAAAAGTCAAGATGGTGTCATTGGTATCAATCTTAAACAAAATGACATAAAGCCAAGAGGTCATAAATATAGGGTTCTTATGCATGATTATCTGATAGTAACTGTCACAAAAGACCCTTCTACAACTAAACCCTCCAGAGAGGACCCCCATTTCAACAAAAGAGATGCTAAATAGATATAACACTTGTCATTCTCACTCTTAATGCTAAAACATTATCAACCAAGGTTGACTGATGTGATAGAGAATAAAAGTCACTTGTGAGGTTCTGTAAGACATAATTTTGGGGAGCCTACTTCAGTGTTATCAGCTCACTGTGTTCTGCCTCTTCTGCCCAGAGAAATGTCCTTGTTAAATACTGAAGCTTTCCTACTGAGGAAATAAGCTGTTAAAAATTGAATACCTCTAGATGATATTATAGCTGCCCACAGGGGAGCTGCACCCTCATTAAAATAGATTGTTGTGTATATACTCCTGATACTTCTGGATAAACATTTGTACCCACACTTGCTGGTCAAGAAATGTTATACATAAGAACAAAGAATGCAGTTTTAAAATGCAAGTTCCATTTTCTCTCCTGTCTCTAATCATTCCTTTAATATCTTTCCGCCTTGCTATAACTGTTGGGCCTCCTATTTTGAATAAACTAATTCAGTTTGTCTCCTCAAGAATACAGGAAATCCATTTCCAAATGGTAATGAAACAAATATATCAACCCTTTTGTCATCTGATTCCTCCAGAGGAATCACCTACAGTCCTTTGCTAACGTGGGCAGACGTTTCCAAAATGAATCACACCTCTTCCTGAGGTTCTATGACCTATTAGATTTCTGTCTCCAAGCCTTGGGAACACTCCACATCCCTGAAGGACTGACAATCTTAGGCAGGGTCAATGTGATGCACCTGCCCAAGACTAAGCAGGTCCAGAACATGAGATCCTCACACAAATGCCAAAGATTTGTCATTGTCAATCACTCAGGAAGGGATGTGTGGAGGGTGGTCCCATGCTGTTTAGTGTTATCTCTAAACCCAAGGTTGTAAAGGCTCCCCAGCTCCACCTAGAGATACAAATCACCTACCTGGGAAAGCCTGTTGGACCACAGGAAACTCACCCAGAAAAAATATTGTAGTTATAAGTATGCTTCTTGAATAGTAGTGATGGACAGCCTCTCACTGTCTTGTCCTCTGCTCCCTTGCAAGCATATGGTAACAGTCACCCTGATTAAGAAGGTACTGCTGCTACAGGTATACTGCTCAAATTACATGTTGCAACTTCTTGTGATTAAGTAGCCTTCATCCCATATTGGATTGCCTTGTTTCAATCCCCAGCACTGACTCCTGATCCCAGCCTCCTGCTAATTCAGAACGTCAGAGGTAGTGGTTATGGTTCAAGTAACTGGGTTTCTTCCACTATATGAGAGATCTACATTGAGTTTCCAACTTCTAGGTTTAGGCTGCCCCCGCTCTGGCACTTTCAGGAATTTGGTGAGTGAACCAGTGCATTTGAGTGTGCTCTCTTTCTCTCTCTCTCTGTCTCAGGATCTCAAATAATTTTTAAAAATATAACATATATCCATAATAAATAGAAATATATTCTGAATAACAATTTTATCTTATCTAAATCTTAAAACTATTCCCTAAAATCCTTGAATGTCCAACCTACATTCAGATGTTAAAGTTGTCTCTTAAATGTCTTTTATAGTTGCTTCTATTTTAAACTATTTTGCTAATAGTGGTATACAACTGAAGAATACGTATTGTCTTCAGTTATTTCTGTTAACTCCATTTTAGTCTTGGGTTGTCCTAACAGGTTTTAAAATGGTAGTTACTGAAATTGTGTATGTGGGAAGACTTCAGGATAGCTGCAGCAGTTTCTTCTTGTTAGGGCGGCTGAAGGTTGTCATAACTGTGGGATGTGTCACTCTGGTCTTGTTTACACAGAGGACCTGCTGTGGAGACTGTATCCAGCTGACAATTTCCAGTTAGTGAACACCGAGGATTCACACCAGTTTTCACTCAGCAGCCTTACTCTCCTCACAACCTTAATTGCATCTTGGAGACTTCTTGGAGGACCCAAAATGATTTTCTAAAAAAGGGATGCAGGGAATATGGAAAATTATAATTCATTAAGTTTTCTCTTTTATCCAGAAATATAGCACCAGAAAGGACTATGAGGGAAAAAATGAGTGAATTTAAAAATTTGTAAAATTAAATAAAAGTTTAAGCTTATGTTAGTGAAAAAAAGTGAAATCCATGCATGCTTTTTTCATCGTGAACATTTTTCATGAACTTTTTAAAAAGCCCTCACATGCATGTATTTCAAAATATTTTCACCAAATCAATTTAAGCTTAATTTCATTGTCTATAAATTTTTAAAGGATCTTTGAGATCAAAGCCTTCTAATGAATAGGCAGGCCAGACTCTTGTTTGTCTCCCTTAGCCTAAGGTGGCTGTTCCTGTCCTTTATTAAAAGGATTCACTGAACTGAGAGAGTAATACAACTGGCCCTACAATATTTTATTCACAATACTCAAAAAGTGACTTGGCTCTCTAATAGGTAAAACCTTTCTGGCTAGCATTGTCCAGAAGGGGTTCTTTAAAGGAACTGTAGATCTAGGCAGGGAAATTGGAGATCTGTGGCAGAAGGTAACTATCACTTTCTTGTTATTCCCCTCCTCAGATCAACTGAAGCCCACCTGCACTTCACAAAAATTCCCTAAAGAACATGGCCGCACCAAACAATGAAAGCAAGGTCGTGACGTGAGCACCAGTGACCAATCAGAAGTTTGGACACCAGTTGAACATGTACCTTTCTGCTCTAATTTCAATTTATAAGACATTTACCACTAACTGCTTGGGGAGCTTGGGAATTAAGCAAAAGCCTAATATATTTGTATATATTTATATCTATATATTTTATGTAATATATAATACATATATATTAATATATATAAATATATATCTGTGGGAAGGAAATTAGATGGCATTACTAAATGAACTTTAAATTTTGTTATAGAAATACAAAATAAAAAAGATTCAAATGAGGTTTTATTGACTCATGGGTTCATAGCCTCATTCCTTCACTCATTTATTAATAAACTTGTCCTGAATTTTTGGACTTGGAAAGATTTGGAGTTGAATGAAATCTGTCCCAGTTCTCAAGTTCTTACATGGAACAAATATTCGTTGAAAACGCCACAGTGCAAGAGGGATTGTTTAAATTGCTACACAGAGGAATGAACAGCAAGTTTTGGAAGGCAAGAGGAAGAGTAGATAAATTATAAGCAAATCAGAGAAAGCATTCAGCATTGTGGCTGCACTGTGTTGCTGTTTTGAAATTTCCCCAACATCCAATGACACAGTAAATCAGTGCAGCCTAGATTCTAAGGACATTAAAACAACGGAACAAAAATCTAGGGGTGAACCAAGGTGTATAAAATTGTTGATATGGATCGTGAACACACATAGCTTTCTGCATTAAAGTAATTCCATGTTACATTTTCAGTGAGGTTTCTTAAAAATAGCAATTAGGGGAGTTGGTGCTGTGGCTTAGTGGGTAAAGCCACCATCTGTAGTTCTGGCATCCCTCATGAGCACCGGTTCAAATCCCAGCTGCTTCACTTCTGATCCAGCTCTCTGGCCTGGGAAAGCAGTAGAAGATGATACAAGTCCCTGGACCCCTACATCCATGAGAGATATCAGGAAGAAGCTCCTGGCTCCTGCCTTCGGATAGGCTTAGTTCCGGACATTGCAGCCATCTGGGGAGTGAACCAGGGTATGGAAGACCTCTCTCTCTCTCTCCCTCTGCTTCTCTTTAACTCTGCTTGTAAATCAATAAATAAATCTTAAAAAAAAAAAAACAGTAATTTGGTAATAGTAGGTTCTGTTTTGAAAAAAATATTTGCACCTTTAAAAAAAAGATATTTGAGTGGATCATTTATGGAATGCTCACAACTCAATGTGCTATCTCTGATAAAACATTGGGGTCTAGCCTGACTGACTAGAACCTAAGCTACAGCTGTTCCTGGGAGTTAACTGTTAGGAGAAACTCTAAGAAACAAAGTAGCCTTCATTGCTTTTGCCTTGACTTTATAAACCCATTAATCAAGGGGGGAAACATCTTACTCCAGGCAATTAATTTTGACAATGGAATAGTAAATAGACTCTAATCAATGATTTTTATAATTATTCTTCCCTATGTGGACATTAGCTGGTGTGTGGGTGTTAATTGTGACATCAACATGATTGCCTATCAGTGAAAAGACCATTTTGCAGCTTAATTATGTATTTCAGGGGGCTCATATATCTTATGGCTTTCAGAGTCCTTTTAACCAGTATTGAAATTTTTCAAAGGGCTAAAAATCCATAAGAAAGAAGTCTCTTCTGATTTTTTCTTGTCTATTGTAATCTTTTATGCCACATTTACACAACTCCCACTCATCAACCCAAACCCTGAAAACACCCATTCAAATATTGTAGGACCCTGCTGTGCTTTACAAATGCTGCAAGTCACATGCATGGATTAAATTTTACCTTCCTAAATAAAATTACAAATTTAGTCAGCCTAGCTACACCTTAAGTGCTGATAGCTACTTGTAGCTAATGACTGGCTACTGTATTGGAAGTACTGGTAGAGAGAATTGCTATTATCACAGAAAGTTTCACTCGATAGCACAGCATATAGAAAAAATGCTATGCAGGTTAGATTTCATGTAATTTTCTTATTGATATTCTCCTAGAGTATAGAATACTGCTTGACAAAGAGTGGATGCTCAGGAACTATTTGTTTGATGAAATGGACCACTCCCTTTTCTCTATGTTCTTAGTGCTATGGGATTACATTTAGAAACACAGATTTCAGGAATGCTAGAGACACAGAAAGAGTAATTTCTGACAGGGAAAAGAATTAACTATGGGAGTGTTTTTCATCTGAATTCTCTTTTAGTTTCTAAAATATAAGATAAAATGCATTAATTAAGTATGATAAAATAAATGCTTCCAAAGGATCATGGTATGCATTATTTTACCAATTATGTGAGACATGTGAGAGTAAAAGCAGACTAAGTATTAGCTATGAAAAAAGATTCAGAAGGGATTTTTATGCAGTTTTATGGAAGAATAATTATTTTATCACATCATAGAAAAATTCTTGAGAAAAATAGATAAAAAGTAAAGCAATGATTAGAAAGGCAAAAAGAATCCACTTGATCAGACCAAGACAGGTTTTCCCAGAAATGAAGTTCTAGAATGAAATTTCCTTCTCTTCCTCTCTCTGATTTACAATCTTTTGAAACATTTGTTATTTGATCTCTTACATTTTGTCAGTTGAAAATGATAATGGCAATATTAATCATGCATATATCAAAAATAATTAGACTAAAATACAAGAAACTGAACATATATGTGAATTGTATTCTGTTAATACTACCAAAATACCAGAACACAAATACAATTTAATGAAGTAAAATAAAGAATTGGAAATAATGAAGAAAAATTTAGAAAATGCAAAAAGTAATAAAATTCTAGTTATCCTGATGTAAACCAAGTTTTCTACTAGTGTTTAAGGATGCAAGTAGACATTTTTTTAAATATCACTCTAATAAGCAAAATTATTTAGAAACAGTTAATCAGTTAACACGTCTTCATAGAGAAAGCTCTAATTAGATACTTTTTTTTTTTTTTTTTTTTATATAGCATGTGATCAACCACAATAGCTGGAGCTGGGCCAATCAGAAGCCAGGAGCCAGGAGCTTCTTCCGAGTCTTCCATGTGGGTACAGGGGCCCAAGCTCTTGGGTCATCATCTACTGCCTTCTCAGGTCATTAGCATAGAGCTGGATTGGAAGAGGAATAGCTGGAACTCAAACCAGTGCCCACATGAGATGCCAGTGCCACAGGTGGAGACTTAGCCTACAATGTGACAATGCTGGGCCCAATTCAACATATTCATAAGTCAACTGTACTTGTTCTTTTGGAGCATACTGGTATTATCTGACTGAATAAATGAGATGGTTTTGACATATGACTAAGATAATAAAATTGATTTCTTAGGTAAAACATTTAAAACAGCAATATAATTTACTTAATGAGTTCTATTCACAAATTCTTTACACTAAGCAGTCTGATGTCTTAACAGTGTCAGGGTACTCTATATTAAATGTGAGATTTGGAATTAAAAATCAGATCCTCCATGCTTATATCCAGTATTTTAAGAAATGGTTGCCTAGTTCTTAAATATATATTCAAAATGAGGCTATGTCTCTCTCTCCATCAAATATATAATGTTTCAATGATCATGATTACCTTTCATTCTGTAGATATGCAAACTGGGAATCCTTGCCATAAATATTAAGTTGGAAGTGGAATTTATCATTACTTCTTACTAATTTAATGTGACATAGTTTATTATAATATTGACTTAATTAAGTAATTTTTTTAGGTTTTATAGAATGTGATCAATGTAGTGAGACTGGAAAATGCATTTGTATTCCAAGAACATCCCGGTGGACTTTAGGTGCACAGAAACCTGCAAAGTTCACATTGCATTCCCCTGCATTGCTTCTTTTAAAGCTGTTCTCAATTAATAAACCCCATTTGACTATATGAGCATACTAATGTTCTAGCACATTAGGGATGAGCTGCCCATCCTAGTTAAATTCAGAACTGACCTACACCCTTTCCCAAGGTTGAAACTAACCATTTGGGAAGAGTAATTTATCTGTTAAACATTTGCAAACCTAATTGTCTCCTGATTCCAGCCAATGTTAATATTGAAAGTCTTTGGAGAACATTTTTGTTTGTTTTTGTTTTTGTTTTCCCAGAGGCAGACTAGCTGGACCAGTAAAGCTTTGGAATCATAAGAATTGATATTTTCTAAGAAAAGGAAAGACTCTTTAAAACTTTCTGAATAATTTAAGGAGAAATTCTACTTTTCCCTGAATTATATCTAGAATTACATGTGATACCGCTAGAGGCAGATGAAACAAACTCTAGTTCCCCCACCCCAGGGGCTTAGAGAAATTAGGTAAAATTTATGTTTTACTCTACTCAAGGAACTCATATATTGAGTGGTTACTATTTAAAAATATCTAGGGTTGGGACCAGCGCCCTGGCATAGTGGTTAAAGCCACTGCCTGCCATACCAGCATCCCATCTGGGTGCTGGTTTGAGTACTGACTGCCCCACTTCTGATCCGGATCTCTGCTATGGCCAGGGAAAGCAGTAGAGAATGGCTCAATTACTTGGGCCCCTGCACCCATGTGGGAGAACTGGAGGAAGCTCCTGGCTCATAGCTTTGGATCCACCCAGCTCCAGCCTTTATGGCCATTTGGGGAGTGAACCACTGGGTGGAAGACCTCTCTCTCTGCCTCTGTATCTCTATAACTGTCTTTCAAATAAGTAAGTAAATCTTAAAAATAAATCTGAGGTCAAACTACTCAAGGCTGAGAAAACAAAGTTTCCTGATATCTGTATCATGTAGATTATACTTAATTTGGAATTTATATCTAATATGCCATTGATTATTTTAATTTTAATGTAATTTCTGGTTGCACATGACTTTTATGAAAGTTATGGCTTTGATAAATATTTTATTTTATTTATTTCCTCACAAAGAGGAAACTTTCTTCAGGCTGTTGTATACAAAATTCTTGTTAGCATTATGAAAATTCCTTGAAGTATTCAGCCCTTCTATCTTTATAATTTCAAGATATACTATTACATAGGACAGAATAAGTCATTTTTAAAAGGCAGAATGAATTTATAGCTTATGGCTACATGGAGAAATTTTTATATTAGATAACCAGGAGTAGAGGTAATATTTAAATTTCCATCCTTTCCCCAAGCCTCTTCCACCTGAGATAGTAACAAATACCCTCCTAAATCCATATATCTATCGTCCCATTGATCATTATTTGCCTTGGTAATAAAGTATTTATTTTTGAGTTCTCATCCATAGCATTTTGAAGTATATATTCATGATAAAAGAGTTACATTGAATTTCTGGATGCTCTCTCAAACAGTGCATTGTGAGCTCCATTATATAACAAGAATTGAATGAAGCTTTCTTCAATCTAAATCAGTCCAATATTGTTAAGTACCTACTGGGTATCAGATATTGAGATATAGAGCATGTCTTTATAGTCCTAGGATTATGCTATTGTAGAAACCCAAACATTCAGTGAAAAAATAATTTTAATGCATATCATTAATGTATCAAGCATCTTTGTACTATATATTAAATGTTTATGTGAGCTAACATTAATATCATCATATTATTGATTTTAACTTTTGGACTTTTCATAGCAACAACAATAAACGGAATTGGTCAAAATGACCCCACCCCCAATGCCAGATTCTCTTCTTTTCCCCTTTATGAATTGATGCATGTTGTGATCACCTCCCCTGTGCTCCTATTTGATCAAGACTGTTTCTAACAGAGCCGCAAAAACTTGAGTAACTCTCCAAGTTTCCCCCTACATGGATAGATGTATGTGACCATCAGACCTACTTGGGGATAGGCAGATCTCAAATCCAATCCTAATTACCATTCCCTATAAAGTAGCTAAAATCAAAATAAAGGTAGGCCAGCACCGTGGCTCACTAGGCTAATCCTCCGCCTAGCGGCGCCGGCACACCGGGTTCTAGTCCCGGTCGGGGTGCCGGATTCTGTCCCAGTTGCCCCTCTTCCAGGCCAGCTCTCTGCTGTGGCCCGGGAGTGCAGTGGAGGATGGCCCAAGTGCTTGGGCCCTGCACCCCATGGGAGAACAGGAGAAGCACCTGGCTCCTTCCTTCGGATCAGCGCACCGGCTGCCGCAGCCATTGGAGGGTGAACCAATGGCAAAGGAAGACCTTTCTCTCTGTCTCTCTCTCTCACTGTCCACTCTGCCAGTCAAAAAAATAAAATAAAATAAAATAAAATAAAATAAAATAAAATAAAATAAAATAAAAATAAAAATAAAGGCAAAGGGAAGAATCAGGAGGTGTGGAGAGAGAAACAGCATTATATCTTCATGAGCAAGACTTCACCTTCAGGTTTTTTTTTTTTTTTTTTTTTTTTTTTTTTTTTTTTTTTATATCATATGTTCTCCCTGATCGGTGACAACTAACCGAGCACCAAAAAGGAAACCTGTTAAAGTGAAATGGACACCATGAGAAACAGTGACCCGATCAGTCCTTGCCCTGACTGTTGATGAACAACCCAATACTCCATCCCTCTTAGTATTTTCCTTGGTTTTTCTACCCAATACTATTGGTTGAATTCTGCAATTAATACACAGTTTTTTTTTTTTTTTTTTTTTTTAAGATTTATTTACCTACTTGAAAGTCAGAGTTACACAGAGAGAAGGAGAGGCAGAAAGAGAGGTCTGCCATCTGCTGGTTCACTCCCCAATTGGACACAACAGCTGTAGCTGTGCCGATTCAAAGTGAGGAGTCAGGAGCTTCTTCCTGGTCTCCATCATGGGTGCAGGGGCCCAAGGAATTAGGTCACTTTCTACTGTTTCCCAGGCCACAGAAGAGAGCTGGATTGGAAGTAGAGCAGCTGGGACTTGAACCAGTGCCCATATGGGAAGCTGGCACTGCAAGCAATGGCATTACCCACTGTGCCACAGAGCTAGCCCCCAAATTCAGTTTTTTAATGTGATTTTGAGATACTGTTTAGTCATGGTTCAACTAAATACATATCTAAAACTTTGGTCCTGAAAATATCTAAATTGAATACCGAGGTCCTTATCACTGACAGGGACCCAGCATCTGCAGTTAACATTACATATCACCTGAACCTCTGGAATATGCTGTGTAATGTTTGATCTATATCGCGCCTTCTTCCATCAGCCCAGAAATTGCTAAAACAGGAAGCAACATACCCTTCTAATTGACAGTTGTTTCAATCCCAATCTTCACCACTTAATTTTTTTTTTTTTATTTGCAGGTAGAGTTACAGACAGTAAGAGGGAGATTCAGAGAGAAAGGTCTTCCTTCTGTTGGTTCACCTCCCAAATGCCCGCCATGGCCGGAGCTGCGCCGATCGGAAGCCAGGAACCAGGTGCTTCCTCCTGGTCTCCCATGCAGGTGCAGGGGCCCAAGCACTTGGGCCATCCTCCACTGTCCTCCTGGGCCACAGCAGAGAGCTGGACTGGAAGAGGAGCACCCGGGATGAGAACTGGCGCCCATATGAAATGTCGGCACCACAGGTGGAGGATTAGCAAAGTGATCCACGGCGCTGGCCCCACCACTTAACTTTGAGTCTTTCATAGGAAGTAGGGAAATGAGGGACACTCCCATAACTTCCTCACCCACAACATGGACGGAAGCATTGTCAACCAGTTTACGGGGAATCTCGTCATAAACCTGCGTCAGCCAGCTAGGCATGCATCATTTCTCAGTCACAGCATATTTCTGTCTGTTACCATTCTATCCTTATTGTTAGGATTGCCAAAAATTAAGAAAACTGCAAGATTTTACCCTCTCTACAAGCTACCCCATTCTGATTTGATCAATGCTGGCAAAATACATTAAAATTTTGGTCAGGGAGAAAGGGCTTTGTATTTCATGGCAGAAAAGGAAAGGAAAGTGTGTATCTGCACATTTTTCTCAGTTTCACCTGCCCCTGAATATTGCAGAGGTGACACAAGAGGCATAGATAGGTACCTGTATATACAATGGTTTGGGTTATAGGACAGGACCATCAAGCTTGAGATTTGGAAACAAATTATTTTATAAGGAGCATTAAGTATGCCTGCTCTTTGCTCAAAGGGAGACACTATCTACAACTTGCTTTTTTTTAAAAACATCTTTGAAAACGTAAGTTGCCCATAAGGGCAGAAGAAGCAACAAGGCTTTTTGAAATCCTTCATAATTTCTATGTATAAATATATTATTTATTTATTTATTTATGGTCTGCTCTGCCTGTGGCCATCTATTGTATAAATATATTATTTATAAAGCAAATAAAATCATGGTGAAAAAATCCCTTTTAAATTAACAGACATAGCTTAAAATAGTTACTGATTATAATAATTAAGATTTTTCTTCAAAAATTTATTTGCAAATATGTTTTCTATTTGAGCTGAAATGTTTCTGAATTGATACTCAAGAAAGGTGTATTTACTTTGTCACTCCTCCTATATCTTGCCACATAAGCACCTATCATATTCTAAAAATCATTTAATAAAAATATACTTGCATAGCTAACAAAATTTAAAGTTAAGCTATATATGGATCTTTATTTTCACTTTATATATATTCACGGTTTAGCAGTAGAATATGTAGTATGTGTTTTCATGAATTAATGCACATTTCATAGTGTTTTGGCAGCCTCTATCTGTCCTACCATATCTCTTTCTGATATTGTTTGAGAGAGGTGACTCACCCTTTGAAACTCACAATTAAGGCAATATTTTAGTATACAGAATGGAGCAAGTAAAGAAACTACATTTTTCATTAGTCAAGTTTAGTGTTGTCTAGGCATGTTGGTGGCTATATTGTATTTTTCTCACATCTCTTATTTAGGAGGCAATGAAAATGTTGCCTCAGGTGGAGGAAAAAATTAATGTACATAGGGAAAAGTCTATTGTTAGAATATGAAATATTTACCATGACACCTGTAAGTTATGTGGATATCTAATGCAAATAGGAAATATATGTCTACCTCAGAGCTCATATGTATTGGAATGCTGAAAGTTTTATGAATCATTGTATAATTGGATAATTTATCTTTTTGTCCTTACTGGTATTATACAAACAAAAAGAGGCCTCTTCCAAATACTTTAATGATTCTTTGATAGGATTTTTGAAAAATGCTTTGATTATATGGTTTCTCAAAAACCATACCAGTAGTATAGCCACTACTAATAGTGAACTTAACAGTCAGGCATATTTGCAGACTTTGGTACTGAAAAACCACAGAAACAACATAATTTTAATTAGCAACAATCTCTATTTTCATTTTTAATATGAAAATTGATAGTGAATATGTGAAAAATAAATTACAATTTAACAGTGAAAACAGAATTATCAATAAAATGGTGATTAGTTTCTGTTTTCTTGCACAAACATAATGACTAAGTTTCTTAAAGTAAAAATGTTAACATTTTTATAGAAAAATATGTGTTTTTAATACAAAGAATATAACAATTTAAATCAATTGATACCATTTTTGTGTCAATACAAATACAAATAGAAGGACTACATTTTGTGACACTATAAATGGTTAACACTTTTGAAATATTGTATAATATTTAAGATGTATCACATGATGTTTTGAGATACACATACTCATACACATGAAAATACTGAATGAATGACTATAATCATCTAATTTATCCATTACCTTCCACATGTTCCCTTGTGTATGTGATGGGGGAAGGTTAGTTAAAGCTTCTAAAATCCATGATATTAGCAATAGTTAAGAATATGGCAAAGCTAAACTCTAGTCCTCATGCTATACATTACATCTCTAGAATATTTTAGAACAGAACAGAAACTTTATCCTTACTGATTTACTTCTTTACAATCCTACTCTACTCTGTCCCTGAAAACTGCCATTCACAATTTCTTTATCTATTCATCTGTCAATGGACATTTAAGTTGTTTCCATACCTTGAAAACTTTGTTACTTTTGAGGTTGTTACCTAGAGTCATAAATTGTGTACTTAGTGACTTCATACAATTTAAATTTATTTTTATGAGTGTAAAAACAAGATGCTGGTTCACTAAGACTCCTGTGACTACCTCCCCACAGGCACAAAAATATGAATAGCTATATCAGCTGACCTTTGATAGAGCTATGCAAGCCAGATGATAGACCACAGTGCCTTGCATCGTTATAATCCTAATAAAAATCACATTGAGGAAAGCAGACAGGAAATAATTGCTGGTGTCATCTCTTACCCAAATCCCAAGAAACATGACATGGAGAGATGCTTTCTACTGGGAGAGGGAATATGAATGAAATATCAGTACCACAACCACCTCATAAAATGGCCAGGCTTCTAGGTTTGCCATTTGGAACCATTTTGAGTGTGTCACTGTTGACCTCTGGCGGGTTTAGCAGACACTCCTGAGTCTTTGTAGGGACCTATGACTATGGACCTATGGACCTATGACTATTTGAGTGTCCAGAAGCTGTCTTATTCACTTTTATTAAACCTTGGGAAGACTTCAAAGGGCCATGAGACTGGATTTTAGGACTCAGTGCTGGGCTGGCAAAGCCTATTGTTGGTCATATGCTAGTGGTTTCCATCCTAAAGCAAGTGCCTGTGGACAGTCTCTGGACCTGCAATATGTCTGATGGCATCCTGCTGAAATAGATTTATGTTGGTGAGTGTTACCACCGGCCACCTACAAGCCAGGTGTGCATATATAAGATTTCACAGGGACTGTGAGGTACACGTGTGACTCACATAAGGCTACCTGTGTATCCAAGGATCTCTCTCTCTCTGTCACCTCTGCTACAATCTTTGGGGAATCACAGGACTGTTTTGGAACTCAGTCACAAGCTGCTAAAACTCAACCCTCAGCAGATCCTAATGGTCCCTGTTCCCAGACCAGTGTCTCCAAATGAAGCCTCTGGATGTAAGTCTATGTCCACCTGGGCTCTGTGGTCCTTATTGAGCATTCTGATACCTTAGGCACTGTCACAAGTGGCTGATAGGTTTCACACTAGGCAGTGAGAACACCTTAGTAGCAGAAAGACCATTGTAGGTTGAGATTTGGTATTATTCTTCCAGGCTGTACTGGTCTGGGTGAACAGAAGACTCCAGATATAATCCAGCATTGTAGAATTCATGGACACACGGCAAGGAGTGTGAGTCTACTTCAGGCCAAGGAACAGGCTTGTCAGGCTCACTATCCCATTTTGTGCACTACCCAGTTCATTCTGAATAACAGATCAACTGAAGATTTTGGTCAAATTTAAATTCAGGAGTAATGTGATACTGAATCAGTAAAAACATATTAACAGCAGACCTGGAGCAAAACATAGTTTAGGGTGCTCTCTCGTGCTGAAATAGCAGAAGTATCCATAAGGTCAGAGAAAATAAACAGACAGCTTAGAAATTCTACAAGAACAGCCACAGATGAAGCCAGAATACTATAATGACTGTGTTAGCATGCACATAATGTATATCAGCAAGAATCAAGAACTTTCAAGTAACTATAAACACACATAAAGCAAAAGAAGTGCCAGAAACAAACTATCTAGGAATCAGAATTTCCAAATACTTAGATAGAGATTTCAAAGTAGCTGTTTTAAGGAAATTCTATGAAATTCAAGAGACTACAGGGAAATAACTCAATGTTCTAAAGGAGAGATTTTATAGAGAAATAGAATGAATAAAATAAAGTCAAACAGAAATACTTCAACTGAAAAGTACACTAAGTGAAATTACAACACTAAAATAAAACATTAAAAAGACATTGAGGCCGGCGCCACGGCTCACTAGGCTAATCCTCCACTTTGCGGTGCCGGCACATCGGGTTCTAGTCCCGGTTGCCTCTCTTCCAGGCCAGCTCTCTGCTGTGGCCAGGGAGTGCAGTGGAGGATGGCCCAAGTCCTTGGGCCCTGCACCCCATGGGAGGCCAGGAGAAGTACCTGGCTTCTGCCATCGGATCAGCGCAGTGCGCCAGCCGCAGCGCGCTGGCCGTGGCGGCCATTGGAGGGTGAGCCAACGGCAAAGAAAGACCTTTATCTCTGTCTTTCTCTCTCTCACTGTCCACTCTGCCTGTCAAAAAATAAATAAATAAATAAAAAGACATTGATAGCAGAATGTGCCAAACAGAAGAAATAATAGTGAGCTCAAAAACAGGCTATTCAAATGAACAGTTAGCAGGGGTAGAAGAATCAAGGTAGATAAAAAAGCTTATGGGAAATGTGGGATAGCATGAAAAGAAGAAATACTTTCTCCGGGGATTGATTTTAGCTCTTTTGTCAAAAATTACATGCATGGATTATTTTCTGGGGTTTTTATTTTATTCCATTGGTCTAAATGTCTATTTTTGTAACATTATGAATCTTTTGATTATAACTACCCTGTTGTTTGTCTTAAAATCTGATAGGAATCACATTAAACTGCAAATTGCTTTAAGTAGTATGAACATTTAGATGATATTGATTCTTCCAATCCATGAACATGGAAGACTTTCCCACTTTTTTGTGTCTTCTATTTATTTCTTTAATGTTTTGTAATTATCATCATAGAGTTAGACAAATGGGATAACATAAAGGTAAGAAGCTTTTGCACAGCAAAAGAAACACTAAAAAAGGGAATAGGCCACCAACAGAATGGGAGAAAATGTTTGAAAAAATATGCAATTGTAAGGGATTAATATCCAGAATCCGTAAATGGCTCAAGAAACTCAATGATAATAAAACAAACATCTAGTTAAGAAATGGGCAAAGGACATTAACAAGCATTTTTCAAAAAATGAAACTCAACTGCCCAACGAACAAGTTAAAAAAGTTTTCAGATCACAAGCCATCAGGGAAATGCAAATCAAAACCACAATGAGGTTTCATCTCACTCCACTTAAAATAGATCTCAAACAGAAATCAAAAACAAGAAACGCTGGAGAGGATGTGGGGCAAAAGATACCCCAATACACTGTTGGGAAGGTAAACTAACACAAAACATTTTGGAAGACGGTATGAAGATTCCTCAGAAATTTGAGAATATATTTGCCAAATGACCCAGACATTCCACTCCTGGCAACTTATTCAATTGAAATCAGCATGTAAAAGAGTTATCTATACCACCATGTTTATTACAGCTTAATTGACAATAGCTAAGATACGGAGCCAACACAGATATCCATCAACTGATGACTGGATAAACATATGTGATATACATACACCATGAAATACTACTCTGCCATAAAAAGGAATGAAATACAGTCTTTTGCAACAAAATAGATGCATCTGGAAACCATTATACTTACTGAAATAAGCCAGTCCCCAAAAGACAAATATTGTATGTTTTCCCTGATCAGTGGTAACTAATAGAGTACAAAAAGTGCAATGTATATGAGCAAAATTGACTTTTTGAGATATGATTATTGTTTACAGCCCTTGACTCTACCATCTATTTGTTGAATTCTTTACTTAGTGGTGGGATAATGTTATGATTATTAAATAATAAAAGAAAGAATGAGATATGAAGGAGGAAGGAGGGTAGGGTCATAGATGGAAAGGAGGGCATGGTGGGAAGTATCACTATGCTCATAAATCTGTATATATGAAATGGATAAAATTTGTTCACTTTATCTGAGTTTTAAAAATTGAAAAAAAAAGAAAAGAAGAAATGTTTAAGTTATTGGGATTTTGAAAGCATGATAATGCCAAAAGGGGGGAAAATATTCAAAGAGCCAATTACAAAAGACATGCCAAACCTAGAGAAAAATGCTACCATAAAGGTACAGGAAACTCAAATATCATCACCCAGATGCAATGCAACCAACTCTACCCCAAAACATATTGTAGTCAATTTTTCTAAACTTAACAATTAAGAAAATTTCTCAAAGTTGCAAGAGAAAAAAAGCTCCCGATTTTCATCACTGCAGACACCACAGGGGCAGGGGTCTGGGGTCCACTTAGCCCAGTGAAAGGAGACTACATTGTTTTCCCCATTTCCCCTCACAAAGGTACCCAGTGACTAGAATCATCTTAACAAGGCAGATAGAGGCTGTTGTGGACTGTGTGTCACTTGGGGATTTTATCAGAAGGATAACTTTGTGGCCCTCACTGACATTGAATCTGATCTGGAGGGTTGGTGTGGGAGAGAGGATCCACTTAGTCCTGTGAAGCCCTCCCCTCCCATCACTATATCAGGGCACTTGGACTCAACTTGCCAAGGTAGAGTACCAACCAACTTTTATCAGTAGGCAGCTGGCACTGGGAAGGGTAAATTTCTTTGTGGATGGGGTAGACTCAAAGGATTGATTGTGACTCCCCTGCTCCCTGTGGAAGCAGAAGCCTTGCACAAGTGGCTGTGAATTTTGTGACTGTGCAATAGGTTGTGGGGTGTGGCTGGGTCTTTGGGTAATCACTGTGTCTAGCTTCAGAAACTCTGAGTTTCTTCAGTGCCTGTGGTGGGTCATGGCAGAGGGTTCCACACTCACACTGAGAAGTGCATAGATCCTTTGTGGGGCTCATTTCCCTGTGTGGGTGGATTGTGTACCCACTGTTGCCTTACCTTGGGCAGCTGGTCACCGTGAAAGAGGAGTGTGCTCATGATCACACTGACCACTAGAATCATAACTTCTCCCCTACTGATGATAGAGGGGATCCATCATAGTAAACTTGGGAGTCACTCTGGACTCTTGCTCCACCCTCGAGTACTGACCTGAGCTTTCTGGTCCCTCCCAGAAAACACCTCCTTATATATGCCGAAGGGCAGATACTCCACAAAGCCATAGAGGCACACTTCAGAGATAAATGTCTCTAGAGAAAATCAATAAGTGTTTCCATTAGTGCCTAAAAATAAATGTAGAACTATAAGAAACAAGAACAGGGGATACAATATGACTACCAAAATGGAGCAAAACAACTTCAACACTAAAATATAAAGATGAAGAGACTGTCCAAATGCCTGAAAATGAATTCAAAAGACTGATCATAAAAACAGAGAGAAGCACATACACGAATTAAAGGGATACATACATGACATTGAGGAGAAATTGTGCTGGAAGATACAGATATTGGAGAAAAATCTAGTTGAAATATTAGAAATGAATAATTAAGTATGTCAGATATAAAGATTACACTGGAGAGCCTTAACAAAAGACGGAGTTAGACACAAGAAAGAATATCCAAACTAGAAGACAATACTTGGAAATATCTCGGTCAGACGAAAAAGAAAAGAAAGTAGGAAACACAAATATGGTGCTCAAGACATATGGGATGCCATCAAGTGACCAAACATACATGTCTTAGGACTTAATAAATGTGTAGAAATAGAGGATGGGATAGAGGATCTATTCAATGAAATAATAGCAGAAAACTTCCCTAATTTGGATAAAGATAAGGACATCCAAGTAGGAAGCACATGAAGATCCTAATAAACGTGATTATAAAAGATCTTCACCATGACACATTATAGTCAAACTTTCCAAAGTGAAGCATAAAGAACAGATCTGAAAGTGTACATGAGATAAATGCCAAATTACTTTAAGAGGGTCTCCAATTAGATTGACACCTGATTTCTCATCAGGAACCCTACAAATTAGGAAGGAATAGAGAGGCATAGTCCAAGTCCTAAAAGAAAAACAAACCTGTCAAAATAATACTGTACACAGAAAAGCTCTCATTTATAAATGAAAGTAACATGAAGACCTTTCAAAAAAAAAAAAAAACAAAAAAAAAAAACAAGAGTGCCAATTTGTTAAGTCAACAACAGGAGTCACTGTGCACTTACTCCTCATGTAGGATCTCTGTCCTTAGTGTGCTGTACATTGAGATTTAATGCTATAACTAGTACTCAAACAGTATTTTTCACTTTATGTTTCTGTGTGGGAGCAAACTCTTGAAATCTTTACTTAATGTATGCTAAACTGATCTTCTGTACATAAAGAGAATCGAAAATGAATCTTGATGTGAATGGAAGGGGAGAGGGAGTGGGAAAGGGGAGGGTTGCGGGTGGAAGGGACGTTATGGGGGGGAAGCCATTGTAATCCATAAGTTGTACTTTGGAAATTTATATTCATTAAATAAAATTAAAAAAATTGCCAAATAAAAAACCAGAAACTGAAATAATTTGTCACTCCTCATCCAGCCATTCAACTGATACTTAAGGATGTCCTATACACAGAAACATAGAAAGAGAGCACCATGAAAAATGTGAAGATGGAAAATCGATTCATAAACTACAAAGGAAGTGGCCAGCACTAAGGCATACTAGGCTGAGCCTCCTGAGGTACCAGCATCCCATACGAATGCCAGTTCATGTTCCAGCTGCTCTTCTTCCAATCCAGCTCTCTCCTTATGGCCTGGGAAAGCAGTGGAAAATGGCTCAAGTGCTTGGGCCCCTATAATCCTTGTGGGAGACCTAGAGGAAACTTTTGGCTCCTGGCTTCAGATAGGCCCAGCTTCAGTCATTGCAGCCATTTGGGGAGTGAAGCAGTAGATGGAAGACTTCTCTCTCTGACTTTCCCTCTATCTGTCTGTAACTTTGCGTCTCAAATAAATAAACAAAATCTTTATAAAACAGTACAAAGGAAACCCAAAGCAAATAACAGAATATTTATGGAAAAATGTCAACTGTGTTTTTATTTATCAATAATATCTTTGAATGAAAACAACTTAAATTCTATGATTCATAGATGCAGACTGGCTGAATGGATGAAAATCAAGACCCTTCTGTTTTCAGCCTATAAAAAACACTTTCTCCAACAAAGATATGTACAGACTAAAAGTGACAGGATGAAAATGATATTCTATATTAACAGAGAGAAAAAATGAACAGGAATAGCCATCCTAATATCAAACAAATAGAGCATTAAACAAAAACTGGTAAAAGAGACAAAAAATGACATTATGTATTGATGAAAGTATCAATTCAGGAGGAATATGTGACAATAGTAAATGTATAGCAGCCAATGATAGGGCTCCTGGCTATTTTAAATAAATGTAAATGTATCTAAATGGAGACATAGGCTCTGATATAATAATACAGGGAGACTTCAACACCTCACTTTCATCAATAGATCAATTAGACAAAATAATCAACATCAACAAAGAAGCAACAGAGCTATTCTACACTATAGTCCAAATAGATCCAATTGCTACATAACATTTCAACATTTCATCCCACAGCTGCAAGCAGACATTCCTTGCATCCAGGCACAGAATTTTATGTAAGACAGATCAGAAGCTAGCCCATACAGGAAGTCTCAAAAAATTCAAAGAAATTGAAATCACACCATGTATCTTTTTTGGACCCAATGGAATGAAGTTGAACATTAAAAACTTAAGAAACTCTAGAAAATATACAAATACATGAAGACCGAACAGCGTATCATTGAATGAATAGAGGTTCATAGAAAAAATTAAAAGAGAAATAAAAAACTTAGAATGCAAGAAGATAACAACATATCAAAACTTATGGGATATAGCCAAAGTAGCCTTAAGAGGAACGTTTATAGCAATTAGTTCCTATATCGGGATATTGGAAAAGTATGAAATAAATGACCTAACAATGATTCTCAAAGATGTAGGAAAGAAGAACAAACAACATAAAATTTAGTATAAAAAAAGAAATAATAAAAAATGTAGATGAAATAAACAAAAATGTAGCCAAAAAACAAAATAATACAAAATATCAATGAAATGAAGAGTAGGGTTTTTTTTTTTCTTTTGAAAAATAAATAAAAGATAAATCATTTGCTGCACTTGCCAAAAGAATGGGGAAATCAAATTAATAAAATGAGAGTAGATAATAAGATGTTACAGTGGACACCACAGAACTGAAAATAAACATCAGGAATTAGTGCAAACAGCTATATGTCAAAAAATTGGAAAATCTAAAAGAAATGGATTGAGTTCTGGAAACATACAATCTTCCAAAGCTGAGTCATGAAGACATACAAAATCTATATAGACAAATAGCCAAAAAAAAAGATTGAGTCATTAATAAAGACCTCTCCGAAAAGTAAAAACCCAGTACTGGATTGTTTCACTGATGAATTCTACCAAAGTTTTAAAAGAGAACTTACTACAATTCTTCTCAAATAATACAAAACAGCTGAAGGGTAAGAGATCCCCCAAAATTCTTCCATTGAGGTAAATATCACCATAATTCCAAAACCAGAAAAAAAGATAAAACAAAGAATGAGAATCATAGACCAATATCACTAAATGCACTTAGAAGAAAAAAATCCTCAACAAATACTAGCTATTAGAATCAACAAACTATCAGAAAGATCATTTACTCAAACCAAATGGGATTTATTCCTGGGATGTAGGGATTGTTCAACATACACAAATCAATAAATATGATACATCAAATTAAGAAACTGAACAAGTAAAACCATAATATTATCTCAAAAGATATAGAGCAAGCTTTTGATAAAGCACATGGTCCTTTCATGATAAAAACCTTAAGCCAATTGCGTATAGAAGAACATAAGTTAACACAATCAAGAGAATGTAAGAAAAATGCCCAGCCAGCATTATATACAATGGGAAAAAGCTGGAAGTATTTCCAATAACATCAGAAACCAACAAGAAGGTTTATCCTTACCATTACTAATATAGGCCTGGAAGCTTTAGGCAGATCCTTTAGACAATAAAAAATTAAAAGAATACAAATGGGAAAGGAGGATGTCAAATTATTCCTGTTTGCAAGTGATATGCTCCTATAAATTGGAGAACAAAAGGACTCCTCTAAGAGATTACTGGCACCCATAAAGAAATGTGGAAAACTTGCAGAATATAAAATCAGCACACAAAAATCAATAGCTTTTTTGTATTCAACCAATGCCATGACTGAAAAGTATTACAAAATAAGCCTCATTCAAAATAGCTACAAAAACATTTAAATAGTTTGGTATAAATTTAATCAAGGTTGTGAAATAGCTCTGCAACAAAAAATATAAAAAGATCAAGGAAATAAATAGAGAAAGGCACAAATAATGGAAAAATCTTCAATGTTGATGAATTAGAAAAGTTAATATCATCCAGATGGCCATACAACCCAAGATAATTTAGAGATTCCTTGCAATCTGAATAAAAATTCCAAAAACATTGTTCTCAAAGCTGGAGAAAATGACCCTAAAGTTAAAATGGAATCACAAGATACTCAATTAGCTAACACATTCCTAAATAAGGAAAATAAGCTGTAAGCATCACAATCTCAGATTTATAGACATAGTACAATGCAGTTATAATTAAAACAGCTTAATACTGGCACAAAAATAGGCATCATGTCCAGGGGAATACAGTAGAGATCCCAGAAATTAATCTACCCATATACAAACAAGTGATATTTGATGAATGAACAAAAAGCACTTCTGGAGAAAGGACAGTCTCTTCAACCAATGGCATTAGGACAATGGATCTCTGGACGCAGAAGTATGAAACCAAACCCCTACTTCACAGCCTATACAAAAATCAATTCACAATAGGTGAGGGATCCAATAAAGGCCTGAAACCATCAAATTACTTGAGGAAAGCATAGGGGAAACACTGAAAGACATTGGCATCGGCAACAATTTTTTGCATAATGTGGGGAGCAACTGGGAGCAACTCGGACTAGACTAAGTTACTGGAATTAAGACTTATTCTATGCATCTGCTCTCCCACAATATGGCGCTGGGAGAGGAGCAAACAGCTTCTACGCAGCTGCCTCCAGTTCAACCAATAAGCAGCAGGACCTGCTCCTGATTGGAGGAGAGCAGCGTACTCGGCGTGTGGGTAGCAGAGTTGGGATTGGCGTAAGAGGACTATAAAGGAGGAGAGAGACAACATGCACCAGGAACATCTATCTGAAGGAACACCTGTGCAGCCCCCGAGAGAGCTGGCCGGCAGTGTGCCACTCCCCCGCAGAAGTGGGGAAAGTGGCAGGGGGAACCGCCCTTCCACGGAGGTGGAAGGGACGGTAGCCAACCCGGGAAGAACCAGCAGCAAACCCGGGGAGGGCCGAGCAGACGAAAGAACAGCGCAGGGTCCTGTGTCGTTCCTCCACGAAGACGGGGAGCGACACATAAGAAGCTATTGAAAGCCTAGGCATAGACTCGGATACGGACTGTGGGAAAGAAGTTAGGAGATGTATAATTTGGGACATGCTCAGGCTGACTTGCCCCAAGTGGTGGAGTTGGAAGCATACCAGGGGCTTCCAATTCAATCCCATCGAGGTGACATGTACCAATGCCATCTCACTGTTCCAGGTGATCAGTTTCAGTTCACAGTTGGTCATGGTGGAGGGACTGGGAGTCAAAGGGAGCACATAGACAAGTCTAGTACCTGCTAACGCTAACCGATGGAGTAAATAAAGGGGAGAGTGATCCAACATGGGAAGTGAGATACTCAGCAGACTCATAGAATGGCAGATGTCCTAAATAGCACTCTGGCCTCAGAATCAGCCCTAAAGGCATTTGGAGCTGGCTGAAAAGCTCATGAGAGTATTTCAGGCATGGAAAGCCAAGACACTCTGGCAAAAGATCTCTGTGAGTGAGATCCCAGTGGAAAGAACAGGTCATCAAAGAAGGAGGTACCTTTCTCTGAAGGGAGGAGAGAACCTCCACTTTGACTATGACCTTGTCTAAACAAGATAAGAGTCGGAGAACTCAGAGGGCTTCCATAGCCTTGGAAACTCATGACTGGAGCATAGGGAGATTACTGATGCCATAGACAGGAGTGTCAATTGGTAAAGTCAACAACAGGAGTCACTGTGCACTTACTCCTCATGTAGGATCTCTGTCCTTAATGTGCTGTGCATTGAGATTTAATGCTATAACGAGTACTCAAACAATATATTTCACTTTGTGTTTCTATGGGGGTGCAAACTGTTGAAATCCTTACTTAATGCATACTAAACTGATCCTCTGTAAAAAAAAAAAAAAAAAGAAAGAAAGAAATTATCAATTCCCAACTTGACTCTCACTGGGATTAAACATGACAATAGGTCTGATCTGATTTCATCATCATTTAAAAAAAATCATCTATTATTTTATTATTTTTCACTTTATGTTTCTGTGTGGGAGCAAACTGTTGAAATCCATACTTGATGTATACTAAGCTGATCTTCTGTATATTAAGATAATCAAAAATGAATCTTGATGTGAATGGAAGGGGAGAGGGAGTGGGAAAGGGGAGGGTTGTGGGTGGGAGGGACGGTATGGGGGGGAAGCCATTGTAATCCATAAGTCGTACTTAGGAAATTTATATGCATTAAATAAAAGTTTAAAAAAATAATAATAATAAAAAAAAAAGTGAAAGCAAGAAGAAACTTAGACTCAGATACGGACTGCAGGTTGAAAGTGAAAGTGAAACCTAGAAGAAACTTAGACTCGGATACGGACTGTGGGGAGAAGCCAGGAGAAATGAGAGGGGAATATTGTTGGAAGAAAAGTTAGGAAACATAACGGGTAGAGAAAAATGTTAGGGAAAATGAAGCAGCCTCGGGGCGGGCGCCGGGAAGCCGCGGGGATAAGGGAAACAGAAGTTTAGAAGTAAAATGAGAAAAATAGGAATGCTGGCAGATAGAAGTAAAATAGGAGAGATAGGAATGCCCGGAGATAGAGAAATAGAGAAGAATAAGGCCTCCCCACAACACGCATGACAATGAGAGAGCTTGGATTCAGTCTGCCTGATTAGTAAGATGATAAGCACCTGTGGGCGGCTGCAGGTCACCGAAGACAGGCACATTATCAACACCAATAAGTCTCCCCACAAGACGGCAATGAGAGGGCTTGGATTCAGTTTGCCTGATTGATAGGGCTTGTAAGCACCTGCAGGCAGTTCTAGCAGAGCAGAGCATGTGCTGCAGGGCACCGAACACAGGCACGCATCAGCGCCTAAAAACCTCCTCACAACATGGCGAAGAGAGGACCCGGATTCGGTTTGCCTGATTGGTAGGGCTTGTAAGCACCTGTGGGCAACTCTAGCAAGCAGAGCAGAGCGTGTGCCGTGGGGCACCGAAGACAGGCGCGTATCAACGCCAAAAATAAAAAGAAAGGGGGATCTGTGGGGAGCAACTGGGAGCAACTCGGACTAGACTAAGTTACTGGAATTAAGACTTATTCTATGCATCTGCTCTCCCACAATATGGCGCTGGGAGAGGAGCAAACAGCTTCTACGCAGCTGCCTCCAGTTCAACCAATAAGCAGCAGGACCTGCTCCTGATTGGAGGAGAGCAGCGTACTCGGCGTGTGGGTAGCAGAGTTGGGATTGGCGTAAGAGGACTATAAAGGAGGAGAGAGACAACATGCACCAGGAACATCTATCTGAAGGAACACCTGTGCAGCCCCCGAGAGAGCTGGCCGGCAGTGTGCCACTCCCCCGCAGAAGTGGGGAAAGTGGCAGGGGGAACCGCCCTTCCACGGAGGTGGAAGGGACGGTAGCCAACCCGGGAAGAACCAGCAGCAAACCCGGGGAGGGCCGAGCAGACGAAAGAACAGCGCAGGGTCCTGTGTCGTTCCTCCACGAAGACGGGGAGCGACACATAAGAAGCTATTGAAAGCCTAGGCATAGACTCGGATACGGACTGTGGGAAAGAAGTTAGGAGATGTATAATTTGGGACATGCTCAGGCTGACTTGCCCCAAGTGGTGGAGTTGGAAGCATACCAGGGGCTTCCAATTCAATCCCATCGAGGTGACATGTACCAATGCCATCTCACTGTTCCAGGTGATCAGTTTCAGTTCACAGTTGGTCATGGTGGAGGGACTGGGAGTCAAAGGGAGCACATAGACAAGTCTAGTACCTGCTAACGCTAACCGATGGAGTAAATAAAGGGGAGAGTGATCCAACATGGGAAGTGAGATACTCAGCAGACTCATAGAATGGCAGATGTCCTAAATAGCACTCTGGCCTCAGAATCAGCCCTAAAGGCATTTGGAGCTGGCTGAAAAGCTCATGAGAGTATTTCAGGCATGGAAAGCCAAGACACTCTGGCAAAAGATCTCTGTGAGTGAGATCCCAGTGGAAAGAACAGGTCATCAAAGAAGGAGGTACCTTTCTCTGAAGGGAGGAGAGAACCTCCACTTTGACTATGACCTTGTCTAAACAAGATAAGAGTCGGAGAACTCAGAGGGCTTCCATAGCCTTGGAAACTCATGACTGGAGCATAGGGAGATTACTGATGCCATAGACAGGAGTGTCAATTGGTAAAGTCAACAACAGGAGTCACTGTGCACTTACTCCTCATGTAGGATCTCTGTCCTTAATGTGCTGTGCATTGAGATTTAATGCTATAACGAGTACTCAAACAATATATTTCACTTTGTGTTTCTATGGGGGTGCAAACTGTTGAAATCCTTACTTAATGCATACTAAACTGATCCTCTGTAAAAAAAAAAAAAAAAAAAAAAAAAAAAAGAAAGAAATTATCAATTCCCAACTTGACTCTCACTGGGATTAAACATGACAATAGGTCTGATCTGATTTCATCATCATTTAAAAAAAATCATCTATTATTTTATTATTTTTCACTTTATGTTTCTGTATGGGAGCAAACTGTTGAAATCCATACTTGATGTATACTAAGCTGATCTTCTGTATATTAAGATAATCAAAAATGAATCTTGATGTGAATGGAAGGGGAGAGGGAGTGGGAAAGGGGAGGGTTGTGGGTGGGAGGGACGGTATGGGGGGGAAGCCATTGTAATCCATAAGTCGTACTTAGGAAATTTATATGCATTAAATAAAAGTTTAAAAAAATAATAATAATAAAAAAAAAAGTGAAAGCAAGAAGAAACTTAGACTCAGATACGGACTGCAGGTTGAAAGTGAAAGTGAAACCTAGAAGAAACTTAGACTCGGATACGGACTGTGGGGAGAAGCCAGGAGAAATGAGAGGGGAATATTGTTGGAAGAAAAGTTAGGAAACATAACGGGTAGAGAAAAATGTTAGGGAAAATGAAGCAGCCTCGGGGCGGGCGCCGGGAAGCCGCGGGGATAAGGGAAACAGAAGTTTAGAAGTAAAATGAGAAAAATAGGAATGCTGGCAGATAGAAGTAAAATAGGAGAGATAGGAATGCCCGGAGATAGAGAAATAGAGAAGAATAAGGCCTCCCCACAACACGCATGACAATGAGAGAGCTTGGATTCAGTCTGCCTGATTAGTAAGATGATAAGCACCTGTGGGCGGCTGCAGGTCACCGAAGACAGGCACATTATCAACACCAATAAGTCTCCCCACAAGACGGCAATGAGAGGGCTTGGATTCAGTTTGCCTGATTGATAGGGCTTGTAAGCACCTGCAGGCAGTTCTAGCAGAGCAGAGCATGTGCTGCAGGGCACCGAACACAGGCACGCATCAGCGCCTAAAAACCTCCTCACAACATGGCGAAGAGAGGACCCGGATTCGGTTTGCCTGATTGGTAGGGCTTGTAAGCACCTGTGGGCAACTCTAGCAAGCAGAGCAGAGCGTGTGCCGTGGGGCACCGAAGACAGGCGCGTATCAACGCCAAAAATAAAAAGAAAGGGGGATCTGTGGGGAGCAACTGGGAGCAACTCGGACTAGACTAAGTTACTGGAATTAAGACTTATTCTATGCATCTGCTCTCCCACAATATGGCGCTGGGAGAGGAGCAAACAGCTTCTACGCAGCTGCCTCCAGTTCAACCAATAAGCAGCAGGACCTGCTCCTGATTGGAGGAGAGCAGCGTACTCGGCGTGTGGGTAGCAGAGTTGGGATTGGCGTAAGAGGACTATAAAGGAGGAGAGAGACAACATGCACCAGGAACATCTATCTGAAGGAACACCTGTGCAGCCCCCGAGAGAGCTGGCCGGCAGTGTGCCACTCCCCCGCGGAAGTGGGGAAAGTGGCAGGGGGAACCGCCCTTCCACGGAGGTGGAAGGGACGGTAGCCAACCCGGGAAGAACCAGCAGCAAACCCGGGGAGGGCCGAGCAGACGAAAGAACAGCGCAGGGTCCTGTGTCGTTCCTCCACGAAGACGGGGAGCGACACATAAGACCTCAGAAGATCAAGCAATACAGAAATTAATAGAAAAATTAGATTACATCAAGCTAAGAAGATTCTGCACTACAAAGGAAACATTCAACAAAGTAAAAAAGGCAACAGACAGTTTGGGGGAAATATTTGCAAAGTATACAGCTGGTAAAGGATTAATATCTAGGATATATAAGGAGTTCAAAAAATCAAGAACAGCTAAACAAGTAATCTAACTGGAAAATGAGCATAGTATATGGAATTCTTCAAAAGATGGATACAAATTCCAACAGACACATGAAAAGTTGCTCAGGATCACTAGCCCTCAGGGAAATGCAAATCAAAACCACAATGAAGTTTCCCCTCACACCAGTTAAAATAGATAGCAGACAAAAATAAAAAAAAAATAGCAAACGCTGGTGAGGTTATTTGAAAAAATGTACCCTAATCCACTGTTTGTGGGAATGTAAGCTAGTACAAACATAGAGAAGACAGTATGGAGATTTCTCAGAAATATGAAAATAAATTCCTATTACCCAGCGATTCTACTTCTGGGAATTTACCCAAATGAAATGAAACCAGCATATGAAAGAGTTGTCTGGATTGCCATGTTTGTAATAGCTCAACTCACAAAACTGTTAAAGATATGGTATTATATTAACTGAGATATCTATTAACTGATGATTAGATATAGAAATTTTGTCACATATAAATGATGGAATACTACTAAATCATAAAAAGCATGTAGTCTTTTCTTTGCACCAAAATTGATGCAACAATAGACTATTAGGGTAAGTGAGCACAGAAGCTAGACACTAAAAGACACTTATCATATGTTTTTCCTGATCTGTGATGAATAATATACAGATTACAATAAAAATATAATGTATATGAATGTAATTGCCATTTTGAGATTTGGTTAGTATTTATAGCCCTTTTCTATACTCTTGAGAGATAGTGGTTTTATACCTAGTACTTGTTGAATTCTTTATTTAGCAGGGAGTTAAGCTTATGATTTAAAGAAAATCGAAGGTATGTCATTGTAGGAATTTACAGAAAAATAAGAAAAGGGCAAGGGAGAGTGAGAACAAAGGAGGGAAAAAGGGATTTTGGGAAGTATCATTTTGCTGTTAAAGCTGTGTGTATGCTGACAATAGAAAAAGATCTCCCTAGCCCAATGTGGGTGTCATATTGGATTCCTGCACCACACCTGGGTACTGATGGAGCTCCCTGGCCCCACTCTGCACACACCTCTTTATATCCAGTAGAAGAGCAGACGTGCCAGTACGCCACAGATTCACTTTTCAAAAGTAAAATCAATTATAGGAGAAAACTAAGAAGTGCTTTCACTAATGCCTAAAATTGAACATATTAAAATAAAAAACATGAACAAAGAAGACAATGTAACTTACTGAAATATACACAACACTTCAATATTAGAAGGTGAAGAAAGCCGCGCCATGGCTCAATAGGCTAATCCTCCATCTTGTGGCGCCAGCACACCGGGTTCTAGTCCCAGTTGGGGCATCAGATTCTGTTCCAGTTGCCCCTCTTCTAGGCCAGCTTTCTGCTATGGCCCGGGAGTGCAGTGGAGGATAGCCCAAGTCCTTGGGCCCTGCACCTGCATGGGAGACCAGGAGAAGCCTGGCTCCTGGCTTTGGATCAGCGCAATCCATTGGAGGGTGAACCAATGGCAAAAGGAAGACCTTTCTCTCTGTCTCTTTCTCTCTCTCACTGTCCACTCTGCCTGTCAATAAATAAATAAATAAAAAACAGAAGGTGAAGAAAAAAATTGATGAAATCCCTGAAAAGGAATTCAAAAGAACAATCATAAGATTACTCAAAAGCAATGAGAAGCAAATTCATGACTTAAGGAAATCCACACATGGGGCCTGCACTGTGGCATAGTGGATAACACCACCTAAAGTGCTGGCATCCCATGTGGGTGCTAGTTTGAGTCCCAGCTTCTCCAATTCTGATCCAGCTCTCTTCCGTGGCATGGGAAAACAGTGGAAGATGGTCCAAGTCCTTGGGGTCCTGCACCTGTGTGGGAGACCCAGGGGAAGCTAGTGGCTATTGGTTTCAGATTGGCCCCTTTCCTGTTGTTTTAGCCATTTGGGGAGTGAACTAACAAGAGGAAGACCTCTTGTTCTCTGCCTCTGCCTCCCTTTAACTCTTTCAAATAAATAAATAAAAATATTTTTAAAAAAGAAATCCATATACAACATGAAAGAAAACTTTCCCTGTGAAATAGAAATATTGAAGAGAAATCAAACTTAAATATTATAAATGAAGAATTCAATTGGTCAAATAAAAAATACAGTGGAAAGCCTTAACAACAGATGTTGTAAATCAGAAACAATAATATCCTTGCAAGGAGACAACTCTTTTCAAATATCCCAGACAAAAAAGGAAAGACAAATAAGAAGAAAAAATAGAAAGATTGAAGATAGTATCTGAGATTTATGGGATACTGTAAAACAACCAAACACACGGGTCTTAGGAATTTCTCAAGGTGTGGAAAGAAAAAATGGATTAGAAGGCTTATTCAGTGAAATAAAGCAGAAAGCATCCTTAATTCAGAGAAAGAAAGGGACATTCTAGTACAGGAAGCACATAGAACTCCTAGAAGACATGATCAGAAAAGATTTTCACCATGATACATTCTAGTCAAACTTTCAACAGTGAAACAAAAAGACAATATTCTAAAATGTACATAAGAAATGCCAGATTACCTTCAGAGGATCCCCATTTTGACTAATATCTCATTTTTCATCAGAAATACTGCAGGCTAGGAGGAAATGGAGAGACATAGTCCACATTCTAAAAGAAAGAAACTATCAAACCAGAATACTACACCAAAGAAAGCTATCAATAATAAATTAAGGTGTTATATAAAGACCTTTCAAAAAATAAGCAGAAATTGAAAGAATTTGTCATCTCTTGTCCAGTCATACTTAAGGATGCGCTATATACAGAAACTGACAGTCAGCATCATGCAAGAATGTGAAGGCAGAAAACCTCCTAGTAAACATATAAAGGAAATCCAAAGCAAACAATAGGAACACTTATGGGAAAATGCCAGGATCAATTTGTTACTTATCAATAATAACCTTGAATGCAAAAAGCTTACATTGTCTAATTAAAAAAGATACAGACAGGCTGAATGTATTAAAAAACAAGACCCATCTATTTTCTGCCTGCATGAAACACCTCATCTACAAAAATACATATGTATTGAAAGTGAAAGGATGGAAAAAGATACTCCACATTACAGAAAGTAAAAAAGAGCAGGGGTAGCCATAATAATATCAGACAAAACATACCTTAACAGAAAAACTGTTAAAAGAGACAAAAAATGGTGTTATGTAATGAATAAGGGATCAATTCAACAGGATGTGACTATAGTAAATATATAAAGCCACTGTCTGGGCACCTGGCTAATTAAAAGCAGTGTTAATGTAACTTAAAGAGAGACACAGGCTCTGATACAATAATAGTAGAAGACTTCCTTATACTACTTACATCAGTGGACAGTGGACAGACTAACTAGACAAAATCACGAGGAGGTTACACCTCACCCAGTTAGAATGGCTCTCATACAGAAATAAAAAAAACAATGAATGCTGGAGAGGATGTGGGAAAAAATGGTACAATAATCCACTGTTGGTGGAAATGTGGAAATGTAAACTAGAACAACCATTACAGAAGACAGTATGGAGATTCCTCAGAGATCTGAAAATAGACTTACCGTATTACCCAGCCATCCTAATCATAGCAATTAACCCAAATGAAATAAAATCAGTATTGAAAGTTATGTGTACCCCCATTCTATTGCAGCTCAATTCACAGTAGGTAAGAAATGCAGTCAACCCAGATGTTTGTCAACTGATGATTGGATATTAAAACTGCATTTATACACCGTGGAATACTACCTAGTCTTAAAAAATAATAAAATCCTATCTTTTGCAGCAACATGGATGCAATTGGAAGTGATTATGCTTAGTGAAACAAGTCAGTCCTCAAAAGACAAATATGCTTTCCCTGATATGCAGCAACTAAAATTCCTAATGGAGTGAAATTGACACTTTGAGATTTGATTATTTTTTATAGCCCTTGTCTATACTTTGGAAGAACAGTGGGTTTTTTCTTTTTACTATTTGTTGAATCCTTTGCTTAGTAGTGTTAAGTTTATGATTATAAATTAAACTGAAAGAATGTCTTGTACAAATGCAAAGAAAAATAAGAAAGGAAGGAGGAAGAGGGGTGGGAAGTAGCGCTATGCCTCTATATCTGTATATGTAAATACATGAAAATTGTTCACATTATATAAATTTAGAAAAAGACTGAATCAGAAAAAAATAAAAGAATAAAAAATGTTTTGTAATTTTTTTTTGTCTTCAGAAAAATTGAGACTGTTAGTGTGATGAACCGACAGTTTCTTATGTTTTTTTTTTTTTTTTTTGGTATTTATGTGACTTTTAATTCTGTTACCAGTTGTCAGGTTAGTTTATAAGATCTGATAGAAAAAGAATTATAGTAGTCTGAGAATCCAACTAAAGAAATGTTGAATGTAGGCCTTTTTTAGGAAAATTAGAAAAATATCTACATTTGCTCTGTTTCAGAGTTCGAACTACCTCAAAAGGAAGAAACTAATGCCTAAATGTCTGCAGTGCTTCCAAAGCAGTACAGAAATTGATGTTTTTAAAATAGATCAGAAGAGGATCAGAAGAAACTAGGCGAGTGTCATAATATCAACAGGGGACCCTTAACTTGGTGCTGGATTTATTTGGGTGTGAGTTCGTGTTTCATGTGGTGTTTATTTTCTTTTATTGTCAGAGAATGTAATAGGAGCAGTGACATGCTGCAGTTTATAAGCTCTGCAGAAGTGAATCAGTGTGGTAATGAGGCAGATCCTGTTCTCAGCAGGACAGCCTGGACAGGTGAAGTAGGAGGGGGTGAAAGCTTACTCTGAATATCTCTTTTGGAATTTTGTTTGTGTGTGTCGTTTATATTTTACTTTTTCTGGAGCAGAGACAGTTTCCATTAAGAAAGGTTCTGGCTGTTGGATTTGATTACAAGAGGGAGGAACTTTGGACTGGGGGCTGGGCTGCACCATGGTGCATGGCTACTCAGCCTTCTCAAAGAGCTGTGAAGCATCTGTGCTGGCGAGACGTTTTGCCCTCTTGTTGGATGTAGTCTTCCTTTCCCTTACAATCTCCTATTAAATTTTACCCCTTCTCCCAAAACATGTGCACTACTGCTTCCTGTGCACTCAGCACTTGTGTACTTGGGTTTTGTTTGCCCCTGCCCTCGAAGCTCACTGATGGCCACTCACCTTCCCAGTGTGGCCTCTACACCCTTTCCCGTGCAGCCTCAGAACACAAGACTTTCACTGACCCCTCTATCACCCTTGCTTGGTTATCCTTGGGAGGTTAGGGATTTGCATCCATCTCTGTGGGTTGGTGGTTTTGGACTCAATAGAGTTGGGCATCATTCCCTTGAGTAGGCAGAGACCATGTATTATTTATCATTGACACATACTTACTATCCTTTAACTTGTGTGTGAGATATTTAGTGTGGTTCCAGATGACCAGCCTGAAGCCAAGCAATCCCCTCCAGATGTTTTGTTTAAATAAAGCTTTTACAGGTCCTTTTTACTCATACAATAAGGGTGTTAACGTGGTCATCTCAAGCTGACAAGGAACTCTGCTGGTAGCTTTAAATTTCTTGATTAAATGTAAAGTTTTAGTTCTTCAATAAAAAAGGCATTGTAGGTGAAAAAGTTGAAAACTACTGGGTGCTTAGTGAAAATATTTTGTTAATGTATGTATCAGTAAATGCCATTTCTTCATTATATTGAAAATTTTTCTGTTAAATAAATAGCAATTTATCAGTGTTAAAAAACAGGCCAGAACCGTGGCTCACTAGGCTAATCCTCCTCCTGTGGCGCCAGCACACTGGGTTCTAGTCCAAGTGCTTGGGCCCTGCACCCTGTGGGAGACCAGGAGGAAGCACCTGGCTCCTGACTTTGGATTGGCGCAGCGCGCAGGCCATAGCAGTCACTTGGGTGGTGAACCAATGGCAAAGGAAGACCTTTCTCTCTGTCTCTCTCTCTCTCACTAACTCTGCTTGTCCAAAAAAAAAAAAAAAAAAAAAGGTACCCACTCAAACTAAATATTTTATGCACAGCAAAAATAATGAACAAATTAAAAGGTAACCTACAGAATGGGAGGAAATGTTTTCAAACCATTTGGAGTTAATATCAAAAACATGTAAGGAACTCACAAAACAATATAAAAAAATGAACAAAACCAAAACCCTGATTACAAAATATGCAATGGATCTGCACACACACTTTCCCAAAGAAATTATGTAATTCTCATATTGATATATGAAAAGGTTTTTGACATCATTAGTTGTCAGGAAAATGCCAATCAAGACCGTAATGAGATGGAAATTGATGCTTGTTAGAATGGGTATTATCAACAAAACAAAAGATAACAAGTGTTGTTGGGAATGTGGAGAAAGGAGAACCTTTGTACATTGTTGGTGAGAATGGGGATTTGTGGAAAACAGTATGCAGCTTTTTGGAAAAATTAGAACTGTTATATGTACAAATCCCCCTTTTGGGCATATATCCAAGGAGATAAAAACAGCATCTTGAAATAACTCTGACATTCAAAATAAATAAATAAACCGTTGAAGAAATATCTGTACCCTGTATTTACTGCATCATTCTACACAATAGCCATGATATAGAAGCACTCAAAAATGTCAAGTGATGGATGAATGGATAAAGAGATTGTGGTACATATATTCAATAGGCTGTTATTTAGCCCGAAAATGAAGGGTTTGTTGCCATTTGTGACAACATGGACAAACCTGGAGGACAGTGTGCAGTGAAATAAGCATGCACTGAAAGAAAAATACTGAATGACTTCACTTATATGTGGGAAATAAACAAGTTAAACGCACAGAAGCAGAGAGAATAATGGCAGATGTGGGTTCTGAAAGGGGGGGAAACGGGGGGAAACTGATCAAAAGACATAAAATTTCAGTTAGCAGGGTGAATAAGGTCTGGAAATCTAATGTGCAGGTGAGAAGTATAGTTACTAATACTATCTTATATGCTGGGAATTTTCTAACAGTCACAAGGAAGGATTCTAGATAACCCTGTACCTTGGTTAATGCCAATGTCTGCCATTTATGTGAGAGAGAACACTGGTACATAAGTTACATGAAATTGGTTTATTTATTCCGAGTAGGCATTGAAGGATAGCAGATTTGTGGAGAGTTGATCAATGAGCACTCAATTGTGTTACACTGAATCTGAGGGTTCTTCTAAGGTGTCTACTCTGAGCTTCATATGCTTGAGGTAACATTATTGGACTGAAGTTAGAGGAGGAGAAACAGAGGCAAACTGTTCTGACCAGTTCTTTTTATTTGAAAGTCAGAGTTGGAGAAGGGGAGGAGGAGGGGGAGGGGGTGAGGGAGGAGTTCTTTGTTCACTTCAAAAAAATAGCCATAACAGCCACAGCTTGGCCTGGCTAAAGCCAGGAGCATGGAACTCCTTCCAGGTCTCCCACATGGGTGGAAGGGGCCCACTACTTTATTGCAGGCACATTAGCAGAGAGCTGGATTAGAAATGGAGCAGCTGGGACTTGACCTAATGCTCATATGGTACACCAGCAGCATTGCAGGTGGTAGCTCAAACCACTGCACCACAATACAGGCCCCAATCATTTCTTTGTATCTCAGAATTTTGCCCTCCTAGCATATTCAGCAGTTATACCTGGGAACTTCAAGAAAGAAAGGAAGAAGAATTGAGTCTGTTCAAGACCACCCATGCACAAAATATGAATTTTAAAACTACAAATAACTAGTTTTCAAAATTAATAGACTATTCCTCTCCATTCATTTTATCCTGAGTATGCTTTGAATCAGATGCAGATTTCTAGTTAATTATCATTCAGCAGATATTGGTTTGGCCACTTCTTGCCCAGAACTTACCACCGTGGTAATACAATACCCAGAAGTTGGAAATTCAGATAATTCATTGGTGACAGACAAAGTCAATGAATATTCTCAATTTAGATGCACAAGGAAGGCTACCAATTCCCAGCTTTTATAAAAGGAGGGAAAACCTCCTTTGCTCCTCTGAAATGGGGTGGGAAAATCTTAGGTTCTTTCTTTTCTTAAGTGTTATTTATCTGTTTGAAAGTCAGAGTTGCAGAGAGAGAGAATAGATAGAGAGGGGATCTTCCATCTAGTAGTTCCCTTCTTGGAGGCCCACAACAGGAGGGCATTGCCAGGCTGAAGCCAGGAGCTAGGAACTTCATCCAGGTCTCCTACGTGGGTGGTAAGGGCCCAAGCACTTAGGTCATTTTGTACACCAGGCCAAAAAAAAAAAAAAAAAAAAAAAAAAAAAAAAGCAGGCCATTAACAGGGAGCTGGATTAGAAATGGAGCAGCCAGGACAAGACTTGGTGCCCATATGTGTTGTGGATTTCCCAGGGCATGGCTTTATCTGCCGCACTATGACACTGGCTCCAAAGGCTTATGTTCCTATAGCAAATTTTCAAAATGCAAATGAATTTTCTCCAGGGTTAAAAGGGTTCCAGTTCTCTCTCTGTCTTTTTTGATAAAATCTGCCTCTCCATGTTTTCCTTTGAAATATGAATACTCGTGGAGATGGTGTTCATCCCACCTGATACTTGTAGAACTTAATATACAGTGTTAGTCTAGGTTGTTACCATTTGTTTCCTGTGAGGATGCAATGAAATGGTTAAAATTAGAGCAATTAAATACATACATAATGACATTACTGTCACAAAGAAAAAGTAAGTTTTAGGAAACAAAACAAAGGAAAATTCTATGCTATATTATATAACGCCATGCTATATCATTTTCTTTTGCACTTTACTGTGCCTTTACCTGTTTGAGGTTTTATCTGAAATTTACAAACCTTGGATAAATTTATCTATTTGTTTCAGCAAATGCGGATAATTTATTTATTATTTTTACTTTCTGTATTCTTGATGTTAAAAGAATCTTCAGAGTAATTATTTTTTAGACTTCCCTGGTTCATAACAAATCTCTGGACATTAACTCATAAGTCAAAAAGGGAAAAAGAGATTTACAATGTGATAAATTAAAATTAAAAATAGTACTTTACATTTTTTGGAAGTGAGAAAAACGTTAATAAATCATTATTGCATCAGTACTTGTGTTTAAATTAGAACTATTAACATGGGATTATTAGTTTTCAAAGCTTAACTGTCTCTAACTTGCTTGATAGCACCTTCTCAACTGTTCTGTGAAACAATACAAAATGCAACCTCAATGCCAAGATTTTTGGTCACAATTCTCTGATGCAATTCTACACTAAAAGGAGTGAAATGACTGATTCCATATTTGCAATAGGAAAACACAAGATAATCCTTGTCAGAAAAAAAAAAAAAACGCTTTTTACAGGTACTGAAGTTTGTGTTAAGTATTGCTGGATAGAAATTTCATTTTACAGGGAAGAATACTGCAAGTCACAAGGGACAAATTGAAAATTAGAATAAAATAAAACTTGCTTTTGAGTTGGGTGCAGTTCATGTTGGCGACTACTAGGGAAAACTAAATACATTCCAAATACAGTATTTTTGAAAACATCCAACTGCACTAACTAAAAAACTCAGGAGAAGGGAGAATATTTCATTAATGAGCTGACATTTGGCAGCTATAACTTTTCCTATTGAGCATATAAGTGTCTGGGTGTGGGTTACAGATAAGGGAATGGGCCAGGCTGACTCCTGCTGAGTCAAAAGCTAAATCATGAAAAAGTTTTAGTGATGGCAGAGGTTGTAGACTTGGAGGCCATGAATATGTAGCTACTTTTTTCTGAGACACTTCATGAATTTCTAGAAGACAAGCAAAATATATAATACTGCTAAGACAAAGAAAAAAACCCACATTCTTGGGACAAGGAACCTACCAACAAAATAGGATGGATAAAAGTACATTAAAGAAAGTGGTAGGTTAACACTGGGAACATGGAGGTATATTTGCACGTAAGCACCTGTCATTTTAATGTTTTTTCAAACTTAGGAACTTGGAAATGTTCCCTTTAAAACACACTGGTGAGAAGTAGGAAACCAGAAAACATTTTGATTTTCATATGGGGCTAAGTTGATATGTTGGAGTTCATAAACACATGGCTACTATTTACTTCATGACATCTCCCAAATTTTGAAGTTCTATGTGGAGAAATATTAAAGGGGAGAGCTGTAAAGCTCAGGTGGACAGTACTGAATATACTGTAGCTTTTTTAAAATGATTTATTTATTTATTTATTTGACAGGTAGGGTTACAGAGAGGGATATGCAGAGGCAGAGAAAGTCATGTCTTCCACCTGCTAGTTAGTTTCCCAAAAGGCCACAATGGCCAGGGCTGGGCCAGATGGATGACAGGAACCAGGAGTTTCTTCTTGGTCTCCCTGTGGGTGTAGGAGACCAAGCACTTGGGCCTTCTTCCTCTGCTTTCCCAGGCACATTAGTAGAGAGCCAGATAAAAAGTGGAGCAGCTGGGCTTGAACCTTTGTCTACATGGAATGTCAGCACTGCAGGCAGTGGCTTAACCTGCTACGCTATAGCCCCAACTCCTATAGTATAGTCTTACAGTGATTACATGACAAGACCCATAGGACCTCTTTTAATAGCTGCAAAAAGAAAGTAATGAGTTAGCAATCGGAATGAGCTAGAATTTGGCAGAGTCTTACAATATGGAACTAGCTGTAACTCATAACTAGATCCAGAGGGAAAGCTCCTAATAAAGATTTCAAATAAAAAGGAAGATATCAGAAAACTAAACATCTATGTTGTTTGAATATTATATTATTTCATCTTCAGAGTTAGAAAACCATGAAGATGGAGTACTCATGAGATCAAAATATTTGTATTTTTAGTACTCAGAATAAAATGTCATACAATTCTAAGGGAATAAAATCTAACATTTCTAAGGGAATGGGCTAGTGTCTCAGACTGCTGTGAATTTCCAGTCAGCTTTTGTTTTAGCAACCAGAAGAGAAAAGGTAGAAAGTTGAGAAAGTTGAAGTGATCTAAAATATCAATTTAGAACATGATAGTGCAAAAACAATAGTATAGGTAGACTGTGTCTTTTAAAAAACCATATGTAAACACAGTGCATAGTTGATCTGGTAAATTAAATTAAACACTTATTGATAGCGCAGAAGAAAAATAATTTAAGCAGTAAAGCAAAAGAGTTTGAACAGGTAAAAGGAGTAGCTAATTTATTTCTAAGGCTGCACTGAATGCTTATGTGGATTGCCACCATGGACAGAGGAAAAAGACAGAATTGAGGAACAGAACATTTGAGAGCAATATATTGGGAAAAGATAGTAGTAAAAACATAAAATGTATGCAAGGCTGTAATCAAGAAAGAAATAGAGAAATAAGAAGTGATAGTCATGATTTTGGAGTGGAGGGGAAAAATCAAAACTCAACAAAGTTACTGAAAGTATGGGGAAGGAACTAGTTTATGCGCAGAGTGATTGGTAAGGGTGGCAGCCATGGAGGGGGTTACTCAGGTGGCTATTCTTTGAGAAAATGGGAAAATTGAGATATTACAAGGAGGGCTATTACGCATAAAGTTTAGGTTGATGAGAATACCTGAAGTCCAAAAGAGACTAATGGAGACATTGATTATATAGATCAATATGGTGAATATGTACCAGTTCCTGAATATATAGTGGGGATTGACTGATGGAAATAGTTGTCTGAGTAGTCAACCCTTATAAAGTTACATTTTTTGAAAGTATAATGGAATATCTGCTTTGGGGTTTATAAATTGTGGATTAAGCATTGAACTTAAACCAGAAATACTCAATTTCATCCCAATTCTTACACACATTGTATAGTAAAATAAATAAATAATATCACAAAGCAAGTCATTCTGCTTTATAAAATTGCAGTGTTTTTTTCTTCATCATTCAACAGAGTCTGATTCTGGCAAGTTTAGTGTACGGCTGATTTGAGTGCCAACGGCCTCTTGAAGAAAATTGGCTTTTGCAAAATAGTAAGTTTTAAAGCAGTCACACTGCAAAACCCTCCAGCAGAAAGAAGTAAAAATGCTATTACATTTCTTTTGTAATTTCTCTTTAGATCTGTTCTTCTGGAAAAGATGAAATTGAACCAAATAGTTTTCACTGCATTAGAGGTCACAAGAAAAGAATCCTTTTCTCATGGGAAATGGTCCACAGAGACAACACCCGATGGTATCCAATTAAATTGATGGAAGGGTCGAGCTGAGTTTGCATGGCCACCCCTGTACTTGCCACATTGCACCTCTGATGAAGGGAGACAATTTTATGACTCTTCCAACATTATGCTCCAAAGTGAACTAAGCAATCGTCAGTTTGAACCATCCAGTCTGTTTCTCTAATGTGAGAATATAATTTAACTTAAGCCATTGAAGAAAGATGCTTAGATACCAACTGCAGGTAAAGACCTCACTTACTCCCTTAATGTCCTAATTAAAATTACAAAAAATGCTCATTTTTACATTTGACTGTTACATTTCCACAACAGATTTTGAACAGTTTAAATGAATGATTTCATTTTTGTTAAGTTTCATTTTAGCCCAATAATCTCCAAGTGGAACAGAGTCAATCAGGGTTGATATTGTTGAAATGGGTCTATTCATTAACTTAAAAAATATTAATTAAGCCATGATAACACGACAACCACTGCATTCAGCATTAGAGATAAAAAAAATTATAAATAGTGTCGAACTTAATGAGCATCCTGGTCATTAGAAGAGATAGAATTTTAAACAAATACTTTAAAACAATATGCAAAAATTAAAATAGTGTGAAAAAAGTTAAGGATCAGAGGCAGCAAAGGGTTATCTTTATAATCAGCTGTCATCTTCAGAATTGTGCAACTCCACTGATAACAAATAAAAAAATAAAAATGAATTTCTAAGTTTAAAATTATTTTATTAAACACCTTAAAAACTGTGTATAAATTAATTGGTGATAGTACGGGCTAAATTTGAATATGGCCTATCCATATGTTTTGTTTACTCTTTCTACCATCATCATGAAGATCAGTTTTATTTATTTATTTATTTGATAGGTAGAGTTATAGACAGTGAGAAAGAGAAAGACAGAAAGGTCTTCCTTCAGTTGGTTCACCCCCCAAATGGCCGCTATGGCCAGCGCTGCGCAGATCCGAAGCCAGGAGCCAGGTGCCTCTTCCTGGTCTCCCATGCAAATGCAGGACCCAAGCTCTTGGGCCATCCTCCACTGCCCTCCCGATACACAGCAGAGAGCTGGACTGGAAGAGGAGCAACCGGGACTAGAACCTGCAGCCCATATGGGATGCCGGTGTGTCAAGCGGAGGATTAACAAAATGAGCCATGGCGCTGGCCCCCAACTCATGTATTCTTAAAGTTAGGATAGTTAAACAGGGAAAGTGAGAAATATAATCGACATTTTTGTTTTGTTTTTCAGCATTGTATCTTGGGGGTAAACAAATAGGAAGAAAACCACACCCCTTTTCGTTGAGGGAGTTACTTCTTCCTGACTGTGGTTTTACGTTTCTGACTTCCTCTTTCAGAAAGCACTCACAGACTGGCCGTCACAGATGTCATTCTCTTGGTTATCTAAAGCACCCTGCTTCCTACTCCATCCCTGTGTCGCATCATTCTGTACTAAGTTTTTCAATGTGTATCTCCTTGACTGGCTTCATTTTATTTGATTTTTCTCCCTGCTGGTTCTCTAGTCGCTCCACTGTACTTAAAAATACAAAGAAAATTGTTTTCTTGCTTACTGATACATACCTAGGCTGACTGTGACCTGGAACTAGACAGGTTTTCATACAATACCTGCTCTATGTGCCGATTGGCACAAGAATAGCAATGTGATGCAATACACCAATTCCTTCACCTCGAGTTTTCTGAGCATGTTTGACAGAGAAAGCCCTTTTGCTTATAGGTCCTGAGTTTTATAAATGTAGTGTCAGAGGCAGTATCTTCCATGTCTCTATGGAAAGGCTAAGTGAATGAAAGTACCTATCAGTAAGGGAGATGAGATCAAAAAGAACACTGAGCGTCTTTGTCAGCTTCTAGTCAAGGAGGTTCCCAAAGAAGCCTTGGTTCTTTCGGGATTCCTTTCAACCTTGAATTACCTGGACTCCCTTTCGAAAAAGAATTGTCTAGTAAAATTTTCAGTTGAAATCCGATTTCTGTGCCAAATGAACCTGATGAATCAGAAGAAAGTTTGAAATTCATGTATATGAGAGGGCTCCAAAAAGTTCATGGAAAATGTGTTTTATGAAGTTTCAAAAAGGTTCGTCCCAAAATAAACTTATACTTGAATGTCATTTTCTGTGAGATTTTTAAAAAGGCATTCTCACTTATATTAGACACGATTCTAGCATATATGTTGTTTATTCCCCTTGGATCATATATAACCCAGATAAGTCATTAAAAACAGCTCTTTCATGCAGTGTCTAAATGGTATCCTTGGTAAGTAATTAAAAAATGAATTAGATGATTCTTTAATTTATATAGTGGCACAGAGTGGAGATTTAATATGTACAAGCAAATTAACTAAATTTAAACAGACACCAGGATTTTTTTGTCAGTTTTCTAATTGAGGTTTTACCTATTTTCTAAATCACTGATTCTTAATTAAGGTAATTTTAAGGGGTATGTGATTTTGTCTGGAGACTTTTTGTTATTGCTGTATGTTTCAACTAGGGAGATGCACTACTGGTACCCAATGGGTGAAGGTCAGGGGTGTCACTAGGTATACTAAAATAAACAGAATGATTCCTCCCCAGAAAAGTTATTCTCAAAATTCCATTAGTGTCAAGAGGAGAAACTAGGCCATAATTCATTATAGCTTGTCAATTATCACAGATATTTTCATATATTAAAATAAACTTTGTAATGTTTTGCAAATTTTGGAGGATGTCCAGAACTGCTTTGACAAGTAGTTAATCAATTCAATTACTGAAATACATATAGAAGATATGTATATGTGTGTATATATATATGTATGTATGTATATATGTAAACTAGGAGGTAACTGAAGCCCAAGCTTCAGGGATCCTCACTTATAACTATCTCTTTTGATAGTGGGGAAATCTCTAGGATTGTGTTAATATTTATCATTACTATTACTATTATTTTATAATTGCAACAAAAAGATAACTTAGTGATTTTCACTTAAGCATATTATCATACCTGGCTTGACTTCTCTGCCATTCCTTCAAGTTGGATAGCACCAGAAGGACCATGTTTGTCTTCATTTTAAAACTATGATTCGTTTTATCATGTAATTAAGTATTCAATTTCATATGTAATGTAGAAGAGGCTGTTGCCACCTTTCCAGTATCCCCAGGATTGAAGCTTACTATAAAGCTCTGTGGGGGCTTTGCTGGACAGTTCCTATACCTGCCAGTGGCTTCCACAGAAAGCCTTATCCTCCTTAGGACTTTCTCTGGCTGTATGAGTGTGTTAACCCATGAACATGCACAAGCATGAATAAAGGCAAGAAATACTGGGAACTACTGCCTGCAGAAACAATCTTCAATCAATGGGTCATAAGAGTAATATCTGAAAATATTTTAATGGGATTTGTAGAAAAAAATTAAAATAAAAGATAAGGTTATTTTGATGCACAGAAATGAAATATGTACATAGTTTTTTCATATTATGCATTTCATGAGAAATTTTTGAAAACCCTTCCCACCATACTCCCAACTTCTTTGGTTCTCAGTGCAGCCCACTGAAATGTGAACTAAATGTCTCTCTTAGGGGGTCACAGCTAAGTAGAATCTCAGTTGCTCAAATTGCTATCCTATTATTTATGACTCCTTTATTGTTTTCCTCACTTCCTCACTGCACTTATGGGATTGCTTCTCATATAAGCTGATTGTACCCATCATCTGCTCCTGGAGTTTGTTTCTAGGAAACCCAAAATATAGCATCTAGTTCTGTTATTTGCAAATTTGTATTAGTACTATTTTTCTTTAAAATGTTTGTCTATATTGTGTAACCTTTAAGCTCCATACAGTCTGTATCTTGCTCTCAAGTGTGACATTGCCTCTGTAAAACAACAAACGTGCATTAACTCTGAAAGAATCCTACTCATTCCAGGCCAGTGAAAATCACTCTGCTAGGCTCAAATTATTTCACTGAAAGCAGAACACTAGCACTTTTATCATGTCATGAGTTAATCTGTAGGAAGAAAAATTTCAGTGTCTATTGAGGGAAATGTTTTAAAACTCTACCTCCATCATTTTTCAGTAACAGAGCTCAAGGGTTGAAGCGGAGAACACTGCTGCTGTTCTGACCTGATTCATTCAATCACCATGTCCCTAAAGCTATTGCAACATTAAAGAAGTGGAACCAACAAACCAAATGAAAACAGTAAGCATCAATTTGGTTTGCATTCCTATAAATGAGAACAAGACTCCTATGTATGAAATGAGCCAGAGTTGGATGGGTTTGTCTTTAGTGGATTATAGTATTGGCAATGGGACACATGGAAACTTTCCATTTTGGATCAGCAGTCTGCATCCAATCTGGGTTAGCTGGGTCCACAAAATACATTGTTGTTTCACAGCTGACTTTTACTCTCTGTGGGTCGAGTCTAGTTTCACTCTAGGTTGGGGAAGACAGGTGTCTGCCATCTGGCACTTCCACTCACATAGAGCCGTAATTGACCCCCATGTTAGCAGCCTGGACAGAAAGGCCAGGGATTAAATGAACATTGAAATTGAACTGCACCCACCGCGGCAGACATAGGGGCCTCAGCCCACTCACCAGACAGGATTGATAGCAAAGTGGCACTTCCCTTACCTTTCCTTGCCCAGTATGGACGGAAGGGAAATTTGGAATACCATATGTCAGCTTGCTATTTGTCCAGGGCACTTAAGACATTTTCAAAAGAAAAGGATTTCAAAGGGGCTGATCAAAAATTGCTTTTGGCATGGAGCCCTGCTTGACACGCTTCAACGTAAGAGTAAAATGCCATGGCCAAGTTAAAGCTCCTGCATAAATAAGTTCAGCATGACAACACTCAGAGTCCACACTCAGAGTTCTCCTACAGGCACTTGGGTGAAAGGTGGCGGCACTACACTCAATTTCCTTCTGGTTTCATGGTAGGTAATAGAGTGGTCACTTTTGAACAGGTAGTAAATTAAGAAGCAAAAAAAAATGGATTTCAATGATCGTAATTTTATACAGGGTATCTTCCGAAGTGTGCATTATTAGTGTATCCTAATGCAAAACTACTAACTGAAACTAATCTCCCTAATGAGGTTCATTTGTCCTTTGACAAAGCAATAAATAGTTTCCTCAAGAAAAATTTAACTAATAGTGTGGCCAGTACCTTATAATTAATTTTCTTCCCCAATCCTTGCAAGCATGAAAACAAACAGTAAATTTTTCACTTGTTCATCACCTTAGAACAACTGTTTAGCAGAGATATGCTTGATTAATGGATTTAATTTGTTGCTTTCTTCTGTAGTCAGTTTTCATATTACATTGGTTATCAGAGGATGGGACAATAATGTTGGCATTCCCTTTGCAATCCACTTCATCAGTGTCAGTGCTGGCTTCTAGCTCCAGGTCTGCATCTTTAACCTTTGTCGTCCTGCAGAATCTTTCATCAATCTGTGTTACAGTCACCTTGGGAAGAAAAGGCAGAAGCACTCAGTCAGCACTTACAGGTAGTAAAGTGTGTCATTATTTCTAACAAAATGCTGGCAGCGGTGCACCTTTCATTTCCAACGGAAATATGATTTGTGAGATCAGCAACCCAACTGTTAAAAGAGAAAAATGGAAGGTACCAGTGTGGTCACTACAAGGCCCTCTCTAAAAACCAACACAAAACACTGGAATTCTTCCCAGTATACTGAGTGCTTAAAAATGACTAGGGCTAGTTTTGCAAATTGAATAGTATTGTCAGATAATGCAAGAATCTATATCAAGGTCAAATAGCATCATGGAAACATAATGGTGGTCTTTATTGTCCTGACCATTTCAAAGTAGGGAACAAATCTCCATGGTTCTAATCTATAGTTCACTTGACTTTTCAGTGTGACATAAATAGCTAGAAACTCTAGCTGGAAGAGTTGTTATAACTTAAAAACATCTCTAACAGATTTTGTAGAATAAAGGAAACGCCTAACAAAATTTAAGGGATGCCCCTTTTGGGGTCATTTTTGACCTCAACATGAAATTTAATACTAAAATATATATTTAGACTTTTTGAGAGTAAAAGGTATTTATATGCTCTAATTTTACCAAGGGATCTATTTCACATTAAAAATAAACCTCCAATTTATTACATTGAAGATATGGAAAATTTATTCCACATATATAATGGTAGTTTAAAGAAACTTTCACAAATTTATTTTGAATACTGAATCTCATCTTTTAAAAAATAAAATTTCTATATAATTGGTGATCTCTTTTTAAAATAGTTAATGTGGATTTTTTTTATTTTTTATTTTATTTTTTATTTTTTTAAACTTTTATTTAATGAATATAAATTTCCAAAGTACGACTTATGGATTACAATGGCTTCCCCCCCATACCGTCCCTCCCACCCACAACCCTCCCCTTTCCCACTCCCTCTCCCCTTCCATTCACATCAAGATTCATTTTCGATTATCTTAATATACAGAAGATCAGCTTAGTATACATCAAGTATGGATTTCAACAGTTTGCTCCCACACAGAAACATAAAGTGAAAAATAATAGATGATTTTTTTTTAAATGATGATGAAATCAGATCAGACCTATTGTCATGTTTAATCCCAGTGAGAGTCAAGTTGGGAATTGATAATTTTTTTTTTTTTTTACAGAGGATCAGTTTAGTATGCATTAAGTAAGGATTTCAACAGTTTGCACCCCCATAGAAACACAAAGTGAAATATATTGTTTGAGTACTCATTATAGCATTAAATCTCAATGTACAGCACATTAAGGATAGAGATCCTACACGAGGAGTAAGTGCACCGTGACTCCTGTTGTTGACTTTACCAATTGACACTCCTGTCTATGGCATCAGTAATCTCCCTATGCTCCAGTCATGAGTTTCCAAGGCTATGGAAGCCCTCTGAGTTCTCCGACTCTTATCTTGTTTAGACAAGGTCATAGTCAAAGTGGAGGTTCTCTCCTCCCTTCAGAGAAAGGTACCTCCTTCTTTGATGAATAAATGTCAAACTTATTTAAAAACACATTGCTTCAGAGTTATTCCTTGAAGTATTAAGTTCAGGTTTTTGCATATAATACTATAATAGAAATACCTGATAATACAGATTTGCAAAGGAAATAATAAAAATCCACATTAACTAACGTTAAGCAATGTGTTTTTAAATAAGTTTGACATTTATTCCAAACAATCTTTACTTAACCTATTTGTAAGAAAAAAATACAAATCAAAATAAAATGCCTGCTACTTAAGAAAATTTTCACTATTTGTATATAACAGTGATATACTTAAACTGAGGTAGAGTCAAGATTTAGCTTCTGGTACCTGATTTATTCCTTATTATTTCTGAGCTTAGACATTTAAATTTAATTGAACAGTGATCCCTGTTAAATATAAGAGTGGGAATAAGAGAGGGAAGAGATGTACAGTTCAGCCTGAATTTCATATCCTCCTCTCTCTTCCCTGTGTGCTGATGGGGCTATGTCTCTGGAGTGTACATTTTCCTAGAGAATACCTACTCAACCCCTTCCTACATTTGTGCCAATAAACTTCCCATCTTCACAGCACCTACATCTGGAGGTCTCTATAAACGATGCCAGTGCCAGTTGGACTTAATACCTTCCTTCTTTGTAATTTCATTGTACCCTGTTTTCATTGTGCTATGTTTTCCGTTCGTCTACTGTGCCAACCACAGTATGATTTGACTATTGCAAGTTTTTGAGGTTTCGATGACAGGCTCTTGTAATCTCCCCCTCACCTTGCTCCGTGCCTGGCACAGAATGCCACTCAATAAAAATGCATTGAATGGATACAGTAATAAATCAATCATAAATTACAAATCATTTTGTTTTTTTAATAATAAATGTATTTCCCAGATATTACTTAAAGCTCCTCTGAAAGGCATTCTAAATTAAATGTGAAGCAATATTAAAACACAGCACATGTTACAATATATTCAATTAATGGAACTAAGGTACTTTCTTAGAGTCATACATTTAAATCTAAAAATTTTGCCAGAAAATGTGAAAGGAATATTTTTTAAGGAAAATACCATAGGTACAAAAGTTTTCTGCTATTGTAGGTTTTAGATGAATTATTTTTCTGAAATATATTTATATAACCAAATAGCACATAATTTCATAAACTTTCCTGTTATCTTAGATTTCTCAAACCATCCTAGACTATTATTTTTCTTACTCTAGTATCTCAGGTAAATGCTTCCAAGTTCCAGCCATAAGCAATTTAGAAATTATGGAAGTCTGTTCATGCAGATCAAATACAGGAGAAAAAGGAAAAGGTGAAAAAAACTTAATAAAGCAATTTTCCTGTTACTTTTAACTTTAACTGCTACTAGAAATATGAAATTTGATGGTGGATTATAAAAACAATTTTAAAGAAAGTTATTAGTATTTGGAGAAAGTCTTCAAAAAATATTTGATTTAAACCAAAGGAGTCCAGGAAATGCCACCCTCTCAGTCCATTCTATGGACTTCTCCAAGTCTTTCTAATCATGTCAAGAATTGCCTCTCAGTGAATGGAAATAAGTGAAATTCACCTGCCTGCAGGAAAATCTGAACTCCTTTTGAGTTCCTCTTTCCCCTAATGTAGGCTAAGCTTCGCCTCTGGTGCAGGCATCCATCTGGCTGCTCCTCTTCTGATACAGCTCTCTGTTAATGGCCTGGGAAGGCAGTGGAAGATGGCTCAAGTACTTGAGACCCTGCACCCATGTGAGAGACCAGGAGAAAGCTCCTGGCTCCTGTCTGTAGATCAGCCTAGCTCCCACAGTTGCAGCCATTTGGGGAGTGGACCAGCAGATAGAAGATCTTTCTTTCTGTCTTTCCCTCTCTCTGTAGATCTGTCTCTCAAATAAATAAATAAAATCTTTAAAAAAAAAATCTGTGATTTACATTGGAATCTACCTAGCCATCTTATCTTGAAGCCATGGACAGTCCAGAGTACAATCTTTGTCCTCTGACACTAGAATTGTTGTTCCTCTTTTCTTGAACAATCTTCTCACAACAGACAGATCTAACACAGTAACTCAGACTGTGAGGGCACAACCTGTATCAAAGGAAACTAGGTTACAGATACTTCAATGCAAAACATTGTATGAAAAAAGTTATTTGTATTAAAATATAATACTGCTTGGTTCATGAGAACACAATGTCTCAAACATAATCTGTTTATAATTATGATATGCCGCACTAATATGATTTTATTCTCTATAGATATATTTTCATAGTTACTTAGTTCAGGTAAACTTTCAAAAAGTTATATCATTGTTCTCATAAAAATTTATAATGTGCTTCTATCAACTTTCTAACACATTAGTTAATGAGGTAAGAAGTAAGTATTTAAAAACAATAAAACAAGATTTGAATCACAGCAATTTATGTCTACCACCAGTTAAAATTCTCTTGCATCAGTGTGAAGAAGAACGTTTTCATTTCTATGAATAGGAAGACTTCATATTATTTTCAATTTTCTTCAAGTTGACTTCTATCTCAAGAGTCACAAAATAGCTTAGTGGAAAGCATTCAAAGGTACAAGTCCCTCTCATATGAGAAACTCCCCAGAGAGTCCACGGACTGACAGTCAGCCTTCTATTGAAAGAAAACCCACTAATCTCTTTTGTCCATGTGCATGACTGTCACAATTTTTCCTGACCATTTATATTCAAAAAGTCTCCTAAATTATCCACAAATATTAAGTTACTGACACTTTTGTTTTTGTACATAACTTCAGGTTTATTTTCTCATGGGAAATTACTTCTGATTTTTCTCAAAGTGGGCTTCATATTTGTAGCTAATTCTTTTTTTTTGTTTGTTTTCCCAGGCCACAGTGTTGAAATAGCTAATAAATGTAAAGAAGTTTTTTTTAAAGCAAATGAAAATCACTCTAATTTACAAATTATCAAAGATGAATCTTACATGAAGATGTAGAACAATTCTGAAAACAGTGGCATTGGTGTGTTCTGAAACTAAAGAAGGGAGGCATTATTGCAAGGACAGAGGGTGGGCATATTTTAGGGGAACAGAAATAATTCAAATACTTTTGAATTCCCAATGGCTTTTTAGCCTTACTTTGAGAATCAGTGCTACAATAAGTGATGATCCAACTCTAATTTGAAGACACATTACAGCGCAGGTTAAGCTATGGAAGCTCAACATTACTTTGGTGACAATATTTTAATCCATGTGAGAAAGAAGTAAAAAATATCCAATTCCAAATGTTTTGAAGATGGTCCCTGGTTAATGCAATATATATTTGATTATTAAGTTTGGAATAAGAAAAGAAAATAGCCTTTTATAACAAATGTAAAATTCTCTTTTGTAGATTATTTTATTGTTTAAATTAAGGTAGTTTTTTGAGGTCATACAAATAAGTGGATATATCACTGGTTGTCTAAAAATAGATGCAACACGCAAAATGGAAATAATGTTAAGACTTTATATAACAGCAGTGGTATAAAGCTAGTTTCCTTTTTAAAGATATGCACATTCAACATATACACACTTAGCATACACACACTCAGTATATACATGCTCAAAACAGAGAGGGAAATGGTTATGAGATAAGCCCTGGGCCGTTGGCCTTCCAGTTTCTCAGAATTAGGGTGGCAACTCCTGAGGACAAAGTGCATAGAAATGCTACTTGTAAGTAAAATGGAATGGATTTTATGAGCTACAGAGAAGGCAACGTTCTTTCAGAATTTTATTAAATCTTATAATTTAGAATCTTTTGAAAATAAAATAAACCAGGGATAAATCTAACTGTAAATAAATTAGAGTATTATAAGCCAATTCATGCACTTCCTATTCTGAGCCCTGTTACAACCTGTGTATTAACAAGGTATCCTTTTATTGGTTCTATGGGTTGTATTAGGCATTTACAAATTTTTCATAGTTACTTTTCTATATCTAGTCACCTGAATGAAATAAGAAGTAAAGAATGGTTACACAGGTAGTCCAGAAATTCTCTCCAAATCTTCTACATTATAACTCTTCAAAACTGTATCCATGGCAAAGTTTTCATTGTCTTAGCGTGAGTGTAGATTTTGGAAATGCAATTTTCACTATCACCATGATTGACAGTCAATGAATATGTCCATATGACCTAAAGTATCAATATCTTCCATAAGGCTCGAATAAATTGACTAGACATTTTTTTTAACTTTTATTTAATGAATATAAATTTCCAAAGTACGATTTATGGATTACAATGGCTTCCCCCACATACCGTCCCTCCCACCCACTACCCTCCCCTTTCCCACTCCCTCTCCCCTTCCATTCACATCAAGATTCATTTTCGATTATCTTAATATACAGAAGATCAGCTTAGTATACATTAAGTAAGGATTTCAAGTTTGCTCCCACACAGAAACATAAAGTGAAAAATAATAGATGATTTTTTTTTTAAATGATGATGAAATCAGATCAGACCTATTGTCATGTTTAATCCCAGTGAGAGTCAAGTTGGGAGTTGATAATTTCTTTTTCTTTTTTTTTTTTTTTTTTTTTTTTTTTTACAGAGGATCAGTTTAGTATACATTAAGTAAAGATTTCAACAGTTTGCACCCCCATAGAAACACAAAGTGAAATATATTGTTTGAGTACTCGTTATAGCATTAAATCTCAATGCACAGCACATTAAGGACAGAGATCCTACATGAGGAGTAAGTGCACAGTGACTCCTGTTGTTGACTTTACCAATTGACACTCCTGTCTATGGCATCAGTAGTCTCCCTATGCTCCAGTCATGAGTTTCCAAGGCTATGGAAGCCCTCTGAGTTCTCCGATTCTTATCTTGTTTAGACAAGGTCATAGTCAAAGTGGAGGTTCTCTCCTCCCTTCAGAGAAAGGTACCTCCTTCTTTGATGACCTGTTCTTTCCACTGGGATCTCACTCGCAGAGATCTTTTGCCAGAGTGTGACTAGACATTTTTTTCAATGAAAGTAGGGTATATGTGAGTAATTCTATAACATTTGGACATGTATTATGAAATTTTCTATTATTTCATTAAAATGAACAAAAGATATAATCTTTAAATAAATAAGATGTAATACCTCAGTGAGCTTGAGCATAACCAGCTATATATTGAAAAAAATCATTAAGCAGTAAAAAAAAGAGTTAAATAAGCGACACCTTAGAGAAAAAACATAATACAAATGTTAGCAAAGTCCTTAAATGAAATTGACAATTAAACTTGAAAATTTTTTTTTAGATATTGACATTATCATTATCAGTGATTTCTGTGTGAAAAAGATGAGGGGGAAATGTCATAAATTTTCAAATAAAAGGAAATGATGTATTTTGGGCCCAAAACTTACTCTCACATGTTGTGAAAGTTGCTTTTAATTTTAATTCTTATATAGTAATTTATGTTTTTTTTTTAATTTTAAAGAGATATCTCAAGTACTCATTGTTAAAAACATATTAGGAATGAACATGAGCCCACAATTTTTTAAAATTTTGTTTTTAATAATTATTTACTTATTTTAAAAGCAGAGTTACAGAAAGAGACAGAGAAACAGAGAGAAAAAGCGATCGTCCATCCATCTGGTTAACCAGCCAAATGGTCCCAATGACTGGAGCTGGCCGAGGCCAAAGCCAGGGGTCGAGACCAGGAGCTTGAGCCATTTTCTGTTGCTTTGGCAGACACATGAGCATGGAGATGGACTGGAAGTGGAGAAGCTGGGAATCTAACTAGCACTCATATGAAATGATAGCTCTGCAGGTGGCAACTTAACCCTCTGTAGCACAATGTCAGCCCACCAAATGAATTTATTAATGATTTTTAAAATTTTACTTATTTGAAAGGCAGAGTTTTTGAGACAGAGTGGGAAAGAAAGAGAGAGAGAGGTCTTCCATCTGTTGGTTCACTTGCCAAATGGTCATAATGGCTGGGGCTGGGCTGGACTGAAGTCAGCAGCCAGGAACCAGAAGCCATGAGCTTCTTCTGAGTCTCACACATGGGTACAGAGGCTTAATCACTTGGGCTGTCTTCTGCCACCTTCCAAAACACATTAGCAGGGACCTGGATTGGAAGTGGGGCAGTTGGGACAGGAACAGGTGCCCATAGAGATTGCTGAGTTTTGCAGGCACTGGCTTTACCCCAGGCCCCAATTAATGACAGCTTCGAATGCTTAAGAGAAAATCCATTCTTTGACACATGTTTATTTACATTTTCTCCAGGGTCACAATTTTTTTAAAAAAAAATTATAACCATGGAAATTTCTAATGGGAAACATCTTTTGTGTGTGTGTGTGTGTGTACATATTTATTTTTTTAACTTTTATTTAATGAATATAAATTTCCAAAGTACAGCTTATGGATTACAATGGCTTCCCACACATAACTTCCCTCCCACCTGAAACCCTCCCCTTTCCCTCTCCCTCTCCTCTTCCATTCACATCAAGATTCATTTTCAATTCTCTTTATATACATAGATCAGTTTAGCATATATTAAGTAAAGATTGCAACAGTTTGCACCCACAGAGAAACACAAAGTGTAAAATACTATTTGAGTACTAGTTATAGCTTTAAATCACAAAGTATAGGACATTAAAGACAGAGATCTTACATGAGGAGTAAGCGCACAGTGACTCCTGTTGTTGACTTAACAAATTGACACAGTTGTTTATGGCATCAGTAATCACCCTAGGCTCTTGTCATGAGTTGCCAAGGCTATAGAAGCCCTTTGAGTTCACCGACTCTGATCATATTTAGACAAGGCCATGGTCAAAGTGGAAGTTCTCTCCACTCTTCAGAGAAAAGTACCTCCTTCTTTGATGACCTGTTCTTTCCACTGGGATCTCACTCGCGGAGATCTTTCATTTAGGTCATTTTTTTTTTTTTTGGCAGAGTATCTTGGCTTTCCATGCCTGAAATACTCTCATGGGCTTTTCAGCCGGATCCACGTGCCTTAAGGGCTGATTCTGAGGCCAGAGTGCTGTTTAGGATATCTCCCATTCTATGAGTCTGCTGTGTATCTCGCTTCCCATGTTGGATCGTTCTCTCCCTTTTTTATTCTATCAGCTAGTATTTGCAGACACTAGTCTTGTTTCTGTGATCCCTTTGGTTCTTAGTCCTATCATTACGATCAATTGTGAACAGAAATTGATCACTGGGACTAGTGAGATGGCATTGGTACATGCCACCTTGATGGGATTGAATTGGAATCCCCTGGTATGTTTCTAACTCTACCGTTTGGGGCAAGTCAGCTTGAGCATGTCCCAAATTGCACATCTCTTCCCTCTCTTATTCCCACTCTTATATTTAACAGTGATCACTTTTCAGTTAAGTTTCAACACTTAAGAATAACTGTGTATTGATTACAGTATTCAACCAAAAGTATTAAGTAGAACAAACAAAAAGAATACTAAGTGGGATAACGTATTAAGTTGTTCATCTTAAAAAATATATACATGGAATCAAATTAATACATTAAATGTTACAATTGTACATTGGACTATTTCTATTGCAATTGTAAAAATTCATAAAATTAATTAAGTAAACAATCATTCTGGATTTATTTTAATTGAAAGATATGAGAAATCAGCTTTTATTGCATAATCTAAGTTACTTTAGATTTTGAACAAATAGAATAACTGGTTAGTACCTGTGCTTGAAAAATAGAAAGTAAAAAAAATTGATATTATTTTTATGTTATTATGATTACATGAAATTTCAAATGATGGTTTTCTTGAATGTTCTCACATTAAGAACAAAAGGATAAAGACTAAAAGTTATAAAAAGTTGTATATAACTGGCAAATAATGAGTTCAATATTACATAGCGTGGAAAGAGTAGATAGTATATGAGTTCTAGTTTGAAACCTATCATAAATGGTAAATGGCCAGTGTACTATCCAGAAAAACAATTTAAATAATTTTTGACACATTTATTTATATATTTATTATTATTTTTAAATTTTTAAAAATTTATTTGATAGTAGAGTTATAGACAGTGAGAGAGAGAGAGACAAAAAAAAAAGGTCTTCCTTCCGTTGGTTCACTCTCCAAATGGCCACTATGACTGGAACTAAGCCAATCTGAAGCCAGGAGCCAGGTGCTTCCATGTGGGTGCAGGGGCCCAACCACTTGGGCCATCCTCCACTGCCCTCCCAGGCCACAGCAGAGAGCTGGACTGCAAGAGGAGCAACTGGGAATAGAACCGGTGTCCATATGGGATTCTGGTGCTGCAGGCAAAAGATTAACCAAGTGAGCCACAGCACCAGCCCCTATATATTTATTATTTTGAAAGTTGCAGTTATAGAGAGAGAGGGAGAGACAGAAATAAAGAGATCTGTTTCATTGCTAGAGAGTCCTAAAGCTCCCTATGAATTTGCCCAGAAATACTTTTTAAAAAATAGGCCATGGACATCCAATTGACTAATTACCAAACCATAGAAAATCCTACTTGAGTAGTTAAAATACAATGACTTTGCAGAATATTTGTTAGGAACATTTCATGTTATAAATTTATGCTAAAATAAGTTCACATAATCCCATAGTTGTTTGTATTATGTATTTTATGTCATCTGTTTTTATACATTTTATTAATTTTCTACTTCTAAACTTGAGAAAAAATTTGTCATTCATGCCTGCATTTTCCCATTTTATAGATTTATTGTTTCGAATTTAATAATCAGAAAACATATAAAATAAATACTATGAAAAGTCAGTTCCCATTTCAGGCATAGAAAGTCAAGACACTGTGGCAAAAAAAAAAAAAAATGGCCTAAATGAAAGATCTCTGTGAGTGAAATCCCAGTGGAAAGAACGGGCCATCAAAGAAGGAGGTACCATTCTCTGAAGGGAGGAGAGAACTTCCACTTTGATTATGGCTCTGTCTAAATAATGTCGAAGTTTGTGGACTCAAGAGGCTTCCATAGACTTGGCAGTTCATGACAAGCGCCTCGGCTGATCACTGACGTCATAAATAAGGGTGCCAATTGTTAAATCCACAACAGGAGTCACTGTGCACGTGCTCCCCATGTAGCACCTCTGTCCTTAATGTGTTGTACTAAGAGAATTAACAGTAAAACTTGTCTTCAAACAGTACTTTATACTTTGTATGTCTGTGTGGGTGCAAACTGGTACAATCTTTACTTAGTATAGAGTTGATCTTCTGTATATAAAGATAATTAAAGCTGAATCTTAATGAAGAATGGGATGGGAGAAGGAGTAGGAGGTGGGACAGTTTGGGGATGGTACAGCAAGTGTGGGGGGGAAACCTGCTGTAATCCAAAAGTTGTACTTATGAAATTTACATTTATTAAATAAAAGCTTTCTAAAAAAAGAAAAAAAAAGTCAGCTCCCAAAATACCATATAATATTAAATTTGGGGTATATAATGGTATTGACTTGATTCATTTAATTAATTCAACAGAATTATAAAATTGAATTAAAAGACAATCTCCTAGCTACTTGTATGATTATTGCATACTCATGCTAATTATTTTAGTCAATTTATATTTTCTTGCCTTTATAAAATAATCTGCTAATGATCTTCAAAACTTTGGTGCGAAACAATCAGTGATTACTTGATTTTTACTACTTAGTAACTAAATATGTAGAAAAACAAAGAGTCAATGGATTGTAAGGTTTTCCACATCATCATATTAGTTAGTAAAACACATATTTCATATTCATATTTCACATATGAAATAGTTTATGTGTAAATGCTTTGTGTGTTCTAGTTTACCATGGTTCAATCTCATTAAATTGAACTTAAATGGATAACACAAACATAGTTCATTGAGAACTATATTGCTTCCTACTTGTGATTAGTAATGCTTCCATTATATGCTAAGTTAACCAGAAAATATCTTGCACATTGATTTCAGTTACAGGTAACATATTTATACAGAAAATGATACAGTAAAAGACATATCTGTGAGAAGGAGGAAAAACAGTGAATTGTCTGGATTTTATTATGAGGAAAATAGTTGAGAAATGAGCTAATTAAGTACAAATAAGAAGACACCAGGGAAGGATATATAATGAGTTGTCAACTATAAGAGCTGCTTGCATAATATTGTCCTAAGAATAGAAATTACAAGGTTTGCGACTTGGGATTGACATATGCAAGAAGTTTCTGTGTTCTCTTCATCTTTGTTACAGTCCATACTGTCAAGTTAGAAACTCTCACTCACTGGATACATAAAAATTTAAGCTAGTGATCTGTTCCCCAAGACACTATGAATGAAATAATGGGACTTATTTCAAAGAGAATATTGAAAGATATCAAGATAAGTTTCACTCTAGAATCTATGACATCTTGGTTGCTATATTAATAAATATTCCTTGATATATCTTGAGAGAAACCTGCTTGATGGGTTTTCAGAAAACCGTCAATGTTGACAACCATGTTCCAGAATGCAAAGTCATACTAATGATGTTACCAATCCTCAGTGAGGATGCGAATGGGAAAACTGAAGGGGAAGAATGACCGAGACACTTACAGATGAAGCCAGAATAAACTCAAAAGATTAATAAAGTAATAGCAAAGTCTAGAGATTAAGCCAGGAAGATCTAGACATCACTATATTCAATAATCAAATGATATTTTGAAAACCTTCCTTGTTGGTACAGGCATCATTTCTCTGTTTATTTTTTTCACCTTTCACAGCGGCCTTTCATCTACTGTGTTTCATTTTCATGCATTTGTTTTATCTGTCAAGAAATTCTGCCACAGGCATTTCTAGGCATACTTACTTCTTAAAGTCCCTGATCTCCAAAAGTATAAAGATTGACTTTCCTTAGCAATGCAAGGATCTTACAATGAATATTTTGATTGATCCTTTTACTCACTTTTGACTATATTCTTGGAATAATTCTTGTTGTCCAGAGAGTGGAGCTAGAACAGAATCATAATTTCTGGTGGTTGAGGATTGGAAGAATTGGGGAAAAAATTAAAAATCTACTACATATAATTAATTATAAAACACTGAGAATTTTATAAACATTATTTTGCTTTCACTAGAAAGCCAGATTTTAGACTATCCTAAACACTCTTAGGACAGAACTACAGAGATTCTTTTTTATTTGAGTTTTCTTACATTCTTTTTTTTTATATAATATGAATATATAAAAGCTTTATTTGATATAAGGTTTTATTCTTTCATACTTTTCATCAAATTGAAACACATCAAGGCAGTTCTTTCTAAGATGAAAATGCATAAAATTTAGACTGACACAGTTTCATTTTAATTTGATTAGGTTGTCTGCTTCCTTCATTTTTTTTTTTTTTTGCTTTCAAACTTTTATTTAATGAATATAAATTTCCAAAGTACAGAGTATGGATTACAATGGCTTCCCCCTCATAACGTCCCTCCCACCCGCAACCCTCCCTTTTCCCACTCCCTCTCCCCTTCCATTCACATCAAGATTCATTTTCGTTTCTCTTTATATACAGAAGATCAGTTTAGCATACATTAAGTAAAGATTTCAACAGTTTGCTCCCACACAGAAATATAAAGTGAAAAATACTGTTTGAGTACTAGTTATAGCATTAAATCTCAATGTACAGCACACTAAGGACAAAGATCCTACATGAGGAGTAAGTGCACAGTGACTCCTGTTGTTGACTTAACAAATTGACACTCTTGTTTATGGCCTCAGTAATCACCCTAGGGTCTTGTCCTGAGCTGCCAAGGCTATGGAAGCCCCCTGAGTTCACTGACTCTGATCATATTTAGACAAGGCCATGGTCAAAGTGGAAGTTTTCTCCTCCCTTCAGAGAAAGGTACCTCCTTCTTTGATGACCCATTCTTTCCACTGGGATCTCACTCGCGGAGATCTTTCATTTAGGTTTTTTTTTTTTTTTTTTCCCCAGAGTGTCTTGGCTTTCCAAGACACTGAAATACTCTCATGGGCTTTTCAGCCAGATCCGCATGCCTTCAGGGCTGATTCTGAGGCCAAAGTGCTGTTTAGGACATCTGCCATTCTATGGGTCTGCTGTGTATCTCGCTTCCCATGCTGGATTATTCTCTCCCTTTTTGATTCTATCAGCTAGTATTTGCAGACACTATTCTTGTTTCTGTGATCCCTTTGGTTCTTAGTCCTATCATTATGATCAATTGTGAACAGAAATTGATCACTGGGACTAGTGAGATGGCATTGGTACCTGCCACCTTGATGGGATTGAATTGGAATCCCCTGGTATGTTTCTAACTCTACTGTTTGAGGTAAGTCAGCTTGAGCATGTCCCGAATTGCACATTGATCACTTGGAATCATTGACCTGACACCATCCAATTATTAGAGAACATTGGAGAAACCCTGCAAAATATAGGTTACCAGCAAAGACTTCTTGGAAATGACCCCGGAAGCACAGGCAGTCAAAGCCAAAATTAACATTTGCGAATGCATCAAATTGAGAAGTTTCTGTACTGCAAAAGAAACAGTCAGGAGAGTGAAGAGACAACCGACAGAATGGGAAAAAATATTTGCAAACTATGCAACAGATAAAGGGTTAATAACCAGAATCTACAAAGAGATCAAGAAACTCCACAAAACAAAAACCAACAACCCACTTAAGAGATGGGCCAAGGACCTCAATAGACATTTTTCAAAAGAGGAAATCCAAATGGCCAACAGGCACATGAAAAAATGTTCAAGATCACTAGCAATCAGGGAAATGCAAATCAAAACTACAATTAGGTTTCACCTCACCCCAGATAGAATAGCTCACATACAGAAATCTACCAACAATAGATGCTGGCGAGTTTGTGGGGAAAAAAGGACACTAACCCACTGTTGGTGGGAATGCAAACTGGTTAAGCCACTATGGAAGTCAGTCTGGAGATTCCTCAGAAACCTGAAGATAACCCTACCATTCGACCCAGCCATCCCAGTCCTTGGAATTTACCCAAAGGAATTTAAATTGGCAAACAAAAAAGCTGTCTGCACCCTAATGTTTATTGCAGCACAATTCACAATAGCTAAGACCTGGAACCAACCCAAATGCCCATCAATAGTAGACTGGATTAAAAAATTATGGGACATGCACTCTATAGAATACTATACAGCAGTCAAAAACAATGAAATCCAGTCATTTACAACAAAATGGAGGAATCTGGAAAACATCATGCTGAGTGAATTAAGCCAGTCCCAAAGGGAAAAATATCATATGTTCTCCCTGATCGGTGACAATTAACCAAACACAAAAAAAGGAAACCTGTTGAAGTGAGAGGGACACTATGAAAAACAGTGACATTATCAGCCCTTGTCTTGACTGTTCATGCACAATTTAATACCTCATCCCATTTAGTATTTTTTTGTTCTAGTTAATATTATTGGTTGAACTCTGTAATTAACACACAATTCTACTTAGGTGTTTAAATTTAACTGAAAAGTGATCCCTGTTAAATATAAGAGTGGAAATAAGAGAGGGAGGAGATGTACAATTTGGACATGCTCAATCGGACATGCTCCAAATGGTGGAGTTAGAAATGTGCCAGGGGATTCCAATTCAATCCCATCAAGGTTGCATATACGAATGCCATCTCACTAGTCCAAGTGATCAAAATCTATTCACAATTGATCATACTGATTGGTCTAAGAGTCAAAGGGATCTCAAAAACAAGACTAGTGTCTGCGAATACTAACTGATAGAATAAAAAAGGGAGAGAATGATCCAACATGGGAAGTGAGATACACAGCAGTCTCATAGAATGGCAGATGTCCTAAACAGCACTCTGGCCTCAGAATCAGCCCTAAAGGCATTCTGATCTGGCTGAAAAGCCCATGAGAGTATTTCAGGCATAGAAAGCCAAGACACTCTGGGGAAAACAAACAAAAAAACCTAAATAAAAGATCTCCGCGAGTGAGATTGCAGTAGAAAGAACGGGGCCATCAAAGAAGGAGGTACCTTTCTCTGAAGGGAGGAGAGAACTTCCACTTTGACTATGACCCTGTCGGAATAAGATCGAAGTCAGTGAACCCAAAAGGCTTCCATAGCCTTGGCAACTCTTGACTAGAGCCTAGGGAGATTACTGACACCATAAACAAGAGTGTCAATTTGTTAAGTGAACAACAGGAGTCACTGTGCACTTACTCCTCATGAAGGATCTCTGTCCTTAATGTGTTGTCCAATGTGAATTAATGCTATAACTACTACTGAAACAGTATTTTACACTTTATGTTCTGTGTGGGTGCAAACAGGTTAAATCTTTACTTAATATATACTAAATCGATTTTCTGTATATAAAGATAATTGAAAATGTATCTTGATGTGAATGGAATGGGAAAGGGAGCGGGAGATGGGAGGGTTACGGGTGGGAGGGAAGTTACGGGGAGGGAAGCAATTGTAATCCATAAACTGGACTTTGGAAATTTATATTTACTAAATAAAATTCTAAGAAAAAAAAAAAAAAAGAAAGTAAGCCTCCTTCCTTCATATGTAGCCCTCATCACGTATTTGTAGTAACAATAGCTCACTAAAAAAATGATGTTAAGACTTTAGACCATATACATTCAGTAGTTTACTTAACAATTATTCATTTACCTTTTAACTTATATTAGGATTTTGGTGGATATTTTTTAAAATGTGTGATATTGAGGAGCTTAGGGTATAGAGAAGACAAAAAAATATTAAAACACCAAAAATTTACTTAAAACACTTTCCCAAGGTAGTAAATTCATATTATAAATAATGAAAGAAAACATGCATCTTATGTTTATAATTTCATGAAGGCCATAACTCAAGCTCACAATCCTATACTAATTTAAATGAGAGAATCATTTTGCTAGAGATACATACCAATATTTCAACCATATGGTTACTATATTTTTAAAACACAATCATTATTTTTTGCAGATAAATATAGTACCAGATCAATAAAAATTATGATATGGTTAAAAAGAAAATAATTTGAATACATAATAAATATTGCAGACTCAGAATAGTTTCAACTCTTCTGTTAGTCATCAAGTTTCTAAAGTTCTACATGGTATAAAATGTGAATATATATATATAAAACCCGAGATATAATAACAAAATATTAATTCCCATAAATAATATTTATGACTATAGTTGTAGAAAAACTAATGTGTGCCAGGATTTGGATTTACTAACACTGCTATGTACGTACAAATAACTCATCATCTGGAACCATTTCTCTCATATTTTTGTAGTCATGATCCTTTTGTGACTATTCAAGGTCACATACATGTTTGAAATTATTTTCTTTGGTCTGGTCATACAAACTGCTGTAGTTGGCAGAATGATGAGCAATCATAACCTAATGTTTTCATCAGAAGACTGCAGAGCCATTATGATTTTTCAGCATTGCTCTTTTTATCTTGGGCTTGACATGTAAACCCAACTATGGATTAGAGCAGATTTATAAAAAAAACATTTGAATCTGCAGCTGTTGACATGTAGTAAAGCGAGAAACTGAACATACATGTATATACATATATAATATGCAGACAATAGCTCCGATAGAATTCTGACCCAAACTTGGAGCAGCCATCTCAATAAGTCAACACAGGGGCCAGCGCTGTGGCGCAGCGGGTTAATGCCCTGGCCTGAAGTGCCAGCATCCTATATGGGCACCGATTCAAATCCCGGCTGCTCCTCTTCTGATCCAACTCTCTGCTATGACCTGGGAAAGAAGTAGATGATGGACCAAGTCCTTGGGTCCCTGCACTCATGTGGGAGACCTGGAAGAGGCTCCTGGCTCCTGGCTTCGGATCTGCACAGCTCCGGCTGTTGTGGCCATCTGAGGAGTGAACCATTGGACAGAAGACTTCTCTCTCTCTGCTTCTCCTCTCTCTGTGTAACTCTGACTTTCAAGTAAATAAATTAATTTTAAAAAATAAGTCAACACAAATATTTATAGCAATCAGCTCAAAATAGCCAAGACTTGATTAATAACTGAAAATTTACTTATTTTTTGTGTCTCCTTTCAAGTTAGGATATGCCCAGAATCCCCACAGTGTCAATCCCCACCCAATCTCTGCTTCTAATTATGAAAAAAAGTCAAAGATATTTTGCTGATACTGTTCTTGTGTTTGGTTTTTATACACTGAAACCTATTATAGATGCAAATTCTCAACCATGCTCTGAACCTACTAGTAATCTAGTGCTGGGACTGGGAAAACACTGTGGCTGTGCATGAGAGTACAGGGTGTGGCTGGGTCTTTGAGAAGTTACTGGGCAGCTCCACATGGTTGGGACTCTCTGATTCCCTGGTGAGGGTCACTGCTGTAGGATCTATTCTCACACTGAAGACTGCATAAATCCTTTGTGTGGTTCTGGAGCTACCATCCAGGCATTGGTCTCCTTGGAGGAAAAGAGGTGAGCATGATGCAATGCCTACAGAGCACATTAAATTCCCCCTCAGAGAGAGGGAGGGAGAGAGAGAGAGAGAGAGATTGATTTACCAAACCTAATTCGTGTGTTACCTTGGACACTCCCCTCACCCTGCAACACTAAACAGAGATTTCTGAACATACCCAGCTCACACTTCAGGGTATTCACTGACAGAATAGACACTCCACTAATACACAGAGGCATAGTCCAAAGATAAAAGATAACACAAGGAAAACAAACACACACACACAAAAATCTCCACAAATGCCTAAAAGTGAAGCAATTCAAGAAATAAGAATAAGTACAATAACATGATGCCCCCAGAGAAACACAACACTTCAATACTATAATGTGAAAATGAAGATTGAAAATATGACAGAAACAGAATTCAAAAAATTGATCATAGGATTATTTAGAAGTAATCAGAAGCAAATCTGTGAATTAAAGGATTCATAGATGACATGTATGAGCATTTTTCCCATGAAACTGAATTTTAAAGAGAAATCAAAATGAAACATTGGAAATGAAGAATTCAATAGATGAAATAAAAAAATGTGGTGAGGCAGAAAAAAGAATATTTGAGTTAGAAGACAAATCTCTGGAAATTTTACAGTCAGACCAAAAAGAAAAAGAAGAAATTAGAAAACTAAAAAAACAGTGTTGGAGACTTGTGGGATACTATCAAACAACCCAAATTTGGGGTCTTGGGAATTCCTGAAGGCATGGATTAGAAAGCCTTTTTAGTGAGCCGCGGGACCGAGCTGCGGAAGCCGCAGGGTCTGCGCACCAGTGCTCGAAGGGGAGTGCGTGCCACACAGACAACAGCGGGGAGGCTTGGGACGTCCAGGGCTCCGAGTCCACACATCGGCACTGGAAGGGGAGCGGACCTGCGTGGAGAGCGTGGGAGCCCACAGTTTGGGACACCAGCGGCAGACTCAACACACCAGCGCTGGAATGCGAGGTGAGCCGAACCTCAATAGCCCGAGACACCGGCAGGCAAGTGGAGAGAGGAGACTAGAGGGAACGACCCCCGGGGCGGGGGGAAAGTTCACCAGGCTAGCTGGAACAGAGAGAGAGAGAAAAAAAAAAAGGTGACTGGTATGGACATGGGTTTCTCTCTCTCCGCTCACCTCTCAAGGGCGAGCAAGACAAAGAGCAGGTGCCATCTTGGACATACATCATAAGCAGAGCGACCTCAGGTCTGCACTGGCCCTGAGCCTAGCAGAAAAACCTGACTCTGGGCGGGGCGAATTAACAGGAGATTAGGACCTAGTAAATTTGTGGTGCTACTGAACTGAGACTGTGAAAAAAGAGACGGTGGGGGAGAGAACACACGGAATTCATGTGAGCACTCTCCAGAGACACTACAATTCCGTAACTTTGGCAACCCAGTGGGAGACTGAAGGAGAATTTGAGCCCACTCTGAAGGCCGAACAGATTCCCTGTGTGGTCCTTGGGAAAGAGCTTCCGATCTCTGGCTCCTGTGGGTATATCATTTGCCTGCTAACTACCTCCAACTTTGTTCAGCTGTGCAGAATAACTTCCCTGTTGAATCAAAAAAAAAAAAAAAAAGAAAGAAAGAGAGAGAGAGAGGTTTACCTCGCCTAACCTGGGAGTGTCACCTTTGGCACACCAAACAGAGCTCTCAGGCCACACCCATCTCAAGCCCTAAGGCTCCATCAAAAACAGATAGTCCACTTAATCTAGAGTCATAGTATAACAAGAAAAAGCACCACAGTGAAGAAACCAAATATCTCCAATATGCCAAATAACAAACGCAAAAACCAAGGTAATAAAAACAAAGAAGTCTCCATGACGCCCTCAAATGAAAAAGACACCCCAATTCAAGATTATGAAGATGATGAAATAGAAGAAATGCAAGAAGCAGATCTCAAAAAATTGATAAGAACATTAAGAAGTTCTCAAAAACAAATTCTTGAACTACAGAAATCCTTAATGGACAAGATAGAAAATCTCTCTCGTGAAAATGAAATATTAAGGAGGAATCAAAATGAAACGAAACAACTAGTACAACAGGAAACTGGGATAGTGACTGAAGTGAAGAATTCAATAGATCAAATGAAAAACACAATAGAGAGCCTTACAAACAGAATGGGTGAAGCAGAAGAGAGAATATTGGACTTAGAAGACAGAGAACAGGAAAGGATACAGTCAGACCAAAGAAAAGAAGAGGAAATTAGAAATCTAAAACATATTGTCGGGAATCTTCAGGATACTATTAAAAAACCCAACATTCGGGTTCTAGGAGTTCCTGAAGGCATGGAGAGGGAGAAAGGATTAGAAGGCCTTTTTAGTGAGATATTAGCAGAAAATTTCCCAGGTTTGGAGAAGGACAGAGAAATCCTAGTACAGGAAGCTCACAGAACCCCTAATAAACATGACCAAAAGAGATCCTCACCACTACACATTGTAATTAAACTCTCCACAGTGAAACATAAAAGATCCTAAAATGTGCAAGAGAGAAACGTCAGATTACTCTCAGAGGATCTCCAATCAGACTCACAGCTGACTTCTCATCAGAAACCCTACAAGCTAGGAGGGGATGGTGAGATATAGCCCAGGTACTAAGAGAGAACAACTGCCAGCCCAGAATATTATATCCTGCAAAGCTATCATTTGTGAATGAAGGTGAAATAAAGACTTTTCATAACAAACAGAAATTGAAAGAATTTGTTGCCACTCGTCCAGCCCTGCAAAAGATGCTTAAAGATGTGTTACACACAGAAACACAGAAACACGGTCATCAATATGAAAGAAGGTAAAGGAAGGAAACCAAGGAAGGAAACCTCACAGCAAAAGATCACAGGGAATTCAAAGCATATATTAGAACTTATCTTTGGCAAATGGCAGGGCAAAGTTACCACTTATCATTAGTCACATTGAACGTGAATGGCCTGAACTGTCCAGTTAAAAGACACTGATTGGCTGATTGGGTTAAGGAACAAAACCCATCTATTTGCTGCTTACAAGAAACACATCTTTCCAACAAAGATCCATACAGACTGAAAGTGAAAGGCTGGAAAAAGATATACCATGCCAACAGAAATGAAAAAAGAGCAGGCGTAGCCATCTTAATATCAGACAACATAAACTTTACCACAAAAACCGTTAAGAGAGACAAAGAGGGACACTACATAATGATTAAGGGATCAATGCAACAGGAAGATATAACAATTATCAATGTATATGCACCTAACTACAGGGCACCGGTTTATCTAAAAGATTTGTTAACGGACTTAAAGGGAGACTTAGACCCCAATACAATAGTACTGGGGGACTTCAATACTCCACTCTCAGAAATAGAGAGATCAATAGGACAGAAGATCAACAAGGATACAGTAGATTTAAACGACACTATAGCCCAAATGGATCTAACAGATATATACAGAACTTTCAATCCTACAGCTAAAGAGTTTACATTCTTCTCAGCAGTACATGGAACCTTCTCTAGGATTGACCACATACTAGGCCAAAAATCAAGTCTCAGCAAATTCAAAAGAATTAGAATCATACCATGCAGCTTCTCAGACCATAAAGGAATGAAGTTGGAAATTAGCAACTCAGGAATCCCTAGAGCATACGCAAACACTTGGAGATTGAACAACATGCTCCTGAATGAACAATGGGTCATAGAAGAAATTAAAAGAGAAATCAAAATTTTTCAGGAAGTAAATGAGGATAACAGCACAACATACCAAAACTTATGGGATACAGCAAAAGCAGTGTTAAGAGGAAAGTTTATATCAATAGGTGCCTACATCAAGAAATTGGAAAGGCACCAAATAGATGAGCTTTCAATTCACCTCAAGGATCTAGAAAACCTACAGCAAACCAGACCCAAATCTAGTAGGAGAAGAGAAATAATTAAAATCAGAGAAGAAATCAACAGGATTGAATCAAGAAAAACATTCCAAAAAATCAGCCAAACGAGGAGCTGGTTTTTTGAAAAAATAAACAAAATTGACACCCCATTGGCCCAACTAATTAAAAAAAGAAGAGAAAAGACCCAAATCAATAAAATCAGAGATGAAAAAGGAAATGTAACAACAGACACCACAGAAATAAAAAGAATCATCAGAAATTACTACAAGGACTTGTATGCCAGCAAACAGGGGAACCTATCAGAAATGGATAGATTCCTGGACACATGCAACCTACCTAAATTGAACCAGGAAGACATCAAAAACCTAAACAGACCCATAACTGAGACAGAAATTGAAACAGTAATAAAGGCCCTCCCAACAAAGAAAAGCCCAGGACCAGATGGATTCACTGCTGAATTCTACCAGACATTTAAAGAAGAACTAACTCCAATTCTTCTCAAACTATTCAGAACAATCGAAGAAGAGGGAATCCTCCCAAATTCTTTCTGTGAAGCCAGCATCACCTTAATCCCTAAGCCAGAGAAAGATGCAGCACTGAAAGAGAATTACAGACCAATATCCCTGATGAACATAGATGCAAAAATCCTCAATAACATTCTCGCCAATAGAATGCAACAACACATCAGAAAGATCATCCACCCAGACCAAGTGGGATTTATCCCTGGTATGCAGGGATGGTTTAATGTGCACAAGACAATCAATGTGATACACCACATTAACAGACTGCAGAAGAAAAACCATATGATTATCTCAATAGATGCCGAGAAAGCATTTGATAAAATATAACACCCTTTCATGATGAAAACTCTAAGCAAACTGTGTATGGAAGGAACATTCCTCAATACAATCAAAGCAATCTATGAAAAACCCACGGCCAACATCCTATTGAATGGGGAAAAGTTGGAAGCATTTCCACTGAGATCTGGTACCAGGCAGGGATGTCCACTCTCACCACTGCTATTCAATATAGTTCTGGAGGTTCTAGCCAGAGCTATTAGGCAAGAAAAAGAAATTAAAGGGATACAAATTGGGAAGGAAGAACTCAAACTATCCCTCTTTGCAGATGACATGATTCTTTATTTAGGGGACCCAAAGAACTCTACTAAGAGACTATTGGAACTCATAGAAGAGTTTGGCAAAGTAGCAGGGTATAAAATCAATGCACAAAAATCAACAGCCTTTGTATACACAGACAATGCCATGGCTGAGGAAGAACTTCTAAGATCAATCCCATTCACAATAGCTACAAAAACAATCAAATACCTTGGAATAAACTTAACCAAGGACGTTAAAGACCTCTACGATGAAAATTACAAAACCTTAAAGAAAGAAATAGAAGAGGATACCAAGAAATGGAAAAATCTTCCATGCTCATGGATTGGAAGAATCAACATCATCAAAATGTCCATTCTCCCAAAAGCAATTTATAAATTCAATGCAATACCAATCAAGATACCGAAGACCTTGTTCTCAGATCTGGAAAAATTGGTGCTGAAATTTATATGGAGGCACAAGAGACCTCGAATAGCTAAAGCAATCTTGCACAACAAAAACACAGCCGGAGGCATCACAATACCAGATTTCAGGACATACTACAGGGCAGTTGTAATCAAAACAGCATGGTACTGGTACAGAAACAGATGGATAGACCAATGGAACAGAATTGAAACACCAGAAATCAACCCAAACTTCTACAGCCAACTTATATTTGATCAAGGATCTAAAACTAATCCCTGGAGCAAGGACAGTCTATTCAATAAATGGTGCTGGGAAAATTGGATTTCCACGTGCAGAATCATGAAGCAAGACCCCTACCTTACACCTTACACAAAAATCCACTCAACATGGATTAAAGACCTAAATCTACGACCTGACACCATCAAGTTACTAGAGAACATTGGGGAAACCCTTCAAGATATTGGCACAGGCAAAGAATTTCTGGAAAAGACCCGGGAGGTACAGGCAGTCAAAGCCAAAATCAACTATTGGGATTGCATCAAATTGAGAAGTTTCTGTACTGCAAAAGAAACAGTCAGAAGAGTGAAGAGACAACCGACAGAATGGGAAAAAATATTTGCAAACTATGCAACAGATAAAGGGTTAATAACCAGAATCTACAAAGAGATCAAGAAACTCCAAAAAAAAAAACAAAAAAACAAAAAAACAAAACAAAAACAAAAACAAAAACCAACAACCCACTTAAGAGATGGGCCAAGGACCTCAATAGACATTTTTCAAAAGAGGAAATCCAAATGGCCAACAGGCACATGAAAAAATGTTCAAGGTCATTAGCAATCAGGGAAATGCAAATCAAAACCACAGTGAGGTTTCACCTCACCCCAGTTAGAATGGCTCACATTCAGAAATCTACCAACAACAGATGCTGGCGAGGATGTGGGGAAAAAGGGACACTAACCCACTGTTGGTGGGAATGCAAACTGGTCAAGCCACTATGGAAGTCAGTCTGGAGATTCCTCAGAAACCTGAAGATAACCCTACCATTGAACCCAGCCATCCCACTCCTTGGAATTTACCCAAAGGAATTTAAATTGGCAAACAAAAAAGCGGTCTGCACCCTAATGTTTATTGCAGCACAATTCACAATAGCTAAGACCTGGAACCAACCTAAATGCCCATCAACGGTAGACTGCATAAAGAAATTATGGGATATGTACTCTTTAGAATACTATACCGCAGTAAGAAACAACGGAATCCAGTCATTTGCAACAAAATGGAGGAATCTGGAACACATCATGCTGAGTGAAATAAGCCAGTCCCAAAGGGACAAATAGCATATGTTCTCCCTGATTGGTGACAACTGACTGAACACCAAAAAGGAAACCTCCTGAAGTGAAATGGACACTATGGGAAACGGTGACTTGATCAGCATAGCCCTGACTGTTAATGAACAACTTAATACATTATCTCTCTTAGTAGCTTTTTTTTGTCTGTTCTACTTAATACTACTGGTTTAATTCTGTAATTAATACACAGTTATTCTTAAGTGTTGAAAATTAACTGAAATGTGATCCCTGTTAAACATAAGAGTGGGGATAAGAGAGGGAAGAGATGTATAATTTGGGACATGCTCAAGCTGACTTGCCCCAAATGGTAGAGTTAGAAACATACCAGGGGATTCCAATTCAATCCCATCAAGGTGGCATGTACCAATGCCATCTCACTAGTCCAAGTGATCAATTTCAGTTCACAATTGATCATAATGAAAGGACTAAGAGTCAAAGGGAGCACATAAACAAGTCTAGTACCTGCTAACACTAACCGATAGAATAAATAAAGGGGAGAGTGATCCAACATGGGAAGTGAGATACTCAGCAGACTCATAGAATGGCAGATGTCCTAAATAGCACTCTGGCCTCAGAATCAGCCCTAAAGGCATTCGGATCTGGCTGAAAAGCCCATGAGAATATTTCAGGCATGGAAAGCCAAGACACTCTGGCAAAAGATCTCTGTGAGTGAGATCCCAGTGGAAAGAACAGGTCTTCAAAGAATGAGGTACCTTTCTCTGAAGGGAGGAGAGAACCTCCACTTTGACTATGACCTTGTCTAAACAAGATAAGAGTCAGAGAACTCAGAGGGCTTCCATAGCCTTCGAAACTCATGACTGGAGCCTAGGGAGATTACTGATGCCATAGACAGGAGTGTCAATTGGTAAAGTCAACAACAGGAGTCACTGTGCACTTACTCCTCATGTAGGATCTCTGTCCTTAATGTGCTGTGCATTGAGATTTAATGCTATAATGAGTACTCAAACAATATATTTCACTTTGTGTTTCTATGGGGGTGCAAACTGTTGAAATCTTTACTTAATGTATACTAAACTGATCCTCTGTAAAAAATAAAAAAAAAAGAAATTATCAACTCCCAACTTGACTCTCACTGGGATTAAACATGACAATAGGTCTGATCTGATTTCATTATCATTTAAAAAAATCATCTATTATTTTTCACTTTATGTTTCTGTGTGGGAGCAAACTGTTGAAATCCTTACTTAATGTATACTAAGCTGATCTTCTGTATATTAAGATAATCGAAAATGAATCTTGATGTGAATGGAAGGGGAGAGGGAGTGGGAAAGGGGAGGGTTGTGGGTGGGAGGGACGGTATGCGGGGGAAGCCATTATAATCCATAAATCGTACTTTGGAAATTTATATTCATTAAATAAAAGTTAAAAAAAAAGAAAGCCTTTTTAGTGAAATAATTACAGAAAATTTTTCCAATTTGGAGAAGAAAAGGAACATCCAAGTACAGGAAGCACATAGAATTCCTATTAGATACAATCAGAAAAGAGTTTGCCATGACTCATTATAGTCAAACTCCCTACAGTAAAGCATAAAGATTCTAAAATGTGCATGAGATAAATGCCAGATTACTTTTAGTGGATTTCCAATTATACTCACAGCTGACTTCTCATTAGAAACCCTGCAGTCTAGAAGAGATTGCTGAGATATACTCCAAGTCTTAAGAGAAAAAAAAAAAAAAAAAAAAAAAAAAAAACTCTCAACCCAGAATACTGTACCCAGCAAAGCTCTCATTTATGCATGGAGGTGAAATAAAGACCTTCCATAGGAAGCAGAAATATATTCATTCATCCAACAATCCTTTATTGACTTTATCTAAGGTACCCAGGAACTTCTGGTTCCAACAGTGAATTAAGGCATTGTGTGACCATTATCTGTGAAACAAATGAATAAGTGAATAATTTTAAAAAGCATATTATAAAGTGGGAATAAGAGAGGGAGGAGATGTATAATTTGGGACATTGCCCCAAATGGTAGAGTTAGAAATGTGCCAGGGGCTGGCGCCATGGCTCACTTGGTTAATCCTCAGCCTGCAGCGCTGGCATCCCATATGGGCACCGGCTCTAGTCTCGGTTGCTCCTCTTCCAGTCCAGCTCTCTGCTGTGGCCCGGGAAGGCAGTGAATGATGGCCCAAGTGCTTGGGCCCTGCACCCGCATGGGAGAACAGAAAGAAGCACCTGGCTTCCTGGCTTCGGTTACGTGCAGCACCGGCTGTCGTGGCCTTATGGGGAGTGAACCAATGGAAGGAAGACCTTTCTGTCTCTCTCTCACTATCTATATCTCTACCTGTCAAATAAAAAAAGAAAAAGAAAAAGAATAAAAACATGCCAGGGGATTCCAATTCAATCCCATCAAGGTGACATGTACCAAAGCCATCTCACTAGTCAAAGTGATCAATTTCTATTCACAATTGATCATAATGATAGGACTAAAAGTCAAAGGGATCACATAAACAAGACTAGTGTCTGCGAATACTAACTGATAGAATTAAAGAGGGAGAGAACGATCCAACATGAGAACAGGATACACAGCAGTCTCATAGAATGGCAGATGTTCTAAACAGCACTCTGGCCTCAGAATCAGCTCTTAAGGCATTTGGGACTGGCTGAAGAGCCATGAGAGTATTTTAAGCATGGAAAGCCAAGACACTCTGGAAAAAAAAAAAAAAAAAAAAACAAACCCTAAATGAAAGATCCCTGCGAGGGAGATCCCAGTGGAAAGAATGGGCCATCAAAGAAGGAGGTACCTTTCTCTGAAGGGAGGAGAGAACTTCCACTTTGACTATGACTTAGCCTTGGCAACTCATGCCAAGAGCCTAGAGTGATTACTGACGCTATAAACAAGAGTGTCAATTTGTTAAGTCAACAACAGGAGTCACTGTGTACTTACTCCTCATGTAGGATCTCTGTCCTTAATGTGTTATCCAATGTGAAATAATGCTATAACTAGTATTCAAACAGTATTTTACACTTAAAGTTCTGTGTGGGTGCAAACTGTTGAAATCATTACTTAATATATACTAATTTGACCTTCTGTATATAAAGATAATTGAAAATGAATCTTGATGAAGAATGGAATGGGAGAGGGAGCGGGAGATGGGAGGGTTGTAGGTGGGAGGGAAGTTATGGGGGGGAAAAGCCACTGTAATCCATAAGCTGTACTTTGGAAATTTATATTTGTTAAATAAAATTAAAAAAATAAAAAGCATATTAGCTCTAGAATCTTGAAAGAGACTATGATTTTGCAGGGACTCTGAAACTTCAGCTTCATAATATCACAGTAAGTCCTTCTCTGCCTGTGATAATATCAGCTACAGGGATCCCAAAATCACACATAGATTTTAAAATGAATGAGTTAAGCACAGGAAGAATGCTAAGATGTAACCAAAGAAGCCCAGTGTGTTAGTTTCCTAGGCTTCTATAACATATTGTGATATACTTAGTGTATTAAAACAACAGAAATTTATTGTCTCATTGCTCAGGAAGCCAGGAGTCACACACTTAGGTGTGGATAGAACTGATATTGTTTGGGGTCTGATGAGAATTTGCTCCACTCTTCACTTCCAGCTGTTAATTGTTGGTGGAAATCCTTGGCATTCCTCAGCTTGTGGAATCACTGATTTCCGCCTCCATTTTCCCATGGACTTCTCTGCCTATATCTCTACGAGCCCTCATCACTTATAAAGATATTGGTCTCTGCATTAGGGGTCTAGCTAATTAAGTAGGATGTTATATTAACTGACTGCATCTGAAAAGACACTATTTCAAAGCCACATTCTGAGTCTATGGATAGGACTAAATTGAGTGGGGGAAACGCTTCGTCATTCTGCATACAATCACAGATGGTAATTTGGTAAATCAGGAAGAGATCACACTCTCAACTTGGGGCAGTCAATAAAGCTGCATTACTAATAAATGTATTCCGACTTGAGGCAGACAACATGATCAGGATTCCCCCCTTCCGTGTTCCTCTTGGAGGCTGGGAAGGGTTGATTATAGAAATTCAAACTCAAGAATGTCTAGCTTTGCACACTTAAATTAATATAGTACAAACCTGTTAGAATTTCATGACCAAGTTACACTTTTGGAAATTTAAGGTATAATAATGATGTAAACTAATGCTTAAGTAGTTTAAGAGGAATGTTGGAATTCTGACACACACATTTAGAGAATTTGTAAAGACTAAGGATAAAAGATGCTGCAGGATAAGTCTTGTTAAATATATGGCATGTTTTGAACTTTAGATGTAAAACTTTCAGTATTGTTGGTATAATCTTTAAAAAAGTATATTTTCATAGAAAAGCTATGACTTTATACTATTTCAGCTATATTCAGAAATACATACCTGAATTTACATTCTGCTCAAAAATGTGAAAAATTACTTTAAACTTAAAATTTGAAGGAATTAAAATTTAAAGTGCATTAGCTATATTCAGAATACATACCTGAATTTACTTTCTGCTCAAAAAATGTGAAAAATTACTTTAAACTTAAAATTTGAAGGAATTAAAATTTAAAGTGTAAAAAATAATACTTTCTGCATGGCTTTTGATTCTTTTGGTACCTAAAAGAATGAGGTAAGGCTGATGATTCCTGTTGAACATAATCATATAGGATGAGTACAATTCATCCAGTGTTACACAGTTTGTGTTTGTCTGTGTACATATATATATATATATATATATATGAATACATGTGTTCAATTATTTAACATCCATAGTCACATAAGCTTCCTGAAATTGTTTTGAGCATGAAAATAATACACATATTTGCTAGAAATATTGTTTAAGTACCCAGTTGGATTTAGTTACAGCTTTTAAAAAATACAAGAGTGGTTACAATGAAATCAATGTAAGAATTTTATATGACATTTTAGATAGTTACATCATGTTTTGGCATAAATAAAAAACACATTTGCTCTGTGACTAACACAACCACATCCTATATTTCTTTTTGCCTTATGTGTTATTACTTTATTCTGTTTCCCATTGTGGAAAATAGTTTTCATAGCCAACCCCTGGAGTGAGCTACTTAAACTATTGGTATGTGTTATGTGGTTTCATGCAGTAATAATGTTATTCTATTAACATGTCTCAGCATGGAAAACCCAGCAGTTCAGGGCAAATGCTTCTGTTTGTGAATGGTAATAAAACTCATCTTTGAGGCTACAGCTTGAAAATCAATATTATTTTTATCCTCTCTCAATCCATCCCTTTTGTCTTTATCAAATAGCTGTGTTATCTTTTTTTGACCACAGTAGCCTAGAACCTTTGCCAATTATAAATAAAAGGAGGTAAAAATGCCTATGAAATGTGTAATAGTTTTCCTGCCTTATCCATGGGGTACATGTTCCAAGACCTTCCAGTGGATGCCTGGAAATGTGGGTAGTAATAAATCCTATTAATACTATGTTTTCTCTTAAAACATACTTGCCTTGAACAAAGTTAATTTTGTAAATTAGTCACAATAAGACTTTAACAAAATAGCTAATGATAAAGCAGAGCAATGATGATAATTTTCTGTAATAAAAGGTAGGCAAATGAGTTCTTTCTTACTCTCCTCCTCTCCCTCTCTCTCAAAATATCTTATTATACTTCCCATACCATTCTTCTTGTGAGAATGTGTGATAACACAGTGTCCACGTGATGAAATGAAGTGAATGAATGGTGTAGACACTTTGACATAGCACTAGGTTTACTGTTGACCTTGTTACTTAAGTATATACACTGTGATATTATCACAGTCCACCGGTTGAATGCAGTGGCCACCCTAAGACCAATGGACAGGTAGTTTATATGGCATGGATGCATTGGACAAAGGTAGAGAAATTAGATGGTGCAAATTTTCTTCATACTATTCATCATGGCATGCAATGTAAAACTCATGAATAATTTATTTCTGTAATACTTAAAGCTTCCAGACCACAGTCAATTGTAACTGAAGCTGTGGAAAGTCAAAATGTGGATAATGTGGGACAAATGTACAAATCATTTGCCTGATGTTCAGGCCCAGGTGCTTTCATGGAAGGTTGTAGAAATTAAGAGAAAATCTGAGTGTCAACTTTCAATAGAAGGATCCATGTGTATAATGAACATGAGGAGAGACTACTATAGAGTCTCTCTACCCTCTGTTTTTAAATTAAATAAAGATTTCCTTTAATGGGCACATATGTTTACTACAGTGAATCTGAATCATTCTATAGCTTTGGAGGAGAATTAATGCTTCTTAGTTTCAATGTGTAGATTCTTATTAGAATTTTAAAAATAAAAGTCTAACCAAGAATATTCAAATGAGTACACACACACACACACACAAAGGAACACCACTTATAGTATTTTTGATGTTTTTCTTTTAAAAAGATATTTGCAGTAAAAAATTAAGTAGTACTTTTTCAATGAATTAACAACAAATTTTTATATGTTTGAGATTTGAGAGCTGTAGAAAATTGGGAAAAATTTGTGGTGACTGATAGCTATAATCTATTTTGTGTTCTGCCTATTTTCTTAAAAACCATTGGCTTCACATAGTTAACAAGCTGATGTGTGATGTATTAAGATAGACCCTTCTTCTGAAAGAGAATTCAGAAAGATTTGGGAGCTGTAATTCTATTTTAATTAATTATTAGAAATGAGAAATGTGTAGTTATGTAAGTTATGGCTCACTGGAGAAAATAAGAAAAATAGTGTGTTGTGACATAGTTCTCAAGGGAAATGGGGCCAAAATTGTCGAGTCTCCACATATTCACAAAAGATTTCAAGTGTAGAGTTTTTTATTTTCAATCTGTTATATATTAACTTATATTTGGGCTAGGGGCATTAAAATATGTGGTGAAATACGGGTGCCAGTTGGAGTCCCAGATGCTCCACTTCTGATCCAGCTCCCTGCTAATGCACCTGGGAAAGCAGCAGAAGATGGCCCAGGTTTTGTGCTCCTGCTACCCATGTGGGAGATCTGGATGAAGCTCCCATCTCCTGGCTTCAGCCTGGTCCAGCCCCAGTCGTTGCGACCATCTGGAGAGTGAAACAGCAGATGGGAGATTCTCTCTCTCTCTCTCTCTCTCTCTCTCTCTCTCTCTCGTTTTCAAACAAATAAATAAATCTTTTAAAAAAAGAAATTTTAATGCCAATTAAAATAAATTCAACTCTCTAATATCAAATTTAATGAAACAAGATATTGACAGAAATTTCTAATACAATTAAGGAAATAAATTGAGCTAACAATGAGATCAATGAAATTTCAAGATCAAAATGACATACAATTTACTTGCTTCAAATTCTATTTTTATAAACTGTGAAGTCAGGCTTTGGAAAATTGGGTCCACAGGCACAAAGAAGCCTGTGGTAAAAGCAAATCAGAGCTAGGGTCCATATCAAACCATCAGTTCCCCGTATTAGGAGTCATAATCCCTGAAAGATAAATCAAATAATAGCACTTGTCCAGGAAATGTCTTTGAAATTGTTTTGCTTTATGACACTATAAGAACTATAGGTTTAGTATCCATGATATCTTCCATCTGTGCTGAGTGCTTTATATGCATTAGAACTAAGTGTACTGGAAACTATGAAGTATATTATTAATCTTATTTTAGAAGACAAGAAATGAGGCTCATAGAGATTAATTTACATGGCTGATGTCACACAGTCAACAAGCAGAAGTGTGGGAGTCTTCATGGATCAAAATGCTATTCCCAATATTATGCATCACCACATCACTTGAGAAATATAATTCCTCTGTCAGCATATCAACAAGTAATACATGTGTAAATTTTGCCATCTGCTTATTATCATCTTACAGTACATGTAGATTAGAACTTTTCAAAATTTATTGTGCATATGAGTCTCCTGGGAATCTTGTGAAAATTTCAGATTTTGGCTAAGATAAGGACTCAAAATTTTATTATTTTAACACACTCCCAATTGATACAGATGCTGCTGGTCTACAAATTTTATTTTCTTTAAATAGTAGCAGTGCTGCAACATTGGAGTGTGTGGACCTATTGCAACATGGAAACTGACACTCTTCTTCAATGAGATAAGGAACTTGTGCAAGAATGTAAATGAACACCTGTCTTCCTTCATGGGAAAAATTGTTAAAAATAAAGAATGGCAGGTGAACCAAACACCATGCTTTGTGACACGGTAGGTTAACATTCCGACACCAGCTCCTTATATGCGACATGGACTGGAAAACAATCAGTTCTCTGACAAGCTACTTGCAGAAGCACATATGTTGGGGTTTAATAGGGAGCGAGAATTTTGAATGTAGAGGAGGAAGAGTGAATTAAGTTTTGTTGAAATATGCATTACCTGTGGAAATAGAAAATGTCCTACAGTGCAGAATTTGCTAAAGCCAGCAGACTAGTTACCTGGAGAGAGGACCACCAAGGGAGGGGGCAGAAAAAGGTAGCTGGATGTCAGAATTTTCATATTTAATAAATGTACTGGGGATACAGAAGAGTATTCTTCACACACTATCCTAGAAAGGTTGCTTTAGACCCTAAAAATCACGGTGTCCACAGTTCTCTGTTCTGGCTACACAATCCTGACAGCTTTACACATGATCTGTACAGTTATTGTGATCAAATTGCATCCAGTTGCTTAATCATTACGACTTTGAAATTCCACAGAATACTTTAATGTGAAGCAAATGTTAAAAATATTAGCATTATGGATAGCTAATGCCTCTGGAGGCTACCTAGTGAACCTAAGTACTATATTTAGCATTGTTTCTAAAGTAATGACATTATCCTGTATATATGATATCAAGTTCCGTACAGAATTCAGAAAAAATTAAACAGATGCCATGGCAGGAGATAGACTGGAGAGGAGTAATTACTAGCTTACAGCAGGAATTCAGTTAGTTCTAGTTGGAGAAAACTAATCTGGTTTACTTATTTGGTAGTTATTTCATATAGCCTAAATAGAATTTTTTTTGACAGACAAGAGTTAGACAGTGAGAGAGAAAGAGAGAAAGGTCTCACCCCGCAAATGGCCACCACAGTCCGCGCTGCGTTGATCCGACCAGGAGCCAGGTGCCTCCTCCTGGTCTCCCATGCGGGTACAGGGCCCAAGCACTTGGGCCATCCTCCACTGCCCTCCCGGGCCACAGCAGATAGCTGGACTGGAAGAGGAGTAACTGGGACAGAATCCAGCACCCCAACCGGGACTAGAACCTGGGGTGCTGATGCCGCAGGAGGAGGACTAGCCAAGTAAACCACAGCGCTGGCCTCCTAAATGGAATTTGCATCATAATAATACTCTGCTTTACCATTCTCTTATGACTTGATAGAAACAAATTGTCATGCATAGTATTAGTGTGATATTCACTGTAATTTTTAAAAATATTTATTTATTTATTTGGAAGGCATAGTTACAGGGAGGCAGAGACAGAGTCAGAGAAAGAAAGAGAGAGGTCTTCCATCCACTAGTTCACTCCCCAGATGGCCTCAATGGCCCAATCTGTGCCGATCTGAAGCCAGGAGCCAGGAGCTTCTTCCGAGTATCCCACTTGGATGCAGGAGCCCAAGGACTTGAGCCATCTTCCACTGCTTTCTCAGGTCATAGCAGAGAACTGGATCAGAAGTGGAGCAGCTGGGACTCAAACTGGCACCCATATGGTATGCCGGCACTGCAGGTGGAGGCTTTACCTGCTAGGCCACAGCACTAGCCCCTGTAATTTTGATTATTAGGCAAACAATACCTTATTACTCTTGTTAAGACTGAATGCCCAGGATGTTAAAGATGTTCCTGGATTTACTTAGTTTTATCTGCCAACATTAAAGATATAGGGTTAGATTATAGAGCTGCTAGGTGGGCTTGTAGATTATGAAATGCACTGATTGAAAACATATTAATTAATATCAACCTTGATGGAATTCTGAAGTGAGATCGCTATCCATCCTGATTCTATTCTTCTAATTCATATCAATGGGTACAGAAGTAATGGTTGTCAAATATACAAAGCTGAGATCAACAACTAATATTCTATCAAGCAGAATCCATACTTTAAAATCCCATCAGATTATAATAAGAGGTCAAATACAGCAAGATAAGATTTCACATGTAGATACAATTCTACTCTATATTGAAAAACGTCAAGTATACTTGAAAGGATCATATGCACTATTTCAGGTATTGAAAGTGTCTTACATAGAATAGAATTTTGATGTAATTTGTATAGACCTCCATTACAGAAATAGGGAAGTAAACAAAAAATAACGACAATTGGTAGAAGAATGAGGGAGGAATTTTTAACTGGATAGTAATTAATGCTTTCAAAAACTTCATCTATATGGGAACTTGGTGTTCTGCCACGTTTTCCTACAGAATCCTTATAGTTCTGCTAAGAAAGGCACAATAAGCTCATTTATAATAAGGATACAGATTATGCAGATTAGGTTTTTATAAAAAGTTAAATGGAAAACGAGGTAAATTTAAGCTTGGGACTGAAGTCTGCCAGCCTCTGTTTCACAAGAAATAGTTAGCAAAGTAACAAATTCTTTTTTGATGCGTTAATTTAGACTTTTAAATTGACACATAAAATTATACATATTTATGGAGTACCATATGATGTTTTGATCCAAGTATATATTGTGTAATGTTAAAATCAAGATAAAAATATCTATCTCCTCAAACATTTATCATGTCTTTATGGTGAAAACATTCAAAATCTGTTCTTCTAGATCTTTCAAAATATACAGTAAATTAGCACGCAGCACATCAGAACATTATTCTCTTACTCTTTATGGAGATTATTTAAATAGAGCAAAGTGAACAATTGTCAGGAATGTTCCTTAAAAAGTTTTTTAACATGGACAAGTGAAATAATTTAATTTTTATGCTCCAAATTTTCTTCTAATTATAGAATTTTCTCATACTGTATTTCTTTTTTTTTTAAAAAGCATACTTTGTAAAATATGGCCTGTCCTGTATCTAGAGTCAGGGGCTGCTTTCCTCACTTGAGCACAGTAACCTACAATGGGTCATTGAATTGTTTTCATGAGTTTGGTAAGCTTGGAAGTAGAATGCATTATTTTTCTTATAGATGATTCAAGCCACAAAACCAGTAAAAGCCATTTTTTTCCCTTTATTGTTAGAGAAACCTGGTCTAGAGATAAGTTAATAGGGTTAGATTAGAAAGAGAAAGTCCACATGACATTCAAGAACCTGGATTTTTTTAAACATTTAATTGAAAGGCACAATTACAGACAGGCAGAGGCAGATAGAAACAGAGAGAGAGAAAGAGAGAGAGAGAGAGAAAGAGAGAGAGAGAGAAAGAGAGAGAGAGAAAGGCTTTTCATCCACTGGTTCACTCCCTAGATGGCTGCAATGGCCAGAGCTGTGCCAATCTGAAGCAAGGAGCCAGAAGCGGGTGCATGGGCCCAAGGACTTGGGCCATCTTCTACTGCTTTCCTAGGCCAGAGAAAGAGCTGGATTGGAAGTGAAGCAGCTGGGACTCAAACTGGCACCGATATGGGACGCCAGCACTGCACGCAACGGCCTTACCTGCTACGCCACAGCGCCGGCCCCCTGATTTAGTATTTCTGAGATTGAGCTACATTTAAACCATGTTTAATTTCCTCAATAGTTACATTAGTGATAATGCCATTAGGGTACAGGAAACTCAAGTTACCAACACAATGTATGTGACTTAATTTTCTATGTGTATATGTATTAAAGCAGAAGGGCAATGATAATTCCCTGTACTACTTATTCCATAAAACTAAATTTCCTATTAGAGATATAATTGCAATTGAAAGGAATTTAATTAGAACATATTAAAGATTTATTTCAAGAATTTTACAGCGAGGTTTTAGAAATAAAAATGCAGTTAATCTATTTAATTATTTACTTTACATAAAGCTTATAAGAACTGTAGTCTGTTATAGTCTCTTTTCCATTTTCCTCTTAGCTCTCATATCATGTTAGAATAGTTAATTAAATGATTATAAAGTGATTTGCATCATATCTATAGTCATTCATGTTTAAGTCATGATGCCTAGTCAGAATCATGTGTCAGTAAAATGTACTCTGGGCCCGGTGCTATGGTGTAGCAGGTAAAGCCACTGCCTGCAGTGCTGGCATCCCATAAGGGCGCTGGTTCAAATCCTGACTGCTCCATTTCTGATACAGCTCTTTGCTATGGCCTGGGATAGCAGTGGAGGATGGCCCAAGTCCTGGAGCCCCTGCACCCATGTGGGAGACCTGGAAGAAGCTCCTGGCTGCTGGCTTCAGATCATTGAAGCTCTGGCAGTCGCAGCCAACTGGGGAGTGAACCAGCAGGTGGAACACCTCTCTCTTATTCTCTCTGCCTCTCTTTGTCTGTGTAACTCTTTTGAATAAATAATCAAAATCTTAAATAAATAAATAAATATATAAAAAGGTATTCTGATGATTTCTATCCAATGATATTTTATACTTAATAAATTCAAATTATATGTAAAATTACATCTAATACTTTATATATAGTTTATTCTATATATTTGCATATAAAAATAAAATAATGCATAATGATACTCATACATGTTATACCTATAAGCTATGTGCTGTGGCTAACTTTATGCACTTTATAACATGTGCAGTGAGTTGCCCATAATTTCTCTAAGCATTATTCATATGATTATTTTATAATTAACCCAATAAACACTGACTAAATCTTTGTGCATGAAAGAGTATAACCTCTGAGAGTTAACAAATAAGACTCTAATACATGGTTTTCAGCCTTTACTTGAGATATAACTGGACAGACAAGAGCTGTAAAAGAACATTACACAACATTGTATTCCATGTGAAGTCTTTTCACCTACTACTTGTTGAATTCTCTATTTAGTGGAATGTTGAGCTGTGATTATAAAGTAAACTGAAATTATGTCATTGCAAAAGTTAAAATAAAAATAAGAAAGGAAGGAGAGGGATTCTGAGAGGTACAGGATGGAAAGTACAGTTACATTCTTAAAACTGTAAAACTGTTTATATGAAATACATGAGGAGCTGGCACTATTGGCTTAGCAGGTAAAGCCACCTCCTGCAGTGCTGGCATCCCATATGGGTGCCAGTTTGAATCCTGGCTGCTCTGCTTCTGATTCAGCTCTCTGCTATGGCCTGGGAAGGCAATGGAGGATGGTCCATGTCCTTGGGTCCCTGCACACATGTGGGAGACCTGGAGGAAGCTCCTCTTCAGATCGGCACAACTTTGGCTGTTGCAGCCATTTGGAGAGTGAACCAGCAGATGGAAGATTTCTCTCTCTCTCTCTCTCTCTCTCTCTCTCTTTCTCTCTGTAGCTTTGCATTTCAGATAAATAAATAAATCTTTTAAAAAAAGAAATGCATGAAATATGTTCCCTTTATATAAATAAATAAAAAGTCTCCTTAATTACTTGTTTGGTTCCTCTTTCACTCTTCTATTACATGGAACAAAATAGTATTTTGAAAATAAAGCTTCTTAGGTGCGATTTTTGCAATTTCCCTAGATTAACTTCCACATTAGCTTATATTGTTCCCATAAATAATACCAAAGATAAATTTCATTTTGTTGTATTTTCTTCTATTTTATTTATTTTTTATTTTGGGGGGACTAGACATCTATATTCTAGACTTTCTGTGAAAAGATAAAGACCAGTGTGTAAGAGACTGAAATAAATATTGAGAAAGAACAATTTGAAAACCAAATCAAGAAAAAATTCAATTTATGACAGCTATGAGAAAGAATACTCAGAAACTAATTTAATCATGGTGTATAAGAGGTATACAGTGGAACTATAAAAATTTGATGAAAAATATAGAAAAAACACAAATAAATGCGAAGATATCTTGCATTCATGGGCTGGGAGAATTAACACTGTTAAAATGTCCATATCACTCAAAGTAATCTAAAGGTGTAATGCAACTTCTATCGAAATCCCAATGGCATTCTTCACAGTTAAAAGAAAATAAAACTTAAAATTTGTAAGAAAGTGCAAAAAGACTCCAAATAACTAAAGGAGTCTTGAACAAGAAGAAAGTTGGCAGCATCATATTTAATGACTTCAAATTACATTACAAAGTTATAGTAATCAAAACAATATGACAGGCCGGCGCCCCGGCGCCCCGGCTCACTAGGCTAATCCTCCGCCTTGCGGCGCCGGCACACTGGGTTCTAGTCCTGGTCGGGGCGCCGGATTCTGTCCCGGTTGCCCCTCTTCCAGGCCAGCTCTCTGCTGTGGCCAGGGAGTGCGGTGGAGGATGGCCCAAGTGCTTGGGCCCTGCACCCCATGGGAGACCAGGAGAAGCACCTGGCTCCTGCCTTCGGATCAGCGCGGTGCACCGGCCGCAGCGCGCCTGCCCCGGCGGCCATTGGAGGGTGAACCAAGGGCAAAGGAAGACCTTTCTCTCTGTCTCTCTCTCTCTCACTGTCCACTCTGCCTGTCAAAAACAAACAAACAAACAAAAAAACAAAACAAAACAACAACAACAAAAACAATATGACATTAGCATAAAATAGACTCATAGACTACGGAAACAGAATTAAGAACTCAGAAATAAACCACAACCAACTGAATAACTATTCTTTGACAAGGGCACCAAGAAAACCAAATGGAGAACATATAAACTGCGTCAGAAAACTGGATACCCATAGAGAAAAATAATGAAGCTTGTTCTTTTTCTGATAGCATAAAGGCAAATTTAATCAAAATGTGTTAGTGAATTAAACATTATACCACAGACCATAATATTAGCAAAAGAATATAGAGAGCAAAAGCTCTAGATTTTATTCTTGGCAATGACATTTTGTTATTATTATTGGATATGGCATTTAAAACACAGGCAACAAAACCAAAATGAATGGGACTCCAATCAACCAGAAAGCCTCTTCAAAGCAGGGGAAACAATACACGAGAAATTAGCTTACAGACCAGGAGAAGATACTTGCAGACTATTAAGAGGTTAATATTTACTTTATAATTCATATTATATTATATTATATATGTGGAACTAATGCACTCAGAAACAAAAATGAAGCCATAACAAACCAGATTAAAATACAGTCCAAAGATCTGAACATTTTCCCAAATAAGTCAGACAAGTGGCTAACAGGTTTATGAAATATTGTCCAACACTACTAATATCAAGAAATTTTAATTGAATAGGGACTGGCGTTGTGGTGTATTGGGTAAAGACACCACCTGCAGTGCCAGCATCCCATATGAGTTCCAGTTCTAGTCCTGGCTGCTCCACTTCCAATCCAGTTCTCTGCTATGGCCTGGGAAAGCAGTAGAAGGTGGCCCAAGTCCTTGAGCCCCTGCAACCACTTGGGAGACCTGGAAAGTAGCCCTGGCTCCTGGCTCCTGGCTCATGGCTTCAGATCATCACAGCTCTGGCTGTTGCAGCCAAGTGGGGAATGAACCAGCTGATGGAAGACTTTCTCTCTCTCTCTCTTTTGGGCTCTCCTTCTCTCTCTCTTTAAGTCTTTCAAATAAATAAATAAATCTAAAAAAATAAAAAATAAATTGTGTGGTATTGAGCTATGACTTCACAACTGTTAAGATGGCATTATAAAAAAAAAAAAGAAAGTGAAAACAAAGGCAAAAATAAAACAAAAAAAATGGGATGGCATTGTGGCATAGGGGATTAAGCCACTGTAATATCAGCATCCCATAGGGACACCTATTTGAGTCCTGGCTACCCCCCTTCTGATCCAGTTCCTTGCAAAGGCCAATGAGTTGGTGAAAGCAGCAGAGCTTGGCCTATTACTTTTCTTCCCACACCCAAGTGGGAGACCCGGAAGAAGCTCCTTGGCTCCTAGCTTTAGTCTGGACCAACCCTGGTTGGTACAGTTGGTTGGAAGTGAACCAGCAAGTGGAAGATCTCTGTGTAACTCTGCCTTTCAGAAAAATAAATGAATCTTAAAAGAACAAAACAAATGTCACAAACACATACAAATATATAAATGTTGGCAACCATGTGGAATAAATGGAACCACTGTAAACTGTTAATAGGAATGTAAATTAGTAAAGCCCTTATGGAATACAGTATGGAGGATGGGTTCTCTAAAAAGTTAAAAGTAGAATTACTGCATGATGCAGCAATCTTATTTCTGGGTATCCAAAGGAATTGAAATCAGTAAGTCAAAAAGATATCTCTGTACTCTCATGTCCATTGCTACATATTCAGAATAATCAAAACAGGGCAACAACCTAAGTGTTGGTTGATGGATGACTTAATAAATAACTTGTGGTTTACATATAGAATATTATACAGCTGTAATAATAAGAAAATCTTGTCATTTGTGCAAACCTGGAGATGAACCTGGAGAATGTTACGCTTAGAGGAATGAGCTGGATACAGGAAAATACTGCATAAACTGATTTTAATTTTGAATCTGACAATGTCAAATTCATTGAAGCAAAAAAATGGGTAGTGACCAGAGCCTGGGGGCAGAAGGGCAGGAATGGGAAGATGCTTGGTCAATGGATGCAAAGTTTCAATTATGCTGGAGAAATGTTTTAGAGACCTGATGTATGGCATGGTGAGTGTTGTGAATAATTCTGTACTTTGTACTAAAATTTATTACAAAGGAAGTCTTAGTGTTTTTATCACACCCTTACATGTAATCAGGAGAGTAGATGCTAATTCTTCCCATACCCAAGTGGGAGACCTGGAAGAAGCTCCTTGGTTCCTAGCTTTGGTCTGGACCAACCCAGGTTAGCCCAAGTGCATGGGGCCCTGCATCCACATGGGACACTGGGAAAAAGGACCTGGCTCCTGCCTGGATCAGCACAGTTCTGGCCATTGCGGCCATCTGGGGAGTGAACCAATGGAAGGAAGACCTTTCTCTATCTCTCTCTCTCACTGTCTGTAACTCTACCTCTCAAATAAATAAATGAATAAATCTTTAAAAATATTTTCCAATGATGAGTTAAAATTTTGAGATATGTTTGAAAATATCAGTCACTATGACATAATAAATTTCAAAAACTTCCACATGTTAAAAGGTATTAGATGCTAATTCAAAAGAATAACCAAAAAACTTAAAATAAAAAGTTATTTGTATTTCATACTTGGTTAAAGGTTTATATCATTATTTATGAAGCTTTCCTAGAAGTCAATAAGAGAAGAATCAAAATCTTATTAAGAATGGCCCTGACTGTTGATGAGCAACTTAATATGTTATCCCTCTTAGTATTTTTTTTTTGTTCTACTTAATACTTTTGGTTGAATACTGTAATCAATACACAATTATTCTTAAGTGCTGAAACTTAACTGAAAAATGATCGCTGTTAAATATAAGAGTGGGAATAAGAGAGGAAAGAGATGTGCAGTTCGGGACATGCTCAAGCTGACTTACCTCAAACGGTAAAGTTAGAAACATACCAGGGGATTCCAATTCAATCCCATCAAGGTGGCATGTACCAATTTCTGTTCAGAATTGATCGTAATGATAGGACTAAGAACCAAAGGGATCACATAAACAAGAATAGTGTCTGCAAATACTAGCTGATAGAATAAAAGAGGGAGAGAACGATCCAACATGGGAAGTGAGATGCACAGCAGACCCATAGAATGGCAGATGTCCTAAACAGCACTCTGGCCTCAGAATCAGCCCTTAAGGCATGCGGATCCAGCTGAAAAGCCCATGAGTGTATTTCAGGCATGGAAAGCCAAGACACTCTGGGGAAAAAAAAAACCTAAATGAAAGATCTCCACGAATGAGATCCCAGTGGAAAGAATGGGTCATCAAAGAAGGAGGTACCTTTCTCTGAAGGGAGGAGAGAACTTCCACTTTGACCATGGCCTTGTCTAAATATGATCAGAGTCAGTGAACTCAGGGGGCTTCCACAGCCTTGGCAGCTCATGACAAGAGCCTAGGGTGATTACTGATGCCATAAACAAGAGTGTCAATTTGTTAAGTCAACAACAGGAGTCACTGTGCACTTACTCCTCATGTAGGATCTTTCTCCTTAGTGTGCTGTACATTGTGATTTAATGCTATAACTAGTACTCAAACAGTATTTTTCACTTTATATTTCTGTGTGGGAGCAAACTGTTGAAATCTTTACTTAGTGTATGCTAAACTGATCTTCTGTATATAAAGAGAATCGAAAATGAATCTTGATGTGAATGGAAGGGGAGAGGGAGTGAGAAAGGGGAGGGTTGTGGGTGGGAGGGACGTTATGTGGGGGAAGCCATTGTAATCCATAAGCTGTACTTTGGAAATTTATATTCATTAAATAAAAGTTAAAAATGGCAGATAATAGAGAGAATTCAGTCACAAGAAAACTACGGCTGGCTCATAAACATATAAGATATTCAACTTCATACCTAATAAGAGAAATGAATTTAAAGTTACACTAAGATATCTCCTCCCCTTCATGAAACAGAGTGACACAGCTTGTAGGAAGATTACACATTATATTGATAAGGTTGTGAGGAACTAGACATTTTATATATTTCTATCTGCATAATGAACTTTTACAATTATCATGTAGAATAGTTTAACAATATAAAAATTATGCATGAGTAAAGCTTTTTATATATTTATTTATTTGGAAAACAGAGTTGTAGAGACAGGGAGAAGGGGAGAGGGAGAGAGAGAGAGAGAGAGAGAGAGAGAGGGAGCTCTGTTCCATCCATTGGTTTACTTTTGAAATGGCTGCGATAGCCAGGCCTGGGTCAGGCCTAAGCCAGGAAACAGGAAGTTCATCTGGGTCTCCCACGTGCATGCAAGGGCCCAAAATTTGGGACATCTTCTGCTGCTTTCTAGGTGCATCAGCAGGGAGCTGGATTCGAAGTGGAGCAGCCCAGAATGAAGCCAGTGTCTATATAGGAGGCTGGCACTGTGGTGTAGTGGCTTAACCCACTCTGCTACAGTGCTGGCCCCATGTGTAAGATCTTTTAACCAATATGTCTACTTAAATTAGCACTTCCCAGAAAAAAAATTAAAGTAGTTTTCCACTCATATAATTCAGAAATATTATATGATACTTAATATGCTAGCATTTATTCAGAAAAGTTTAGTTAAATAATTTACAGATCTTCCTAAAGTTGGTAATTATGCATGTTTAAATGAATGAGGAATGCACACACTACTACATATATATTACATACGATTAAATGAAGAAAATGAGTTGTAGAAGACTGTGTTATTATTCTACTTCATAAGTAATAAGGGGAATCCTTTTTTGCTTGTGTGAATGTAGACAAAATTAAGAAATAAAAACAAAAATAGTAATCCTTAAGTAATCCTTATGGTTAGGTATGTGCAGGTGTTATGTAAAAGAGGGAATGGAAGTAGATTCTTTTATGAAGTATAATGATATGATGTAGATATCAGTATGCTCTATGTACATATATATATATATATATATGTAAAACTTGATATACACCACATACCTAGCTCACAAACACCCACATATTATATGATGTTGAAGTGTACACACCTCTGAAATTAAAACTTGAAAATTTGTTGTATTAAATGAATTTTACTCTATCATTCTTTGTCTACTAATTCCCTCCAGCACAAAGGTAGTATCAATATAGCCATTCTCTTGGAGAGAGGTTGAAAATGTAGCTTTGTTGTTCTCTTTTTACTGCTCTGATGCCAGTGTTTTGACACTGAGAACAAAAGGACTGCTGTGGCCTGGAGACACACATGTGCATATATGGCAGTATATTATGGACTCATTCCAGACTCACCAGGAAAAATCCATCTGCACGATAGGAAGCATAGAACGGCACATCTATATTTTCCCATCCTTAACAGCGTCAGATTTTCCCCAGTATTCAGTATGTTTTTCACAGCTCATCAGCCATAAAGGAACATATTTGAGCTGGGCTTGTAAGAATTGTTGAAACAAGGGCACAGAGTCCTTGATAAGAATTTATTTCTACCATAAATTATAATCCCTTTCAATCTTAAGAAACCAGCACTCTAGTTTTACTTCAAAAAGGAAAATTATATATATTCATTACATGTGAAATTTGTGAAAGATGTCCCAAATAGTGGTATTCTATAATAGAACCACATGATGTATTTGACATTGAGAGACTAGCAATGCCAACTTCTCATATAAATGTCCCTTGAGCAATATACAATACTTGATAGCGTGCTCAGCACATTATATAATTTTTTCTCTGATGACATATTTTGTCATATTTTCTATTATGGTAGGTGTTCAGTGATTGCTATCATAACAATAATACCTGATATAATGGATTGTTTTATGATCCACAAAACAGTTTCATTCATGTTATCTCATTTATTCCTTGTAGAAGTTAACAGTATCTTTAAAAAAGGAAAAATTAAGTTAAGGAATGTCTGTGGCTTGTTCAAAGACACATATCTAGTAAATATAGATGTTGAAACTCGAATATAGGTTATTAAGAAGTCAGGTTCTATACTCCATATATTATTATATTTCCTTGGGTATTCAAAATATGACATGTGCCAAAAGATTTTAAATCTCTTACTAAGGTACTGCATCTCTCACTAGGGTATATCACCTACCTTAAATTTCAGCCACTGATGTTACTCTGTAAGGGAATTTTTGAAACCTATTATATTTGAAAATGGGGATACTATTTTTTTTTACTTTTGTGAAAGAAACCTGACTCCTGCCCTATAACTGCCTATAAGTGCCATAAAACAGTTTTAGGGCCCTTGAATTCACAGAATCACAAAATGAGCTGTTAAAACTGTATGTCTCTAAGGAACCCTGGATATCTTTCACATAGTCCACTTAAATTATTGTCAAATGAATAATGACAAGGAATGCTTCTCAGAGAGCAGAGCCAGAGCCTGCCTTAGGACAAGTGTTTATGTTCTGCCTGCACAGATGTGTGGACAAAAGCTATAATCCAGTAATTTGTACATGGCTTCCAAGTGGGAATTTTCAAAGTTTATTTATTTACCTATTTATTGTATTTATTTGTAAGTCAGAATGATAGAGGGAGAGAGAGAGAGAGAGAGAGAGTCATCTGTCTACTGGTTCAGTCCCTTAAGTACCTGAAACAGGCAGGATAAGGCTGGAAACAGGAGCGAGAAACTCCACCAGGTCTCCCGTGTGGGTTGGGGAGACCCAAATACTAAGTCATCACCTGCTATCCTGTAAGGTTTTCACTAGCAGGAAGCTGGGTTGGAGGGATAATTGGGACTTGAATTTAGGCACTCTGTTACGGCATGCAGGCATCCCAAGCCGTGGTTTAACCTGCTGCACCACAAAGCATGCCTTAAAAGTGAGGTTTTATTACAAGTACGCTATTCTGTCTTTATCCTTGTACATTAATTATCACTGAGAACAAAGGAAGTGTCGTTTAGCTTCAGATCAGCAGAATACATGCTGTCATCCTGATGATGTCATATGCCCAGGAACCATATATACTGAAGTGTGAGCTGATTTTAACAACTGGGTAAAATGTTGGGCTTCTTGTGGGTGGAATATGTATTAATCTTTATTTTAGTTTTTAACTTATTTTCATTTTATGAGAAGGGAAAAGACACACAGAGATAAACAAAGACACTCAAAGATTTTTCATCTGGTTCATGCCCTGATTGTTCCCAATAGCCAAGAACAATCAGAATTCCAGCTGTGTCTCCCCAGGTGAGTGGCAGGGACTATATTATTGAGCCATCACCTTCTGCCTTGCAAAGTGCACATTTGTAGGAAGCTGGATTATAATCAGAGGAATTGGGACTCAAACCTAGGCACTCCAATAAAAGGATACAAGCGTTCAAACAGCAACATAACTGCTGTTCCAAACACCTGCCTGCATCTAATCAGTATTAATGTATTGGAAGCACTATCCCCTTCGACAGCACCACTGTCAAAAGGATGGACTGTGATAGTATTGAAGTTAGTTACATAGAAACAGACACTATGTCATTTGGGTATGAAAATGTACACACAGATACACACACACACACACAGACACACAAAGATTCATGCAATCTTTCCAAACTCAATTACCATTATAGAAATGTTACTATCTTCTGATGAAAGAAATTTCAGGAAGAATTGCTAGGTGAAGCTTCCAGGAAATAATTGTTACCCTCATTCATTTTATCCTGCTTAAATTTGAACAAACTGATTGAAATCATAGTTGACTTCTTGGACCATGTAGCCACTTTGACTAGTGGTCAGGTACTAAAAGAGACAAGTTAGAAAGAAGAGCTATGTATCTCTGATCAGAGATCCCTTAGGAGCCCCGGACCTGCATACCTTGCTCATGCCACTGCTATTTCTTGCCACTTTTATTCAAATTTTTACATAGCATCCAACGGCTATGAAAAAGATTTGTGCAGCTTCTTTTCTCATTAGCTGTTGAGTCCCATTTTCTCTTTGCTGCTTTCCTATATGCTGGGCTCTGAAACAATGGGCTGGGAGGAAAGAATAGTTAAATAAATACAAGAGGGCTCAGAGACCCCAAGGAGGAAAAATCAGTGGCTCCTACACAATTTGGTGTACAGGTAGCATTTAAAGCTCACTGACTGTGGTCTGACACCATGGGTCTGTTATCCAGTTTCACCTACTAGTATCAGGAGGGCTGGTGAATTCATGTATACTCTCTGTACCTCAGTCTCTTCATTTGTAATGTTCACATAACAATCATAACAGCCTCAATGGCAGTTGTGAGGAATAAGCAAGACACTGTCTGTAAAGGACACATTACAGTTTCTGGCATATCTTAAAGTTTCAATAAATATTGATGTCATGATTCCTATTAATAGTTAACAGAAGAATCAAAAGATAACTTTAATTAAAAATCATGAGAACTTTTAAGGAGATGTAATTAAATAACAAAACAAAATGTACTCCAGGAGCTGCGATGGAATATTCTCTGACAGAGAGTAGAATATAGGTCATGAGATGAGAAAATGGAAGATATTACTCACTGATGAAAGAAAAATGTAACTACATATAAATAAGGGAAATGAGTGGGTGCCAGATCTTCCCAGGGCAAAAATTAAAAGTTAGAATGTGAGGAAAAGAAATATGTGAGAGAACAGAAAGAGTTTTCTGATAGGCCAAACGTGTAAAAAATAATTTTACGGGATGTTGTCATATTTTAAAAAATAATAGCATACTTGTCATTACCTGACAACAATTTCTCAATAAATGTCATTATTTATTTATTAGCTAGAGAAACACTTTCTTTAACATTGTTTCCAAACTCAGTCACTTTTAATAGGGAAAACACTTATATTCATATTTCTTTGTTAAATACTAGACTCTTATAATGGGCAAAATTTTAAGACCTTGTAAAACAGGGAAAATGTTACTGTTACGACTGTTTAAATTTTTTTTCCCTCAGCATCTGTTCTCCTTTCTTTCAGTAGCAGTTAAAATTCAAACTGCCAGGAGTAGAGTGTGGGAAAGATTCCAGGGTAAGAACAGTGAGGCAGGCCATCGCCGTGGCCCACTAGGTTAATCCTCTGCCTGCGGCGCCGGCACACCGGGTTCTAGTCCTGGTTGGGGCGCCGGATACTGTCCCGGTTGTCCCTCTTCCAGTCCAGCTCTCTGTTGTGGCCTGGGAGTGCAGTGGAGGATGGCCCAGGTGCTTGGGCCCTGCACCCGCATGGGAGACCAGGAGAAGCACCTGGCTCCTGGCTTTGGATCGGCGCGATGCATGGGCTGCAGCGCACCGGCCATAGTGGCCATTGGTGGTGAACCAACGGAATATGAAGACCTTTCTCTCTGTATCTCTCTCTCTCACTGTCCACTCTGCCTGTCAAAAAAAAAAAAAAGGAAGAAAAAAAAGAACAGTGAGGTATAAGCACCCTTCAATGGAAGAGCCTGGTACCTCTCCTATCACTCTAAGATGAAGCTTGCCCATCTACAATTCCTACATAGTGCAGAGCTTTACATTGTTTACTAGGACATCACCACTAAATAAAAAAAAAAAATGATGGTCAGTTCATCAATACTGCCATAATTCCTCCTACATTAATACAGATAACAACAGATAATCTTGGGAGAGCTTTTGATCCAGTGCTTAAGCTGTTACATGGGATGCTCATGCCCTGTGTCACTGTCTGGATTTGAGTCCTGGCTCTGCTCCTGATCCTAGTCCCTTGTTAGTAAGCATGCTGGGAGGCAACAGGTGTGACTAAAGTTGTTTGGTCCTAGTTACCAGTGTGCTAGGCTGAGATTTAGGTTCTGGTACCTGAGTACGGACTGTGCCAAGCCCTGGTTACTTTGTACATTTGGAGACTGATCCAACATATGAAAGACCACTCTCTATCTCTCCCCCACACCACTTTTTCTCTCTTTTGCTATCTCTCTGCCTTCCATATAAATAAATAAATTGGGGAAATTCATGATGAGTGTATAATTTTTAAACAGTCATATTATATGTGCACAAAATCCAAGATAGGGCATCTGTGAAAAATATTATAAAATAGAATTTTTTTAAACCACATTTACAAAAATTTAAAAATCATCTAAAAACATTGTTTCAAGCACAAGAAGAAGAAAGAGATGAGAAAAGCCTTTCAGAATATGGAACTCAAATACAAACCCATAGAAAACCAAATAAAATATAAATCAAGCAGAAATCAATCAAATAAATCAATTAAGTGGTTCTTTTGAAAAAGCTACAGAAAATGTTGTTAGGTATTATCAAAGAAAAAAGAAGAAATTCTAAAATCAAAATGTAGGAATTTACTTTATTTGAGTGAAACTGAACATCTTTTCATTTGATTATTGTTTGTGGCTCATTTGCTACTGAGCTTTGATCTTTTTACTGATTATTTATTGAACTCTTTATTTTTTAAGTGAAGCATTCAGCCTTTGCCTATAACTATAACCAGCCCATAACTGAAAATATGTTATCAGAAAAATAAATAAAATATTGTAAGGAAAGTATTAGAGCACTTCCCATTGCACAATACAATATACATTCTCAGGTATCTATCTATTGTGAAAAGAAAAATAAAAAGAAAAGAAAAAAAGAATGGATGGAAGAAGAGGGAAAAAAGAATATGAAGATAGGAAAAAGGACAATTTGAAACACAAAGTTATAGGGCTTGTTCAATAAATGAAATGTAATCATAGCATTTATTAGAAATTATATCATGTAGTAATAAGAATAACTCATAAGTATTATTTTAACTTCAAATGGTATGTGGGAAGACATCCAAGATGGCTGAATAGGATGTAGCCAAACAAACTTCAAATGCTATGCAACATGAAACAAGAAAGGGAAAAACACGTTACACATCGTTGAGTAGGAAATGTAGACTACAAAATGCCATGTCTATTTTGGTCATGGTTTTGTTTGTAGAAGTATACATCTATATGCATGTATCTTTTTGTACATGTTAAGTGACTGAATATGGAAGGAGATTTGATCTCTTCCCATAGCTTATAGAGGACCATGTTTCCAAGAGTCTGACTAATGGAATTTTCAGCAAAGAAGTCAGGAAACAATGAAGACTCTATGGGACAAGAGGAGAGAAGAGACATTGCTGCAGCCAGCCGTGAGTACCAGTAGTGAGCTGTCATGATAACACAATGAGGTAGTGGGAAACAACTACATGCTCTGTGCTCTCAGTTTTAGCTGAGAGGGGAATTCCATAGTTGCCCAGTAACTTGTACTTCAGCCTAAGGAGCTGACTGGGTTCCGAGCAACTTCCAGGCTGCAAAAGCTAGCCTGCTTCCTCCCCTTTTCCCACTTCTGTAGAGTGCCATTCTTGTCAGGAAAAAGTTGGATAGTGATCCTCTGTTCTACCAGTATCATAACCAGCATCAGGAAGAGACACCATCTTCTTAAAGAGAGAGGAGAGGAGATGCGGGTAGCCATGTCACTGGTTATATTGCCTGAAGGAGAACCTTGTGGAGCACACTGACTTTGAGTCTGGCCTGGAGCAATGGTGGGTCAAGGGTGTCCACCTAACCCAATGAATCAAGACCACATTGCCCGCTTCCCATCTTCCCCACAAGGGCCCTCAGAAACTAGCAGGGAGAAAACACCATCTTAAAAGGCAAGTACCAGTGGAAACAGCTCATTTGCATGTAACTGGGGAACTTTATGAGGGATAAACTCATGATTCCCACTGATTTTGAATCTGGCCTGGAAGGTTGGCAGGGCTCAGGGCACCTACTTAAGCCTGTGAGGTACTCCCTTCACCTCTATATCGCTGGTGACTGTACTCAAACTTCCAAGTCAGAACACCAACAGGCAGCTGGGACTGGGAACATCTCAGCTTTCTCCATGGATAGAGCAGCCTGACAGGGCTGAGAGTGGATCCCATGCTTCCTGCGATTGTGGGAGTCCTGTGTGTGATCACTTTGGCAGATAGGAGGTGAGGCATTGAACACACCAGTTCATTGGGTTATATCCTTGCTTCTGTTAACAACAGAAGAGACCTACCATGCTTAACTTGGGTATCATCCTGGACTCTTGCAGCACTCCAAAGCATTGACATGAGCTCCCTGGCTCCAGCCAGCACATGTCTCTGAATATATAATGAAGGAGGAGACGCTTCACTACGCCAAAGAAGCATGTTTTAAAGATTAAAAAGCATTATTCTTAGGTGTTTAAATTTAACTGAAAAGTAATCCCTGTTAAATATAAGAGTAGGAATAAGAGAGGGAAGAGATGTACTATTCAGCACTTACTCAATTGGACTTACCCCTAATGGTAGAGTTAGAAACATGCCAGGAGATTCCAATTCAATCCCATCAAGGTGGCATGTACCAATGCCATCTCACTAGTCAAAGTGATCAGTTTCAGTTCATAACTGATCATAATTATAGGATTGAGAGTCAAAGGGATCACATAAACAAGACTAGTGTCTGCTAATACTAACTACTAGAATTAAAAAGGAGAGCATGATCCAACACGGGAAGCAGGATACACAGCAGACTCAGAATGGCAGATGTCCTAAACAGCACTCTGGCCTCAGAATTAGCCCTTAAGTCATGCGGATCTGGCTAAAAATCCCATGAGAGTTTCTCAGGCATGGAAAGCCAAGACACTATGGCAAGAAAAAAAGGACCTAATGAAAGATCTCTGTGAGTGAGATCCCAGTGGAAAGAATGGGCCATCAAAGAAGGAGGTACCTTTCTCTGAAGGGAGGAGGGATCTTCCACTTTGACTATGGCCTTGTCTAAATAAGATCAGAATTGGCAAACTCAAGAGACTTTCATATCCTTGGCAACCCATGACAAGAGCCTCAGGTGATTAATGACGTCATAAATAAGAGTGTCAATTGTTAAATCAACAACAGGAGTCACTGTGCACTTACTCCCCATGTAGGGTCTCTGTCCTTAATGTGATGTACTATGTGAATTAATGCTATAACTAGTACTCAAACATTATTTTGCACTTTATGTTCTGTGTGGGTGCAAACTGTCGAAATCTTTACTTAGTATATACTAAATCGATCTTCTGTATATAAAGATAATTGAAAATGAATCTTGATGAAGAATGGGATGGGAGAGAGAGGGGGAGATGGGATGGTTGAGGGTTGGATGGTGGTTTTGGGGGAAAAAGCTGCTATAATGCAAAAGGTGTACTTTGGGAATTTATATTTTTTAAATAAAAGTTTTTAAAAAAAGAAAATAAATAGCCAGATGCCCTGGCATTGGTTGCATATGCATTTATTACAGTCACATCTTCCTGTTGATTTGATGCCTTACTCATTACCTATGTCCTCTTTGTCACTTTTAATAGTTTCTGTATTAAAGTATATTTTATGTGATATAGCTGGCTATTCCTGCTCTTTTTTGATTTTCACTAGCATGGGATATCTTTCTCCATTCCTTCACTTTCAGTCTGTGTGTATCTGTTGCTAAGGTATGTTTCTTGCAGGCAACAAATATATGAGTCTTGTTTTTTAAATCCATTTAGCCAGTCTATATGTTTTAATTGGAGACTTTAGGCCATTTACATTTAAGATTATTACTGATAAGTAAGGATTGGTCATACCATTTTTCCATAAATATTCCTATTACTTGCTTTGTATTTCCTGGGTAGTTTTACTAGGAAATTTTCTGTCTTCACATTCTTTCATAATGATGACTATCATTCTCTGTTTCTGTGTGTACACATCCTTAAGGATCAATTGTAATGTTGGATGAGTGGTGACAAATTATATAAATTTCTGTCTATTTTGGAAGGTCTTTATTTCATCTTCATTCATAAATGAGACGTTTTCAGTGTACAGTATATCGGGATGACAGTTATTTTATTTTTAAGGCTTGTATGAATCTTCAATGAATCTTCAATGTCTCAGAGCCTGTAAGGTTTCTGATGAGAAATCAGTAGTCAGTATAATTAGTAGTCCTCTGAAGGTAATCTGGTGTATCCCTTGTGCACATTTAGAATCTTTATGTTTTACCGTTCAATGTTTGAACATAATGTGTTGTATTGAAGATCTTTTCTGGTCATGTCTACTAGTTCTATGTTCTTTCTGTAACTGATGTCCCTTGCTTTCTCCAAATTAGGAAAATTTTCTGCTGTTATTTCTCTGAATAGCCCTTCTAACCCATTCTCTCTTTTCACGCCTTCAGAAATTCTTTAGTCCTGTATGTTAGGTCACTTCATATTATCTCATAAATTTTGAACATTGTTTTCAGTTTTTCCAAGTTTTCATTTTTTTTAATCTGAGATATTTCCAAAGATTTTTCTTTGAGAGCAAATATTCTTTCTTCTGCCTCACCATAACTTTTGTTAAGACTTTCCATTGTATATTTATTTGATGTATTGAATTCTTCACTTCTAATATTTCACTTTGATTTCTCCTCAAAGTCTCTACCTCACAGAAATTTTTTCATCCATGAAAGTCTGGATGTGTGGATTTCAATGTCATGAATTTGCTTTTCATTTCTTCTGAGTAATCCTATGACCATTCTTTTGAATTCCTTTTCAGGCATCTCATCAGTCTCTGTGTCTCACATTCGAATATTCAAGTGCTTTTGTGTTCCATTGGAGAAGTCATATCGTCTTCCTTGCTTAAGTTTCTCATATGTCCATGTTTATTTTAGACATATGTGGAACTACTTGTTGATTTTCTTCTGTGATGCATTTTTTCTTTGAAATATGCCATCATGACTTAATGGAGTGTCTCTTCCTTCGGTGGATATTCAGAAGCATGTTACTGGGCATGGCCAGGGAGCTCTAGTCAGTGCTCAGGAGCAGTGCAAGAGTCTAGAGTGAAAGAGTGACATCCAAGTTGGGCATCATAGATCTCCTCTATTGTCAACAGCGGTGAGGTTATGATCACATCAGCTGGTGTGATTACTGCCTTGCCTTCTCACTGCCAAGGTGATCAATGCCAGGACAAGCCCACATTGGCTACACACCTCACCTTTGCAGGTATGAGTACCACAGAAAGAATCTGTGTGTTCTGTAGTGTGAGTACAGAACCCTCTGCAATGACCTGCCCCAACCACTTAGAGAACTCTGAACCTCTGCAGCCACATACAGTGCTTGCCCAGAGACCCAGCTACACTCCAAGCCCTATTGTGTAGTCACAGAATTTCCACAGTCATAGCATGCAGGGCTCCCACATTCATGAGTAGCAGGGTTCCCCTCAGCCCTGTGAGCCTTCTTTATCCACTTAGAGAGCCAAGATTTTCCCAGAACCTGCTGCCTGATAGAGTTCTGCCTTGGCAGTTTGAGTATGGTTGTCTGTGAGTGTTAGAAGGGAGCAGTATTTCACAGTCTTAAATGGGTGTTCTGCCCCCTGCCAACCATATAGGCCAGACTCACTATTAGTTACCATGGATTTACCCCTTGGACAAAATCCCCTATTTGCAGGAGCTTCAGCTGTCTGCACTTGTATTATCAAGATGATGCCTCCTCCCTGCTAGTTGCCAGGAGCACTTTTCTGGGGTTGGGGGACAAGAAGCAGACTATGTGCTCTCGCTTCATGGGATTAGGTGTGCACCCTGCCTCCTGCTAGCACTCTGGGCTGGAATCAAAGATAATGTATTCTGCAAGGTTCTCCCTGAGGCAATATCAGCGGTAATTTGGGTTACTGCAGATCCCATTCATTTCTCTCTAAGAAAATGGGGTTTATTAAGTAGAACAAACAAAAAAAATACTAAGAGGGATAACATATTAAGCTGCTCATCAAAAGTCAGGGTGAGGGCTGATCAAGTCACCGTTTCTCATAGGGTTCATTTCACTTTAACAGGTTTCCTTTTTGGTGCTCAGTTAGTTGTCACCTATCAAGGAGAACAAGTGGTATTTGTCCCTTTGGGATTGGCTTATTTCACTCAGCATAATGTTTTCCAAATTCCTAACAGGGATCACTTTTCAGTTAAAATTTAAACACCTAAGAATAATTGTGTGTTAATTACAGAGTTCAACCAATGGTACTAGAACAAAAAAAATGCTAAAATGGATAAAGTATTACATTGTACATCAACCATCAGGACAAGAACATACCAGGGGATTCGAATTCAATCCCATCGAAGTGGCATGTACCAATGCCATCTCACCAGTCCCAGTGATCAATTTCTGTTCACAATTGATCGTAATGATAGGACTAAGAACCAAAGGGATCACATAAACAAGACTAGTGTCTGCAAATACTAGCCGATAGAATCAAAAAGTGAGAGAAGGATCCAACATGGGAAGTGAGATACACAGCAGACCCATAGAATGGCAAATGTCCTAACAGCACTCTGGCCTCATAATCAGCCCTTAAGGCATGCAGATCCGGCTGAAATGCCCATGAGAGTATTTCAGGCATGGAAAGCCAAGACACTCTGGGGGAAAAAAAACCTAAATAAAAGATCTCCACGAGTGAGATCCCAGTGGAAAGAATGGGTCATCAAAGAAGGAGGTACCTTTCTCTGAAGGTAGGAGAGAACTTCTACTTTGACCATGGCCTTGTCTAAAAATGATCAAAGTCGGTGAACTCAGGGGGCTTCCATAGCCTTGGCAGCTCATGACAAGAGCCTAGGTTGATTACTGAAGCCATAAACAAGAGTGTCAATTTGTTAAGTCAACAACAGGAGTCACTGTGCACTTACTCCTCATGTAGGATCTTTCTCCTTAGTGTGCTGTACATTGAGATTTAATGCTATAACGAGTACTCAAAGAGTATTTTTCACTTTCTGTTTCTGTGTGGGAGCAAACTGTTGAAATCTTTACTTAATATATGCTAACTGATCTTCTGTATATAAAGAGAATCGAAAATGAATCATGATGTGAATGTAAGGGGAGAGGGAGTGGGAAAGGGAAGGGTTGCGGGTGGGAGGGATGTTATGTGGGGAAGCCATTGTAATCCATATTCTGTACTTTGGAAATTTATATTCATTAAATAAAAGTTAAAAAATAAAAAAAAAAAGAAATTGGGGTTTATAAGGTCAGCGTTGTGGCATAGCAGGTAAAGTCACCTCCTTTAGTGCTGGCATCCCACTTGGGTACCGGTTCACATCCTACCTGCTCCACTTCCTATCCAGCTCTCTGCTATGGCCTGGGAAAGCAGTAGAAGATGCCCCAAGTCCTTATGGGAAAACCAGGAAGAAGCTCTTGGCTCCTGGCTTCAGGTAAGTGCAGCTCTGGGCATTGCAGCTACCTGGGGAGTAAACCAGCAGATAGAAGACCTCTCCCTCTGCCTCTGCCTCTCTGTAAGTCTGCCTTTCAAAATAAATAATAAATGCATCTTAAAAGAAGAGAAAATTAGATCTCTTCCTGACTAACCAACTTTAGCTGCCATGTGTGGTTTTCTGTGGAAGTGGGGAGTGGAAGGAAGCAAGGTGGATTGTCTGCTCAAAACCTGGCAGGTGCACAGAGCCCAGTCAGCTCCCCTTAAGTAAAAGTCAGTGCGTAATCTCCCAGATAAAACTGTGAGCAGCATGGTGCGCTGCAATTTCCTTCTGTCTTGAAGTAGTGAGATGATAGCTCACAGCCGGCAGCTGGTTGGGTTGCAGGGCTGGCGGCAGCAGTGTTTCTGTCTTCTCTCCTCTTGTACAACGGATTCCTCATTTTTTCCTCTTCCCTGAAAATATCCCTCAGGCAGACCCCTGGAAAAGGGTTTCTGTATTTTCTCTCCCTCTCTCTTTTTTAACCACAGAGCACCTGAAGTTAGTTTGGTGTATCCTATTCAGCCATTTTGGAGGTTCATGTTTTTTTCAATAAATGCTTAATATTAAAATTCCAGAAATATTAGAAATGTTTTATTGATGTGGGATGTCCTTAGATATGATTAGATTAGTTTATTCTAAAATAGTGTGGAAATTATTCACATGATGGAAGATTTCCAAACATCAGTGGAGTGATCAGTTTTATGTTGTGGCACTTCAATAGTGATTTATTATAGTAGAGCTACCAAGAATGGCATCATCTCAGTAAGAAATGATACTTGTCGTCTAGTATGACTTTGGTGCCTCCAGTCTTGAAGAACTTTTTGTGCTTATTGGTTTAAGCTTTCGACCCTTTCCTTCAAAGCTTGATCCAACAGGTAATACTCTTACTTGAAATCCTTTCTTGAGATTTTTCTGAAAGCACAATGTCTCCTTGGCTTACAGGTTCCGAAGCACTCCTTTTAACCAGTTCTTCATTCCTGAAGGATTGTTCTCCTCTTACTCCTGCCAATGTAGCTCGTATTCTCTTTAAGTGTTTTTTTTTTTTTCTTTAATATTGAGTAAATATTTCAAGAAGTATCTAAAATAGTCTCTCTGGAGATTTAATTCTCACCACCTAATCATCATTAACATAATGACTTCTTCATTACTTTCACCAGTGTTGGTTGCTTTTTTCCCCTTTTATTAGAATAATCTCCTATCTCTTGAATGTGATATTTCTGACAAAACTTATACTCTTTTGACTTTGCTGTATCTCATATCCATGACTCAAGAAAGCACTCCAAAAACTTTTGGTGAATAAATGAATTGCTGCAAAGATGAAACTGATTGCTTGCGGGGGTTATGAGTCAGATAAAACATGCATGAGGAAGCAATAAGACTTCTTTCTATTGTAGGGCAAGTAATCGATTTAAATATTGAACTGTATACATGTAAGTTTGTGATGAAACTATAGATTTAATTAGAAAACATTTGGTTCATATTTGGAAGGCCTAATAGAGTGGGAAAAAGGAAAGTTACAAGGCAATGTAAAATTTCTAAGCAAATCAACATACAAACTTTTTTTTAAAGATTTATTTTATTTATTTGAAAGAGTTACAGAGAGAGGTAGGGAGAGAGAGAGAGGTCCTCCATCTGTTGGCCCACTCCCCAGTTGGCTGGAACAGCTGGAGCTGCCCTGATCTGAAGCCAGGAGCCAGGAGCTTCCTCTGGGTCTCTGGTGCAGGGGCCCAAGGACTTGGGCCATCCTCTACTGCCTTCCCAGGCCATAGCAGAGAGCTGGATCAGAAGAGGAGCAGCTGTGACTAGAACCAGTGCCCAGGCGGCGCTGGGGCTCACTAGGCTAATCCTCCGCCTTGCAGCGCCGGCACATGAGGTTCTAGTCCCGGTCGGGGTGCCGGATTCTGTCCCGGTTGCCCCTCTTCCAGGACAGCTCTCTGCTGTGACCAGGGAGTGCAGTGGAGGATGGCCCAAGTGCTTGGGCCCTGCACCCTATGGGAGACCAGGATAAGCACCTGGCCCCTGCCATCAGATCAGCACTGTGCGCCGGCTGCAGCGCGCTGGCCATGGCGGCCATGGGAGGGTGAACCAACGGCAAAGGAAAACCTTTCTCTCTGTCTCTCTCTCTCACTGTCCACTCTGCCTGTAAAAAAAAAAAAAAAAAAACAGTGCCCATATAGCACGCCAGAACTTCAGGCCAGGGCCTTAACCCACTGTGCCACAGTTCCAGCCCCAACATAAAAACTTTTAGTTTTCTACACATATATGTAAAGCTCAAAAAGAGAGGTGAAGCAGAATGACATTAAACAGCTAATCTTGATCATTCCAGAGAAATGGGTTAGAATGAGGTGAGGATTAATATTTTTTTCTTTCAGCAAATGTATTGCTAGATTTATTGTAAAGATAATTAGATATTATCTTTTTTTTTTTTTTTTTGACAGGCAGAGTGGACAATGAGAGAGAGACACACACACACAGAGAAAGGTCTTCCTTTGCCGTTGGTTCACCCTCCAATGGCTGCTGCCACCAGTGCGCTGCGGCCGGCGCACCATGCTGATCCGATGGCAGGAGCCAGGTGCTTCTCCTGGTCTCCCATGGGGTGCAGGGCCCAAGCACTTGGGCCATCCTCCACTGCACTCCCGGGCCACAGCAGAGAGCTGTCCTGGAAGAGGGGCAACCGGAACAAAATCCGGCGCCCTGACCGGGACTAGAACCCGGTGTGCCGGTGATGCAAGGCAGAGGATTAGCCTAAGTGAGCCGCGGCGCCAGCCGAGATATTATCTTAATTATCTAAATGCTAAATTCAACTTTGTGTATTTTTATTAAATATTTATTTATTTTAAAGGAAGAGTTACTGAGAGAGAGAGAGAGAGAGAGAGAGAGAGATTTTCCATCCTCTGTTTCACTCCTCAAGTGGCCTCAAAGGCCAGAGCTAGCCAGGGCCAGAGCCAGGAGCTTCTTCTAGGTCTCCCATGTTGGTCAAGAGGCCACAGCATTTCAGCTACCTTCCACTACATTCACAAGCACTTTAAAGGGAGCTGGATTGGAAGGAGAACAACCAGGACAAGAACTAGCATGCATACAGGATGCTGGCACAACAAGTGATGGCTTAACCTGCCAAGACGCAAGGCTGGCCCCCAAATGTGCTTTTTTTTTTCAACTTTCCTTTAATAAATATAAATTTCCAAAATACAACTTTTGAATTATAGTGGCTTCCCCCCCCATAACCTCCCTCCCACCTGCAACCATCCTGTCTCCCACTCCCTCTCCCATCTCATCCCATTCTTCATCATGATTCATTTTCAATTATCTTTATATACAGGAGATCAACTTAGTATATAGTAAATAAAGATTTCAACAGACTGCACCCACACAGACACACAAAGTATGGAGTACTGTTTGAGTAGCAGTTTTACCGTGAATTCACACATTAAGGACAGAGATCCTACATGGGAAGTAGGTGCACAGTGACTCCCGTTGTTGATTTAACAATTGACATGAGGCCAGCACCATGGCCCACTTGGCTAATCCTCCACCTGTGTCGCCGGCATCCCATATGGGTGCCGGGTTCTAGTCCTGGCTGCTCCTCTACTAGTCCAGCTCTCTGCTGTGGCCTGGGAGACAGTGGAGGATGGTCCAAGTGCTTGGGCCCCTGCACGCGCATGGGAGACCAGGAAGAAGCACCTGGCTCCTGGCTTTGGATCGGCACAGCACCGGCCGAAGCGGCCATTTGGGGAGTAAACCAACATAATGAAGACCTTTCTCTCTGTTTCTCTCTGTCTCCCTGTCTATAACTCTACCTGTCTAATAAATAAAAACTGAAAAAAAAGAAAACAAACAAAAAATGGATACTCTTATTTATGACATTAATAATCACCAAAGGCTCTTGTCATGAGCTTCCAAGGCTATAGAAGCCTCTTGAGTTCACCAGGTCTGATCTTAGTTAGACAAGGCCATAGTCAAAGTGGATGTTCTCTCCTCCCTTCAGAGAAAGGTACCTCCTTTTTTGATGGCCCGTTCTTTCCACTGGGATCTCACTCACAGAGACCTTTAATTTAGTTCATTTTTCTTTTGCCACAGTGTCTTGGCTTTCCATGCCTGAGAAACTTTCATGGGCTTTTTAGCCAGATCCAAATGCCTTAAGGGCTGATTCTGAGGCCAGAGTGCTGTTTAGGGCATTTGCCATTCTATGAGTCTGCTGTGTATCCTGCTTCCCATGTAGTATCAAATGTGTTTTTAAAAATACTTTCCCCTACAATCTCTGATATGACCTTTTTTTTCTTCATGGTTCTTTCAATTCTCTCTTAATTTCTCTGTGATTATGGATTTGAGTAAGACATATGATAAGAACAGAGACAAAAGTTGGGCCTAGCAACTGGGACAACACAAAGGATGCCTGTTTCCCAGAATCAGAGTGCCTAGGTTTGATCCTCTGTTCTGTTTCTGATCCCAGCTTCCTGCTAATGCAGATCCTAGAAGGCACAAGTAACCACTGCAGTGATTGGGTACATGCTATGCACATGGGAGATCTAATTGAGTTTTCGGCTCCCAGTATTGCGTCCACATTAGGATATTTGTAGGTTGAACTCTCTCATCTCTCTCTCCTCATTGTCTTTCAAATAAATATTGTTAAAAAATAAGCAATTAGCAGAGTATCCACATATCCAGTGATCTTTCTCCTGATTGAATGACATACTTTGGATTAAAATGTCTAGACGGGGACCAGCACTGTGGCATAGTAGGCTAAGTCTCCTGCCTGCAGTTCAGGCATCCCATACGGGCACTGGCTCCAGGCTCAGATGCTGCACTTCCAATCTAGCTCTCTTCTGTGGCCTGGGAAAGCAGTAGAAGATGGCCCAAGTATTTGGGCCCCTGCAGCCATGTGGGACACCTGGAAGAAGCTTCTGGCTCCTGGCTTCTGATTGGCCCAGCTCGGGCTGTTATGGCCGTCTGGGGAGTAAACCAGCAGATGGAAGACCTTTCTCTCTGTCTTTCTTTCTATCTGTTTGTAACGCTACTTCTCAAATAAATAAATAAAATCTTTTAAAGATTAGATAAATGCTTGGGGAGGGAGCTGGAAGTGCCAGGAGTGGGAAACATGTATATTACCCAACAAACTTAAAGGAATTCATTCAATGAAACTACTTGGGACTCTAAACAGTGAAAGGACCACAAAACAAAAGTAACCAAATGATACAGCTTTATTTGTACATTTGCAGTGTTAGATGGAGCCAGAAACAAAGACAAGAACAGAAACTGGTGTCCTGTTTTTCTGTATTGGAAAATGTTGCTATGATGTGCATCACATAATGTGGATCAGCTTGTAATATTTTGGAGTATTTGAAATGTTACACAAAACTAGGAAATGCTAGTTGTTCTGATAAGGTTTAATCAAATTATTTCCTTTAAGGTGTATTTTCTTACTATTATGAATCAACATGTTGACAGGGAGTGTGATAGAAGAGCAGTTGTGTTTCTGCTTGTGTTGGCAGTGCATTACGTACACATCATGTTTTCAAATTTCATTGACAGATAGTGAATATGAGTAATTTTAGCAGGAAGTGGTAACCTACTGATGATATATGAAAATAGAAGAATTTAAATTAAAAGCATCATTCAAATGAAATTCTAGACTGTGTCCTAGAGAACTGGGTTTCTAAATGCACAAAAATGTATACTTGAATAATATCCTGCACACAAGTTGTCCTATGGCATTCTATCTCTACGAAATGTCAAGTATTTGTTTCGTAAATCACTTAGATCATAATAGATAATGTTTTTAAAATTTTATATGAAAATTAAATCATCCTATAATATATAGCTTATAATTTCTATTTACAATATATATTAGTATATTTATATTTTTCTGAGATAGCTACAATGTATTCCAGTCTTCATCTTAATCACATGGTATAAGTGAAAAAAATCATGATCAATATAATTGTATGTAAACAATTAATGTTGATGCAAAAATGTAAAGGAATTTTAAAATGTTAATATTAAGTAGGCAGATATTTTTAAAGTATTTTATAACTATGTGTCAAATTTTTCACTGTTTCACAAATTTAGTCTGTAGCTATACACGCCCAGAAAATCCTCCAACTTCATTCTGGGCTACTTAGTCTGATTGTCTAGAGCAGGGAAGGAGCAATCTCCTTCCAGCCCCCACCTTGCTTTTTATTCCTTTTCATGTTTGATGATCTTCTGTTTTTTCACATTTTGGATAGAGTCCACCTCCCCTGGTGTATACATGCAAAACTGACAACCAGGAGAGTTAAGACCAATGTTCAGTGGAAGATGAGAGCTCAGTTCGATGTGTTGTTATGCTGTATTTCATCTTGGAAGCTCTGTTTTCACATAGCAAAGAATACACACAATTTAGAAACCGTATAATTTCAAAGTCCTAAAACTGAATATTTATATCACATGATGTTGGCCTGGAAAATTGGCCCAATTTGTTTAGTTTAGTAATGGTGAGAATCTTTTAACCTTAAACTAAAGTGAGAGCTCAAGAGTCTGAACTCAATGCATTAGCATTGTCAGTATTACCTTCATATATTTCATTGATGAAAACAATGAAAAAAACAAGTTTATTTAAATCTGAATTTCTTTTTTTTGGATGTAATTTTTTTAAACTTTTATTTAATGAATATAAATTTCCAAAGTACAGCTTATGGATTACAATGGCTTCCCCCACATAACGTTCCTCCCACCCGCAACCCTCCCCTTTCCCACTCCCTCTCCCCTTCCATTCACATCAAGATTCATTTTCGATTCTCTTTATATACAGAAGATCAGTTTAGCATACATTAAGTAAAGATTTCAACAGTTTGCTCCCACACAGAAACATAAAGTGAAAAACACTGTTTGAGTACTAGTTATAGCATTAAATCTCAATGTACAGCACACTAAGGACAAAGATCCTACATGAGGAGTAAGTGCACAGTGACTCCTGTTGTTGATTTAACAAATTGACACTCTTGTTTATGGCATCAGTAATCACCCTAGGCTCTTGTCATGAGCTGCCAAGGCTGTGGAAGCCCCCTGAGTTCACTGACTCTGATCATTTTTAGACAAGGCCATGGTCAAAGTGGAAGCTCTCTCCTCCCTTCAGAGAAAGGTACCTCCTTCTTTGATGACCCGTTCTTTCCACTGGGTTCTCACTCGTGGAGATCTTTCATTTAGTTTTTTTTTTTTTTTTTTTTTCCCAGAATGTCTTGGCTTTCCATGCCTGAAATGCTCTCATGGGCTTTTCAGCCAGATCCGCATGCCTTAAGGGCTGATTCTGAGGCCAGAGTGCTGTTTAGGACATCTGCCATTCTATGAGACTGCTGTGTATCTCACTTCCCATGTTGGATCATTCTCTCCCTTTTTTATTCTATCAGCTAGTATTTGCAGACACTAGTCTTGTTTCTGTGATCCCTTTGGTTCTTAGTCCTATCATTACGATCAATTGTGAACAGAAATTGATCACTGGGACTAGTGAGATGGCATTGGTACATGCCACCTTGATGGGATTGAATTCGAATCCCCTGGTATGTTGCTAACTCTACCGTTTGAGGTAAGTCAGCTTGAGCATGTCCCGAATTGCACATCTCTTCCCTCTCTTATTCCCACTTTATATTTAACAGCGATCACTTTTCAGTTAAGTTTTAGCACTTAAGAAGAATTGTGTATTGATTACAGTATTCAACCAAAAGTATTAAGTAGAACAAACAAAAAAAATACTAAAGTGATAACATATCAAGTTGCTCATCAATAGGGTGAGGGCTGATCAAGTCACCGTTTCTCCTAGTGTTCATTTCACTTTAACAGGTTTCCTTTTTGGTGCTCAGTTAGTTGTCACCTATCAAGGAGAACAAGTGGTATTTGTCTCTTTGGGATTGGCTTATTTCACTCAGCATAATGTTTGCATTGGATGTAATTTTTAAAATTTTTTTAACTTTTATTTAGTAAATATAAATTTCCAAAATATAACTTATGGATTACAATGGCTTTGTCCCCCCATAACTTCCCTCCCACCCGCAATCCTCCCATCTCCCAATCCCTCTCCCATTTCATTCACATCAAGATTCATTTTCAATTATCCTTATATACAAAAGATCAATTTAGTATATATGAAGTAAAGATTTCAACAGTTTGCACCCACACAGAACTTTAAGTGCAAAATACTGTTTGAGCACTAGTTATAGCATTAATTCACATTGTACAACACATTAAGGACAGAGATCCTACATGAGGATTAAGTTAGCACTATATGGATGTTTCTTATTAAAACAAATAAGAAAAGCTTTTCTATGATCCTATGAATAATTTTATATATATATATATATATATATATATGCAAAGACAAACACAACAGAAAACAAGAACTATTATTCTTGATCAGGATACAGAATGTCATTGCTGGAAGTTTTATTGCAGTATTATATTGGCAGTTGAGTTTCCAAGCTCCTGGCATAAAGGGTAATTGGAGAGTTTATTTTCTCTAACAAGCAATTATATCATGGCTACTTTAATTTCCTATGAAACCCTTCAATGTTAAGAAACACAACCAGCAGAGCAAATGCAGCATTAATTACAACCTTGTAGCTTTCCATTTACTGTCTTGGGAGGCTCTGGTTTATTTGGCTTGGTAGAGGATTAATTGAGAACTGAGCAGCATGTGCATATTCCATAGCTTGCACTCTGCTGTGATTTGCAGCAAATAAGACAAAAGACCCTGAAAAGTTTTAACATTTCTCTTTCATTTTGGTTAGGACAAAGTGGAAAGAAATATAGATTTTAAACAATAATGCATGTCTCCAAAAGAATAATTGTTAATTAATACAAATTAAAACAAACAGCTACATTTAGCCAAAGCAACTTAGTATGGTTTATTAAAGATCATTCATCTAAAAATACTAAAAATCATACAAATATTCTCCCTAAAATGATTTTCAATAATTTACATAATTTATATCAATTTATCAATACTTGTTCTACAAATTTCATAACATTTAATTTATTAAATATTATTACATAAAACTATCATATGAGAGAAAAACAATTTCTTTCTAACTTTTCTCCGAGTTTTCCTATTGCTCTTTTAGAATTTGATCAAAGTAGGTTAGTGGGTAAAGAGTAAGCCACTTAATTCTCTGAGCTAAATTAAGGTGTGGAAATTAACATTTGAGTTTTGGAACTATTTACCAGTCAATAAATTCTGTGATATCATGATTTTAGAAGCCTAATGTACTTCTAAATAAATGATAGTATATTTTTAGTTGTTAGTTGTTATGGTTATTTATTTTTATTTTTAAAAATATTACCAAACGTATTATCAGCATGAGTTTTCTTCTGGGTGCCTTGGTTTCCATCCACTCTCCAATCCATGCCACCTATTATAAAATTGGTAGTTAATCCATCTAAAGCTGTTTTCAACCTAAAACATACCTGGCTTACAGTAATTAATCTTGTGTTGGTTTTTAGGCTCATTACTCAAACTGATGGGGCCTTCAGCAGGGTAGAAAACAGGGAATTGTGCTGAATAGCTAGAAAGTGAAGGATTTGGAGCAATTTCTGGTTTAACAGGTCTTTAAAGGCTCATTGGTCCCCAATATTCTCCTCATCGCTCACTGAGGCCTTATTTACCACCAGGTAGTGGGGACCCAATCACCGTATCTCCAGGTGACAGTAGCTGCAGCCTCTTGTGTTCCTATTGAACACCAATGGGTAAGTAGTGAGAAAGCACGTGAAATTCATGTTTCTATCAGTTATTCCACACTTAGGCACTCCACTGATCTTCCAGACAAAGCAAAATGATGAAGAAAATTCAACCCAGGAGGGAAAGGGAGAAACAATCATGAGGTAAAAAGGGAAGGAAGTCAGAGCTAAGCAAGAGCAGAAGAGGGGTACTTCCCTCTGCTCATTTTTGGCTCTTGGGTCTGAGAAAATGTACCAGCATTAAAGGATTATTTTCCTGTTTGTACACATCCAGGTTTCCACAAAGCACTCTTTTTCATTTTTGAACTTATGCTTGTAAGGAAACGTTCACAGAAAGCTATTATTTAATGTGTTGAGAACTACTCACATGCTTCTGATTTGCATTATGGGATTTTAGTGTACAAATTTTGAGGTGTTATGCTAGAATGTCTGCTTATAGCTAGTCTTGATTAATTTCATAACGAACACAGCAATAATTTTTTAAATATTTATTTATTTATTTGAAAGTCAGAATTATACAGAGAGAGAAGGAGAGGCAGAGAGAGAGAGAGAGAGGTCTTCCATCTGCTGGTTCACTCCCCAGTTGGCCACAGTGGCTGGAGCTTGGCTGATCCAAAGCCAGGAGCTTGGAGCTTCTCCTGCATCTTCCACATGGGTTCAGGCGCCCAAGGACTTGGGCTATCTTTGACTGCTTTCCCAGGCCATAGCAGAGAGCAGGATTGGAAGTGCAGCAGCTGGGTCTTGAACTGGTGCCCATATGGGATGCTGACACTGCCTGCAGTGGCTTTACCTGCTATGCTAGAGTGCCAGCCCCAAGCAATAAAATTAAATTTGTATTTTATTGTTGAAAAAGTTGGCATTAAATTTGGTAATATAGCTTGTAAAAAGTTTTTCAGTTTGTAACAGAGATGGGATTTACATTCCAAAAACATTCAACTTTATCATTTCTAAAAAATTTCAGTGGTTTATCCTAACTATTGAAACATAAAATCACCTAGAGCTTTAGAAAGTTCTTCTGAAAGTGAAAACATAACATTTCTTACCTTATTTTTTAAGCCTCCTACATTTCTTCCCTTAAGATCTTTCTTTAAAATTGCCTTTTTTTTGAAAGGAAGGGGCGGAAATCTCCCATCACCTGATTCTTTCATTTTTTATTTTATTATATTATTTTATTTTATTTTATTTTTTAGAGAGAGATGGATCTTCCATCCCCTGGTTCAATCTCCAAATGGCCAAAATGGCCATGATGGTTAAGCTGAAACCAGGAGCCTGGAACTCCAACCTGTGTTCCCATGTGGAACAGGGGTCCAATCATTTAGGCAATGTCCTGCTGCTCTCCCATGCACATTAGCAGGGAGTGGGACTGGAATTGGAACAGTCAGGACCCAAAATAGTGTCAAATGGGATGCCAGCATCACAGGTGGTGACTTGATCTGCTGCACCACAATGCCAGCCGCCTTTGTCCATCTTGAAATAGAGAAGCATGAGCAGAATGATAGCCTCTGTTATGAGTAAAACACGATCTGTAAAGTTTATGGGGCAAAAATGAAGATGGTGATGAATTGAACATGGTCTGTAGTTTAGACTAAATACAGTGAGCCTGGGAGATATTAGTTGAAGCATTGTCAAGTATCTGCCAGTCAGATTGTTTTTCCAGGAGGAGAGAAAAAAAAAGTTGCACTACAGGATTCTGAACTGTTTGATACAAAATATTATTTCAGAAAAAAATATTGTTATACTAATCTTGACCACTGTCCCCTAATTTCATGTGCTCCAACAAAATTTCCTACTTTATGTATCCCAAACATACTAAGATCCATTCTATCAGTTTTAAATCTTCTTTTGTTCGATCACTGATGACCACTTACTTATTGTCATAAATACATATGTTCATAGAAAGACCTGTAAACAACATTCATGGCAAGTTTATTTGCAATTAGCAAAAGTTGGAAAGTCACAAATTGAGTAGATTAATGGATTAAAAATTCTTTGAAAAATATCAATGTAGAATAAAAGGATACTCAATAAATATAAAAATTATTAATATGTACAATAATATTAAATTTTAAACTAATGGTCATGAGTGAAAAAAAAGCGCATTAAAAACAGTATATACTACATGGTTCCCTTTATGTAAAATTCTAGCAATGAAAGCTAATCTACAGTTGCAAAATCAGCTTGATTATTGTTTGGTGGTGGCATGGAGATGGTGTAATTGATTACAAGATGGGGAATGAAATTTAAGGTCAATTGAAATGTTTGCTTTCTTTTTTTTTTAACTTTTATTTAATGAATATAAATTTCCAAAGTACAGCTTATGGATTACAATGGCTTCCCCCCCATAACGTCCCTCCCACCCGCAACCCTCCCCTTTCCCACTCCCTCTCCCCTTCCATTCACATCAAGATTCATTTTCGATTCTCTTTATATACAGAAGATCAGTTTAGTATACATTAAGTAAAGATTTCAACAGTTTGCTCCCACACAGAAACATAAAGTGAAAAATACTGTTTGAGTACTAGTTATAGCATTAAATCTCAATGTACAGCACACTAAGGACAAAGATCCTACATGAGGAGTAAGTGCACAGTGACTCCTGTTGTTGACTTAACAAATTGACACTCTTGTTTATGGCCTCAGTAATCACCCTAGGCTCTTGTCATGAGCTGCCAAGGTTGTGGAAGCCCCCTGAGTTCACTGACTCTGATCATATTTAGACAAGGCCATGGTCAAAGTGGAAGTTCTCTCCTCCCTTCAGAGAAAGGTACCTCCTTTGATGACCCATTCTTTCCACTGGGATCTCACTCGCGGAGATCTTTCATTTAGGTTTTTTTTTTTTTTTTTCCTCTTGATTGTAGTGAGAATTCCATGAATTAAACACATATGTTATATATTTTGAATATGTGCAATTATATCAATCATGGGTCACTAAAGTTGTATAAACAAATGCAGATTTTATAACCTATCCATGTTATACTTCTGCTTGTTCTAATGCGATATATTGTCTTATATAGTAAAATTATTAACTTAGCCTTCATCACAATGTTTTGTTCATCTCTTGCATTTAAACAAATGAAGAGAATTGTATTCTTTTTGCCTATACATTTGTTACAAACATGATTCACATTCTGTAAGTAATATTCAATATCACAAAAAATGAATAAAATAAAGAATAAATGTCTTACCTGTATCACCTTCTTATACCTATTAGTCACATGTAAATACTTTTTAAAATTTGTATTTTATATAAATAGACTGTTACCTTTACTTTTTATATATTGTTAAATATATCACGTTATATAATTATATGTTATATAGTTTTTAAGTATATACAGTTATAATAGTTTTATAATTCTATAAATATCGTTCAATGATGTTATAATACCTCCAATTTTATACTTAATTTATTTAAACCTAATTTATTGTATCCCCATTGATTGTGATGAGATTTTCCTTTCCATGTCAATTGACTCTGGCTGCACAGTAGAGCATCCTAATGGCTTGCTCCTGTTCTGGAAGACAATTAGCTGACAGATTAGAGGAGTAGGAGGGAGTCAGAAAAAGGGAGTGATTGAGGCACAAAAGTGCTGACTGCCTCCAGGTGAATTTATCTCATGCCTGACATTTAGCTGGCTTTTGGCTAGGACTTGGATGGTGATTAGGCTGCAAGCTAGCTAGTCCAATTGGCTAGCTTGATTATTCACTTTATGAAGGTCTTAGAACAGCAAGAAAACAAGCTACAAAAAGCATTCCTTTTCAAGTCTTGTTTTGTCATGAATTTGCAATTGTTTCCTAGGTCAAAATGGCAAAGACCAAGCAACCAAAAATGTGGATGTAGAAGGATAAGAAGAAATCAGGGGCTATTAAGTACAACAATTGTAATTCCTTCCATTCTGTCACTTCAATTATTCATAACTGAAACTGATTTGGAGATGCACAGTTGGTATTTTCTTTCAGGAAAATATTTTTTTTTTAATTGGGAGGAATGTGGTTAACATTTAGTCTCTGGTAGCTAACTCCTTCAGTTTCTTTTCTGCTTTTGAGCTGAGGTCATGTTCTTGTGTAGGGTGGCTGAAGTCATTATTAAGATTGAGGTAAAAGTTCTAACTATTTGTGTCTGAAAGTAGACTTAATTAATGAACAATTTTGCTCAAAAGGACAGGAAGAGACTTTTTTCATACTTCATTATTTTAAAGAAATTTTCTGGTATGAACTAGCCCCAGATAAGCTCTTGTATGTTTCACATTATTTGGTAATTATCCTTTGGTCAAAATGCATTATATGGCTAAGATCACTATATGTTTTTGACCAACCATACAGCTATAAGGAGATGTGAATTAAGTAAAGTCCCTTCATTGAAAATATAAATGCATGCTCATAAAATCGTTTAACTTTCCCCATTATACTTTGTAAAGATTTTATTAGTGAACCATTATTTCTTCATTTTTGCTACATTTATAAGTTTGTGTAATATGTATATAAAAACTGTGACACTTGATCTCACGTAAGTCAGGATAGTTTTACCTTAGAGTACATATATCAGTAAGTGTCAAAAGGCTATTCTGCAGTAAGCAATAATACAAGTTAAAAAATTAAATGCAACAGTTTATTTTTCACCTATTGATAGGCATTGGTCAACATTTTGGGAAGGGTTGGAAGAGGGCTTTTCTCTCATATGGTTGGGGAGCAAGAGAGTACAGTTTTACTATTTGCCTTAATGGGAGTGAATAGTGAAATGTTTCATAATAACAGTAAATATTACCATGCTACTAAGTGTGAGGAAACTGGAAGTTCTATACATTTATCTAGGTTTCTTCCCTGACTTCAATTTCTATAATTAGTCATTTTTATATTATTTTGCAGAACATTATAACTATGGTTATTATATATTTCATTTATTACTTCAAAGATAGGCAAGCTAATGTGGAACATTTCTTTTAACAGATTTATTTTTTTGAAAGACAGAGAGGCAGAGGCAGAGAGAGAGAGAGAGAGAGAGAGAGAGAGGCAGGTCTTCCATCCGCTGGTTCACTCCTCAGATGGCCATGATAGTCAGAGCTGAGCCAGTCTGTCAGGAGCCAGGAGCCTCTTCCAGGTCTCCCATGTGGGTGCAGGGGCCCAAGGACTTGGGCCATCTTCTACTGCTTTCCCAAGCCACAGCAGAGAGCTAAATTGGAAGTGGAGCAGTGGGGACTCAGACTGGAGCCCCTTCAGGGTGCTGGCACTGCAGGTGGCGGATTTACCCGCTATACCACAGCACCAGCCTGGAACTTTTTCTTAATCATGTTATCATATGTGTTTCAGCCTTTCCTTTGCATCCATTACTTCATTGGTAGAGATTATGCCTACTTGCCTAATGTGTTTTCACACAACCTCCTCATAACACACAATCTTGAAATGATTACTGTGTTAACAATTTTGAATCATGTTTGCAAAAACTGACAAGAATCTTGAACTGTCAGGGAGAATTATCCATTAATTCACAAACTAATATTTAGTGAACAAATTCTTGATTTTTGGAAATTTCTTCTTTCCAGTAAATCACAAATATCAAGTAACACTTCACTAATTTTCTTAATTAAAATATCTGCAGTTATTATTAATATTTTTGTTCCAGGGATCCTTCCTTACCACTCCAAGCTACCGTTTTATGAAGTATGTCATTATCCTAGAAATGTATGTGGGTTACATTATACATTGACAAGAACCCCTAGTAATCTATCACACTAACTAAAGTGTGAGCTAGAGAATTTTTAAGAATGCTACTAGTATACCTAGTAAAGAATCTACTGCTTTGAACAGCATTTAATTTTTTAAAAGATTTATTTATTTTATTTGAAAGAATTAGAGATAAAGAGAGGAAGAGAGAGAGAGAGATAGAGAGAAAGAGAGACAAAGAGAGAGAGAGAGAGAGAAGAGAGAGACAGGTCATCCATCCACTGGTTCACTCCCCAGATGGCCACAATGGTCGGAGCTGCACCTGTCCAATGCAAGGAGCCTGGAGCTTCTTCTTGGTCTCCCATCTTTATCCACTAAACCACAGAGCCAGCCCCCAGCATTTAAATATGAGGGTTATCTCTTTCTTATTCAAAATAAAAGCATTTTGGGATTATGCCTTTTAGAATTTCTTTTCAACAAAGGTTGCAAGCTCTATTATTTACATAATATACTACAATCTCTGATCATGGCAGGGTTACCACCGTGAGGAATCTATATATGCACTGAAGTGGTACTATTTTCAAATTTTCTTAAGAATATGTGAAAATTCGAAGGGTATATAAATTGTGGATTTGCCCCCTCATAATTTAGTAGTAGTGTAGCTGCTTGTGTGTACTTGTTTGTAAAAGTAAAAATTCTAATTTAAAATAATTTTCTTTTCTCCATTAACTTAGTTGCAGATAAATAAAATGTTCCAGAATTTTGAAATTTCTTGAAAATTACAAATATATTTCCATTTCTTTCTTCCTCTGGAAGGTATCTCTTGTTAAGTTCTGTTATATTTTACTGGACCCATTCTATTGTATTTTGTGTAGATTTATTGTACCTGATTTGGCTATTTCTATATTTTATTAAATAGCTTACCTTTTGGGTACATATTAGTTAAATATGGCATTTTCAGAAAAAAGAGAAGCAAACCCTAAGTATACAACATGCTGAATTTTCATATAGCAAAGCACAGCTGTGTAATCAGACTCACACGAAACCCACACCAGCAGCATCAGCACCAAGAGGTATCCTCAACCATCTGTCCATCAGCAGCTCTCCTCTTCTAATGAAATAGATCAATAAAATATCAAAATATTAAACTTGGCAAATAAGTTCAGTAGATTTGGGGGACATATCACTTAAAGTAAACCAGTATATTATGAATAACCTAACAAAAAGAATGTGAAAGGAATGTTGACGTAAAGGACAAGTTGAACTTGAATAGGACAAAAAAATCCATATTTTTATAGATTCTCTCTGGGAAGAATATGATGTCAAATGACCAAACTGCTTTTGAGAAAGGGGTCTATAGATTAGGTTATAATAAGTGTGCATTCATTTTTACAATGCCATTTATTTCCTCAGCATAGTGAAAAACAAGGACAATTTTTAGCAAAACTAGTAATGCTTAAAGAACAAATGCTTCCTGTTCACGCTGTTGGGGGATACAGATGGCATGGTGCAGATAAACACAATTTTAACCTTGCGTTTATCAAGGTTTTATCAGCTATTACACTCATATATGCTTTGGGGGAGTTCATTCTCTGCAAGCATAATAGCAAAGATTTGCCTCCCTAATATTCTGGACCACCTAATAGAGAAATTAGAGCCAGCATTAGTCTGGATAGAGCTTTGCAGAGTGACTAATTGAATGCCTTAAAGCTGATAAAGCCTTGAGCCCAGATGGATGATATTGGCCGTAGATGTTGGCTAGCTTTCCAAAGTATGAGTGATCAAGTTGAAATATTTACTCAGTGTTTTTCTTTATATTTTAAATCTCAACAAAAAGCTCTTGGTCATGGGATGGAGGAGTCTGAACTTTGTGATTAAGGCCACACATGGAGAATGGACAGGTACAGGACAAGTTTCTCTATGCTGCTGTGTAAGCCTCTAATTGGGTCCATGTGGCACTACTGGGCTGCTTTCGTGAGACTCTCCTCTACCAGTTTAAGGTAATTTAGTAAAATGCGTTGATTGAGTTTAACTTGTAATGCTGGAATACATGTGTCTGACTTTTTCATGCTGAAGGACATCTATGATTCCATTGACCTTTGTTTTGATGCTTCTGGTGTGAGACTTGCTGACACCAAAAGTCTTAGTGATTTTTTTCATGCTGGAGTCACTGTTCCATGGAAATTTGGGACTGACTCCTGCTTCGATACATCCTTTCACAACCATTTTCCCCCACCACACTTCACCCGAGACCCCCCCAAATACCCACAACTCTTCCTTAATTTGAGACCCATAAACATGTGGATTACCAGTATCTCAGATACCCTATAATATTATGGAAAAATCTTACAGGATGATGACTAAAAGTGGATGATCCAAAGTCTCAAGGTCTGGATTTGGATCCTAATGCAAGTATTTATATGGCTTATACCATAATATTTATATGGCTTAATATGCAAATATTTATATGGCTTATACCAATACAAGGTATATCATGTAATCAAATGAATTAATTATTGCATATATTTCGTTTAGAAATATCCTTCATATATACTAAGTTTTGAGAGGCATTTATGTCATATTTCACAATTATGTTGATCTGTTTCTGTCCTGTGAGTGGCTCCTAACACTGCTTATCCTTTTACTCTTCTCACCAAATATACTGTTCCTACTTCCTGCTGGTCAAAAATTGTAACATTCCCTACACTTCAAAAGATGATGACAATGAATATATACATATGGTTTAAAAAGTCTTTTGTGAATAAATTGATTTATGAGAATTCGCACAAAAAGACAGGTCAATGTAAAATAGATTTTAGGTCATGTGGGTCTTGCAAAGACAGTCCAATATTATTTTATGTCTCTCTTAGCAATTCATAAGGAAAACTCTGAACATGATCCCTGGACACTGGCTTTCCTAGTTTCTGTTTTAAATTTCAATAAATTTAAATGATTTTTTAGATACTTTTGATTTTTCTTTAGATTTAGAAGACCTGAATAAAACTGTGAATGCTTATCATAAGTCTGAAAACTACAATATTTACACAACCCACAGTATAAAAAATTCCAATCATACTAGGATTACTTGATTGCTGTCCATGATTTACTCTGAGAACAGTTCCATGTGCTGCTCAGAAGAAGGGAAAGAAAGAAAAAGCCCAAGACAAGAAAGCTCTGTGAATATGAGTTAGAAAGGATACTGCACATAGCATTGCTACTTACGCTCATTGGGATCCAACAGAATCAAAAGCTCCATCCTGCTTAACAGAACCTGAGAAATGTGGTTGCCATCTAGGAAAGTGAGCCAGATGATGGAAGAGCGCTATCTGTCTCTCTGACTTTCAAATAAAAATAAACAAATATTAAATAAGTAAAAAATAAAAAGGATTTAATAATATTTTTATTATTTATTATTTTCATTACTTTGGTGACAAAAATGAAGATCAAACTGTTTGATGTAGTAAAATAAAAGCATTTATTTATGATAGAATTATAATTTTCTTTCCTATTTTAAGCTTTTTTAGGCCTCAGCTTCCACAAAAAATCATGCTCCCAATAAGATTAAGAAAGCATATATAAGGGTGTTTGAAAGATTGTTTCTTAGTTTTCTCTTCCTTTGTTTCTCTTATTATCCTTCTAAGTTAGTCTTATCCTAACCTACAAAACAGTTATGGTTCAAATAGTTGAAATATGTTTATGAATTGTGATATACATACCAGTTTTAATTCAAATTCATATGTATTTTAACATATAAGCAATCATTATATATCTATCCACCTGTAAATAAATGTTTGTATTTCATATTTTAAAATGCAATATAAAATTATGCAAGTTTGCATGAAAACATTTATAAAACATTAAAAAGGGGCTGGCGTTGTGGCATAGTGTGTTAAGCCACTGCCTGCAATACAAGCAACCCATAGAGGCACTGGTTCGAGTCTTTGCTGCTTCACATCCAATCCAGCTCTCAGATAATGTACCTGCTAAATTAGATAGAGGGCCCACTGGAGACCTGGAAGAAGCTCCTGGCTCTTGGGTTTGGCCTAGCCCAGCCATGGCCTTTGGTGACCATTTTGGGAGTAAATCACTAGATGGAAGACCATTCTCTCTGTAACTATGTAAAATAAATCTTTTTTTAAAAAAATCATTACATGATCAACATTTGAATATCTCAAGGAATATTTGTCATTTGATAGAGATATAAATCATTTTTTTAAGTTTCTGATACCTTATTGGAATGTGTGTATTCTTTAGGTAAAATATAATACAACAGTTAATATTTATAGAACATCTGGAGTATGGGTTGTCAATGTTTTGTGTGAGACATCAATTCATCAAATGGTATCTCAGTTATCATCTAATCATAATGCTTATCTTACAGGAAATAAGTAGTCAATGCTCATTTTAACATAGCTTTGCAACTAATAATAAATTTACTTCTAATTTTTTCTAAATATAATATTTATTTTAAAATATTTATTGATAGCTCTGGAAAATATAGCCTCTCTTTAGCAAAATGTCATGAATCAAATAATACCACAAATGAAAGACTATTCAATTGGCATAATTTTTCCTTCCTGCTCTCTAGATTATTCTTCAACACATAAAATCATCAAAACATCTTTTACATTTCCTAATACAAAGTGTATCATGGACACATGACTAAACTTGGTATTCAGTAGAAATTGATATTATAGATTTTTATCTAAGTGTTGGAAATTTATGAAAAACTTCAAATGATATAAAAAAGTTTCTTAAGAAAATTGCTGTAATGTAAATATCTTCTGGGGAGGTATTTGGATTAGCACTTAACACACATATTTGGTGAGAGGATATATTTGAGACATACATGCTTTGTATTTGGAAAATCTTGTATTCCTATCTATTTTCAGAAGTTAGTTAAGCAATATTTAATAACTTTCCAGGCTTCCATACAATTAAAGATCTGAACCAGCACTCATATGAGATGCCAGAATCATGCATTTTAACCTGCTAAGCCACAATGCCAGCCTTGTTTTATCTCCCTTCTAGGAAATAAATAATTGGCCAGTGATGTTGGACAAAGTTTATTCAACTTTTAATCCTGGTTCCAGCCCTGGTTCTAGCCCTGCTCTTGTTCCAGCCATTGCAGATATCTGGGGGAGTTAACCAGAGCATGAGAGGTCTGTATTTATCTGTCTCTTTCAAATAAATAAATAAATAAATAAATAAATAAATAAACTTCCCCATAAGGGAACTGTTATATTCGTAGAGAATGACTCCAATGCTAGAACTTTCTTCTTTGCAGTGTACAGAGGGAAAAAAATTTGTTTGAGGGGATTTCATTGAATTTTCAATGTATTTATCTCATTAACACTAGTTCTTACTACTTTGCTCCCAATGAAGTAGGACAAAAACCTATACTCCTTATATTATAACTTACATGCTATAGGAAATAGAATACTTTTTTTTCTGACTGAAACTTAGCATAGAAATTGCTATCAGCCACTGGGTCGTTTTGATTAGTTTTCATTAATGCCAAGATTTAAAACAACATGGAAAAAAAGGATGTGAGTTTACATGCATAGAATTTGAAAGTTAGCTCTTCTCAGTTGGTTAAGTATGGCTGAGCAATAAACAGTACCTAAATGTAAGAGCCTCTATGAAAATATAGAAAAAATACAAAATCATGAATCTTGGTGGGATTCAAGTCAGCTGTCATTATGAATTATCTGATTTACTCATTTGTTTTCGCACTTTCTCAAACTGTCTTCAGAATCTTAACCCTAGTTTCACATGTTTCTGGAAAAGAAAACGAGTAAGATGTGAATATTTACTAATTTTTGATGCTTCTTGGATGTGTTTTTACAGTAAAATGAAAGATTGACTTTTTAGTTAAACTATTCAAACCATTGCCACTTATAGGTAACATCTTTATACATTCTAAAGGAATCTGCTAGTTTCATAGGTTTAATTTTTAAGAAATCAAGAATAAAAATTTAAAAGAAATAGTGCATTTAGTATATAATTATGTTATTCATTAGTATTCAAAAGAAAGAATATGCCAAACATTTTAAAGTAGTATGTGGTCTCAATGTGTGCAACTGGAATGGAAGATTATTTTTATACTACTCTTAAAGTGTAATAATATAAATTAATTTCTTTTGACATAAAACAGATATTTTTCCTGCAAAAGAAAAAAAACTGCCTTGTTTGGGGAGATAATTTAATACTCTATGAATGTATGAAAAAGCCTGTGTCTGGAAAAAGAGGCCACAACTGAGGAGAGTTTAAATTCATTAAAAGTTAAAAGAAGGACAGAGAGGCAGAGAAAAATAAAAGCCTCAAAAGATGAGGAGAGGATGAGACTGTCTTTGGTATGATAAGAAAAGGGTACTAAAAAATTCATGGTGGTGGGATGGCTGAATTAATTTGAGTAGATAGGCTTATTATTCAAAGCTATGTTCCTAGGTTTTCTGTAATGTCAGTATTTTGCTATACTTTCAGTGATGTCAGCTATACACAGAGAGAGGCCTTGCATGGGAATGTGTTTATGTCATATGTTATATGCATGTAAGTGTGTGATAGCTTACAAATATATATGTCAGTAACTGCTTATATACTCAGTAAAAACTGCAAATGAAACCTCTGCTTTTATCGGCTAGCAAACTAACAAGAGAAAGATGATTAGTATAGGGACATGACTTAGCAGAAACAAAGTTGAAGATCATCAATGAATTTGATGATCACCAAGAGGCATGAGATCTTTAGATTTTGCAGCTCTTCAGGATGCTATCTGACTATTCAGAAGCAAGACAGGTTTCAATAAATTTTATTATCTCAATAAAAATAATGACCTTGATTCACATACAAGTATTTGACTAACCCCTTCACCAAATTACTTGCTTTGTTATATTTTCCAAGTCATTGTTTATTGATGTTGAATCTCTTAATAGTATCAAAGCAGAGCGTTTAGCCTAGTTAAGATGCCAGTGGCCCATAATATAGTCTGCTTCAGTACCAAGCTCTGGAGTCTGTTTCTGTTTCTTGGTTTCTCAAACAAATAAAATTTAAAAAATGCATCATTTTATATATGAAATGCATTTGTCTGTTAAAGGAATTTCCTTTTAATAACCTCTAAGATGGTACTCTGCATTCTTGTAGGTATAATGACTATGAATGTTCTTATTATATTGGCTGAGGAGTATCTAGAGGCTACAGTGTAATCATCAAAATTTTAATCATTAATGCAATGCAATTTTACTTCTTGCCTACCTAAGGTATAATCATTAAGTGTATTTTGGATGTTGTCATGGTTGCCTTGATAACTATATTGCTTCACACAGTCATTTAGAACTCCATGATGATGGAAGATCTTCTTTCCTCAATATTTAACTCCAAGGTTAACTAATGTCAACTGTTTTTGGTTGAGTAAGATATATCACCCCAAAACTCATGCATATGCTTAAACTCTTAAAATCAATATTAATGATTAATAGATTAACAATAAAGATGATCTAATTATGACATCAGAGAGCTGGATAATATGAGAAGTCTTCAAATCACTGGGGACAGGTGTTGTGATGTGTGGGTTAAACTACCACTTGAGACATTTGTAGAATGGAGTTCCTGGCATCTGGCTTCAGCCTAGACCAGCCCTGAATGCTGTGAGCATTAAGGGCCGAATGGAATATCTTTTTTTAGGGAATTTATTACTAAACTACATCCTCAGGATCACAGCAAATGCATGGTAATTACCACTGTCTTGTTACTGTGATATTAATACTAAGAGAATAGGTTCATTGTAATGTGTAGGCACAACTCTAAAATATAATGATACTTTCTTAACTGAAAGATCTTCATCTGTCTTCCCCTCTCTGTCTCTCTGCCACTTTTTCTCTCTTTGTGTTTTAATTGATAAATAAATCTATAAAAGAGAATACTTATGGAAAATCAAATAAAAATATTAAATACTCTCAATGACACTCACTGAACACTCTCATTTTTTCATAAATAACCTGCCATCCTAACCACCTCCTGAACAAACATGGTGTTGAGGGTTCCTTAATGAAGCTCACTCTTTACAAGAAACACTCCCATTCTAAATCCCAAACCCTCTAGCTTCTCAACTTTATGTCATCTTCAATCATAAAAATACAAATAAATAGGGTCCAGTGGTGGAGTGGGTAAAACCTCCACCTGCAACATTATCATCCATTATGGACACCAGCTCTTGTCCATTGTTCTTTATTTCTGATTCAACTCCCTAATAATGACCTGAGAAAAGCAGAGGAAGATGGCCAAGAACTTGGATAAAGCCTTGGCTTTGGCTTGGCTTATCCCTGGGCATTGAGGCCATTTGAGGAGTGTACCAGTGGATGGAAATATTTCTCTCTCTCCCTCTCTGTTTCTCCTTCCCTCTCTATAATTACACCTTTCCAATAAATCAATCAATATTTTTTTTAAAAATACAAATAAATATATAATCAAAACAGAATTAAACAAACAACTGTTACTAAGAAAAATGGACTCTCCGTATTTCTAACCATGGATATTTCTACTGGAATGATAATTACTTGCCAGCCTCATAGGAAATAAAATTGGCATGGATAGGAGACATTCTATACAATCATAGAAATTTGTAGGTAGTGGGTCTATCACTTACATAAATCTGCATATTTACTTTTAATTATTTTCACTGATGTTTTTTACACAAGTTCCTAGGTAAGATATTGAATAGTTGCTTATAACATTTAATTATTGAGAACTCATTGAATGCAGGACTACGTCTAAATTATCCATACATTTATCTTATAATTATCATGGCATTATCATGACACAGAATTTGAAGCACATTAAGAAGACAGCAATTGTGTGTTAAATAAGTATAATATAAGTATATGGGAGACACTGTGTCTAATTTTTATTATCTTTTATGTCTTATATATGTCCTCTGGATTTTGTATGCTCTTGATACTAATTTATGAACAAGTATCTGAACATAATTTTTCTAACTTATATGTTCATTGAGTTTACTACTGAATAGAAACCATGGCTTTACATTCTAAGAATAACAGTAGAAATGCCCTAGTTTAGTATTCACTTTCCACCAGTTTCCATGCCATGGATTTTAAAGGAGAAACCTAAAGATTTTTTCCTAAGTATTTTTGTAATACACTTATTGAGCAAAGTCATTTCAGTACAAAAGTTCCCACTCTCACCATTATTATTCTACATAGTCCTGGAAATTTTATACAGAGCCATTAGGCAAGACAAATAAAATCAAATGGATACAAATTGGAAAGGAGGAAGTCAAACTATCCCTGTTTGCAGATGACATGATTCAATATATAGGAGATCCAAAAGACTCCACTGAGAGACTTTTGGAACACATAAGAGAGTTTGGTATAGTGGCAGGACATAAAACTAACAAACAAAAATCAATAGCCTTTCTACACACAGACAATGCCACTGTTGACAAAGAACTTTTTTTTTCAAATCGTATTATGTAAAATAATTTGAGTACTTTTTTTCATTTTCAATTATCTTTATATACAGAGATCAATTCAGTATATATTAAGTAAAGAATTCATCAGTTTGCACCCACACAGAAACACAAAGTGTAAAATACTGTTTAAGTACTAGTTATAGCATTGCTTCACATTAGACAACACATTAAGGACAGATCCCACATGAGAAGTAAGTACACAGTGACTCCTGTTGTTGACTTAACAATTTGACACTCTTGTTTATGGTGTCAGTAATCTCCCTAGGCTCTAGTCATGAGTTGCCAAGGCTATGGAAGCCTTTTGGGTTCGCCGACTTCAATCTTATTCCGACAGGGTTATAGTCAAAGTGGAAGTTCTCTCCTCTCTTCAGAGAAAGGTACCTCCTTCTTTGATGACCCATTCTTTCCACTGGGATCTCACTCACAGCGATCTTTCATTTAGGTCTTCTTCTTCTTTTTTTTTCTTTCCAGAGTTTCTTGGCTTTCCATGCCTAAAATATTCTCATGGGCTCTTCAGCCATATCCGAATGCCTTAAGGGCTGATTCTGAGGCCAGAGTGCTATTTAGGACATCTGCCATTCTATGAGTCTGCTGTGTATCCCGCTTCCCATGTTGGATAGTTCTCTCCCTTTTTGATGCTATCACTTAGTATTAGCAGACACTAGTCTTGTTTGTGTGATCCCTTTGACTCTTAGACCTATCCGTGTGATCAATTGTGAACTGAAGTTGATCACTTGGACTAGTGAGATGGCATTGGCACATGCAACCTTGATGGGATTGTATTGGAATCCCCTAGCATGTTTCTAACTCCACCATTTGGGGCAAGTCTGATTGAGCATGTCCCAAATTGTACATCTCCTCCCTCTCTTATTCCCACTCTTATATTTAACAGGGATCACTTTTCCATTAAATTTAAACACCTAACAATTGTGTGTTAATTACAGAGTTCAACCGATAGTACTAGAACAAAACGACTTCTTGGAAAAGACCCCAGAAACACAGGCAGTCAAAGCCAAAATTAACATTTGGGTTTGCATCAAATGGAGAAGTTTCTGTACTTCAAATGAAACAGTCAGGAAAGTGAAGAGGCAACCAACAGAATGGGAAAAAAATATTTGCAAACTATGCAACATTTAAAGAAATCAAGAAACTCCGCAACAGCATAACAAACAACCCACTTAAGAGATGGGCCAAGGACCTCAATAGACATTTTTCAAAAGAGGAAATCCAAATGGCCAACAGACACATGAAAACATGTTCAAGATCACTAGCAATCAGGGAAATGCAAATCAAAACCACAATGAGGTTTCACCTCACCCCAGTTAGAATGGCTCACATTCAGAAATCTACCAACAACAGATGCTGGCGAGGATGTGGGGAAAAAGGGACACTAACCCACTGTTGGTGGGAATGCAAACTGGTTAAGCCACTATGGAAGTCAGTGTGGAGATTCCTCAGAAACCTGAAGATAACCCTACCATTCGACCCAGCCATCCCACTCCTTGGAATTTACCCAAAGGAATTTAAATTGGCAAACAAAAAAGCTGTCTGCACCCTAATGTTTATTGCAGCACAATTCACAATAGCTAAGACCTGGAACCAACCTAAATGCCCATCAACAGTAGACTGGATAAAGAAATTATGGGACATGTACTCTATAGAATACTATACAGCAGTCAAAAACAATGAAATCTGGTCATTTGCAGCAAAATGGGGGAATCTGGAAAACATCATGCTGAGTGAATTAAGCCAGTCCCAAAGGGACAAATATCATATGTTCTCCCTGATCGGCAACAACTAACTGAGCACCAAAAGGGAAACCAGTGGAAGTGAAATGGACACTATGAGAAACAGTGACTTGATCAGCTCTTGTGCTGACTGTTGATGTACAATGTAATACTTTATCCCTTTTAGTATTTTTTTTTTGTTCTAGTACTATTGGTTGAACTCTGTAATTAACACACAATTATTCTTAGGTGTTTAAATTTTAACTGATAAAGAACTTTTCAGATCAATCCTACTCACAATAGCTACAAATTATAAATACCTTGGAATAAGTTAACCAAAGTTGTCAAAGATCTCTATTGAAAATTGAAAAACAAACATTAATGAAATAAATAGAATACATAAAAAAGTTGAAAATTTTCCATATTCATGGATTGGAAGAATCAATATTATCAAAATGTCCATACTACCAAAAACAATTTTTAGATTCAATGTGATTCCAATCTACCATTCACCTTAAACAAAAATCTACCTTTCACCTTAAACAAAAATCTACTCAAATGGAACAAAGGCCTAAATCTATGACCTGACACCATCAAATTAGTAGAGAAAATTGGGGACACCCTGCAAGGCATTGGCAAGGGCAAAGTCTTCTTGAAAAAAGACCCCACAAGCACAGGCAACCAAAGTCAAAATTTACAAATAGGATTATATCAAATTGAGAAGCTTATGTACTTCATAAGAAACATGCAGCAAAGTGAAGAGGCAACTGCAGAATGGCAGAATATATTTGCAAACTATGAAACTGATAAAAGATTAATATCCAGAATCTATAAAGAAATTCAACAATATCAAAACAAACAATCCAGTTATGAAATGGGCGAAGAATTCGAAGAGACATTTTTCAAAAAAGGAAATTCAAATGGCCAACAGACACATGAAAAAATGCTCAGGGTCACTAACCATCAGGGAAATGTAAATCAAAATCACAATGAGGTATCAACTCACCCCAGTTAGAATGGCTCTCATTTGGAAATCCACAAACAACAAATGGTGGTGAGGATGTAGGGGAAAAGATAACTGAATCCACTGTTGTTGAGAACGTAAACAGGCACAGTAACTGTGGAAGACAGTATGGAGATACCTCAGAAATCTGAATATAGACCTACCATATGACCCAGCCATCCCACTCCAGGGCATGTACACAAGGGAAATGAAATCAGCAAATAAAAGAGTTATCTGTACCCCTGTGTTTATTGCAGCTCAATTTGCAAAAGTTAAATGAACCCAGATTTCTATCAACTGAAGACTGAATAAAAAAAAATCATAATATATGATACCACTATGGAGATACTACACAGTGATTTAAAAAAAAATGAAATCCTGTCATTTGCCACAAAATGTATGCAATTGGAAAACATTATGCTCAGGAATAAGCCAGTCCCAAAAAGACAAATACTATATGTGCTCCCTGATCTGTGGTAACTAATAGAGTACCTGAAAGGTAATCTATAGGAATGAAATTGACACTTTGAGGCACAAAAATTTTGAGCAGTCCTTGTCTCTACTATTGAGGAACAATTTTTTTTTTTTTTAGTTTTTTGTTTTTGTTTTTGTTTTCATGCTATTTTTTGAATTATTCACTTATGTAGGGTTAAATTTATGAGTATAAAGTTAACTGAAAATAGATATTTGTAAATTATAAGGATGGGAATGGGGGAGAGAGAGAGTGAGAGAGAGAGAGAGAAAGAGAGAGGAAGAGAAGCGTGCTTGTCTCTAGTTTACTAGAGTATAGCCTAAATATCTACTAGTTTACTTTCTAAATGCATGCAACAGCTGAGGGTTTCACTTGGTGAGCAACTTAAGCATCCAAAGAACATTCAGATACAACCAGAAGAAGCCCTTAATCCCACATCCCATGAGGAACTGAGCAATGTCATATGAGTTAATTTGGAAACATATCCTTCCTCCTGCCCCCATGGAGCCTTCAGAGGAAACTGTAGTCTTCCTTAAGAAACGATACACAGAAGTTAAGTTAAACCTTGCCTGAGTTTCTAATTCAGCAAAACTTTGAAATATTAAATGCCAGTTATTTTAAAAATGTAGTTTTTGATCCAAGTTGTATTAGAGCAATAGATAACAAATATTTCAAATATATTATACATAGCTGGAATCACGGGTTTATGAAGTAACTACTCCAGTTGTTTGGTTAAAATGTCAGTATATCCTTTTGTTACCTACAGAAAACCATTTATCTATCTATCTATGTATCTATCTATCATAGTATACACTCTGCAATTTAACCAGTTACATCATTTTGGGTCCATACACTGATAATTTTGAAGTATAAATGTTGAGGAAGCTCAGACTAATATATAAAATTCTAATTGGCTCATATTTTTAAGTGACCTTTATTTTTCTTGGAAAATATGAAGATTTTCCGCTGAGATAAGTATGTACCAAGGAGATTCATATATACAGCAAATAAATTATAATGGTTCATTCTGAAGAATAAAGGTATTGACATATATTTTGAGACATTATAGATCAACAACATATGTATATTCAGCATCTTTGTAAGACGATGCATTTATTTTAAAAATATTATTTTAATTGTAATGGGACATGGGAAAACATTAATAAACTGGTACATATGCAGATGGGGTAATTAAGATAAATTCGTTATTATATTATTAAGCCTTTGTATCTTAAAGTTAAATTCAATATATTAAACTTGAGCCATAAAATGGAAGGAGATGACAATCTCTAAATGGTAAATCAAGTACAAAGAACTTGGGAGAAATTCACTATTATTCAATTATTTAGGAGAAAATTATATTAATTAAATATTTATTATATAAAAGTAACTATATAAAAAGGCATAAAACTTTTCAGTTAAATATTGCACTAAATTTTATGAGTCTATTGTTCGTAAAGCTTTGCTTTAGTTGTACGTTAGAATTTTAATGAATTTATCTGTTACATACATTCCCAAAATATACACAAACATTAGATTTATGATGAATAAGGATTAACAGAATATATGACTGTATTTCAAGATATTTAGGTTTATAAAACCAATATTTCTAAAATAATAGTAGTAAAGAGATTCATGAGAAAGAATCTCATATACATGTAAAATTTAAAAGTTAAAAAAGAACAAATATTTCTGCTTTCTTGCTGATTTTGACATTATTATTTAAAACAATATTGAAAATTCTTGTCTTATTTTCTCTGTTTTGGTTTATTGAACATCTTGATGAGTCATGTAACCATAAAAGGTTACAGGGAATATCTATTTTGTATTTATACTCTGATGATACTGATTTTTTAACAAACATTCCAAAATTCAAATATTCAGATGATTGTTTCCTCTAAAATGCATTCAAACAATGCTATTTCCAGGGATGTCTATTTTGAATTGCCTTCCAAATATCTTACTCATTCTTTTGAACAGTCTAAATGGCAGCAAAAATTATGCCTTGAGGGAAGATTTAAATTAGGTAAAAACCAAATGCTATTTTGAACACAGAAGATATGATATGTTTTCAAATTGGATAGTACAATTTGAATTGTGGTCAGTAAAATACGACGTGAATGCATAGCTATCAGACTGCTTTCCTTCGGTTTATAAATTCATTAAAACAGCAGATATTGAAAAAAAAAGAATTTCCAAATACAGCAGAATAACTTGAGTAAAACATAATCTTTGGTCTCCCAAAAATGTCGTTTCAAAGGACAAGACTCATGTGCTGTATATGTTCTACTTCTGAATTAAAATGTTCTCAACTCCAAACAGAATACTCAGAGACACCTCACATAAGTGATAAGCTGCATTTTATTTTCTTTAAGAGGAGATTCTTTATAGAGTTATGTACCAATCTGTTAGTTTAAAATAATTAAAATTTCCAGGATAAAAAAGAAATATAATCTTGTAATGATTAATATTTAAGTTATATATATTCAAACATAATTCAGTGCCTATATTATGGAACAATATTTTATATGCATATTTTATTCTTAAAAGAAAAGATTGTCAACAATATTTCTGGATTAGAATTGATTATTTCATAGTGGAGGAATTATAAAATCAAAACTACATTATACGTAAAACAGAAAGTGAAAGAAAGAGGAATCAAGATGGAAGTGTTAAAAGGTAAGTAAAAATCTTAAATTAATGGTCAGAATAGGCCTCACTGACAAGGGCAGATGTGAGCAAAAACTTGAAGAGTGTAAAGTCCTTAGAGATATCTTTTAGGAGAACATTCAAACACTCAAGGCAGAAGAAGCAGTCAACTTCAAATCCTTAAGGCTGAAAGATGTCGTTTTGTTTTGTTTTGTTTTGTTTTAAAGATTTATTTATTCATTTGAAAGGCAGAGTTACAGAGAAGCAGAGGTAGAGAGAGAAGTGTTCCATTCAATGGTTCACTCCCCAGATGGCCACAACAGCCAAAGCTGTGTGGATACGAAGCCAGGAGCCAAGAGCTTCTTTCAGGTCTCCCATTCAGGTGTAGGGGCCCAAGGAATTGGGTCATCTTCTACTGTTTTCCCAGGCCATGGCAGAGAGCTGGACTGGAAGTAGAGCAGCTTGGATTCGAACTGGCTCACATACAGGATGCCAACACTGTGGCTTTACTCGCTAGGCCATAGCACCAGGCCCTGGATGATGTCTTTAAGGAACACAATAAGGAGGCTGTTGTGGTTGAAAATGAGTGTAATGTTTAGAGGAAGACTATTACAAAAGAGTATTTGGCTTTTACCTTTGTCAAATGTTGAAGTAAAGGGAAGACCTAATTTTTTGTTTCTTTTAGAAGAATTAGTTTGATTGGTTAGATCATGGACAGTAAGATTACAATCATTGAGACCAGTTACCTGGATAAGTGTTCATGGGGGCCCAGGTGAAGATTGTAGCGTGGAAGGAGTAAGAAGTGTACATGAACTTATTATGAACATATAGATGACATTGAAATTCATGATATTAGATCAAATAGGAAAGAGGGGTTAGAATTTATCCCTGAGGCTTTGACCATCCAGGCCTGAGGTGAGAAGAAAGATTCAACATTCTTGAAATGAACTGAGTTAAGCAGGTGTTCTGCAGGTAAAGGGTTTTATCTTGTAGGCCAAACTGAGTGTATCAAGTGGGGAAGAGTGATGAACTCTGTCAAGAGCTACAGAAGGTCAATCCAGTTTTTCTAAGACAGACTTGATGTATCTTCATGTTTTTAAATCATAATAGTGCTACTTTTCACTCTCAAAAAAGTCTCCAATTGAAATGATAAATTATACAATTCTCTGCCCATGAATGAAGTTAGATAAGGGCAAGAGTTTACTATTAACAAGTACATTTAGCAATGTGGAGACTATCCATAATGATGACATAAAGATTTGGTAGAATACTGGGCCTAACATCTGATTGGACTGGTTTTAAAAGACATTGCGCACACAGAAATTGGAGACAGTAATTACAGATGATTCTTAAAAGCAAGCCAACTATTAGAATGCCATCATTTAACAGGGAATGAATAAATGAAACTTTAGCAGGGAAAGGAAGAAATGCTGTAGATTTGTCTTTAGGAACTTGAAAGACAATGGGATATTTAATAACTATAGAGATTGAATCTATAAATGGATATGGACAGATAATCTTTTTTAGGCAGAGGATGAAGATGGTTTTGGGAATAATCAGGTAGATGTAGTGCTTGCATTATGTGGATAGTACCTTCTTGTTCTCATTTTCATTGAATTTAAAAAAAATAGTCTTCAGTTGAGGAATAGGTTTGCAAATATATTATAGTTTTAAAGATAGGAGATAAAGTGTGAAGTAATCTTAGAGTAGAGGTTGGTAAGTTATGTTTCATAGGACCAATATGAAGTCAAGTATATAGCAATATCCATTTGCTTCCATATTATCTATGATTTTTTCAAGTTACAAAGGCACAGTTGAGAATTTATAATGAGGACTATCTGTACTGCGATCCAAAAATATTTACTATTTGGCACCACATATTGTGATTAATTTAGGATTTAAGTCATAAATATAAAGTGAAACCACTTGTATGGTTTCTTATTCATCTGTACATCTACAGGTGTAGAATAGGTAAACCAATGAATTAAATTTTCTTGTGGTTTTTCCAACTACGAACAGCCATGTGAGTGATGAAACAGTCTTAGGTATCTACAAGGGAATAGTTATTTTGATTGCCTATTAAACTCAAATTGATTAAAGGGAAGGCAGAGGCATTGAAGGGAAGACAACAATTGAAAATTAATTAAAGATTGCAGTGAAGTGAAAAGGTTGTTGGAACCAAGTGCAAAGAGTTGGCTTGAAAGATTGGAGTTTATTGTCACAGAGATGCATGGAATTAAGATTTTGAAAGAGCTGCATGTACTGATAATGAGAAGAATTCTAGGCTATGCCCATGAGCAAGAGTAGCTGAGGAAGGATAGAGGGTAAGGTAATTGAATAAACTAAAAAGTTGAAGTCTGGAAAGGGCCATCTGTGCATCTATTAAATCATGAAGAAGTAATATTGAGTGATAGGAGATTAAGTAATTGAGAAATGGGTGTAGGTTCACAGAAGTTAGCAACTATGTGTGGAAAGTGAGAATTTAAGATGTAGATCTGAGGTTTTTCAGAAAGGGAAACTTTGAATAAAGAGCAGGTGGGACAGTCATACACAGTTGTGCAAGAAAAAATTGCAGACTCAAGAGGAGAGCAGAGAAATCAGTGCTTTTGTAGAGAATTGGATTTTTCTTAGGGCAAGAAAACTAAGAGATTAGTGACTTGTGCTGACTCTACCTGCACAAGGAGAAGACAAGATTTTTTATAAGATTTATTTTATTGATTTGGAAAGCAGAGTAACAGGAAGAGAGGGAGAGACAGAGAGAAAGAGATCTACTTGCTAGTTTTCTCCTCAAGTGGCTACATGATTAGAGCTGCTCCAGGCCAAAGCTAGGAGCTATGAACCCCTGTTGGGTCTCACTTGTGGGTGATAAGGGTCCAAATCCTTGAATCATCTTCTGCTGTTTTCTCAGATACATTAGCAGGGAACTGGATTGGAAATGGGGCAGCAAAGACCTGAACCGGCAATCATATCGGATGCTGGCATCATAGGCAATGACTTAACCTACTGTGCAAGAATGCCAGCCTCGAGACAATGTTTTTTGAAGTATTTAGATAATAGAGGATTTCTTTCTCATGCCTTATAAGGAAATGTTTAAAATAACTTTGAGATTCTTGAATAATTTTAGGCCCATATATTGGTTGAATGGATTTGCAATATAATAGTTATAATCTATACTGCTGTAAATCTATAAAGTCTTAATTGTTTTTTTTTTTTTTTTAATACATTTCCTTACTCGAAAGGTTGCAGGGAGAAAGGAGAAGCATAGAGAAATATTTTTGTTCACTGGTTTACTCCTCAAATGTCTACAATAGTTTGGCCCAGCCAAGCCAAAACCAGGGGCCAGGAACTTCATCATTTTCTCACTTATGGGTGCAGGAGATCAAGGACTCAGTCCATCTTCTGCTGCTTTCCCAAGCACACTAGTAGGGAGCTGGTTAGGAAGTGGAGCAACCAGGACATTACCCGGTGTTAGTACAGGTACAGATTAACTCTACACCACAATACCAACCCAATAAAGTATTAATTGTTAATACAAATTGTCTTTTTCCTTGCATGAATATTGAATTCATAAATTTACGAAATATTCACTTAATTTTTGAGGTCGCATTTTAATACAGAATTTGACAAATAAGAGTACTTCAGAACCACTGAGCTAAGCAAGGCTGGCAGATTATATAATACATATATGAATGATTCAGGAAACATTTTTAGAAAGGTAAAGACATCACAGTTGACTTAAAATACCTAAAGGAATAACCACACAGAAATAGAGTTAACTTACTCTATGTCTTTCAGGGATGTAGGAATAGGATAAATAATTGGAAATCATAAGGAGTATATAATTGTCTCATAATATTAGAGGATTTTGTAACAATTAGGGTCATTCAATAAAGGTAGAATTTGCTTTAGGAGAGGATTAAATCTTTTATACAAGGACTTTACTCAAAGTATATTTGTATGAGATATAAAATAAAAAATTTCTTCATATTGCCAACTCTTTAAATTATTCTCATGAAGTTTCTGAGATAATCAGATGTTTGATGTCATTTGTCTAACAGATTTGTGTATTTATTTCCTTCTAGCTTCTTCTAAAGATGAGAAAATAGATTATAAATTATTCTTGAAGAAGTGAATCATTTTCTTATTACCATCTTTCAAAGATATTTATTTGGTCAAGTATATTTGCATTCTTCATGTTCTTCCTAGAGAGATTCACTATGATAGTTCTCTTGATGCCTTAGATTATTTTTTTCTTGCATGTCAATTTTCTATGACAAGAAAATTAAAATATATTCTTAAAGCTTGTGTCTGGGTTTACTGATGATTTTCTATCTACTTTCACTCATGCATTGATAGATTTCTAAGTTAGCAATTATATCTTGCATCAAATCAAAGAACCAAATATAATCTCAGGCAGAAATACATCATCAATATGCACCAAATACAGTTCAATGCAAAAAATGAAAGGGAAATGAAAGAATATACTATAAAAGACATCTTGAAATTTTACTAGGAATCATGGAACTTAAAATTCTTTTGTTGGAAAAAGCAAACCTATTAATGCTCAGCTATCATGGGAGTTTTGAGTGATAAGCAATCTTTGCAGGGCACTAGAAATGCTGAACCAGCAAAGGAGAGCTCTCAGTGAAGAGATAAGACTTAGGAATCAAGTAGATGATGAGATTAAGTGAGGGCTAGAAGGAAAGTCTTAGGTAATATTCTCTTAAATTGAAAGCTTTTTAAAGTACAGATTTTACTGCTAAGTCTGGAAAATCAAAAGTAGTTTTGCAGACTCCAGTTGCAGAGGTATTAAAAGGATGAAGCATTACCCTTTTCAGGGTAAACTGGTTCACTCTGAGAAAAAAACGCACATCTCTGTTGAGTGTTGTGCCCAAGAGTGTTGGAATAACATTTATTGGACACACAGCAGCAGAGGAATAAATGACATAGTGGTGTAGTGAACTCAGGAATTGTCATATCCTGGGAAACCTCAGTGGCCTAGATCATAGTAATTTTATGAAATAGAAAATATTATTCTTCTAATTGAAGTGACCAGATTTATGTATTTAGAGATGGTGCTTGATAATTTACTTCACAATGAAAACTAAGTATTGAGACAGATGTTGTGGCAAATGAGTAAAGCCACCGCCTGTGACACCAGCACCCCGTACGGGCACTGGTTCGTGTCCCAGCTACTCCACTTAAGATCTAGCAGAAGATGGCACAAGTGCTTGAGCCCTCATTACCCATGTAGGAGACCTGGATGAAGGTTCTGGCTCTGACCTGGCTTAGCCCAGGACATTGCAACATACAGTAGATGGAGACTCAATCTCTCTCTCTCTCTCTCACTCTATCCCTCTCTCTCTTTCTGTCTCTCCTTCTCTCTGTAATTCTTTCAAATACATAAATAAACTTTTAAAAATAAGTTGTTAGCTCATTAGGATACCTTGAGACAAAGCTGAAATTTTTTCCTCTACAATTTCAGTATTTTTCATTTTTAAATAATTAATATATATAGCATTTGCAATGAGAAAAAAATCTGTAGCCACACCCATGAAATTATAGTATTTGTTTGAAACTGACAGAGGACTTAAAGATGCAGATCAGAACTACTCTAACTCTACAACATTTAATTTGTCTTTGAATAAAGGAAAACAATTGTTTGGAAGAAGTACATTTATACTAGATATATTTTCAGGTAACTATTAGTTAATTTTATGGTCTTCTTAGACAGTAGATGTAAAAGGTCCCAGTCAAGTTCTAGGATCCATAAGAGAGAAGAGGCGTTGAAACAATCCACTACCCCCAATATCATAGACAGACATGGATAAAAGCAGTCAGACTTAAGAGCAGGAACTCCTGCTGCAACCAATGTCAAGATGCAACATTCTGAATTGGCATTGCTGAATTGCTGGAAGCTCAGTCCCAACAACTCTGACAGTTCATAACTCCCGGTGGCTGAGTAAAATTGAGCCTTTAGGCCTGGCATTGTAGTGAAGCAGGTAAATACACTCACTGCTACTACACAGGAATCCCATGAGGGCTCAGGTTCATGTCCTGGCTTTTCCACTCCCAACTCAGCTCCCTGCTAATAGCCTGGGAGAAGCAGCAGAGGATGGCCCTGCCACCCACATGGGAAGACCCAGACGAAGCTCCTGGCCCCTGGCTTCAGTCTGGCTTAGCCCTGGCCATTGTGGCTATTTGGAGAATGAACCAGCCAATGGTTCTCTGTCTCTCCTTCTCTCTGCAATTCTGACTTTCAAATAAATAAATAAATATTTCAAAATAAAGTAAAATAAAAATGAACCCTCTCACACTTTTATTAATTTTACCTCCAGGAAATGAATCCCCACTTTCTTATAAAACAAGGCTTTCCACGAGGAAAAGCTTGTTAACCAGGATTGGATCTTCTGAAGTGTTCCCAAAAGTCTCAGCGACCCGAAGGAAGGAAAATACTTCACTCTCGTCAGCTCTAGCATTCATTATGGAAGAATAAAAATTACCAACATCAGCCTACACTAGCGATCCTCTCTTTTCCATTGTAGCCATTTTGGGGAATGAACCAGAGGATGGGCGATCTCTCTCTCTCTTCCTGTCTCTCTTCCTCTCTCTGGGGCTCTGCCTTTTAAATAAATAAAACTTCAAAGTTTATGAAAATTAAACAAGTCGGAGTTCAGGAATTTTTACTAGAGAAAATCCGAATATTTTTATTTCCCATGATATGTGGTTGACAGTTGATGTCTTTTGTCTAATCCTGTTTAACTTGAATTAAAATATCGGTGTCTTGCCTTCCTGTGAATATGTCTGCTCATCAAAGCAACAGCTTTGTACCGTCTGTAGCCTCAAGGAAAACTAAACAGATGACGTAATACAGATGAGTCCAGAGGCAAAAGACTAAAAATAAGTTTTTCATTTAAATACTATGAGTTATGGCCAGAGCAGGCAGTGAGTCTCAATTATAGAAACCAGTAGATAATTTTATTTAATGGGGGAAGTAGTAAATTGAAAGAAGATTTGAGTTCCACAAGAGATTAAATTCTGATGCTACAACCAAGCCAAATTTTAATTGGACTCTAGATGAGAGAACTGTTTTCTTCTTTTATCTATTCTTAAGATTTGGCACTGTTCTAGAAAGAGTTTAGGAATATATTTGAGAACTGAATAGATATTACATGGTCTGGACCCGATATAATCCTGTATGTTAGCTGTTCTAAGATGCAAAACACTCACATTTTAACATATGAAAAATGGATTGAAACTCACCACCAACAACATCATACAGTTGTGTCGGACTAGATGGCCATGATTTGCTTGTCTTTATCTACCCAATCATCAATTTTGTTTTGGACTGTTCATACTGAAGCCACTCTATTGATTTATATTCATTACTGATGTTTCACAAGTTGAGTACCATTCAATTTAAAACTTTTAAAAATCAAAAAATCCACTATTCATTGATTTGACATTAAAACAAAGAGATAACTATGGGAATGTAGATAGTCACAGAACAGAATAGTAGTTTATCCATTTTATTAATGAAACAAGTGGGCTACAAAGTAGTTTATGATCCCTGAAAAGAAAGATAAAGGAAGTTAAAGCTTTGTGTATTTTATTAAAATTAAATTGAAGACTTAAGAAATTTCAAATCTCTTAGAAAAGAACAGCTACATTTCAAAGCATGCAGATGCTAAAAATACTAAAACTTTTACCACATTAGACTAATTTTAAATTGCAGTGCCAATGTTTGTTTGCCCCTTCTTAGGGGGCATAATGCATCTTAGAAATGTATAGTTTAAATTCAGTGAAATAATATAGTTAACACTTATTGACTGTCTACACTATGCTTAATGATTTACGGCATTTAATTGTTTCAGAATGAATTCAAGGAAACTATAAGCATTATAATTAACCTAGATTCCATTTTCAAAGTCGATCTTATCCTACTCCTTTTAAATCATTCAGAAAAAGATTCTATGAACCAAATTATCTAAGAAAGCATACACTTGGACCAGAGACAGTACAGTTATTTGGGCATAAAAACCTATGTTATTTTTTTCTCCATATTGCCTTGCTTCCCTGAGAAAATCTTACAGTCTATTTCTTTAACTTAATCTAATGACAATTTATTATGTACAATTCCAGTGATGACATGTAATATTAAATTTAAATGAAGATATGTTTTAATATGTGTAAATATACAAATGCAAGCCCACTAATTCACACACCATCACAAATATATAATCACTCAATATTTTCCAAACTAAGTATAATTTAATATATAGTATATCTTTATTTTGGAGTTTCTTGTTTCTTCTCTAATCAGGTTATGCAAGAAAAATATTGCCAATTTTATTAATTAATTTAGTAAGTTTTAAAATTTTCCAAAAGAGCATTTATGACTAAGTGATTGTTGAAAATCTCCAAAATGACATTTTCATCTTTAATTTGGCACTAAATTGTGGTAAAGTCAAATTATTTTCTATGGACACTGAAGAGGATATGAGTTGGATTTAGAAATAGAATACTCATGCTTGATTAAAGAATAGCACCATGCATATAACTGGGAGATTTCGCATATTCAGCCTTCCTATGAAAGGAAACTGATTTTCATAAATTTTCACTTCCGATTAGAGCCTACTAGAAATCCCTAAGGGCTTCCATCTGAAGTATGCACACAAATTCCATGAAAGCCCTCTGCTTACAATACTCTCAGTGCAATTATATTTCTTGTATGTGATCCACTTCTGTTTCCTTGAGAGTGATGACATCATTTTGTCTTGAGTGCGTAGTGAAAAAGCTCATTTAAGGTCAAGGAGTCTTCACTAGTTTAGAGCTCATAGACGAATTTACTACTAGGTCTTCAACGAGGCTTTTCTGGCGTTAAAATTAAAGCAATCTCACCCCAAGTAAATGCCATTAAATAAATTTTGCTGCATTCTAATTTTATGATTCCATTGTTTTCAGATAAGCAGGTTTCATTTTGCATTCCAGTTTAGGATTCCAGATTACTTAAACTCAGTGGGAGAAAGAGCTAATTTCTTAAGTTGTAGACATGAAAGAACTGATTAGGTCTATACAGACTGCAATTTGTTCTAATGGTTTATCTTTGTTTCTAACAATTTTTCTTATGTATATTTCCACCTGTTAAATTACTCTGTAATTTACTGTTTCCTGCTATTTGACAAGAAAGCATTATAATCACAATAAAAAGTAATTTAAGGCTATTACCAATCAATGAAATATGTCCCAATCTAAAATGAGATTGAAATAATTTATGGGGATTTTTATAGTCAAATTAGAATGGAGATTATTCCACAGGGGGAAATTGACTTTTTGCAAAACTGCAAGCACCATATATTTTCTAATAAGTTCTCGCAGCTGAAACAATGTCATTATTGGAATGCAACACAGGAAAAACAGTGCAATCTGAAGAATCTTACAAATAAATGCTGGTTAAAAAAAAAGGATATTTGTGGACCCATAACTCAGTAATGGATTTAAACTTAATGCAAAATGATGTTAATGCACCATTAAACCTAGCAGGCCATCAGATTTCAAACTGATGAATGATTCACTACAAATACCGTTTGTTGACTGACTTTTAAAATCCTTTTTCTGTAAGAAAACTTTCCCAACAGTAGCTAGGAATTTAGCAATGGCATATCACCCTTCCATACTGTTTAGAAATAAACAAAACTGAAATATTCTAAAAGGGAATCATTTTATTTCATTGCTAAAATACAATTACATTAAATTCCTATTTTCCTAGCAAGTTAAATCTGAGATAGGAAGGTGTACGAATAATGGCAAGATGTGGGTATATTTGCTCACCATTTTATTCGAGAGTTCATCCAGTGATTTTTCCCTTGTTTATAAATCAACTCACATTCATCAGAAATGACAGTATTTGGGAAAAGACAAAAATTTAAATAAAATAGATATTGAGGAATTGTTGATCCCAACACACAGATTATAAATGAAGAAATCTAATATAACATTCCTTGTTTCTTCATTCAGCAAACATAAAATATATTTTTATTGTCCAATCAGCTCTCTTCCTTCTCCCACTGCCCTCGCTTTCCACTATTTTACTGCTTGAACTTTTATAAATTACCTTGCTTATAGTAAAGTGTGGACTCTCCAAGAAATTTGGGCAATGGGAAATCAAGCTGGTATATGTGTGGGAAAAATTTTGGTAACTAAATTTTCCTTCAACATGGGTTTACTAAATCAACTAATTTATTCAAATTAAAACCATGTTTGTTTTTTTTTTTTTAAAGATTTATTTATTTATTTATTTGAAATTCAGAGTTACACAGAGAGAGAAGGAGAAGCAGAGTGAGAGAGAAGTCTTCCATCCAGGGGTTCACTCCCCAAGTGTCCACAACACCTGGACTTGGGTCTGTCTGAAGCCAGACTTCTTCCGGTCTCTCACGCGGGTGCTGGGGCCCAAGGACTTGGGTCGTCTCCTACTTCTTTCCAAGTCCATGGTAGAGAGCAGGATCAGAAGTGGAACAGCAGGGACTAGAACTGGTGTGCATATGGGATGTGGCATTGCAGGCGGTGGCTTCACCAGCTACGCCACAGTGCCGGCCCCAAAACCAGATTTTTTTCGTACTCAGTAGAATGTGCTAAAAACAACAGAGGAACATGAGAAAAATATCAGAAAATGGTGGGGTATAGCACTTAAACACTGACAAAATTAATCATAAAGCTTTTTATGAGAACGGATTTTATCATACAACATTATTTAGGCAGTTATTTTAAAACTATTCTTGTGGATATATTATGATGTTCTTATTCCTATATTAATTTAAAAAATAAAATATTTCAATGAAAAATTTTCAAATTAGATCTAGAATTAAATTCACATGTGTGTCTGCCATTCCAAGTTATCCAGTATGCTTAATTATTTGACATTTGAAAATCTTCTAATGATTCATGTGGAAAATAAATATTAATTTACTTGTTATTTAAGTCATCATACTTTAAAAGGATATTCACTTTATTTGAAAAGCAGAGAGATAGAGAATGACAGAGAGGTAGCCAGAGATGCTGCATCCATTAGTTGACTCCCCAAGTGCGTACACCAGCCAGGGCTGGGTAAGGCTGAAGCCGCGAGCCAGAACTCCGCCCAGGTCTCCCACATGAGTGGCAAAGACTCAAGGGCTTGAGCCGTTATCTGATGTCTCCCTCGGTTCACATTACTGTGAAGCTTCACAATCACAGAAGAGTTGGGACTCGAACCGTGTACTGTGATAGGTGTTGTTAGAGCATCTTAAATGCTGTGCCATATGCTTGTCTCAGAGATGTATTTTGCAACTAAAATCTAGTAAACAGGAAGACAAAGAAAGTGTGATACCAGACTAAATAAGAAAAGAGGAATGCTTATTTTTCAAGGATGTAATAAGCTAAGACTAGAGCTCTCTCATGTGTTATTTTATGATCTGTCATGCTTGTTTGACTTTTGAACAGAGCCAAGTATTACAGATCATAGCATTATATTTCCTATTTTGTACATTAGCAGCTAAATTGTTGAATAATGTCTTCAAATAATCACATTGGCACAGAATGTTAGAAAAGATTAGATTTGCCATCAGTTTTTTTTTTTTATTCTACAGAGTTATTTGTGCAATCATCAGAAAATGAGGAATGCTTGAATGAAGGTAGCTTAAAGCCACTTTCAATTTGCCACAGGAACAGTAAATAGAGCCCCACTTACATGACTCCCCAATCCTCTTTAACACATGCGTTATGAAAAAAAAATAATGAGGCTCATATATTCGAAAGTGTTAAGGGAGACTTGGTTAAGTACAGACTTGGTGACTCCAAATGAAAGCTGTCATCCTTTTATGATTTAAACATCAAGAGCAAGGATTCCTCCATCTCAGTTACATTAGGGGGAATTTATTTTCCTTACAAATGACTTTTATGTCTGAATATGAGGTTTGATTTTTGCCTATAATGTTTATAAACTAACTACTGGCAGATGACACTAATAGGCACTGTTTATTTATCCTTTACTATTTGCCAAACAACTAAATTTGCTTTTCTGTATCCTTGCAAGAGCACTATTACCAATGCATTAGTTTTATTCCCATGAAAAATGAAGTATGCACGGGAGAGACACATATTAGAAATGAGAGACATTCAGACAAGCACATGTGAAAAATGATATAAACACACTTATGTTGTGATGATATACTCAATAACAAAAGCTGCTTGATTATAGATCTATATGATCAACATTGTAAGATGCTTCAATTAAGCTTTATTATTATATTTGCAAATAATATTTATGTTAAAAATGAAATCATTTTATTTAATTGGAGATTCACAATATTTTTCAGCTCCACGGATCCTTGGCTTTTATATTATACTTTTAATATTTTCTCAAGTGGGAATGGATTCTCTAAAGTTCCTATATGCTGTGCATAAAACAATCTATTCAATATTCCTGATTTTATTTTGTCTGATTTCTTGTATAGAAAATAGTATATATATTAGAAAATAGACAACATACATAAAAGAAAAATAGTAACACAAGATCATTTAATGCACACTTGAGAAGATCAAATGACACATTTTTCACTTTGTTAATGTAGTATTGGAATATCCATATTGGAGTGCCAGGAATTGAGTCCTATGTTTGCTTTTGATACAGCTTCCTGCTTATGTGCCTGGAAGGTACCAATAATAACTCTAGTACATGGGTTACTGCCTATCTCAAATGAATTTCCTGACTCCAGACTTTTTTTTCTGGCACAGCTCAGGTGGCTTAAGGTTTTGAAGAATGAACCAGCAGATGAGAGATCTCATTATTTTTGTCACTCCCTCTCTCTCTGTCATTCATTCTGCCTTAAAAATACACTACTCAAAACATATATATATATATATATGCTTTAAAGTAATACCTAATCACAATGTTATCCACAAGTTGCTGTTTTCAGAACTTAGAACACTTATCCTTTTTCAGTTTTCTCAAATGAATCCTGTATTAAAATACTGAAAACTGACAACATTTGTGACTTTATGTCTAATGGTCTTGTTGTGTTTCATTTTCCATTGTCATCTAAAATATTATGAAACAAAATTTCACAGTACTGTACATTATAAAATACATAAAATTGTGTGTTAGGCTTTCATTGTATAATTCTGCCAGTAGATTTTAAACTCTAAAGACGCGTTTAGTCTTCAAATTGGGTATTAATTATTGCAGTAATATCATAGTAATGATCATGTATATCTGATGATTAAGAAATTTATTTTTAAATAAATTATTTTAAATTCACTTTTAAGAAGTTATAATTGAATTTAATGTTTAAAATTTATATTACTAGAAACTAAGATGATTCTTACCCAAATCTAATCTTTCTCATACATTAAGAAATTTCTCGAGGGAGAAGAATGCAAAACTTCTGAGGTAATCATTCTGATTAAGAAAAATTGGTTGAGCAAATTTGTTTCAGGGACCAGCCTAAATTGGAATTGAGTTAGCCATTCAGAATTTCCTTCTCTGTAGATTTATGCCTGAGTCTTTAAAACCCATAATTAAGAAATAAGTAAAAGCTCAAACATCTCCATGGGACTTTGAGAGCACAAAGCAGCCATGAAATTAGTGCCAGCAGCCTTGGCAGCCAAGTAGAACAATGCCTCGATGCAGACATCAGCCCCCTCCACATTAAGCATTCTTGGTCTTAGAGTGTGCGAGCGCTCACAGCTCACAGTATGCCCAGGAGAAGGAATTAGCCGAATGTGTTGGTGTACACAGGGGGGGGTGAAGGTGGTTAGTGTGCCACCTGGATTTCAGTAGCACTCTCCCAATGAGAGAAAACAAATGCATCCTGAGACATCATAGAATACTCTAGTAGGCATTTGAAACCAGGCTAAATTTGCAATTGAGCAGAAGGACTCGAGTCAGACTAATATTTCTTCTAATATCATTGGGACTTCGTTTCTGTTCTCTTGATCATTGTGTTTTTGTTTTGTTGATGTTGTGATCTAGAAATCTTTAAGCATTTCAGCATCTTAGCTAGTGATCCTAGTCAACAAGTCTTTTTTTTTTTCCCATGCATAAGGGCATACCTGATCTGTTATCTTTAAAGAACTTTTTTTTTCTTAGTAATAACCTAACTATTTGGTAACAGATGGCTTATTGTTAATGGAAATAGTTTTGTAAGAAATAAACCATAAACCTTGTCCTAAAATTTATTTTTCATAGCATTGAATGCATATTTACTATAAGTGTAGCATCAAGATAAAAATTCTAACAGCTCATAGATTATTTAAAAAATTCATAAATAAAACAAAAGTTTAAAAAAATCTAAAATATTTAAATGGAAAATTTTCCAGGACTTTCCTGAAGCTTGAAAACCTATCATATTAAATCAAAATCTAAGTGACCTGACATTGAAGGCTTATATCTACATACATGAGTAAAACCAGGGTGTCATTGCAGGGATGGGTAACTGAAAGCAAATCCAGAACTAGTTTTCATATGTTTTACATAATCATGGGTTATTGGGTGGGGGGTCCTCTGGTCTGTGGTGTTGCAGTTGATTTCTCAACAATGTTGCAGTGGATTTGTTTCTGAGAGGAGGAGCATGGTGGGGGCAAGAGGCACAGAGTCACCACACAGACCCTGGGAGTAGGGTGAAAGAGGGCTTGAGGCAAGCAGCCCGCAGACTCGTTTATTTCAGTTGGTACAACATCTTATATAGCCAAGACTAGCCAATCCGGTCAAGGGGTGGTCTATGCCCCAACCAATCGCAACCTGTTGCCAGGCAGTTTCCAAAGCCATCCAATCACAGCCTGTTGCCAGGCAGGCTCCATTTGCCATGTGGGTTTCAAATCCATCCAGTCACAGCCTGTTGCCAGGCAGGGTTTCAAAGCCATTCCTGAGTAACTGATGCTTGCTTGCCTGCGGCCCCCTTGGCATGGCCTTCTCATTCCACCACATTTCCCCCTTTTCATTTATTTTTGAGCAACGGGAGGCATGATTCTTGGCCATACCATTGTTGACCCTGTTTCCATGTGGTCTCTGTACGCAGCTGTGCCTGTCTTAGGTTGTCCCCCAGGGGATCTTACCCGTCATTGACTAACCAATGCTCAAATCGAGAGACCACAGGATTGCTTGCTCAGATGGGGGTAGGAATGAGGAATAATGGTTATCAGGAATGGCATAACCACACACAGGCTGTGGGCCGTTTGAGTGGCTGACCAGAGCTAGTGGGGTACAAAACAGTAACAGATATGGCTATGGGCAGTTTCTCAGGGTAGGATGATAGGGCAGGTGCATCTGCTAACAAGGCAGATTCTCAGTCTTGTTCAGCTGGTTCTGGTTGGCTATCAGTTGCAGGCTTGATGTTTCTGGCTGGTACCCAAATGGGCTGTTCCACATTCTCTGGAAAGACACAAGCATATCCTCAAACTTTGGTTAGCAGAGGGTATGGTCCTTTCCATTCTCCTGCCAGGGGGTCTTTCCACCTAACCATAGGGGCTGGGGTCTGGGATGGAAAGGGTCCCCAGTGTTTATAAGCTGGGCTGATCCCTTGGGAATCAAAAGTAAGAAAATTGATAGTGAAAAGGACCTCAGTCAAAGCAAGCTGTGGGTCTGAGGGCATATGATTGTTTTTTTGTCTTTGTAAGAGATCTTTAATTGTCCTATGAGTTCTTTCAATGATTGCCTGTCCCTGTGGGTTGTATGGGATACCTGTGGCAGACTGTATGTTCTAAGATTTCAGGTAGGAATTAAATTCCTGTGATGTATACGCTCCCCGTTATCATTCTTTATGGTCCAGGGGACACCAAGGACCAGCATGGCTGATTTAACCACCTTTATCACATTACTAGCCTTTTCTCTGGATTGGGCTGTGGCAAATACAGCCTTTGAATAAGTATCTACCACCACATGGACAAACTTAAGTTTACCAAAGGGGTTAATGTGGGTGACGTCCACTTGCCATAGCTTATTAGGAGCAAGGCCTTGCGGGTTCACTCCTGCTTGTTGCAGTGGGCCTAACAGGGCGAGGAGTGCACAATTCTTGCAAGAGTGCACTAGGTATTTGCATTGGCTCATTGTTAGCTCTGGGAAAAGCAATTTTATGTTGCTTGCTGACACATGAAATTTTTGGTGTAAAATACAGGCTTGTTCTAAGTGTCCAATGGAAGCCGTGTTGCAAGAGATAAGACGATCAACCTTTCTGTTGCCTTGGGAAATAAAGCCAGGTAACCCAGTATGTGATCTTACATGTGATATATACCATGGGTAGTTTCTATTCTCAGTTAGCTCTTTAAGTGTTGTGAACATCTGGTCAATTGGCTTATTGGTCGGGTTAAAGACTGCAAAAGGGATAGTCTTTGCTACCTGTACTGAGTATTTGCTGTCCGAAAATATATTTACTGGTCCATCTTAGCTAAGTAGTAGAACCTTGACTATTGCTCTTATTTCTCCCAACTGTACTAATACCCTGTGGGGTTCTACATGGATCTTATCCTTTTCTGTTAAAGATTTGATCACTACTCCAAACAGTGACTTGTTGGCATCCGTAAACACACATGGTGCCATGGATATAGGTTGATTAGCAGGGAAAGCATGTCTTGTATAGTCTATTTCTAAGGTTTGTAATGTCTGGGGTAGCCTGTCCTCCAGCAGGTGATTGTCAACCTGTCCTGGGAAATTTATCATTAAAGTTGGAAAGTGCATACTATTCTGCATCAATGTGGACAGTTCTAATTGTGATAGTGGTAGGACCACTATGTCTGGCTCTGTGTTAAATATCTTATTGGTATAATATCTTAATTTAAGTCCCATCATAAGGATGGCATCTACTTTGTTTACTATTTTACAACAATCGCTCCAGGCTATGTGCACCCAAAAAAGTGGCCCGTGTTGTTGCCAAATAACTCCTAAGGGGGCCTTGAGTGTAGATATGGTTTTGGCAATAGAGGCACCTGAGGGTCATATCTAAAGGTTTTTAAATTTGACAACTGGGGCCGGCGCCGCGGCTCAATAGGCTAATCCTCCGCCTAGCGGCGCCGGCACACCAGGTTCTAGTCCCGGTCGGGGCACCGGATTCTGTCCCGGTTGCCCCTCTTCCAGGCCAGCCCTCTGCTGTGGCCAGGGAGTGCAGTGGAGGATGGCCCAAGTGCTTGGGCCCTGCACCCCATGGGAGACCAGGAAAAGCACCTGGCTCCTGGTTCCTGCCATCGGATCAGCATGGTGCGCCGGCCGTGGTGGCCATTGGAGGGTGAACCAACGGCAAAAGGAAGACCTTTCTCTCTGTCTCTCTCTCTCACTGTCCACTCTGCCTGTCAAAAAATAAAAATAAATAAATAAATAAATTTGACAACTGGGTGTTAATCTTTTCTATAGTGGATTTGGCTGCTGGTGTCAATGTGATTTTTGAAGAAGGGCTGTTTCCTTTAGTAAATCGTATAGTGGTCTAACTTCTGCAGGTGTTAGGGAAAGGAAGGGCTTCAGCCAATTGATTTGGCCACATAGTTGCTGAAGTTCATTAAGTGAGTATTTATGCTTGAATTTTAGGTTTGGGCCCATTGGAGATATATGGGAGGAGATTTGATAACCCAAGAATTGAAAGAGAGGAAAATGTTGTACCTTTTCTGTGGCAATAGACAAACCCAGGAATTGTAAATTTCTTACAGTCTCACTTAGACAGTCATTCAGAGTTGCTGCATTCTCGTGAGCAAGTAAGATATCATCCACATAATGTATGACCAAGCACTGATCTTTAAGTGTGCAGTTCACATGAGAAACATATCTTTGGCAAATGGCAGGGCTATTTTTCATGCCTTGGGGGAGTACTGTCCACTGGATCTTTTTGCACGGAGCTGGAAATTGGGCTCCCATACTGTAAAGGCAAAGTAAGCCTTATCCTGCTCCTCAATGGGGATGGAAAAGAAGCAATCTTTGATATCAATGGTAACTCTGTGGTATCCATTAGGAATGGCCCCTGGAAGGGGAATGCCAGCCTGGAATGTTCCCATCTTTTTATATTTTTGTTAATAGCTCTCAAATCCTGTAGAAACCTATATTTTCCCTGTTTCTTTGGTATCACAAAAATGAGTGTGTTATGAGGGCTAGTGGAGGGTTCTATATGTCCCTTTTCCAATTGTTCCTGTACCAATTCTGTAAGGATGCTAAGTTTGGGTTGTATTATTGGCCACTGCTCTACCCAGATGTTTCCTGATTTTTTTTCCCATTCAATGGGGATTGGGCTTGGTTTTTGTATGAGGTGAGCAGTGGCCCCTAGAATTGGGGGTGAATCTTGTAGGTTCTCCATTAAAGCTGTTGGCTTGTGGAGATTTGTGATCCATAGTAAGGACCACTTGCATTTGTGAGAGCACATATCTCCCCACTAAGGTCATGGAAACCTCAGCAATTAGTGGAAAGATGGTTCCTGTATCTCCATTGTCATCTCGCCAAGTTACAGGTGTGATGACCTTATCAGCCAATTTTAATCCCCTAACACCTTGGAGGTCAGGTCCGGGTGCTGTCTTCCAATGTTGCATTTTTCTTGCGTCCCGTATCAATTAAACCCACAAATGCAATGTCATCTAAATATAGGGTCAATTTCAGCCTCAGATTGAAGATGGGCATCAACCACTTAATGGTGGTGGGACTCCCTCTTACTTGCTTGACTGAGGGCCGCCCCACTGGGAGTTTAAAGGCTTGGTCTTGCAATCTTTTGTCCAGTGAAAGCCTTTTTTACAACTGGGACACAGCGTTTTGGGCTTGCCCTGTCTTTCAGCATTTGGGTAATTTTGCCGTAGGTGTCCTATTTCCTGGCATCCCCAACAAACTGGAGGGTCATTAGACTTCTTTGTGCTCAATTTGTTAATGGCTGCAGTTAGGGCCTGTATGGGTGTATCAGCAGGGTTTACCTCCTTTGTGGCTACTATCCATTTAGAAATGTCTTCATTACAGACTGGGGCGATTGCTGCTTTTGCCTCTTTGGTAGCACCTTCCCAAGCTAATTGTTTGACCAAATTGTCTTGATTGGGGCCAGGCAGTAATGTTTTCTCTACTGCCTCCAAGACTCTGGCAAGTAAATCGGGGAACCATTCACCTGGGCCTTGAACTAGATTTCTAAAGAGCTGACTATAATCAGGAGGATTTATATTTTTAAGGCTTTAATTGCCAAATCTCTGACCTGATCAAAATAGGCAACTACTCCAATGCGGGCCTATTCTTGAGGATATATGTAGGTGCCACAGCTTGTAAGTATATCAAAGGTTACTGCTATTCCATAGGCAGCATTATTCCTTGCCACAGTTTCAGCCTCTTCCTGATAGGAGGCTTTCCACTGTAAAAACTGTGGTCTCGACAAACATGCTTTGAGCAGTGCAACCCAATCAAAATGAGTTTGAAGGTTTGCTGCCCATTGTTTAAGCACTTGTTCAATGCTTGAGAAGCCTTTTTTAGCATAGTAAGGTCATTTATGGGTGTTGGAATCCAGGGCCTGAATTCTGCATCTGCTCCTACCTTAACAGCAAATGTGCAGGTGGGATGGGGCTTAGCGGCTGCCCTAAGAGCTTGGGCTGTCCGAGTACTGCCACAAATGTGGGGATCCTCACTGGGTGCGGATGGGATGACCTCGCATGAGTTATTTTCTAGAGGTCCCCTAAGTTCATCCCACGGGTATGTGGGGGTGGCTGACTAGGCATTGCTACCTTGTTTGCTACCTGTATGATACATTGCCATTTTCACTGTTGGAGCTCTCTCTCCCTATGTCATCAACTGTTGTCTGTGAGACAGACGCCTGGAGTGACAGGCTCTTATCACTCACAGATTCACTATGTTTGGTAATCTGTGTGCACCTCTGAGAGGGGGGTAGCTTTCCCATGTCTGAGCGCTTAAGAGCGGCATGACACACTAACTCTAGCCAAAGGAAAGACACGCACAGCACTGCTCCCATAACAAAGCAAATTCCTAGCACCTCAGCTGTTGATGGCATTTTGCAGGAGGTTTCCCTGTGTTAGACAGACAGTGGTGTATCCGATTGTAAGTATGTCCTGTGCTTGGTGGGGACTTCCTTGATTCGTTAGGTCAAGCCCGTATGCCCACACGGTGTCTCTGGAGCGTCACCTCTCTCGAGTGAGGGAAGATGACTTGGTTCCGAATTCTGGGATGATCAGTCCCTTATGTGAATTCATTGGGCGAACTGAAAGTAAAAGGAGGAGCCGAGAAGCGGCGTACACTTCTGGGCGGTGTGTTCCTAACCTGGGGTCACTTAGACCGAGGAAAAGGATAAGGAAAGGGACGTAGGAGGGGGTTCTGTGCTCACCCTCACAGAACTGAACAGCATACAAAACACCAAGGGGCCTACTTGCTGAAATCCAGGGGGGACCTTGCCGAGTCTGACACATTGTCTCTTTCTCAGTCACATTGGCACATCAGATGCTGCTGTTGATTTCTCAACAATGTTGCAGTGGATTTGTTTCTGAGAGGAGGAGCATGGTGGGGGCAAGAGGCGCGGAGTCACCACACAGACCCTGAGAGTCAGGTGAAAGCAGCCTTGAGGCAAGCAGCCCCCAGACTCATTTATTTTAGTTGGTACAATATCTTATATAGGCAAGACCAGCCAATCTGGTCAAGGGGCAGTCTATGCCCAGACCAATCACAGCCTGTTGCCAGGCAGTTTCCAAAGCCATCCAATCACAGCCTGTTGCCAGGCAGGCTCCATTGCCAGGTGGGTTTCAAAGCCATTCCTGAGCAACTGATGCTTGCGTGCCAGCGGTCACCTTGGCATGACCTTCTCATTCCACCATGCTGTGGGACCTAGATAACTATAGGCAGGACTCAAAATTAAATAGTTCCATAGCAGCCTAAGTTTTTTTTTTTTTTTTGCTTTTACACACAAAATCAAATGCATGTATTAATTAAAAATTAAATGTGCAGACAGCTTTTTTGTTTGCCAATTTAATTTCCTTTGGGTAAATTCCAAGGAGTGGTATGGCTGGGTTGTATGGTAGGGTTATATTCAGGTTTCTCAGGAATCTCCAAACTGACTTCCATGGTAGCTTAACCAGTTTGCATTCAGTGGGTTAGTGTCCCCTTTTCCATACATCCTCTCCAACATATATTGTTGGTAGATTTCTGAAGCCATTCTAACCTGGGTGAGGTGAAACCTCATTGTGATTTTGATTTGCATTTCCCTGATTGCTAGTGATCTTGAACATTTTTCATGTGCCTGTTGGCCCTTTGGATTTCCTCTTTTGAAAAATGTCTATTGAGGTCCTTGGCCCATCTCTTAAGTGGGTTGTTTGTTTTGTTTTTGTGGAGTTTCTTGATTTCTTTGTACATTCTGATTATCAGCCCTTTATCTGTTGCGTAGTTTGCAAATATTTTTCCCCATTCTTTTGGTTGCCTCTTCACTCTCCTGACTGTTTCTTTTCCAGTACAGAAATTTCTCAATTTGATGCAATACTGATAGTTAATTTTGGCTTTGACTGCCTGCGCCTCCAGGGTCTTTTCTAGGAAGTCTTTGCCGGTACCTATATCTTGCAGGGTTTCTCCAATGCTCTCTAATAATTTCATGGTGTCGGGTCATAGATTTAAGTCTTTAATCCATGTTGAGTGAATTTTTGTGTAAGGTGAAAGGTAGGGGTCTTGCTTCATGATTCTGCATGTGGAAATCCCATTTTCCCAGCACCATTTACTGAATAGACTGTCCTTACTCCAGGAATTGGTTTTAGATCCTTGATCAAATATAACATTGCTGTAGATGTTTGGATTGATTTCTGGTTTTCATGTGTCTGTTGGCCATTTGGATTTTCTCTTTCAAAAAATGTCTATTGAGGTCCTTGGCCCATCTCCTAAGTGGGTTGTTTGTTTTGATGGAGAGGATGTGAGGAAAAAGGGGCACTAACCCACTGTTGGTGGGAATGCAAACTGGTTAAGCCACTATGGAAGTCAGTCTGGAGAATAAGATCAATGTCTTCGAACCCAACAGGCTTCCATAGCCTTGGCAACTCATGACTAGAGCTTAGGGAGATTACTGACACCATAAACAAGAATGTCAAATTGTTAAGTCAACAACAGGAGTCACTGTGTACTTACTTCTCATGTGAGATCTGTCCTTAGTGTGTTGTCCAATGTGAAGTAATGCTATAACTAGTACTGAAACAGTATTTTTACATTTTGCGTTTCTGTGTGGGTGCAAACTGATGAAATCTTTACTTAATAAATACTAAATTGATCTTCTGTGTATAAAGATAATTGAAAATGAATCTTGATGTGAATGGAATGGGAGAGGGAGCGGGAGATGGGAGGGGTGTGAGTGGGAGGGAAATTATGGGGGGGAAGCCATTGTAATCCATTAACTGTACTTTGGAAATTTATTTACTAAATAAAAAGAAGAAAAAAAAATGAAAGGAAATATAATGAGATGTAATTCTGATCTAGAAATCATTGACTCCATTAATATTATTATTTTGCATATGAAATTTCTTTATCTTCTACTTTACTGTCACTCCAATTCATCTGTATACTTCCATGCTTCAAACACACTTAGAAACATATATAATAAATATGTTCTTAGAACAAAGAAGCCTGCTCTGTTTGCTGCTATACCAAGATTTAGAATTTTATTAATCATTAATAATTGTTGAATTAATGAATTTTCAAAGATTAAAGAAAATCTCACCAGTATGAAAAAAAAAGCAATCATAGAGAAAATACATGTTCTCCATGATCGATGACAACTAACTGAGCACCAAAAAGAAAACCTGTTGACACGAAATGGACACTATGAGAAACAATGACTTGATTAGCCTTTGTCCTTACTGTTGAGGAACAATTTAATACTTTATCCTGTTTAATAACTTTTTTGTTCTACTTAATACTATTGGTTGAACTATTTAATTAACACACAATTATTCTTAGGTATTTAAATTTAACTGAAAAGTGATCCCTGTTACATACAAGAGTGGGAGTAAGAGAGGAAGGAGATATACAATTTGGGACATGCTCAATCTGACTTGCCCAAAATGGTAGAGTTATAAATGTTCCAGGGGATTCCAATTCAATCCCATCAAGGTGGTATGTACCAATGACATCTCACTAGTCCAAGTGATCAGTTTCAATTCATAACTGATCATAATGATAGGACTAAGTGTCAAAGGGATCACATAAACAAGACTAGTGTCTTCTAATATTAACTGATAGAATTAAAAAGGAGAGAACAATCCAACATGGGAAGTGGGATACACAGCAGACTCATAGAATGGCAGATGTCCTAAACAGCACTCTGGCCTCAGAATCAGCCTTTAAGACATTCGGATCTGGCTGAAGAGCCCATGAGAGTATTTTAGGCATGGGAAACCAAGACACTCTGGAAAAAAAAAAAAAAAAGGCAGAAACAGAAACAAAAACCTAAATGAAAGATCTCTGTGAGTGAGATCCCAGTGGTGGAAAGAATGGGCCATCAAGGAAGGAGATTCCTTTCTCTGAAAGGAGGAGAGAACTTCCACTTTGTGACTATGACCTTGTCTAAATGAAATCAGAGTTGGCGAACTCAAGAGGCTTCCAGAGCCTGTGAAGCTCATGACAAGAGCCACTGGTGATTACTGAAGCCATAAAAAAAGAGTGTCAATTGTTAAATCAACAACAGGAGTCACTGTGCACTTACTTCCTGTGTAGGATCTCTGTCCTTAATGTGTTGTACTATCTGAATTAATGGTATAATTAGTACTCAAACAGTACTTTACACTTTGTTTTTCTGTGTGGGTGCAAACTGTTGAAATCTTTACTTAGTATATACTAAATTGATCTTCTCTACATAAAGATAATTTAAAGTGAATGTTGATGCGAATGGGATGGGAGAGGGAGTGGGAGATGAGAGGGTTGTAGGTTGGAGGGAGGTTATAGGGAGGGGGAGAAAGCCGCTGTAATCCAAAAGCTGCACTTTGGAAATTTATATTTATCAAATAAAAGTTAAAAAAGTGAAGATGAAGAGATTGATAAAATGCAGAACTGAAATTCAAATACTTAATAATATGATACTCAAAAGCCATCAGAAGCAAATTCACAAACTAAAGAAAATCATATATGACATGAAAGTAAATTTTACCATGAAATTGAGATTTTAATGTGAAATTAAAATGAAATATTAGAAAAGAAGATTTCAATAAATCAAATGAAAAATGCAGTGGAAAGCTTAACAGCTGATCTGGTATGACAGAACAAAGAATATCCAAGTTAGAAGACAAACCCTTTGGAAATCTGTAAGTCAAACCAAAAATTAAAAAAAGAAAAAAGAAAAACAAGAAGAAGTAGGAAACTTATAAACGGAGTTGGAGATTTATGGGATTGTGTCAAATGAGCCAGCTTATGGATCTAGGGGCTCCTGAAGGTCTGGAAAAAGAATGGACTAGAAGGCCTATTTAGTGAAATAATTACAGAAAACTTCCCCAATTTGAATAAAGTGATATGCAAGTAGAGGAAACAATAGAACTCCAAACAGACATGACCAGAAAAGATCTTTACCATGACACATTGTAGTCAAACTCTCAGCAGTAGAACATAAAAAGAGATTCTAAAATGTTCATGAAAATAATGTGAGATTGCTTTCAGAGGTTCTCTAATTAGTCTCACAGCTGACTTCTCATTAGAAACCCTACAAGCTACAAGAGCATGGTGAGACATAGTCAAGTCTTAAGAGAAAAAAAAATAACAAAACTGTTAAACCAGAGTACTGTACCCAGAAATGCCCTCATTCATGAATGAAGGTGAAATAAAAACCTTCGATAACAAACAGAAATTGAAGGAATTTGTCACTACTCACCAAGCTTTAGAAAATTTGCTTAAGGATATGCTACACACAGATACACAGAAAGATAGCCATCATTATGAAAGATTGTGGAAGCAGAAAACTTCCTATAAAAATAGAAAAGACGGGGTTGGCGCCATGGTGCACTAGGTTAAGCCTCTGCCTGCGGTGCTGGCATCCCATATGGGCACTGGTTCTAGTCCCAGTTGCTCCTCTTCCAGTCCAGCTCTTTGCCGTGGCCTGGGAAAGTAGTGGAAGGTGGCCCAAGTGCGTGGGCCCTGCACCCCCATGGGAGACTAGGAAGAAGCACCTGGATCCTGGCTTCAGATCGACCTAGCTCCGTCCATTGTGGCTATTTGGGGAGTGAAACAACAGAGGGAAGAACTTTCTCTCTGTCTCTCTCTCTCACTGTCTGTAATTCTACCTGTCAAAAAATAATAAAATCTTTAAAAAAAAAAAATAGAAAATACACCCATAGTAAACAATAGCAGTATCTGTGGAAAAATGTCAAGGCCAAGTTATTACTTTTCAATAGTCACCTTGAATGTATGTGGCCTCAATTCTCCAGTTAAAAAAGAAAGACTGCCCAAATGGAATAAGAAACAAGACCCATCTATTTACTACCTACAAGAAACAAATCTCATCACTAAAAACTGAAAGTGAAAGGGTGGAAGAAGGTATTCCATGCTAATGGAAAGCAAAAAAGGGCAGTTGTTACCACCCTAATATCAGACAAAATAGACTTTAACACAAAAAGTATTAAAAGAGGTGGAGAAGGACACTATGTTATGATTAAATGATCAATTCAATAGGAAGATCTGACTATGTTAAATGTGTATGCACCCAACTGCAGGATGCCTGGCTATTTAAAACAAATGTTATGGATCTAAAGAGAGATATAGACTCCAACATAATATTAACAGGGTCTTAAATACCTCACTTTGAAAAATGGACAGATCAAAAGGACAGAAAATCAATAAAGAAACAATAGAGCTCATAGACAATATGGACCAAATGGACCTAACCAATATCTACAGAACTTTTCACCCCACAGTAGAAGCATACACCTTCTTCTCATCAATACATGTCACTTTCTCTAGGATAGACCATATGATAGGCCATGAATCAAGTCTCAGCAAATTCAAAATATCATAATCATATCATGCATTTTCTCTGACAATGGAATGAAGCTAGAAATCAAAAATTCAGGAATCTCTAGATAATACCCAAACACATGGATAATGAACAGCATGTTTCTGAATCAACAGCAGGTAATAGAAAAAATCAAAAGAGAAAAAATTTCTGGAAATGAATAAAAAAGACAATACATAATATCAAAACATATGGGATACAGCAAGGGCAGTGTTAAGAAGAAAGTTTATACCACTGGGTGCCTACATAAAGAAATTGGAAAGGTACCAAATAAAGGAGCTATCAATGCATCTCAAGGACCTAAAAAAATAGCAACAAATGAAATCAAAAATTAGTAGGAGGAATGAAAAAATTAGAGAAGAAATAAACAAAATTGAAACAAAAACATCAGTGAAATGAAGAGCTCATTTTTTGAAAAAAAAATCAACAAAATTGATACACCATTTGCCCAATTAATCAAAAACAGAGGGAGAAGACCCAAGTCAATAAAATCAGAGATGAAAAATGTAACAGCAGACACCACAGAAATAAAAAGAATCATCAGAAATTACTACAAAGAGCTATAAGCCAACACTCTCACTACTGCTATTTAATTTAGTTCTGGAAGTTTTAGCCAGGGACATTAGACAAGGAAAAAAATCAAAGTGATATAAATGGGAAAGGAGGAAATCAAACTGTTCCTACTTGCAGATTATATGATTCTAAATATAGGGTATCTAAAACATTCCACTAAGAGACTATTGGAACTCATAAAAGAATTTTTTAAATGGTAGGATACAGAGTCAACACTCAAAAATCAATAGTTTTTGTATATGCAAACTAAACCATGGACAAAAATAACTTTTAAGATCAGTCCCATTCACAACAGTTCGAAAAACAATTACTTTGGAATAAATTCAATCAATAATGTCAATGATCTCTACAATAAAAACTATAAAACACTAAAGAAAGCGTTTCCATTAAAAAATGGAAAAATCTGCCATGCTCATGGATTGGAATAATCAATATCATCAAAAAGTCAACACTACTGAAAGCAATTTATAGATTCAAGGCAATCCCAATCGAAATACCTAGAGCATTCTTTGCAGATCTAGAAAAAAAATGATGGTAAAATTCATACAGAAACACAGGAGTCGCCGAATACCTAAAGCAATCTTAAACAACAAAAACAAAGATGAAGGCATCACAATACCTGATTTCAAGACATACTGCAGTCCCCTAGTACTGGAACAAATACAGATGGGTAGACTAATGGAAAAGAATAGAAACTGGAAATCAATCCACACATCTACAATGAACCTATTTTTGACAAAGCAAGGACAGTCTCTTCAACAAATGGTTTTGGGGAAACTGGATCTCCAAGTGCAGAAGTTTGAAACTAGACCACTACCTTACACTTTATACAAAAGTCCACTCTAAATGGATCAAAGACCTAAATCTACCACCTGATGCCATCAAATTACTAGAGAAGATTGAGGCTACTCTGCAAGACATTGGCATAGGCAAAGAGTTCTTGGAAAAGACCCCAGAAGCACAGGCAATCAAAGCCAAAATTGACAAATAAGATTACTTAAAATTGAGAATCTTCTGCATTGCGAAAGAAACACACAGCAAAGTGAAGAGGCAACCAACAGAATGGGTAAAAATATTTGCAAACTACACAACTGATTGAGTTAGCATCCAGAATCTGCAAAGAGCTCATGAATTTCTACAATAACAAACAAACAATCCACTTAAGAAAGGGGCAAGGGGCTTAATATACATTTTTCAAGAGAGGAAATTCAAATGTCCAACAGACACTTGAAAAAATGCTTTAGATCAGGGCCGGTGCTGTGGTGCAGTAGGTTAAAACCACAGCCTGCAATGCCAGCATCCCATATGGGTGGCAGTTCAGGTCCTGGCTGCTCCACTTCTGATCCAGCTCTCTGTTATGCCCTGGGAGAGCAGTGGAGGATGGCCCAGGTCCTTAGGCACCTGTACCCGCATGGGAGACCTGAAGAAGGCTCCAGGCTCCTGACTTCAGATCAGCTCAGCTCTGGCCGTTGTGGTAATTTGTGAAGTGAACCAGTGGAATGGAGGATCTCTCTCTCTCTCTCTCTCTGGTCTACCTTTCTCTGTAACTCTGACTTTCAAATAAATGAAATAAATCTTTTTAAAAAAATGCTCTGGATCACTAGCCATCAAGGAAATACAAACAAAACCAAAGTGAGGTTTCACCTCATTCCACCTAGAATGGCTCTCAGACAGAAATCAACCAACAACAGTGGGAAAATGTACCGTAATCCACTGTAGGTGGGAATGTAAACTGGTGTAGCCACTGTGGTGGACAGTATAGAGATGGCTCAGATACCTGAATTTGGATCTACCATATGATTCAGCCATCACACTCCCAAGAATTTACCCAAACTAAAAGAAATCAGCATATGAAGCAGTTATCTCTACCCCCATGTTCAATGCTGCACAATTCAAAATAGCTACTATATGGAATCAATTCAGATGTCCGTCAGTTGTTGACTAGATAAAGATATTATGGTATAAATACACAATGAAGTACTACTCAGGTATTACAAAAATTGTAATCCTGTCATTTGCAACAAGATGTACGCAACTGGAAGCCATTATACTTAGTGACATGACCCAGTCCCAAAAAGACAGATATCATATATATTCCCTGATCCAAGGTAACCAATACAGTACCAAAAATGTAATGTATTGGAATTAAATTGAGATTTTGAAATTTGATGATTGTTTAAAGCCTTGTCTCTTCTTCTAAGAAAAATAATTTTGGTAGCTTATTTGCCCTTTGCGGTTCCTCCATTTCTTCAAGGTTCTCCAGTTAGTTAGAATATAGTTGTTCATAATACTTTCTTGTGGTTCTTTGTATTTCAGTGGCATTAGTTGTAATGCATCCTTTATCTTTTCTAGTTTTATTTATTTGATTTTTTTTCTCTTTTTTTCCCTTTATTAGTCTGGCTAAATGTTTGTTGATTTTGTTAATTTTCAAAAAGCATCTTTTTTTTGTTTCTTTTTTATTTTTTAGTTTCAATTTCACTTTTCATGCTCAGGTACTTATTGTTTTCACCTCCTGTTAATTTGGTGTTTGATCTGTTATTCTTTTAAATTGTGGAGATGAATGATTAGATCATTTACTTGTGATGTTTCTTCTTTTTTAATGTAAGCACATAATACTAGAAACTTCCTTCTTGATATTACTTTTGATGTATCTCACAAGTTTTGATGTGTTTTCATTTTCATTGAAGAAAATTTATTTCCTTTTTGATTTTTTCAATAACCATTGGTCATTCAGTAGCATGTTGTTTAATTTCCATGTATTTCTGAATGTGCTATTATTCTTCTTGTTGATTTTTTTTAGTTTTATTCCCTTGTGGTCTGATAAGATACAATGTATTATTTCCATCTTTTGAAATTTACTGACACTTGATTTGTAGTCTAAAAATGCTCTATCCTAGACAATGTTCAATATGCTGATGGGAAGAATGTGCACTCTAAAGCTATTTAGTGAAAAGTCCTGTATATGTCTGTATGGTCCATTTGCTGAATGATTTTGTTCAACTCTGATTTATTTTTATTTCTTTTTTTCCTGGATGATCTGTCCTTTAATGAATCTGTCCTTTAATGACAGTGGTATTGAATTCTCCAACTAATCCTACATTGAAGTCTACCTCTCATTTAGGTTTAATAGTATTTGCTGTATACATCTGTGTTGTCTTTTGTTGGTTGCTTTTATCTTTACAAATGTTATATCATCTTGCATAATTGATCCTTTTATCAATATTTAATGAGCTTCTTTTTCTCTTTTTACTTATTTTTACTTAAAGTCTGTTTTATCTGAGATAACTACTCCTGATCATTTTTTTCCCATTTACCTAGTATATCATTTTATAGCTATTCACTTCCTGTGTATGTGTATCTTTTTGAATTCCATATAGGCAGCTTATAGTGGGACTTGTATTTTTTGTACATTCAGATAAACTAAATCTCTTGGCTGGGGAATTTAACTCATTTACAGTGAATGTTCGTATGGACAGATAAGAATAAATATCTGCCAATTTATTAACTGGATAGTGATTGTTCCTGCTCTGTAAGTGAATTGTTGATTTACTCTGTTTTCATGGTGTTTAATTTAAAAAGAAGGACTCTCTTCAGAATTTTTTGTAAGGCTGATTTAGGGATGTGACTTCGTTCCGTTTTTTGTTATCTGGAAATATTTTTCCATCCCCTCTAAAGGATAGATTTGCTGGGTATAATTTTCTTGGTTGGGAGTTTTTTTTGTTTTTTTGTTTTTTTTCCTTTGATGTTAAAGTCATACATCATCCCCCTCCCTCTGGTCTTTTGGGTTTCCTGCTGAAAACTCTGCTGATGTTAATCGACTTGATTTTCCTTTATATGTAAATTCATTCATTTACTGTTTAGTATTCTCTCATATCCTCATAAACTGGCTGCAACATACCTTGGAGAAGAAAATTGTTTTGGTTGTTTCTGCTTGAATCCTTTGAGGTTCTTGGGTGTGAAAGTCCGTATCTATTTCAATACGTAAGCACTTTCCAGCTATTATTTCATTTAGTAGATTCTCAATAGTTTTTACTTCTCATTTTCTTTATAAATCACTGTTATATGAATATTTGATGGCTTAATGCTATCACTTATTACACAAAGACTTTGCTCATAGCTTTTCACTTTATTCTTTTTATTTTAGTATGATTGGGCTATTTCAAAAGTCTCATACTCCAGATCAGAAATTGTTTCTTTCACTTCATGCTTTCACTTTTCAAATTCTTAATCATATTTTATTTCATTGATTAAGCTTTTCATCTCCAAAATGCCTGTTTGGTTTCTGAATGATTCCTATATCTTTAGAGAATGTTTCATTCATGTTACCTCTGAACTTCCTCATTTTTAAATTGTCTATGTGTGTTCTCTTGCATCACACTGCATTACCTTGTAATCATTATTTTGAATTCTATTTCTGGAATTTCATAGATTTCCTTAAGATTAGGATCTATTTCTGGAGAATGATTGTGATCTCTTAGATTCATCAAGCTACCAAGTTTCTTTCTGTTTTTTTGGATCCCTATTGATATCTGTGCATGTGGTCTAATAGTCACTGTTTCTTTTTCCCGACTTTTCCTTTTTAAAGTAGGATATCATGGAAAATAGTTTATGGTTTATATGGCATGCAGGGGATCAGTTAGCTTGTTGCATTGGCTTTGCTTCTAGGTGAACCCAGAAGGGTAACCTCTGAATGATTTCTTTTGTTTTAATCAATGTCAACCTTATCTTATTAGTGACACAGTGTTCAACTCTGCAGTAGATTCTATAGATCAAATAGAATGAGAGTGCAGATCTATGGGCTCATGCCCAAAATTACCAAAGTTGTGGGGGATTTGCTGCCTTTCATGTAAATTGTATGGGTGAAGTGTGCTCTCAACATGCACTCACTCTAAGCTCTGAATCAGGTAATACAGGTTTCTCTTCTGAAGTCCGGGAGCCAAGAGTTTTCAAGGGAGAACTCCTCACTGAGATGCTGATCTGCGACTTCAGGATTCTCCTCTGGGGAGGACTGCACAGGTAAGTGGTGTATGAATATGCGCTCAGCCTGTGAACCCCTCTTCATCCTCTCTCCAGCAATAAAAATTGCACTAGCCCTTGGGTCTTAGACACAACTTTATTCCTCTTCTCCTCTCTCTAAGCTGCTATGCCTGTTATGGATTTCCCACTATGTTCCTGCTGCTCTTACTGCATCTAACACTTTTCTTAAGGCATTGACATGTAGATGTGTCTCCATGGAAAAGGAGGCAAACATTGGACTTCTCTATACAGCCTTATTGAATGGGGACAAGCAGGAAAATTTTTAAGTTGATAATTCTGTATGGCCCACAAATGAGATTATAAGTATTCAAATGGCCATTGACAATAAAAAGGGTTCCCCAGCCCTGATGGACCATCATACATATATCAGATATGTTTGCTATATTGTTTATGTAAATTTAACACACATTTTAATTATTTTAATAATTTTATGTTAAAACTTTAATATTAACCAAAGGGATCACATAAACAAGAATAGTGTCTGCAAATACTAGCTGATAGAATAAAAAAAAAAAAAAAGGAGAGAACGATCCAACATGGGAAGTGAGATACACAGCAGACCCATAGAATGGCAGATGTCCTAAACAGCACTCTGGACTCAGAATCAGCCCTTAAGGCATGCGGATCCAGCTGAAAAGCCCATGAGACTATTTCAGGCATGGAAAGCCAAGACACTCTGGGGAAAAAAAAAAAAAAAAAAACCTAAATGAAAGATTTCTGCGAGTGAGATCCTAGTGGAAAGAATGGGTCATCAAAGAAGGAGGTACCTTTCTCTGAAGGGGGGGAGAGAACTTCCACTTTGACCATGGCCTTGTCTAAATATGATCAGAGTCAGTGAACTCAGGGGGCTTCCATAGCCTTGGCAGCTCATGACAAGAGCCTAGGGTGATTACTGATGCCATAAACAAGAGTGTCAATTTGTTAAGTCAACAACAGGAGTCACTGTGCACTTACTCCTCATGTAGGATCTTTGTCCTTAGTGTGCTGTACATTGAGATTTAATGCTATAACTAGTACTCAAACAGTATTTTTCACTTTATGTTTCTGTGTGGGAGCAAACTGTTGAAATCTTTACTTAATGTATGCTAAACCGATCTTTAGTATATAAAGAGAATTGAAAATGAATCTTGATGTGAATGGAAGGGGAGAGGGAGTGGGAAAGGGGAGGGTTGCGGGTTGGAGGGACATTATGGGGGGGGGAGCCATTGTAATCCATAAACTGTACTTTGGAAATTTATATTCATTAAATAAAAGTTTGAAAGCAAAAAAAAAAACTTTAATATTGACCATTTAATTAAGGAGAGTGTATATATATGCACTAATATGCCTAAAATATTTTAATATTTTAATCTAAATTTTAACATCTCAATATAAATACTAATATACCTAAAATATTTTCAGCAAAAGTCAAGTTATCCAACTACTTAATGACATTTTCAACTGAAAAAAATAATTTTACATCTACTCACATGCTATATTTAAAAGAAAGATAACAGAGCTTAGAATTTTCTAACTGAGACCCAGTAACATAACACATAGGTGACAGGAAGCCAAATAGTTGAGACATCACCTGTTGCCTCGCAGAATGCATTATGAGGAAGCTAAAACTGGGAGAAGAATTGAAGCTGAAACCCAGGCACTGAAATGTGGGATGCATTCATTATCAAGTGGTGCCCTGATCGCTGCGCTTTCCCACTTCCCTGCCAATATTTCCTATAGCCCTTTATAATTTTGAGTGTGATTCATCATAGCCCAATATTTCAGATTTACCCTTAGGCTAGCTCCTCTACAGAGATCTGGGTCCTTCATATTCTTCTGATCTTAGCACTGATTTCTGAACAAAAGATTTTATTAATATTTATGTCTTGGCAAGAAAGACACCTTGTTATAGAGGTAGGATGTTGTAGTGAATCATTATCCACATGGGCAATAATTTACATTACTTCCCTCTGAAGTTTCATTAAAAATTTTGTGTTTTTGAGGCAGATGCAATGTTAACCTGAAGGAATATTCTGACTTTAGACATTCATCAACTCCTATATAAAGCTCAACTTAATGTTACATAATAGTTGAAATGAAATTGCATATTATTTGCATTTGAGATTAATATATAGAGGATCAGGTTTGTTCATGGTTCAAGCATACTTAGTATGTCTCATGCTATATATTTCCTAATAGTAAAATATCTATATTTTTATCTTTTAATTTTATAAATTTTATATTTTTCAGAGACAAACCATTATTTTGGTAATCTTTGAACACTGTAATCCATTAGTAACCATGGTACTATGGATGTAAGATGCTTAATTGAAAGCCCAGGGACTTGAGCTCTACTCCCTGCTCTACCAATAATTAGTGATCTGTCCTTGGATAAGTCACCTCTCCTTGGGTTTTGCTGTTCTTATCTTTAAACTGAACATTCAGTATGGATACTGTCTATTCTTTCTTCTGATTTCAAATTGTGTCCCCTGTGACAAAACAGGTAACCAAAGAAGATAATTTATTAACTGAAATTATTTTTCACTCAATGTGATATACAAACTTATACAAAACCCTCTGTGTCCATGTGAATATTATGCACCACCTCAATAATTATGAACACATATTAAAGCCAAATTAATAAAGGTTAAAAATCCAAATGTACTAAGCAGAATTGAGAATTGGCTTCCTGCACACAACCATTGTGCCAACTATGCATATTATATTTTGGTGGAAGGAGCATTTACGTGAAACTTCATTATTGTGATGAGTTAAAGTCTATGAATTCATTATTTTTTTTTAATTTATCCATCTGCTAAACCATGAAATGATAGAAACTATTTAAGTAGCAGCTGTGGAGGAGGGCTAGAATAAAACACATGGGAGGGTTTGGAGTGCTAGAAGTCTCCAAGAGGTTTTAGAGGCCAGGAGTTTGTAGCTCTCTGAAGTGAATGAGATCTGGGGTATAGGAGCCCAGAATGGATTCCTTAAGGTGAACTAAAATTAGAATCACTGGTTTTGGGGTTCTTATACAAGCAAATTATTTCAGGTGTAAATTTCAAATACTAATAGAAATCCAGTGCAAAAGGAAAAATGTTAATATTTTCATAAGAAAAAAAACAAGTATTTTTGCAGGAAGAAATTTGTTCTTTTTTTACAAATTCATTTTTCAATGAACTTCATGGTATAAGTTGAAGACAATGTGTCTGTGTGGAAATGAATCACATCTCATCCATGGCATTTCACACATCGTGGTGATGTATGTCGGTTTCTGGCTTTTGGGAAGTGTATCAGAAGAAATAATGACATAAAAGCAATCTACCACAAGTCAGTAAGATTGCCTTTGTCTTTAAAACAGTAACTTGTAAGTTATAGAGAGTTTCATCCTTTCTTATATTTCCTTGTGAAGTGGTTTTAAAAGATAAGCCATATTATTTAAAAGTCAGTAAAAACACATACGCATTAAATAGAAACATAGAACACATATTGTTAACGTAAAGCTTTGAGTGAGATTTTAAGGAATTTCTGAATCATGTGAAATTATATAAACCATAAATCACACTTACCCAAATGATTAAATATAATTAAAGAAGGAAAAAAATGAATCATGAATCTAATAAGGAAATATATACTTTTAGCATATTCCTGTGTGTATGTCTTTCTGTGTGTCTATATCTAATCAGAAGTAATGGGTACTAATTAAATATACAGAGAATGCATTTCACTGATTAATATATATATTTGACATATGAGCAAGAAATATAAGTTAAAAGAAACTTCAAGTGCTGAACATTTGGAGCAGCAGCAAAGACTGCTTAACATGCGCTCATCCCGTATCAGAAGTGTGTGTGGATCTGCTCGCAATTCCAGCTTCCTGCAAATGCAGATCCTCTCAGGCAGCAGGTGATGGTTCCTTGTCACCCATGTGGGAAACCATGGTTTAAATTCTTGGTTCCTGGATTTGGCCTCACTCCTCTCAACAACTGCAGACTTTTGGGAAGAGAAACAGAATGTGGAGAGCTCTGTCTGTCTGCCTTTACAATAGATAGAAATTAAGAAAGAAAATTTAAGAACCCATCTTTCCTGATATTCTTTCTAATTTAGCCCACTCATTTTTTTACTTAAACCAAAAGGACAAAGTGCAAGACAAAGGATGGAAAGCAAAAATTCTAAAATAGAAGCACAGAGGAAGCATCTCAAGTTTTAAAAAGGGGTTCAGGGTGAGGAACCACGGAGGAAGCTACTTCTCATATTTATGCAAACTGCTGCCCTCAAGTGATTATTTACACTAACCTTACAAAATAGCATTTCACGTCAGCTCTCAAGCCAGTGTTATTTGTTTTCATTATAAAAAAGTTAAAGCTACAAACTTGACATTTTCAAATTGTACATTAGCAACAGCATGTGAGCTTTTTCCCCCTAAATTGGTCTGAGTGCAAGCTGGTGGAAGAGATGTTTTATAATATATGCAAAACCGAGTGTGTACAAACATATCCAAAAGTCAACCCCTTTCCTTCACCACTTTTCCTGCACTAACCTAGGCTAAGCCAGGACCATACTCTCTGTTATAAAGGTTTACTGCATCTCGAGTTAACAATTTCTCATGAAGGGGATGTTTCTTACAGAGATTCTTTTCAATTGTTTTCGTAAGTCTGCTTCCTCTTCTCAGATACTCCAATGACTTCTTATTTCACTTGTGATAATATTCATGAGTTTGAACTTTATAGATGTTCTTATAATCATCCTTCTATCTATGCTTTGTACATCATGTAGTAATTTTCTTCTCATTCAGTAGTCTAGCCAAATTTGTCTCCTGGTGATTTTTCCAACATGTTAAATCTGCTTCAGGAATTTATACTTGAATCTCCTATTTCTTGAACTATTCTTTCCCTAGTTATCCATACTTCTTGTCCCTTCTTTTCTTTCAATTTTCTCTTACCACAAATCAATTTTTATTAAAATGTATGAAAGGACATCCACATCCCTTCCCTAATATTTTGCCTTATTTTCCTTTATATCACTGATCCTCAACAGGAAAGGCATGCCTATTTTGTATTTATTTATTTAACATAAAAAGCAAGTGCTGCATGCACTGATTTGGGTGACAGATTATTCAGGATTATTACTAGTTATTACGGGGAGCCCTAGTCTTGAACCAATGAATGCAAAGACTTTATCCCTTCTCTAATTTCCTTTTAAGGAAACATCACATAAACAAAAGAAGGATGAGTAATGATTATTACTTTGGCTCATTCATCACCTCCAAGGCATATACATACATATGTACCGTAGTATAATATGCCCTCTACATTAAAAAGGACAGCCAAGTATACCAGTCACAACTCAGAATACCTGAGTGATTGAAAAATAATATCAATCCACTTTTGGGGTCCTAATATACTTAAGATAATTGACATAGATCTTTGTAAACACTGTCTTATGGAACTTCTTGTTTTCACTTCATTCTGAGTTGATTGAACTTAATATATCATGACATCATTTTTAAAATTTTTTTATTTTTTTATTATTTATTTATTTATTTATTTTGACAGGCAGAGTGGACAGTGAGAGAGAGAGACAGAGAGAAAGGTCTTCCTTTGCCGTTGGTTCACCCTCCAGTGGCCGCCGCAGTCAGCACGCTGCAGCCGGCGCACCGCGCTGATCCGATGGCAGGAGCCAGGAGCCAGGTGCTTTTCCTGGTCTCCCATGGGGTGCAGGGCCCAAGCACCTGGGCCATCCTCCACTGCACTCCCTGACCACAGCAGAGAGCTGGCCTGGAAGAGGGGCAACCGGGACAGAATCCGGCGCCCCAACTGGGACTAGAACCTGGTGTGCCGGCGCCGCTAGGTGGAGGATTAGCCTAGTGAGCTGCAGCGCCGGCCCGACATCATTTTTTTTTTTTTTAATTTTTCATGACTTCTTTTTTTTTTTTTTTCCTGTAGAAACTGATGTTTATTTTCCATCAACCTCATTTCCATGTTTGCGTGAGATCGCGTGACAAGCAGCCTAAGACCACTCAGTGGTTGTTCCCACCCATTCGGTGGCCTGAGCAGTGGGCGCTGCAGACCAGTCTTCAGTGGTGGGCTGAGCACTCCAGTCTTCAGTGGGGAACTGCTGAATAGGCACAGAGGGCACCTGCACGCATTCGGACCAGTCAGCAACCTCAGGCTGAGTAGCAGTGAACTCGGGCGCTGGGGCCGTCCATTCACCCTGAAACTCCTCCTTGGTCACAGCTTTTTCAGCAGCTGCCTGCTCTTCTTTTTCAATCTCTTCAGGATCTCTGTAGAAGTAGAGATCAGGCATGACCTCCCAGGGGTGTTCACGGGAGATGGTACCACGCATGTGCAGAACCTCCCGGGCCAGCATCCACCACATCAGACCCACTGAATGGGCTCCCTTGTTGTTGCACGGGATGGTAATGTCCACGTAGCGCAGAGGCGAGTCTGTGTTACACAGAGCAATGGTAGGCAGGTTCACGTAAGATGCCTCCGTGAGAGGCTGGTGGTCAGCCTGAGGGTCGGTAACCACCAGAAGCTGTGGTTCCCGGAAGGCTGCCTGGATCTGGTTAGTGAAGGTTCCAGGTGTGAAGCAGCCAGCAATTGGAGTAGCTCCAGTGGCAGCAGCAAACTTCAGCACAGCTCTCTGGCCAGTGTTCCTGGAGGATATCACACTGACATCAGCAGGGTTTTCAATGGCCACAATAGCACGAGCCGCCAACAGCAGCTTCTCCCAGGTCCTCTTCAGATTGATGATGTAGATGCCATCACTCTTCCTTTTGTGGATGTACTGTTCCATCTGGAAGTCAAGGTTGGTGCCACCTAGGTGGGTTCCTGCTGCAAGGAACTTGAGGACGTCCTCCTCCTTCATTTGCAGGACATCAAGGGCTCCGGACATTGTGACAGCTTCCCCTTAAGTTACTCTGGGAATCAAAAACAACGCCGTATGGACCCCTGGCTGGGTAGCGCGGAAAGCAAATTTTTCATGACTTCTAAAAGACGTTAACAATGAACAAAGTCATCCAAATAGTTAACAAAGTTAGACAAATATAAAATTGTTCAAGTGCATACTCCAAGAATAATCATCCCAATCTATTATCCAATCTGCAATAGATGAAGGTTTAATGATTGTATAAAAAATTATCACAAACTCATTTCTCACAGTTAATAGAGGTTTCTTCCTGTCTAATCAATGAGTGAGTCAGTTATGGAGTCTTCATGGTGTTCCCTCTAGGATTCCACTTTTTTTAAAAATTTTATTTATTTGAAAGGCAGAGTTAGAGAGCAAGACAGAGAATGTCTTCCATCTACTGATTTAGTCACAAATGGCCACAATGATCGGGACCAGGACAGGCCAAAACTAAGGAGCCAGGAGCTTCCTCTAGGTCTCTCACATGGGTGCAGCAGCACAGGCGCTCGGGCCAGCTTCCACTGCTTTCCCAGGCATATTAGCAAAGAGCTACGTCAGAAGTAGAGCAGGTGCCTGTGCCGTGGCTCACTTGGTTAATCCTCCACCTGTGGCACCAGCATCCCATATGGGTGCCGAGTTCTAATCCTGGTTGCTCCTCTTCTAGTCCAGCTCTCTGCTGTGGCCCAGGAAGGCAGCGGAAGATGGCCCAAGTGCTTGGGCGCCTGCACCCTCATGGGAGACCAGGAGGAAGCACCTGGCTCCTGGCTTCGGATCAGTGCAGCACTGGCTGTAGCAGCCATTTGGAGAGTGAACTAATGGATGGAAGAACTTTCTCTCTGTCCCTCCCTCTCACTGTCTATAATTCTACCTGTCAAATACACACACACACACACACACACACACACAAAAAAAAAAAAGGAGTGGACCAGCCAGGACTTGATTCTGTACCCAGATGGGATGCCTGCATTGCAGGCTGCAGCTTTACCTGCTACACCACAACACCAGCACCTGAGATTCCACTTATTAATCATAATCTTAGTTGTGTTTTCTGAATGCACATTTTAAAGCAATTTCTTTTGTGAAATTTGTTCATTGGATTATCCTAGAGAACAGGAGTGAGAGATGAGATTAAACAGGGAGGAAGAGAAAGCCAGCACAGGTTGACCCTGGTATGGTCTGGATATATTTTAACTATGTAACTTAAAATTTGGTGTATTGGAACATTAGTCCCCTTACTAAACTCAATAGTCAGAGGTCATGGGACTTTTACAAGTTGTAGACTATTAGGAGTCCTTACGTCACAGGAGACATCACCCTTGGAAGTAATTAAGGTGGTTCTATTGGAACCTGATTAATTCTAGAATGTAGTTTGTAATAAAAAGAGTAAACTATCCCCTCTCTTGTTTTGGCTTCCTGTCTAGCCATGTTATCTCACCCTGTTGAAAACAGTCCTGCTATTGTAATGACATCCACTGTGAAGTCTCACCAGAGTTGAGCCAGTGTTTGAGCCATGCATTAGAATCTCTGAAACAATGAACCAAATACACCTGATTTCTTTATAAAAATAGAATCATGGACTAATGCAATATTTTATCCACAATCCTTGGGATAAGAAATATTTCAGGTTCACATTTTTAAAAAAAATTGAGTATTTGCATATGTACAATGAGATTTATTGAGGACACAAGCCTAAACATGAACATCATTTATGTTCATGTTCACTTTGTATACCTAATCTGAAGTAATTTTATCAAATATTTTTAGAGATCAGCTATGGAATTTTCCACTTGTTGTATGTCAGTGATCAAAAAGCTTCAGATTTTAGAGCTTTTTTTTCAGATTTTCAGTATGTGCAATGGACAATTATTGAAGTCATCAATTAACATTTCAGCTGAAGTTGTCTGAGAAGCATGCAGAACAAATCCAGAAGCTACTTGCCTTGCCGTCAGCTCTTATTTCCCACTGTGAGGATGGGCCCCGATGGTAACTGTTAGATATCTCTGAGGCCTTCCTGCTTCTGCAAGTACCCACTGTGCAAAAAGAGTTCCAGGGCTGAAAATGAAGTCGTGGGCACATTAATCAACTCTGTCAGCTTGCAGTGAGTTATGACTTGGAAATTTTGCATGATACCTTTAACCAAAACATTGAATGGAATCAGAGGTAAGGCTAAGTTGATGTGATATACACAACAAATATTTCTGTTGCCTGAGGACACATAAAAGAGCTATTTAACAGTTTGTAAAGAAAAAAAGGAGGTAATTAAATCAAGCTTAGAGATAATTTGCAGAATACACTTGCATTCTTTTTTTCAGGAAAAATATCTGGAGATCATAACCTGTCTTTCTATTTTACAGCTCAGTAATTTTCCATGGTCATGGTAAGATATTAATGGATATTATAGAAAAAGGAAAGAGCAAAACAGATAATTTAATCCACAACTGTTAAATGAAAGAAAGGATGGTTTTCATTAGTTATATCATAGATAACGATGTCCATATCCTCAATTTCTTAGGCATATATTCCTAAAATTGATAAAACTGAGCATGCATTCAGCAGCTTTCACTTATGACTCTCCTTCTTCAGTTGCTTTTCTCTCATTTTTTATGGGGGAAACAGACTATGGTGTGTCATGCTGGGGATGAGAATCCAGTGGACCAAACCAAGGGCCAGTCAGGAATTCACTGCTCCTAAAGTGGGAGCCCAGAGAAGGAAAACATGAAAGACTGAGAAGACATTCCAAGGAGTTGACACTGCATTTATTTTTCTGTTTTAAAAGTGGAATTTAGAAAGAAGAACATTTTCTTTTTTTTTAATTTTTTTTTTGACAGGCAGAGTGGCCAGTGAGAGAGAGAGACAGAGAGAAACGTCTTCCTTTTTTGCCATTGGTTCACCTTCCAATGGCCGCCACAGCCTGCGCATCATGCTGATCCAAAACCAGGAGCCAGGGGTGCTTCTCCTGGTCTCCCATGGGGTGCAGGGCCCAAGCACTTGGGCCATCCTCCACTGCACACCTGGGCCATAGCAGAGGGCTGGCCTGGAAGAGGGGCAATCCGGACAGAATCTGGCGCCCCAACCGGGACTAGAACCCAGTGTGCCAGTGCCACAGGTGGAGGATTAGCATATTGAGCCGTGGCGCTGGCCAGAAAGAAGAACATTTTCAAGGGATACTTATTGACTCATGCATTTTAAATAAAATATGATTGTTTCCAAAGGATTTAATTCTAATTTGGTTGATTGTTGTGGATGTGTTTTCAATTCGGCTGTATAGAAAATACCTTATGAAAATGGAAAGCTCTAAATATCCAGCTTCAGTGCTAAATAACAAATACATATTTAATGCAATGTAGGTCTCATACAATGCATTGAGAAATTAAATTTTGAAGCTATTCAAACTTGTAATATTCTTTTTTTAACTTTCATTTAATGAATATAAATTTCCAAAGTACAGCTTATGGATTACAATGGCTTCCCCCCATACCATCCCTCCCACCCACAACCCTCCCCTTATCCACTCTCTCTCCCCTTCCATTCACATCATGATTCATTTTCGATTCTCTTTATATACAGAAGATCAGTTTAGCATACATTAAGTAAAGATTTCAACAGTTTGCTCCCACACAGAAACATAAAGTGAAAAATACTGTTTCAGTACTAGTTATAGCATTAAATCTCAATGTACAGCACACTAAGGCCAAAGATCCTACATGAGGAGTAAGTGCACAGTGACTCCTGTTGTTGACTTAACAAATTGACACTCTTGTTTATGGCCTCAGTAATCACCCTAGGCTCTTGTCATGAGCTGCCAAGGCTATGGAAGCCCCCTGAGTTCACCGACTCTGATCATATTTAGACAAGGCCATGGTCAAAGTGGAAGTTCTCTCCTCCCTTCAGAGAAAGGTACCTCCTTCTTTGATGACCCGTTCTTTCCACTGGGATCTCACTCGTGAAGATCTTTCATTTAGGTTTTTTTATTCCCCCAGAGTGTCTTGGCTTTCCATGCCTGAAATACTCTCATGGGCTTTTCAGCCAGATCCGCATGCCTTAAGGGCTGATTCTGAGGCCAGAGTGCTGTTTAGAACATCTGCCATTCTATGGGTCTGCTGTGTATCTCACTTCCCATGTTGGATCATTCTCTCCCTTTTTTATTCTATCAGCTAGTATTTGCAGACACTATTCTTGTTTCTGTGATCCCTTTGGTTCTTAGTCCTATCATTATGATCAATTGTGAACAGAAATTGATCACTTGGACTAGTGAGATGGCATTGGTACATGCCACCTTGATGGGATTGAATTGGAATCCCCTGGTATGTTTCTAACTCTACCGTTTGAGGTAAGTCAGCTTGAGCATGTCCCGAATTGCACATGTAATATTCTATATTTCAGTGTTTAAATATATAAGGGAGAAAGCATTTAAACAGGAGCTAAGAGAGTAAATTTTTAAGTATAACTAGATTTAAAAAGTATTATTGATTACTATATTTGCATCTATTAGATAATGATAGTAAAGACTTTGGTAATGCTAGAGAAAACACTCATCTCCATTGTTACTAAGCATAGGTTAATATGAAATGTATTCAGTCATCAAGGATTTAAACAGACAGTGAGTTGAATGTAAAGGCTTTCTTAATTTCTGCAATATGCAAGAAAAATTTCAAAGCAAAGAATGTATTGATTGAGGAAAAACTCTCTGCTCCCACTAGGGAGCAAATAGGTGATGCAGAGCAAGTATCCTCCTCAGTGGCTTTTTGATATTTTATGCCATTTACACAATTTTAATTGAACGCTTAGATGATAGAGTCTGGCTTGAATTTCTTTGCTTTACTCTGGTTTGTCCACGAGAAACAATTACAATAGCTCACTTCTTTAGCTTTCTTCCTCTACTGTCTTTCATGGGTGTTGCATACTAACATTTGTAGGTGATTTTATATTCATGTGTTTAAAGCAAATTTGCAGGACACTAGTTTTTACACCAATTTTAATCTCAGTAGGATTCTCTGTACTGACCTCTTTGCTTAGGTATAAAATGATAATCATAATACAGTAAGAACATTAAATTTATTTTTCCATATTTGAAATCAAATAATTTTACTTTCTTTCTTTTGAGGAAGCTGTGAAAAAAAATCTGCTTTCAATATCAGTTGGGTTTTGAAGGTTTTTGAACCTAGATACACAGCTTAGAGCAAAACAAGCAAATAGTAACTTTTATCAGACATTGTAGGTTTGGCCACAACCCCTCTCCAAATATTTAGTAGTGTAAGCTGACGTATGTTTATAGGTGTCTCTAGACAAATAGGAATTATAATATTAAATGTAGTTTATTGGTACACGTGGATAGGTGAGTGAATACATAGTTTTCAGAAAACATAATGAGTAGTCCTTTGAAACAACACAATTTCAAAAAAGATAGAAGTGGGGTATCAATATTTAGAATGCTTTCCTTTAACATAACTCTTACCATCTGTTAACCTTTGTGCTGAGCACTCCGGGCACTCAATATTTTATTTATCTTACAATGACTTAGGTAAATTGAATTATAATTATAATTGTATAATTATAATTTTATACTTACTCTGGATATGTTTACACTGAGGATACTAATTTGAATCATTGTCCAAATCTTATAATAAATGAAAGAAGCAGCATTTTCATGCTTCCCTACGTGATTTTAAACCCTTATATTTGATCTTTATGTTTCACAGTGTTTGCTGTAATGTCTTCCATCTTCTACTTATGGTTCATTGGTGAATCATACCACTACTTTAGGGATGGCCTTCCTTCTTTAAGACTGTCATGAGCTAGGATAAACTGTACCTAATTTGTTTCTTCTAGGGATTGTTGAGTCAAGCTGGAGTTGTGTTGATGATCCTGTGCCTGGCTAAGAGATTGCCTGCCTAGCCTATGCAGGAGGTCAAGAGGGCATGGCACACCATGCCCCACCAAGGAAAAACCCTGGATGAGGACTCAGCACACATATGACCTGACTGCTGGCAGGTGGCAGGGGCCCCAGGCACATTTCACTTACCCACACTTCCTGTTGAGGGACCTTGTAATTGTCAGCTAAACAGATGTGGCCCTGACCCATAAGAGCACCTGGAAGGCGACCTGGGCTATGTGACCTACAAGCTGATTGGAGAAGCTTAGCGGTGCCAGTATCTGCTTCATCCTATAGGATTAGTGTTGCTACCCTGAACTAGCTACTCCCCTTTGCCTGCCCAACAAAAGCTTGTGCCTAACTGCTAATAAACGGACATGTTCACCGCAACTGTCTCCAGTGCTTCTTGTTGAAGAACACTGACACCCCACCATCCTGACAGCGTGGGCCTCACAGGATGAGCCCACAGAGTTGTCCAAAGGAAATTCTTTAAGTAGAAAAAGGAAGCAAACACACACACACACAAGGATGGGAAGCATAAATCTACCTCTTATACAGGTGCAGATGCAGGTATATGGACTGACTGGAAATTTTCTCTGCTTCCTATCACACCTGAGCAGATAAATGCACTTGGAGTCCTAATCACTCTCATTTATATTTCACAAAACTCTCTTTCTGATTAAAGAATCACAAAGATTATCAGCCTGACACAATCAACAGCTTTCTACTTAGGGGAGACTGACACAGTTTCGTAGCGTAGAAGCAACAAGTGGAAATGATGCTAGCATATCTTTATGTGGTTAAATATATGTGTATCTTAACAACAATAATAATGTTCATAGAAAGTATTTGCGTATAACAATGAACTGAAGTAAACTGTGTATAACACAGTAGCATTTCCATTGTCCACACAACAGAAGCGATCACAGGGAATTGATCAAATATCCTATTCCCATATGGTCACAGTATTGACAATAGAAGAATTACCAGCAGTCCAATGAGGCTGAAATTGTGCAATTGCATAGAAATATACTCATTTTGACACCATTCTCAAAAGTTTGTTGCCTTGATATTTTAGATTATTATCAGATTTAATCAGGAAATTTCCTCATTTTTTCACTCTCATTATGTATGTTTAGTTTGCTGTATGTGTGTGTGTGTGTGTGGTACATGTACATGATACTTGCTTCTTATAGTTGGAGATACAGTGATACATTTGCTCATTTATTCATTATATCAGTAAATACTGAGTGTCTACTATGACTTAAACAATTTTCAGGGAACTGGATATATACCAGATGAAAAATGATAACTTCTTTGCACCTTGAAATACATTTTCTCATGGAAGATATATTCAAAAAGCAAAAAAAAAAATACAATGCAACCAAATGCAATAACAATTGTTTATTTTTTAAAAAAGATTTATTTATTTATTTGAAAGGTAGAGCTACAGAGAGGCAGAGGCAGAGAGGCATGGGGGGGTCTTCCATCCGCTGGTTCACTCCCCAGATGACTGCAACAGCCAGAGCTATGCCAATCTGAAGCCAGGAGCCAAGAGCTTCTTCGAGGTCACCTATGCAGGTGCAGGGGCCCAAAAACCTGGGCCATCTTCCACTGCTTTCCCAGGCCATAGCAGAGAGCTGGATCAGAAGTGGAGCAGCTGGGACTCAACCCCACACCCATATGGTATGCCAGCACTGCAGGCGGTGGCTTTACCTGATAAGCGACAGCACCAGTGCCAGTAATACATATTTAGAAAAGTATAGGCTAGCAGGATGGATTGTGATGGAAGCTAATTGTAAGTAGTTCAGGAAAGAGTGAGGTGAAAATTATATTTTGTGTCAACCTGACTGATGATGGAATGCCCAGATTTTTGGTTAAACATTATTTCTTGTGTGAGAGAGAGTTATTTGGGGATGAGAATAGCACTGTAGAAAAGCGCTGAAATCTGTCAAGAAGATTGCTTTCACAGGTACGGGAAGGTATGCTTTAATCCATTGAAGACTTGAACAGAACAAAAACTTAAAATGGAGGACATGTATTCTCCCCTACCAACTGCTTGCAATGAAAGATTGCCTGGGACTAACCCTCAGCACCCCTAGTTCTTGAGCCTTCCTTCAGCCTTAGACTGGGTTTACGCTACTGGATCTCCCGGGCCTTGGGTTTGCAGACAGCAGATCAGGTAATTATAAGCCTCAAGGCCTGTGAGTTAATTCCTTATATTACATCCACCAACCTATCTATTCATCTGTCTGTAAATCTGTCATCTGGCTATCTCAGAGAAGCCTCCCTGGTTAAGAAAATATTAATGTCCTGAGGGAAACTATGCATTTGGTAAACAGAGGAGCATTAAGACTGGGATCAGTGGGGGACAGTGAGCAGAGGGCAGAAGTTGAGGTCAGGTGAGTGGGCTTGACTTAGCCTGTGTTAAGAATTTTTTTAAATATGCTGAAAGATCAATAGATGGTGCTTTGCATTGGAACACTAAGATTTCACTTGTTTTTGAAATATTTATGCAATTGTGTGGAAAATAAACTGTGGAGAAGAATGGAAAGATTGTGATAAAGGCTAAAGAATTTTGATGGTGACTCAGACCAGTGATGCCATGAAAAAGGGGCAGATTTGTGTGAGCAGCGTACAGTAGAATAGGTAAGTGTGGCTAGGAAATCTTAGATGTCTGATGATTACAGGGACTAAGGCTATCTTATAAGATGCTTGCAGTGAATCCCCAAAGCAAGAAGGGACACACTGTAACAAATTTGGTTTGGATGTCCACACTGATGATGCCACACACAAATAAAGAAGTCATGGAATTTTCTTACAGAAATGATGTCTATGGATATAATAGGATGGACTTTAGGCAAGTCCAACATGACTTGAGAAAGTCGGAAATGAGACTTTCTGAATGTTTTATTGAGGTTTGGTGTGGAGTGAAGGTAAGAGTTCCTGTGCTTGGTTTAACTCCCTCAAACAGATTGCAAGACAAGGGGATAGGGAGGGATGCGTTTTATAAATTTTCATTGGTTAAAAACTAAGCAGGAAAGTAGTGGGATGATGAAATTGTAGTGTTACTTGTGTCCATATTTAAACTGCTGGTTTAAGTGAAAAGGAAAAACAGGCAAAAAATATTGTTTCACTTTGTTCCCTTATTCCAATACCTCTGTTCATTTCTCCCTATGCCAGATTCTTGTTACACATCAAATATTGCTATGAGCTAAAGGCCAAATAATTTTAAGGTCCCAGAAATCTTTAAATTGTATGATACTATTAACCAGAGAGTATTTTCCTTGTAATAGAGTCCAATAATTTTAGAAGTAACTTTACATGTTTTCTGAATACTGGCATTTTGAAATGTGTACAGGGGTGTTTGGTATACTGACCTCTTCATATTGCAGCCTTGGACTTACTATAAGATTCCAAGTTGTCTCATTTCTTTCTTGTTTATTCACAGTTCCCTAAATTCAATTTTATTGCCCCAGATTCTAGTTTTTCTAGATCTTTTCTAACTTTCTTAACTCTACTGACAATTATTTTTATTAACACTATAGCTCAGTCCCTGGGCCAGTATGGATTCTAATCAATATTTTTTTATTAAATTTGCGAGTTAATAGTTTGAGGAGTGTAGTAGAATTCAAATTACTATGCAAATCTGACTGCCCAAATAGCATCACACCATTTGAAATCTGTTGCTAAGTAGTTTGCATAATTAGTGTGCATTACAATGCATCAAATTTATTCTTTAGCAATCACTAATAGAAATGGCTCTAATCCATAGCACAATCTGTTTGTATAGTGACTATGGGGTAACTTCCTTTAGCATCAAAGCAAATGTCAAAAGCACAATCTTAGATAATGAGTGCATGATGCCATAGTGTTTGCTTTTACCCTTCCTGTGGCCTTCAATACAATTCAAAGTAAAACTTCAGCTAAGCGAATGGAATATAAAGGAGTATTTCTTGTGAAGATAATTGTTTAATCTAAAATCTCTTTTAAAAATTTTTAATGAAATCTACAGAAATAATCTAGCTAAATAAACAACCATCATGTTGTTGATTGAAGAAAGAGGTAGTGAATTGGGACAGATTGAATGAAGATGCGAGAGCTAATTCCAAATGAAAGAAGGGTAAATGGAGTTGGATTAGAAGCACCACCATGGACTAAACATCTAATTTACTTATTTTGAAGTTTACTTTTGTAATGTTTGAATTATCTTTTTCTGAAAAAAAAAAAAAGATTAAAAGCTCCCTTCTATATACTGACAGCATAAATGAATCTTTAATATATTATTAAAGTATGGTTGAGATTCAGAATTCATATGATTATTGTGTAGCTTTGTGCTAACTTAAATATTTTATCTCTATTGTAGAATGCTTTTTAGGGGAAAAAACAACTTTTTCAGAAGTTAAAAGTGTTTTCCTAAAACACATTTGTGTACTAACTTTCCATTGGCTCTTAAGAACCTAATCCAAGGTTACATTCTTAAGATTGAAAATTTGTGAAAATCTTGTTTCAAGAAGCAACCAAGGATATATTGCTTTTATGATCTGGTAATAGAATGCCTAGTTTTACATGCTCAATTTTAATGAAAATGTGGCGAATGTAAAAAGCCTTTCAAACTGTCACCAGGTATGTCAAACACAGGCAGTCACTGTTTGTTTATTACAAACCCTTCTGGCCTGACAGCATGCTTATACTTTTTTTTTTCTTTTAAATTCCAATATCTATGTCTCATATGCTTTCTCTTTATAAATCACAGAAGGAACAACTCTGTAGTTGTCATTAGCTCTAACCATTTGTGGATGCTACCAGATCTTTGGAACTATTCAATTATCAGCAAGATGCTTTCATGAATATTTTCCTTACTCCCTTTCATGCACAGTTGCATGTTCCATAAAGAGGTAATAGGAAAAGCATTATCATCAGTGTCCAGTATAATTCTGGAACAGTGAGACAGTGGGTGAAAGCAGCTGCTGCTTTCCTAATTGTTACTGGTATGGAGAAAATAAAGAGGAGTGGTGAGGGAGAGCTTTTAAGGGTCCCATTTCCCACGTCAGGCACAGAGCATCTGGGCTGAAATTACCCTGCCAGCAGTTTGTGATTTCTAACAGCATTAAGGAACTCCCCCTGAATTCTATGTAATAACCTCAGGAAGAAATTGATGTATAAATTTTTCTGTTTTTAGGGTGAAGCAAATGAGGATCATTCAGTTTGTTTGGGGAAGATGTTACAATTGGCCATTAACTAAAGTCAATTAGGTGTTTCTCAGTATCAAATTTGTATTAGTTTGTCACTCTTTTGTCTCTCAAGAGTAAGAAAATGAATGATTTTTAAAAAAAAATCATATTAGTAAATTGTGTAAATATATCTGTTAGGGGAATATGAGTGCTTATCTTTTGATTGCAAAACACAAAAATCAATTTGACTAGTTTCTGATCAAAAGAGAACTTCTTTCAGACAACAAAAGTCTGAAAGGACATGAAAAACTTGACAGGATATACTATTCCTCTTGAGTACTTGAATCTAGCAAGCTAGATTGGTATTTTATATGGGAGCACAAAAACTTTAAAAAAAAAGGCAGAGCTCAGATAACACAGGTATAAAAAACTATAAGAATTAAATTCTAAAATTGTTTATGTTTACATTGGTAAACCAATGGATAAAGGTGATCTGGAAAGATACAACCTACAACCAAATATTCTGGTGTTTTTTTTTTTTTTTTTTTTTTTTTTTTTTTGACAGGCAGAGTGGACAGTGAGAGAGAGAGAGAGAAAGGTCTTCCTTTGCCATTGGTTCACTCTCCAATGGCTGCCACAGCTGGCGCGCTGCGGCTGGCACACCGAGCTGATCCGAAGCCAGGAGCCAGGTGCTTCTCCTGGTCTCCCATGGGGTGCAGGGCCCAAGCACTTGGGCGATCCTCCACTGCACTCCCGGGCCACAGCAGAGGGCTGGCCTGGAAGAGGGGCAACCGGGACAGAATCCGGCGCCCTGACTGGGACTAGAACCCGGTGTGCTGGCGCCGCAAAGCGGAGGATTAGCCTAGTGAGCCGCAGCGCCGGCCAACAACCAAATATTCTTAAGGGGAGCAAGAATAGAGAGTGGTGGAAAAGGTGAACATCAATACCACATGATTTAAAAACAAGTCATAAAGGAGTCAGCATTTGGCGTAACAAATAAAACCTGCTGAAGACCCCTGTGAACTGCTTTGGAGTACCTAGATTCAACATCTGGCTCTGGCTCCCGATTCTAGTTTCCAGTCAGTGCAGATCCTGGGAGGCAACAGGAAATGGCTCAGAAAATTGGGTCCTTGTCACCCATATTATGTTGAGCTCCCACCTCCTGACTTCTGAATTTCCCAGCTCCTATTGTGACTGCTATAGGAATCTGGGAAGTAATCCAGCACGTGGAAGATATGTCTCTGCCTATGTCTCTGTGTCTCTCTGCCTTTCAAATAAATAAATTTAAAAGAAGTCATGGAGGATGGTATTCTGAATATGGCTACTCTAGGTTGTGAGAGGAAGTGAGTTAAAACCGTGTAATCCTCAAAACATCTCTTCAGGAAGAGGTCACCAGCTTCTTGAATTAAATAAATAAAACGGGTACTACAATGTGACCATGTGAGTTTGGAAATGAAATGAGAGCTGCCGAAACAGAACTTCTGTGAAGTTACAGCATCATTATATATATATATATATACACACACACACACACACACACACACACACACATATATTTTAATTTTGCTGTGAAGTGTGGTTAATAGTAAAGAAAAAATATAAGAAGAGAAGGAAGGGAAGAAAGCCAGCATCAACACAAGGGACTTCAAAAAATCAAGAAAAAATGGAATTAAATGATAAATTTGTCTTAGTGACAGCAATTTTGAAATTACATGTAGATTTCTCATAATTTGCCTTTTCCACAAACATTTTGAAATACCTTAATATAGGTGTTATGGCTTTACTGATCAGTGGGTAGCATAACGGATTCTTTTTCTTTGTTTAGGATTTATGTATTTATTTGAAAATCAGAGTTAGAGAGAGAAGGAGAAGCAGAGAGAGAGAAAGAGGTCTTCTATTCACTAGTTCACTCCCCAGATGGTCGCGACGACCGGAGCCGTGCGGATCCAAAGCCAGGAGCCAGGAGTTTCCTCTGGGTCTCACACACTGGTGCAGGGGCCCAAGGACATGGGCCAACTTCCACTGCTTTCCCAGGCCATAGCAGAGAGTTGGATTGGAAGTAGAGCAGCCAGAACTCAAACCGGTACCCAAATGGGATGCCGGCACTGCAGGCAGCGACTTTACCCGCTGTGCCACAGCACTGGACCCATACTGAATTCTTTAAACTGAGGAAGGTACCCTGAGGGATAACAGAAAAATTTCTCTGACTTCTACAATGTTCCAAAAATGTTATAATAAATAACACCAGCGTGGACACTCAAAGCTGACCTCAGATAAGGCAATTATGTCCCTTTATATAAAAACTTGAGAAAAGATTTTGGTTGAATAGATAAATAAAATATTTATATTTCTTTTTCCAAATTAAGATAGTACATTTTTTAAATTTTAGTTTATATTTTTTTCAGAATTGCCAATGCAAACTGCAAGCCCAATTAAACTAATGAAAACTTAAAAGGCATTCTAGGGGGCTGGTGCTGTGGTGCAGTGGGTGCAACCGTAGTGAGAACACCAGCATCCCACATGGCTACCAGTTCGAGACCCAGCTATTCCTCTTCAGATCCTGCTCACTGCTAATGTGCCTATAAAAGCCCTGGAAGATGGTCCAAGCACCTGCGTGGGAGACTTGGAAGAAGCTCCTGGCTCCTGGCTTAAGACAGACCCAAGTCCAACTATTGTAGACACTTGTGGAGTAAACCAGTGTCTCTCTCTCTCCCTATCTGTAACTATGCTTTTCAAATAAATAATAAAAAAGAATAATTAGAATTTATAAACAGGAAAAAGTATTGGGATTACACAGCAGTAAATATACTCTTCTTTAATCTTCAATTTTCCTATGGTTTTTAATTATGTGTTGATAATCTGCACTTCAAAGAAGTGTGAGGATTAATGTGATTGATTTTAGAATTTAATATAGTACTTGTTATATGGTTTCTACACAAAAATATTAATAGTGAAATAAAAATATAAAATGTTTAATTCTTATGAACGATTAAGAAATTTATTTTATTTTTTATTTTTATTTTTTTATTTTTTGATGGGCAGAGTGGACAATGAGAGAGAGAGACAGAGAGAAAGGTCTTCCTTTGCCTTTGGTTCACCCTCCAATGGCCGCCACGGCCGGCGCATGGCGGCTAGCACACCGAACTGATCCGATGGCAGGAGCCAGGTGCTTCTCCTGGTCTCCCATGGGGTGCAGGGCCCAAGTACTTGGGCCATCCTCCACTGCACTCTGTGGCCACAGCAGAGAGCTGGCCTGGAAGAGGGGCAACCAGGACAGAATCCGGCGCCCCGACAGGGACTAGAACCCTGTGTCCTGGCACCGCAGGCGGAGGATTAGCCTAGTGAGCCGCGGCGCCGGCCAAGAAATATATTTTAAAACTGATGTTGCCTTTTTGTCTTTACTAGATATTTTTGATAACTATTAAGTATTTGAGATAGTTACAGTCCTTCAGAAAATTATTGAAAAAGAAAATCTATTTGTACAGATTGCTAAGGTAATGAAACTATGTAACCATTGACAGCCAGTCATTGAATCAAGAAAATATAGGTCATGGAGTTATTAAAAAGTGTAAAAAGAAATCAGTAGGCCATTTGTATATCTTCTTTTGAGATCTGTATATTCAGTCCTTACCCATTTGTTATTTATTTATTTATTTTTGACAGGCAGAGTGGACAGTGAGAGAGAGACACACACAGAGAGAAAGGTCTTCCTTTGCCGTTGGTTCACCCTACAATGGCTGCCACGGCCAGTGCGCTGCGGCCGGCTCATCATGCTGATCAGGAGCCAGGTGCTTCTCCTGGTCTCCCATGAGGGTGCAGGGCCCAAGTACTTGGGCCATCCTCCACTGCACTCCCTGGCCACAGCAGAGAGCTGGCCTGGAAGAGGGGCAACTGGGACAGAATCCGGCGCCCTGACTGGGACTAGAACCCGGTGTGCCAGCGCTGCAGGCAGAAGATTAGCCTATTGAGCCACGGCACCGGCCACTTATCCATTTTTTAACTGGATTGTTTGGGCTTTTGTCCAAGAGTTTTTTTTTTTTTTTTTTTTTTTTTTTTTTAGTTTCTGATATATTATGAATATTAATATTAGTATTAATCATTCATAAAATAAGTAACCTGCAATATTTTCTCTCATCCCGTCAGATTTCCTCATTCAGTCATTTCGTTTGCTGTGCAGAAGCTTCTGAGTTTGATATAATCTGATTTATCTACTTTTGCTATTGTCGCTTGAGCTTTTGTGATCATATCCAAGAAATCATCACCTACACCAATGTCTTGAAATGTTTTCCCTGTCTTCTCCTAGCAATTTCATAGGTTCAAATCTTACATTTAGTCTTTGGTTACCCATCTTGTGTTGACTTTTGTATTGGGTTAGAGGTAGGGATCTAATTTCATTCTATACACATATATTTAAATTGGACAATACCATTTATTGAAAAGATTAACGTTTCTCCAATCTATGTTTTAGCCACTTTGTCAAAAATCATTGGACTTTATCTGTGTAGATTAATTTCTAGGCTGTATGCTATGGGGTCTCTATTCGGTTCCACTAATCTATATGTTGGTTATCATGTCATCACCATGGTGTTTTAATAACTTTGTAATATGCTTTTTTTTTTAACAGGCAGAGTGGACAGTGAGAGAGAGAGAGAGAGAGAGACAGAGAGAAAGGTCTTCCTTTTTCCGTTGGTTCACCCTCCAATGGCCGCTGCAGCCCGTGTGCTGCAACCGCTGCACCTCACTGATCTGAAGCCAGGAGCCAGGTGCTTCTCCTGGTCTCCCATGGGGTGCAGGGCCCAAGCACTTGGACCATCCTCCACTGCACTCCCGGGCCACAGCAGAGAGCTGGACTGGAAGAGGAGCAACCAACAGAATCCGGCGCCCCGACCCGGACTAGACCCTGGTGTGCTGGCATCACAGGCGGAGGATTAGCCTAGTGAGTCACGGCGCCGGCCATAATATGCTTTGAAAACAGATGTTGTGATGCTTCCACCTTGGTTTTTGTTTTACTCAGGTTTGGTTAGACTATTCGAGGTCTTTTTTGGATTACATATGAATTTTAGGATTTTTTTTTTCTAATTCTGTAAAAGAATGTCATGTTATTTTACAGGGATTGCATTGATTCTCTGTATTGCTTTAGGAAGTATAGATATTTTAATATTAATTCTTCTAATCTATGTGCAAGGGATTTTTTCCAATTTTGTCCTTGATTACTTCTTTTATCAATATTTTATAATTTACATTGTAGTGATCTTTCACTTCTCTGATTAAACTTATTCCTAAATATTTTAACTTCTGTAATTATTTTGAATAGAATTTCTTAATTTAACTTACTGTGAGATCATTATTGACATATGAAAATGCCACTGTTCCATGTGATATTTTTGTTTCCTGTGGACCTGTTGAATTGGTTTATCAATTTTAATAGCTTTTGGTGGAGTCCTTAGGTTTTGACAGCATCATTTCATCTTCAAATGAGATATTTTGAATTTTTCCTTTCTAATTGCTCTTTCTTTCTTTCTATTCAGTAATAGTTCTTGCAAATATTGCCAATTCTATGTTGAATTAGAAATACACAATAAATGAAAAAAATGCTCAACATCAATTGAACAATTTGGAACAATTACATAATAAAAAGCTTACAAAATGATGTTATATGGTTCAATTACAGACTTCAAGAGTACATTAACTAATATACTTAACCAAAATACCTGGAAAATCCAAACATAAAATATAAAAGGTGGACTAATAGAAGAAATTAAAAAATCACTCCTGATGTTTTGAAGAATATTTCCTTTCCCCTAACTTTTAAGAGGCCTAAGAACTGGAAATTGGCTTAAATATTCCTTGTAAAACCTTAAATATTTTAAAGAAATCACTTCTCAGACTCAAAATCCATAAAAATCCATGTGAGCACTGTGCATTAAATTTCTGTTTCTATTGAAAACTTGTTTATAAAATAGTAAGTGATGAATAATGATGAGTTACAGAAGCTCAAAATAATGGGGACTCTCATATACACTTTGGGAGACTGCATAAATAACTATGCATAAAATGACACTCTGTGTGACTATGACTGTTTCAAATCCCAAAGATTGAGAATTTAAGAATATGCCTGTGATTCCAAAGACCTTCATTAAACTCAGTTCAGAAGATTCCGGGTATTCTATTCTGCATCTTTCTAAAAATGGCTCAAATTTGTTAGTGCTTGACATCTATTGTGTCTTATTGCTTTTTAAATCATAAATCTGAAATTAAGATAACTATTCCTAACCATTAGAATAGCGCTAGGAGCTTGAAAATTAATGTGTTTGGGAGGTATGCCACCACGCCTGGCAAAAGTATATCTCTAGTTTGACTTTGCAACTCTAGTAACGAGTTCTTTGTTCTCAGTCATCTGTACTTCATGCCTCTGAGACATCTTGACTCTTTACTCCATATATATTGAAAAAGTCACCAATATTATAGTCAATATTTATGTTCCAAATGAATCTTATAAACATTTTCCCTTAGTCATCTCCTTCAGTGCAACATGGTATAAGCCTCTATCCTAAAACTTTGCACAGATAATGTAATTGCCAAAGGATTTACAGACTCACCATCCCCAAATATGCCATATTGGATTATGATTATTTCAAGCTAAAATTACTTGAAGAACTATAACTTTAGAAAGGGCCATATGGTCAGCCTTTTTCTAAATGCAGTTATCCATAAAGGTTATTTTGGGAGGAGTGTCCTCTCTGTATCAAAGCAGGAAAATAGCTTTAATCACCAGATTGGTAATTAGGCTGTAATGAACCTGAATAAACAAACTCATCTTCCACTAGTTGTTACATATCCCCTCCATCCTTAGTAACATTCTTGGAATTTACTATCTTCTTCCAGATATCCATATGTCTTGTCTTTCTTGGACAAATTTAAGCCCTAAAAGAATAAAAACATCATGCTTTTGTTTTTTCCTCCAGACCTCATTCTCCTGTGAAGAACCCCACTATGCACATAAACAATTAAATTTTTATTCCTTTCTGTTTTAATTTAGAATAGATCCAACCAAAACAGCCTGCCTGAGAAGTTGGGGGTGGCAGAAGGAGTCCTTCTCTCTCTCTCTTACATTGTCTAAATACTTTTTCCTTTAACTACTTCGTTTCCCCCTACTTGTTTTAAAAAAGGATACTTAAAAATTCATTTAGTGCAGTAAATCCAAAATAGATTTATTTAATGCAAAGTTTAATTCAAGAACATCCACTTTTCACTGAAACACAAAGATGAACATATTAAAATAATCTACTTTGGGTATCAATTCTCCTAATTAAATTTAAGCAAAACTTACTTGAGAATGCCCTTCAGGATATTAAATGAAATAAGCCAGATACAACAATGCTGTCAAATGTTTTACTTCAAATTGAAGGTACAAATCTTTTACTTGTTTTACATAAAATAAGACTCTGTTAAAGTGTCATACTATGTAGTTTAAAAAATACAGTTGAAACTTATTTAGAAAATACTCTTATAAATCTCTATTTTTGTGTTAAAAAATGTCAAGCTTGAAAATTAAAAAAAGACAACAAATCTTAATTCAGTGGGATTTATTAGCAATCATAATTATATAGAAGATGGCGGAATAGGGAGGAAGCTTACCGATCTAGTCCAGGAAAAGATAGTTTAATGAAAGTGGAGATAGTGTTGTCTTAGGGAAGAATTAAGGAAAAAACTCTTAAGAGGAAACTTCTAGAATTAGAGGGACACAGTGGACCTACATGGAGGGCACATGCACCCACAGATCGGGACTCTAGCTGCCGAGAGCCTCCACAGTAGCCCAAGACACTGGCGGAAAAGTGGCAGGAAGAGCCTAGAGGGAATGAAGCTTGAAGCCCCATGGGGGAAAGTACACCAGCCTAACTAGAGGAGAGAAAAAATAAAACGGATGGTACAGTCACGATTCTCTCTCTCCACACACCTTACCAAGGCATGCAAGCTGATAGAGCAGGCACCATTTTGGACATAGGTAACAGCTGCACCAGCTTGGGGCTGGGCCTGGCAATCAGCTGAGCAGAGAAACCTGACTCTAATGGGCAGTAAAATTAGGATACTAACACCTCGTGAATGTGTGGAGCTTATGAATCGAACTGTGGAAAAACAAAAACAAACAAGCAAACAAAAAAAACTGAGGGTGTGTGGGAGAACTGACAGTGTGGCAGAGACTTTGAGTAGTCTCAGTGGGAGATGCCACAAGCTCAGGTGGCCTCCTTGGTTATTGGGTGAGAGACATTGCAGGGGAATCTGAGCTTACACAGAGAACTGCACAGATCCTTCGTGTGGTCCTTGGGACAGAGCAGACGAATATTATACTCACTGGGGCTAGTGCTCAGGCACTGGTTGCCATAAAAAAGAAGAACTCAGCTGAGCAAAATTAGTTCACTTTTGATTTAAAAAAAAAGAGACAGAAGATTTACAATGCCAAACCTGGGTGTGTCACCTTAGGCACACCCTTAGCCCTGAAGAACTGAACAGAGCTCTCTGGCCACACCATCAAAAGCCTCTAGGGATTCACTGACAGCAGACAGTCCGCCAATCTACAGAGTCATCATACAACGAGAAAAGCCACCACAGTAGAAAAAAAAAAAAAAAGAACCCAATGAGTATCTCCACAAATGCCAAACAACAAATGCAACAACCCAAGAAACAAGAATAAGGAAGAAAACATGATGGTCCTAAAAGAACATGACACTTCAATACAAGTTTCATACAGACTGAAAGTGAAAGGTTGGAAAAGATAATTCATGCCAACAGAAACCAAAAAAGAGCTGGCATAGCCATCTTAATATCAGACAAAATAGACTTTAACACAAAAACTGTTAAAAGAGACAAAGAGGGACACCATATAATAATTAAGGGATCAATTCTACAGGAAGATCTAACTATTATAACCATATATGCACTTAATTACAGGGCACTGGGTTATTTAAAAGATATGTTAAGGGACTTAAAGGGAGAATTAGACTCCAATACAGTAATATTGGGGGACTTCAATACTCCACTTTCAGCAATGGACAGATGAACCAGACAGAAGATCAACAAGGAAACAGCAGATTTAATCAACACTGTAGACCAAATGGATCTAACAGATATCTACAGAACTTTTCATCCTAGAGTTAAAGAATTTACATTCTTCTCAGCAGTACATGGAATTTTCTCTAGGACTGACCACAAACTGGGCCATGAAGCAAGTCTCAGCAAATTCAAAAGAATGAAAATCAAAGCATGCATCTTATAAGACCACGATGGAATGAAGCTGGAAATTAGCAAATCAGGAATCCTTAGAGTGTATACAAACAAATGGAGACTGAACAACATGCTCCTGAATGAACAGTGGGTCATAGAAGACATCAAAAGAGAAACCAAAAATTTTCTGGAAGCAAATGAAGATAAAAACACAACATATTAAAACTTATGGGATACAGCAAAAGCAGTGTTAAGAGGAAAGGTTATAGCAATAGGTGCCTACATCAAGAAATTGGAAAGGCACCAAATAAATAGCTATCAATGCATCTCAAGGAACTAGAAAAAATACTCCAAACCAGACCCAAACTAGTAGGAGAAAAGAAATAATTAAAATTAGTAAGAAATCAACAGAATTGAATCCAAAAAATAACAAAAGATCAGGAAAACAAAGAGCTGGTTTTCTGAAAAAATAAACAAAATTGACATGCCATTGGACCAACTAACCAAAAAAAGGAGAGAGAAGATCCAAATCAATAAAAGCAGAGATGGAAAAGGGAATCTAACAAGAAACACCACAGAAATAAAAAGAGCCATCAGAAATTACTACAAAGAGTTGCATATGCCAACAAACTTGGATATCTATCAGAAATGGATAGTTTCCTGGACACTTTTAACCTACTTAAATTGAACCATGAAGATATAGAAAACCTAAACAGACCCATAACTAAGTCAGAAAATTAATCAGTAATAAAGACTCTCTCAACAAAGAAAAGCCCAGGACTGGATAGATTCACTGCTGAATTCTACCAGATATTTAAAGAAGAACTAACTCCAATTCTTCTCAAACTATTCAGGACAATTGAAAGAGATGGAATCCTCCTAAATTCTTTCTACAAATCCAGCATCACCTTAATTTCTAAATCTGAAAAAAATGCAGCAGAGAAAGAGAATTACAGACCAAATTCCCTGATGAATATAGATGCAAAAATTCTCAATAAAATTCTGGCCAATAGAATTCAACAACACATCAGAACTACAATCCACCCAGAACAAGAGGGATTTATCCCTGGTATGCAGGGATGGTTCAATATTTGCAAATCAATCAATGTGATATACTAATTAACAAACTAGAGAAGAAACACTATATGATTATCTCAATAGATGCAGAGAAAGCATTTGACAAAATACAACACCCTTTCATGATGAAAACACTAAGCAAATGGGGTTTGGAAGGAACATTCCTCAATACAATCAAGGTAGTTTAGGAAAAACCCATGCCCAACATCCTATTGAATGGGGAAAAGATGGAAGCATATCCACTGAGATCTGGTACCAGACACGGATGTCCACTCTCACCACTGCTATTCAATATAGTTCGGGAAGTTTTAGCCAGAGCCATTAGGCAAGAATAAGAAATTAAAGGGATACAAATTGGGAAGGAAGAAGTCAAACTATCCTTGTTTGCAGATGATATGATTCTTTATTTAGGGGACCCAAAGAACTCTACTGTTGGGACTCATAGAAGAGTTCAGCAAAGTAGCAGGATATAAAATCAATGCACAAAAATCAACAACCTTTGTATACACGGACAATGCAATGGCTGAGAAAGAACTGCTAAGATCAATCTCATTCACAATAGCTACAAAAAAAATCAAATACATTAGAAAAACATAACCAAGGATGTCAAAGATCTCTACAATGAGAATTACAAAACCTTAAAGAAAGAAATATGAGGATACCAAAAAATGGAAAAATTTTCCATGTTCATGGATTAGAAGAATCAATATCATCACAATACCCATTCTCTAAAAAGCAATTTATAGATTCAATGAGATATCAATCAGAATACCAAGGAAATTCTTTTCACATCTGGAAAAACTGATGCTGAAATACATATGGAAGCACAGGAGACCTCAAATAGCTTAAGTAAACTTGTACAACAAAAACAAAGCCGGAGGCATCACAATACCAGATTTCAAGACATACAACAGGACAGTTATAATCAAATCAGCATGATACTGTTACAGAAACAGATGGATAGGCCAGTGGAACAGAAAAGAAACACCAGAAATCAACCCAAACATCTACAGCCAACTTATATTTGATCAAGGATCTAAAAATAATTCCTGGAGCAAGGACAGTCTATTCAACAATTGGTGCTGGGAAAACTGGATTTCCACATGCAGAAGCATGAAAAAAGACCCCTACCTTACACCTTGCACAAAAATCCACTCAACATGGATTAAAGACTTAAATCTATGACCTGACACCATTAAATTATTAGAGAATATTGGAAAAACCCTGCAATATATAGGTGCAGGTAAAGACTTCTTGGAAAAGTCCCCAAGCTTCACAGGCAGTCAAAGCCAGAATTAACAATTGGGATTACATCAAATTGAGAAGTTTTGTTCTGCAAAAAGCAGTCAAGAAAGTGAAGAGGCTGCCGGCACAACAGGTAACTAGGCTAATCCTCCACCTGCGGCGTCAGCACCCCAGGTTCTAGTCCCAGTTGGGGCACTGGATTCTGTCCCGGTTTCTCCTCTTCCAGTCCATCTCTCTGCTGTGGCCTGGGAAGGCAGTGGAGGATGGCCCAGGTCCTTGGACTCTGCACCCACATGGGAGACCAGGAGAAAGCACCTGGTTTCTGGCTTCAGATCAGTGCAGCACGCCGGCTGCAATGTGCCGGCTGTAGCGGCCACATGGAGGGGGGTGAACCAACGGAAAAAGGAAGACCTTTCTCCCTCTCTCACTGTCTAAATCTGCCTGTCAAAAAAAGTGAAGAGGCAACTGGCAAAATGGGAAATATATTTGCAAATTATGCAACTGATAAAAGATTAATAACCAGAATCTACAAAGACATCAAGAAACTCCACAACAACAAAACAAACAACCCACTTCAGAGATGGACCAAGGACCTCAGTAAACATTTTTCAAAAGAGGAAATCCAAATGGCCAACAGACACATGAAAAAATGTTCAAGATCACTAGCAATAAGGGTAATGCAAATCAAACCCACAATGAGGTTTAACCTCACCCCAGTGAGAATGGCTCACATACAAAAATCTACCAAAAACAGATGCTGGTGAGTAAGTGGGGAAAAAGGAACACTAACCCACTGTTGGTGGGAATGCAAACTGGTAAAGCCACTCTGGAAGTCGGTTTGGAGATTCCTCAGAAACCTGAATATAGCCCTACCACATGACCCAGCTATCCCACTACTTGGAATTTACCCAAAGGAAATTAAATTTACAAATAAAAGAATTGTCTGCACCCTAATGTTTATTACAGCTCAATTCACAATAGCAGAGACATGGAATCAACCTAAAGGCCCATCAACAGAATACTGGATAAAGAAATTACAGGATATGTACTCTATAGAATACTGTATAGCAGTAAAACAATGAAACCCGGTCATTTGCAACAAGATGGAGGAATCTGGAAAACATCATGCTGAGTGAAATGAGCCAGTCCCAAAGAGACAAATATCATAAGTTCTCCCTGATCTGTGACAACTAACTAAGCACCTAAAAGGAAACCCATAGAAGTGGAACCTACACCATGAGAAACAATGACGTGATCAGCCCTTGTCCTGACTGTTAAGGATCAGCTTGCTTTTTTATTATGTTTAGTATTTGCTTGTTCTACTTAATACCATTGGTTGAACTCTTTAATTAATGCACAATTATTCTTAGGTGTTTAAACATAACTGAAAAGTGATCCCTGTTAAAAATAAGAGTGGGAATAAGAGAGGGAGGAGATGTACAATTTGGCACATGTTCTCTTGGACTTACTGCTAATGGTAGGGCTAAAAATGTGCCATGGGATTCCAATTTCCATTAAGTTGGCATGTACCAATGCCATCTTACTAGTTAAAATGATCAGTTTAAGTTCATAATTGATAACAAAGTTATGATTAAGTGTCAAAGGATCACATAAACAAGACCGATCTGCTATTATTAACTGATAGAATTAAAAAGGAGGAATGCTCCAACATGGAAAGCAGGACACACAGCAGGACACACTCATAGAATGGCAAATGCCCTATGCAGCACTCTGGCATCAGAATCAGCCTTTAAGGCATTTGGATTTGTCTAAAAAGCCCATGAGAGTATTTTAGGCATGGAAAGCTAAGACACTGTGGCCAAAAAAAAAAAAAAAAAAAAAAGGCCTAAATGAAAGATCTCTGTGAGTGAGATCCCAGTGGAAAGAATGGGCCATCAAAGAAGGAGATACCTTTCTCTGAAGGGAGGAAGGAACTTCCACTTTTTTATGACCTTTTCTATACAAGGTCAGAATTTGTGAATTCAAGAGGCTTCCATAACCTTGGGAGCTCATGACAAGAGTCTCACGTGATCACTGACATCATAAATAAGAGTGTCAATTGTTAAATCAACAACCGGAGTGACTGTGTACTTACTCCCCATGTAGAATCTCTGTCCTTAATGTGTCATACTATGTGAATTAATGGTAAAACTAGTATTCAAACAGTACTTTATACTTTGCCTGTGTGGTTTCAAACTGTTGTAATATTTTTTTTTCTTCTTTTTTTTTTTTTTTTTGGACAGACAGAGTGCACAGTGAGAAAGAGAGAGAGACAGAGAGAAAGGTCTTCCTTTGCCGTTGGTTCACCCCCCAATGGCTGCTGCAGCCAGCGCGCTGCATCTGGTGCACTGTACTGATCCGAAGCCAGGAGCCAGGTGCTTCTCCTGGTCTCCCATGCAGGTGCAGGGCCCAGGGATTTGGGCCAGTCTCCACTGCACTCCCAGGCCACAGCAGAGAGCTGGACTGGAAGAGGAGCAACTGGAACAGAATCCAGTGCCCCAACTGGAACTAGAACCCGGGGTGCTGGTGCCACAGGTGGAGGATTAGCCTATTGAGTCGCGGCACCAACCCTGTTGTAATCTTTACTTAGTGTATACTAAGTTGATCGTCTGTATATAAAGGTAATTTAAAATGAATCAATGAAGATTGGGATGGGAGAGGGAGTAGGAGATGGATGGCTTGTGGGTGGTGGGAGGGTGTTTATGGGGGGAACCACTATAATCCAAAAGTTGTATTTTCAAAATTAATATTTATTTAATAAAATTTAAATACAATAATTATGTAAGCTAGTGCTTTCTAAGTGCTTATATTTTATAGGAAGTTTTCACCCAATGTTTTTGAAAACTTTCTGAGGTATGTGAGATTTGTGTTATTCTATTCATGAGGAAATATAAGCATCATTATTTTGTCCATGTTCATATCTTTAGAAAGTAATGTGGTTGGATTTGGAAACTAAGAAAACTGAAATGCTACATTTTTCTGATAATTTTGAAATATCTTCTTTCCCTTTCTTTAAGAGCCAATAGTCAAGATTAACTCTGCTGTTCAAACACAGTTTTAAATTAATGATACTGTCCTTTTGTTCCTTCCACTTCTGCAGATACGCAGTTTTGAAGGGTTTCTCCTCAATGACCCCAAATACATGAACTATATATTTATTAATCATTGGTTATCTGTGCAACTTGTCTTTGAGAGTTATTGGTATTTTTTCTGGAAAATATTCTCTCTCTTCCTTGTCTGTAAACTTCTCTGATCTAACCCATGCACCACTGCATGAAAAACCTAACTGCATAACTAGCTTCCTTCTGTGTAGCCCTTTCCAACCTTGCAGGAAGTCCATTTAGTCAGCCATCACGTTCTGTCCTCCTCATCACTCAGTCAGCTTTGCTATATGCTGTTTGAGAGCAGAAACCTTTGTTGGGTCAAACCAGTAGATATGCTGCTCTTAAGTCTCCTTCATTTTGCTTTCGCCTATGTGCTTCCTATAGTGATTTCCACATTCTTTATTGTTTATTACAACAATACCCATTTTTTTCAGATCTCACACTTTTCATAATGCCCTCACAATGACCAGAATAACCTCTCCCAATCATTTTAGAAATCCAACACTATTCATACTTTTATCCCAAAAGGATGTATTAATATACTGTCCTTGATTGACACGCCTCATGTTTTTATTGTTCTGCTGATCAAGATCAGGAACCAAGCCATAACCGACTTTGATTTTTCTTCCTTAACTAATTCAGATGCATCTACTGTAATTTTTTGAGGAATATTTGTTCAAATATGAAAGGAAATATTCATTTTAAGATCACAGTTGTTTTTAGCGCCATGCTCTTCTGGGCATTCAGATCAGTAGAAACCACTGTCACAGATAGTCTTAAAATATGTATCCCTTTGGTTTCAGCAGGACTTAGATACAACAGGTCAAGTAGTAGCTCTCATACTGGATCCAGTTCTTAAAACAATTTTTTGTACTATGCACTGCACGTTTATAGTTCATGGAGAGCATCTGTGTGGGGAAATATCAGAAACATCCAGGCAAACTCAGATAAAGTTTTGTTTTATCCAGTATGTTTGATAGTCTTTTGACTTTCCTATGCACAAACAATGACAGTGTTATTTCTATTTCAATTTTTAAATAATATTATATGAACACAAGTTTATCTCGTGTAGCATATCTAGTTTATTAATATATGGCTCAATACTTCTAAGAATAAGTAAATAACAAAATTATTATACCTGATATGTCTGGTGATCAGAGAGTGATCACTGAAAATAATACTTAGATGGAGAAAAAAAATTAAAGAAATCAAAATTGAGTAAGAATTGAGATTTTCCTCCCATGAAGAATGTCTTCTTTGTATGATGGTATATCTATGCTTTCTGATTTATTTGATTACTGTCAAAACCTGAAACATCAGGCAGATCATTATCTTTATTTCAAACACTCCCTCTTTAATTTGAACTCTTATTTGTAATCCTCTTCTATAAGGATAATAGAAGATGATCATTGTCGCTCCCCCATTCGCAGAGAAAGGACACCAGACCCTGCGCTGTTCTTTTTGCCAGGCCCTTCCCGAGTTAGCTGCCGCCCCCCACCCCCGCCTCCGCGGAGGGGCAGCACCCCCGCCGCTTTCCCCGCTTCTGTGAAGGAGCAGCACACCGCCGGCCGGCTCTCTCAGGGGCTGCTCAGATGTTCCTCAGGTGTTCCTGGTGCATGTTGTCTCTCTCTTCCTTTATAGTCCTCTTCCACCAATCCATGCTCTGCTGCCCACACGCCGAGCACGCTACTCTCCTCCAATCAGGAACAGGATCAGCTCCTGCAGTTTATCAGTCAAACTGATGAGGCAGCTGCGTAGAAGTTGTTTGCTCTCTCTCAGCACCATATTGTGGGAGATCAGATGCATAGAATTAGTCTTAGTTCCAGTAATTTAGTCTAGTCTCAGTTGGTTCCCACAGTTCCCCCTTTCTTTTTATTCTTTGGCATTGATATGCGCCTGTCTTCGGTGCCCCGCGGCGCACACTGTGCTCTGCTTGCTAGAGTTGCCCACAGGTGCATATAGCCCTACCAATCAGGCAGACCGAATCCGGGTCCTCTCATCACCATGTTGTGGGGAGGTTTTTAGGCGCTGATGCATGCCTGTGTTCAGTGCCCTGCGGTGCATGCTCTGATCTGATCTGCTAGAGCTGGCCGCAGGTGCTTACCACCTTACTGATCAGGCAGGCCGAATCCGGGCCCTCTCAATGCCGTGTTGTGGGGAGACTTATTGGGGTTGATACGTGCCTATCTTCAGTGACCTGTGGCACATACTCTGCTAGCCACCCGCAGGTGCTTATCGCCTTACTAATCAGGCAGACCGAATCTGAGCCCTCTCATTGCCGTGTTGTGGGGAAGCCTTTTCTATTTTTCTCTATTTCTCTCTATCTCCGGGCATTCCTATTTCTCTTATTTTACTTCTATCTCCCAGCATTCTTATTTCCCTTATCCCCGCGGGTTCCCGGTTGCTCCTCTTCCAGTCCAGCTCTCTGCTGTGGCCCGGGAAGGCTGTGGAGGCAGGCCCAAGTCCTTGGGCCCTGCACCTGCATGGGAGACTAGGAGGAAGCGCCTGGCTCCTGGCTTTGGATCAGTGCAGCAATGTAGCGACCATTTCGGGGGTGAGCCAACAGAAGGAAGACCTTTCTCTCTGTCTCTCTCTCTCTCTCACTGTCTAAATCTGCCTGTCCAAAAAAAAAAAAGACAATCTGGAGGCAGACATAGTTGTATAGTAGAGAAAGCCACTGTTTGAGATACCCACATTGCAGATCAGAGTACCTGATTTGAGTCCTGCCTTCATTTTTAAAAATTTATTATTTATTTGTTTATTTGAGAGGCAGAGTTACAGAGAGAGGAGAGAAAGAGAGAGTGGTCTTGCATTCATGGTTCACTCCCCAAATGGTTGTCATGGCTGGAGCTGGGCACATCTGAACTCAGGTGCTTCTTTTGGGTCTCCCACGTGGTTGCAGGGGACCAAGCTCTTGGTCCATCTTCCACTGCTTTCCCAGGACCTTAGCAGGGAGCTAGATTGGTAGTGGAACATCTGGGTACCCATATGGGATTCTGGCACCCCAGGTGGAGGCTTCACCTACTACGCCACAACAGCAGCCCCCACTGCTTTGCTTCTAATCTAACTTCCTGATAATGTGCCTGGAAGGCAGAAGATGATGGCCCAAGTATTTGGGTTCATGCCACCCACATTACAGACCAAGACAGAATTCCTGGATCCTGGTTTCCATCTAGTGTTGCAGGTAGTAAGAGAATGAACCAATGGATGGAAGATCTCTCTCACGCTCTTTCTCTGTCTCTTTCTGTGCTTATCTCCCTGTCACTCTTCATTTGCAATAAAATAATTATAATTTTAAATTGACTTTTTTTCCAGATTCAAGAGTCAGGAAATACATTGGATTGGTAGAGTGACTATATAATCATTTCCTCTGTTCCTGAAAGGAAAGCAGATGTAATAACAAGTAGGATTTGTTGTTTTAAGGGATATATATAAGATCAAAATAAACATAAAATCCAATTTCAACATTAATCTGGTTCTTGTCCCTGTTGAATATTTAACCTGCTAGGAGCAGACTAATGCTGACTCTTCAATTTGATTCCATGCCTCTAGGGAAACCACCAGCTACATTGCTGGTAGGATTAGTACATTACATATTTTCATTGATAAAAGAATGGTATTTTTTCTTGTAAAACTGACTTTTACTATGGGTATAGTTCTGTTTCTGTCCTTGAATTATTATTTCTAGGCATGGAATTAATTATTCATTACAATTAACTTTTAGGAAGAAAACTATCTCACAGCAAACAAATGCTACAGTGAGCATACATTTATAAAATACAAAGACTTTACCATACACCCCCCAAAAGTTTAATTAACTCAATTAAAGATAAGAATTGCAGTTTATTGAAGTTTGTTTCCAGTAGGGTTAGATTGTATATAAATACAGTAGTTATTTATTTCATACATGAATTCTGATTTTATTTAGTGACCACTATTGCTTTTTTCTTTAAATATTTATTTTGTTTATTTGAAAGACAGAGTTACAGAGAGGTAGAGACGGAGAGAGAGGTCTTCTATCGGATGGTTCACTCCTCAGATGGCCGCAATGGCTGGAGCTGTGCCAATCCGAAGCCAGGAGCCAGGAGTTTCTTCTGGGACTCCCACATGGTGCAGGGGCCCAAGGACTTGGGCCATCTTCTACTGCTTTCCCAGGCCATAGCAGAGAGCTGGATCCGAAGAGGAGCAGCCGGGATTAGAACCAGCGTCCATATGGGATGCCGGAACTTCAGGACAGGGTGTTAACCTGCTGTGCAACAGCGCCAGCCCCATTATTACTTCTTTAAGAAAGAAAATCTTAAGCATTGGACAAATTGAATATATGATGTGGTAGGGTACTTAAACAATAATAACTATGCCGATTGTAAATATGAAAGAAGCAATTCAGCTACAGAAAAAGTGACTAGAGATAAATGAAACAGTTGTAATCATAGTAAACTACTTGACAGTTAAGCAAACAGCATTTAAATTTTTTTTAAAAAATGTAAACATTGGTCATTCATCTGTCAGAAAGGAAAAAAAAAGCATACAGGAGAATGGAATAAGAAAAAGGGAAGTGGGATAGTGGGAAATAAAAGAATAGAAATCTTGGAAAAGAACGTCAATATAAAATTTTGAAATTGATGTATGACGAAATAAACATATTATTTAGAAATACAGATATTCCTAATGAAATAACACAAAACAATGCATGGTGGTACTATCTTGAAGACACAAAAATAAGGATACATTTTAGTGTTATAAAAACTGCTTCACTTTATTTTAAACCTATGACTGTTATTTCTTTTATGAAAATATGAATTTTAGTAGCCTTCATGCTGCAGTGATGAATTTGTCTTGTGCTTCCTCTCTCTTTAGTTTCGGATTTTACTGTTCCCTGGTGTCTTAGCTGCTCATAGATGCTTCAGCGATTACTACTCCAGATGAGGAGCAGGGCTGTTGGTTCTCCCAGTTCATCAGGGAACATCAGACTTCAGGTCTGAGAAGTAGGCTGAGGGCTGCTCACACAGTGAGGCTCTCACCCCCATCTTTAGTCACGTGGTGTCAAAGAAGTCACATCAAACACAATTAATGAAAGACCAGTGGAAGAATCTGGCTTTTAAATAACAGTCCCGGTTTGAAGACTCGCATATCATGGCTTTATTTTTATTGCAATCATCTTTTCTCCTGACTTTAGGGTCAACTAAATTTCTTGTTTTTATTTTTTAATTGTCAATTTAAAAATTCACATATGAATATCAATAACTTATGTGGAATTTAAGGTGAGAGAGCACATGTAGTTCAAAGCCTAATATTTTAGCTGGCTCCATGGCGCACTAGGCTAATCCTCCGCCTTGTGGCACCGGCACACCGGGTTCTAGTCCGGTCGGGGCGCCGGATTCTGTCCCGGTTGCCCCTCTTCCAGGACAGCTCTCTGCTATGACCCGGGAGTGCAGTGTAGGATGGCCCAAGTGCTTGGGCCCTGCACCCCATGGGAGACCAGGAGAAGCACCTGGCTCCTGCCATCGGATCAGCGCGGTGCACCAGGCGCAGCACGCCAGCCGCGGCGGCCATTGGAGGGTGAACCAATGGCAAAAGGAAGACCTTTCTCTCTGTCTCTCTCTCACTGTCCACTCTGCCTGTCCAAAAAAAAAAAAAAAAAAAAGCCTAATATTTTAATGTAATATAGCGACTTCCTCCTAGAAATTTATCAGTAATCTATGATTTAGCTCATTCGTCTTTTCTAGCCACTATCATGGTACAACAACAAAATTGGCCTCAATGCTTGTAATATGCCTTTGATAATGCTTCCAGAGAAATCTTTTTGAGACAAATGATGTAATGAATATCTTTGTGTAAAAACATGCAATATTTTCTTAATGTTTTAAGATTTCTGTTTGACTTAATTGATAACTTGGTAAAAATTCTAATCAATATCTACCATTATAGTTTATATTCTACCGTGCTACACCTATTGACTGTTTTCTTTCTTGTAGCTAATACTCATGCCAAGGTATTTTCTTTGACAGATTCTCCATTTAGATGTTTAACATTTAATATTCTTTTGCTTTTAGTCTCCAAACAGTTTCTACTTCCTGTTCCCTTAGTATCCCATACTTAAAACTAATTAGAATTATAAAAATAAAATAAGTTGGAGTACCCTTTTCTATTTATACCAAAATGAATATGGTCTTGACTCTTCCTAGAGCAGACTCTCCCCTTCTTGCCTGACAACATATTAAGATCCTTTCTTATGCAAGTGCTACAGTCAAATAAGCACATAAGTCTTTATGCTTAGTATCTTCATCATTTCTCAGCTTGATCATTTTGTGACCTCAGAGTCATGCCTGATTGTTTTCTTTTCCGAATCCATGACCACAGCTTTAACTTCAATCTTGCAGTTTGTTTTCCTTTTATACTATAACTGCTTGTTGTACTACAACTGTTGTTCCCTTGCCTACTAAGCTTTCCACCCTTTACAATTTCATTTGGTGAAATTTTGTTTCAAAATTTCATCTTGTTTTCTCCCTGAATGCCCGTGATTCAGTTGTTTGTATGCCTCTGTGATGTTGTTTGTATGCCTCTGTGATGTGTTACTAAGTTACCTTGTGAATTCTGCCATTGCAGTAAAATCACATAGTTTTTGAATATTTGCTTTCTTTCTGACTCTTAATAGAATATAATTCCTTTGAGGGTAAATTCTCAAATGAGTATGAAATTTTGGATAAATAAATATAATTATTAACATATGTTAATATGTTAATTAATATGTTAATATCAATCAGTACATTTACATACAACAACACTTCGCTTATTCTTGAAGCCTCAGGGAGGTTTTCAGGGACATAAATTCTAAAAGAGCTCTTCTGAACCTGAGGCCCATTTTAAAGGAAATCTTTCTCTAAAAGATCTCTATATAAGAATATCCTTTTGCAAGTTGATCAAAAGAAGGAATAAAAGTATAAAATGACACATTATGCCTGATATATTAAGATCCAAAGACAAAGATGTTATGCAGTTTCAGTCTAATAAAAAATTAAGCATTTTGCAGTCTGTTTTCGGTAGTTAACTATTACCTTTTTATTTTCCTAATATCTTGTCTGTATAAAATGAAAACAAAGTTGTATGTAATATAGACTGTTCTCTGTTTTGACTTCCCGCAATAGTTCTAAGTGGTAGGGCTTCTAAGTATGATTATTCAACAGATGAGAAAGCAAAGAGGTTCTTTAAAGACACCTGCTAGCAAGTGGTATAGGCAGAATTTTGATCCGTTCTGTTGGTTCCAGTGCATTTTTCTTACTTCTGAAGTTATGCCTCTGCCCTTCTGGCCATTTGCAAATATACAGCATAATATTGGAGCTTTTAGGTTACAACTATTCCCATGTACTCATAAACTTAAAAAACTACTGATACCAAAAAAAAAAAAAACCTACATCAAAATCATAAGATCTGTCAGAAGACAGAAGATAGAGAGTAGAAATGATATTTAGAGTCAGTCCACAGTGCGAAAGCCTAGATACCAGGCAAATGCCAGATGCACTTGGGTGCGTACTGTCTTTTCCAAGCTGAGTTGAGCCAGCTCTGAAATATTGGTTCAGGTCATGAGTAAATCAACTTCTGGGTAGGGTAGTTTGTGATGGTATTTACTACAAAATCCATTTACAAATAAGATGCACAGACCATTCTCAGGATGGAGGAGTGAATGGATGGATGAGCAGCATTTTTATTTCTGATCTACTTCAAAGTTTCTATTAACATATATAGCTTCACCTCCTTCAACTCTTCCTGCTGTTCCCTGAAAATCAAATGCCATACTGCCTCTAAGACTATTACTAAATAAACATTGTAAAGTTAAAAGGGGAAAAAAGCTATTGCAGTTTTAGACAATACTTATATTTAGTTTAAATGGTTTTGCTGAGATATTTTCTGCAATAGCCAGGGCAGGACAGGCAGAAGCCAGAAGCCAAGAGTTATATCTGGGTTTCTCACGTGGGCGGCAGCGCCCCAAATACTTGGACCATTTTCTGCCGCTTTCCCTAGGCCATTAACAGGGAGCTGGATCAGAAGTGGAGCAGCCAAAAATCAATCAATGCTCAGATGGAAAGCCTGCATACAGGTGGCATCCTTACCTATTATGCCACAATGCTGGCACCAACATTTAGTTTCTAAATCCTGATGATACTTCCTTTTGAGAATAAAAAATAAACTACTAAGTTCAACACTGTATTTATAAGTGGCACTTGCTTTAACAGTTTTTGCACCATTTAAGCAAAGATAATGTATAACGATGGATCATCAAGGTTCTATGATTATTAGTTCATATTGTCCATATTAGCAATCTAGAATTTTCTCTAAGATTGTATAGCGTACACTGTGAGTTCTATTCATTCTGCTGTTTTGGAACATTTGTTTTGCATATGGTATAATAGTGATATTCTTCATATTTATCTTGAGCTCCTTTGAAAAAGTCTAATCCATTACAGAGCTATGGATGAGGTGATTAAGCTCCTAAAATAGTATTTCCAGAATATAGAAATGTCTAGAGGATTTAAAAAACCAGACCAGTTGTAGATAATAAAATTTTATGCACTATATTTTACCAACTTTTACTCTACGAAAAATGCCCGTTAGTGAAGACTGAAGACTGAAAAAAAAATATATTCTTGAGGCTGATAGAAATACTCTGATACTACATAGCTTTTACTTTAAGTTATTTATAAAGTCAGAAAGAATTTATTTCTAGTGGAGGTAATTGATTTTATAGAGTGGCCTGTTAAAAATCAAGTGTTATCATTTGTAAACCCCAGGCAACGTTTCACATTAGCAATGTACTGTGCCTTTAGGCTAACAATGTTGGCTTTAGCAACACATAATAATATAACTGAGGTACATATAGGCTATCTTTTGTCAGGAAAATAGATCCTGTGTATGAAATACTGCCTATTAATTTTAATAATGTCATTTTTGTATTCCCTGATTATAAATGACCTTTCATTTGGGGATTAATTATCTTATAGTTTGGCATTTTTGTGTTTGTTTCTACTTTCCTCTGCCTATTATTAAATGTTGATAGCTGCCTGCTTTGGTTCAATATTCTTGTAAGAACATGACAGAGAACAGCCTAGCACAAAGCTAAATGACATATTAGTATCCCAATGAGAATAAGCAGCATATTGACTAAGAGCTGGGGAGCTACAGGAAGCTATAATTTTTTTTCTGTATAGATGTATGAATTATGGTGAAACAGGGACATCTGGCGTAGGATAAGGATGTAAAACAGAGTTGAAACAAGAAAAACTGGATGCCTTAAAATTATATTTAGAGCTACTTAAATCTTGTGCATATCACAATATGTAAATTTTACTACCCTTAAAGTATGACACTCAATTTCATAAATGCACTCTGAAATATTTGGCAATAAGGTGTAAAAAATACATAAATATAACCTAATTCAAAAAGTATACATATATAAATTTAACAATTGTTAGATAGTGTATTCACTGAATGATTCTTCTACTTTTTATATGCTTGCAAATTTTCGTAGTAAAATAAGGAAAAATGTAAAAAAATATAGTTAAGACTAAAATTAACTGCAATACAAAAAACTAGTGATTAATACTAATACTAAGCAGAAAATACACATAGGAAATGCAAACCGAAACAGGGGGGATGTGATCATTTAATGGAACAATTAGCAATGTGATACCACTTGGAACACCTCCATCGTAAAATAGGAGTGGTTGGGTTTGAGTCACAGCTCTGCTCTCACCTCCATCTTCCTGCTAATCCATACCCCTTTTTTTCTTTTTTTTTTTAAAGATTTATTTGTTTATTTCTAAGTCAGAGTTACACAAAGAAAGGAGAGGCAGCGAGAGAGAGAGAGAGAGGGGTCTTCCATCTGATGTTCAATCCCCAATTAGCTGCAATGGCCGTAACTGCACCGAACTGAAGGCAGGAGCCAGGAGCATCTTACAGGTCTCCCATGTGGGTGCAGGGGCCCAAGGACTTAGGCCATCTTCTACTGCTTTCCCAGGCCATAGCAGAGAGCTGGATAGGAAGAGGAGCAGCCGGGTCTCGAACCTGCACCCATATGGGATGCCAGCATTTCAGGTCAGGGCGTTAACCCACTGCTCCACAGAGTCGCCCCAATTCATACCCTTTTGAAGAGCATGTATTGGATCAAGAAGTTAGGTCCCTACCAACCATATCAGAAATCAGACTGGCCCTTCCCCAGTTGTAACAGTCATTTGGGGAATGAACCGACAGGTAAGTGCTGTCTCCCTGTCTCTGTCTCAATAAAAAATTTTAATGAAAAAGATTGTTTACTCTTTTGCCTTTTCGATGAGAATGTAATATTTCTGTCTTAACTGTTATACCTTCTAACATCTGTATAGACTAATGTTGTACTGTTATTTATATTCTGCTATTAATATCACATGCATTTTTCTACATGAAAATCTACACTGAATATATGAAAGTTGTTAAAATTGTATTTTTGCCTCAAAATGGAAGATATACTTAAATTTGAGAATTATCTGCAGCTTTAAAATTGACAGTCACATTTTACAATTACGTAAGTTATCCTGTATCTATATTATTCCATATGGAGAAGGTTTTTTTTTTAACTTTTATTTGGTAAATATAAATTTCCAAAGTACAGTTTATGGATTACAGTGGCTTCCCCCCCATAATTTCCCTCCCACTCGCACCCCTCCCATTCCCCACTCTCTCTCCCCTTCCATTCACATCAAGATTCATTTTCAATTATCTTTATATAGAGAAGATCAATTCAGTATATATTAAGTAAAGATTTCAACAGTTTGCACCCACACAGAAACACAAAGTGTAAAATACTGTTTCAAAACTAGTTATAGCGTTACTTCACATTGGACAACACATTAAGGACAGATCCCACATGAGATGTAAGTACACAGTGACTCCTGTTGTTGACTTGACAATTTGACACTCTTGTTTATGGCGTCAGTAATCTCCCTAAGCTCTAGTCGTGAGTTGTCAAGGCTATGGAAGCCTTTTGGGTTCGCCGACTTCGATTTTATTCTGACAGGGTCATAGTCAAAGTGGAAGTTCTCTCCTCCCTTCAGAGAAAGGTACCTCCTTCTTTGATGGCCCATTCTTTCCACTGGGATCTCACTCGCAGAGATCTTTCATTTAGTTGTTTTTTTTTTTTTTTTTTTTTTTTTTTTTTTTTTTTTTTCCCCCGAGTGTCTTGGCTTTCCATGCTTAAAATACTCTCATGGGCTCTTCAGCCAGATCTGAATGCCTTAAGGGCTGATTCTGAGGCCAGAGTGCTATTTAGGACATCTGCCATTCTATGAGTCTGTTGTGTATCCCGCTTCCCATGTTGGATCGTTCTCTCCCTTTTTGATGCTATCACTTAGTATTAGCAGGCACTAGTCTTGTTTGTGTGGTCCCTTTGACTCTTAGACTATCAGTGTGATCAATTGTGAACTGAAGTTGATCATTTGGACTAGTGTTATGGCATTGGTACATGCCACCTTGATGGGGTTGTATTGAGATCCCCTAGCATGATTCTATCTCCACCATTTGGGGCAAGTCCAATTGAGCATGTCCCAAATTGTATATCTCCTCCCTCTCTTATTCCCACTCTTATATTTAACAGGGATCACTTTTCCATTTAAATTTAAACACCTAAGAATAATTGTGTGTTAATTACAGAGTTCAACCAATAGTACTACAACAAAAAAAATACTAAAATGGACAAAGTATTACATTGTAAATCCACAGTCAGAACAAGGGCTGATCAAGTCACTGTTTCTCATAGTGTCCATTTCACTTCAACAGGTTTCCCCTTGGAGAAGGTTTTGAGAATACCACTTTTGGATTTAATTTTCTTGTTTTTTAATCCCTTTTTTTTATTTGACAGGCAGACTAGGACAGTGAGAGAGAGAGACAAAGAGAAAGGTCTTCCTTCCATTGGTTCACTTCCCAAATGGCTGCTAAGGCCTGCGTGTTGCACCGATCCAAAGCCAGGAACCAGGTGTTTCCTCCTGGTCTCCCATGTGCGTGCAGGGGCCCAAGAACTTGGGTCATCCTCCACTGCCTTCCCAGGCCACAGCAGAGAGCTGGACTGGAAGAGGAGCAACTGGAACTGGAACTTGGTGCCCCTATGTGATGCTGGCGCTGCAGGCGCAGGATTAACCGAGTGAGCCATGGCACCGGCCCCCCATGGATTTAATTTTCAAACATTAAAATGGATATAGCCATAAGAACAATGATTCCATATTGTATTTTTAAAATATAAAATAAATAATGAAGAGTGTGCAAGAAAATTAGTTAAGTTCCTCTCATTGCATATCAAATGTCTCAGTTGGATACCCATGTCTGGCCTCTGGACTCAACGTTCCCGCTAATATATACCCTGACAGACAGCTGTCAAGAGCTTGAATTCCTGCCACCCAAATTGGAGAGCTGGATTGAGTTCTAGTTCTTGGATTGATTCAGCTTTGACACACTCTTATCTTTTGCAGGCACTCTGGGAGTGAACTAGTTGGTAGGAGCTCTTTCTTTCTTGCTTATCCAATAAATTAAAACAATATTAATTAAATTATTTTAATCTTATTAGCATAAATTAGGCCATTTTCTATAACATATAATACAACAGAGTTACTCTTATCTATCAAATAACTGCTAAGCAAATAAATGTAAATTTAGGTAATTCTAAGTATCTGCTTCAGAAATTCGTATGTATGTACTCATTGAAAGTTGTTGAACTTTGTTAATTCTTAGATTCCTCATTAGAATGAATTCTATATAATGATTTGTTTTGTCTGTCCGGAAACCATGAGCAAACATATACTTACATGTGTTTAAGAACACTGGCTCTGAACCAGGCAGAGCCCATGCACTTGGGTCATCTTCCTCTGCCTCCCGACTCATTAGCAGGGATCCAGTTCTGTGTAGGAAATGGAGTAACTGGGACTTGAATCCATGCTCTCTTATGGGATGCCAGATTTGTAAGTGGTAGCTTAACCCACTGCACCACAATGCCAGACTCTATATCCTTTTTTTTTTTTTTTTTCTTATTTAATTGTCTGGTAGAGTTATAGACAGTGAGAGGGAGAGACAAAGGGAAAGGTCTTCCTTCCGTAGGTTCACTCCCCAAATGACTGTTACGGCTGGAACTGCGCCAATCCGAAGCCAGAAGCCAGGTGCTTCCTCCTGGTCTCCCATGCAGGTGCAGGGCCCAAGCACTTGGGCCATCCTTCACTGCCTTCCCGGGCCACAGCAGAGAGCTGGACTGGAAGAGGAGCAACCGGGACAGAATCCGGCGCCCCAACTGGAACTAGAACCTGGGGTGCTGGAGCAACAGGCGGAGGATTAGCCAAGTAAGCCACGGCGCGGGCTCCCCCCCTTTTTTTAAATTTATTTAACAGGTAGAGTTATAGATAGTGAGAGGGAGAGACAGAGAAAAGGACATTTTTTAATTACAGAAAGCATAACAACTTTTTTTCATTTTTGTTATTGAAGGAGACTTTTCCATGACAATTTCAGAACATGAATCTATATTGTGGAAGAATATATTGGATGATTTCCTGAGGTAGAAAAAGAGAGAAGAATCAAAACTGAATATAATAATATTAGAAATATGTGAAAATTTTAGAAAAACATAAATTATGTAGTTTGCCTGTTTTGTCTCCATTGACAAATGTTCTTGGGTTCCAATAATAATTTCCCATCTGCCATATCATGATCAACTATAACAAAATATTTCATCTGCACAATTCAAAGATCTTACAGATCAATTGAAAACTTTTAAGTAGGCAAAGCAGCATGATACATATGAATATATTTTATATTCACTAATTTTATCAGAATGGATGAGATATTAGAGTAAATACATGTGGAGGAGTGTCACTGATTTCCCTTTGATTTTTAAATAAAACTTCTAGTGAATCTGTGCCACCCAAGGTCACCTTTTTTTCTACCAGTGAGAAAGCAAGCACAAAATAAGAAAGAGAATGTTAAGTACAAAGCAGAGTAGAGAAACTGAAACAATAGAATTCAAGAAACCTGTATGGCCATGGGAGCCAAGTATCGATTCAAGTAATGGAAGGTGAAAAGAGAGCAAAGGTCAGTGATTTTAGTCAGAAAGCATTCAGACTCCTGGTAAAATCTCACAGTTTAGCATTTGTGAACAAATAATGGAAAAGTTGTGATTCCTCTTACAGTAGAAATGAACTCTCCTGCCTTGAATGGGTTAATCTACTTTCCTGGATCTCAGTGGCCTTGTACAAAAACAGGGGTTAAAACTGTTCACTATGCTCCATCCAGTTCCCCAAATCCATAACTGTTTGTTTATACAATTTTTTGTATCTGAGGGAAACTAATTGTATAAAAGGGGTATTTAGGGCAATTAAAGACCAAGAAAAGAAAAGAATAAAAATGACTCATTAAACAAGTTTTAGGGAACATAGAAGAAAGATAAAACAGATTTAATTATAGATGAACATTTTTATTAATGTAAATAAAAAAGCCACTTACTCTAGGTTTTAAACAAAATATGATGTAATAGTCATTTATAAATATCAACAAAACTAGTATGAGATTTCTTACTAAGCTTAACAAATATAACATTACAACAACAAAATTCAGATCAATAAATGTACCTGTTAGGTGATGATATCTTCCTTTTTGTGTTATGTATATAATCATTAATTATTACTGTAATCATATCTACATACTGTGTATTCTAAATGCATATCCAAAGTAACTTAATTTATTCAGTGTGGGCATATGGGAGTACATCAAGAATATTCACTGGAAATGTAAATAAAAGATGAATTTACTTTAATGCAGAAAACTTTTGTTATATATGCAGTTTTTCATAATAGACATTTTCTATAAAAATTTTGAGGACCCCTCACCTGAACCTTTGAGTCTAGGGAAGCTAAGAATCAGACAATTATGTAAAATTTGTAGCAGCAATATTATGTTAAGTCTATAAAGCAGGAGTTATGATACACATTGAATATAAATAAGGACATTATATATAGTAAATTTGATAAAGAAATATATCCCTGAGGAATCAGGATTAAAATTAGAACACTATGAAGAGTGGAGATTAACTTCATTAAATATTATTTTTGAAAGACCAAAATACACAGATTAAACAGAATTTGACATGATAAGGATGCACACTCCCCCATACACAGTGGTGTGGACTGATTATAAAATCAGGATATAGTAATAAATGTTCATGAATTACTAAAACTATTTTATGAAAGATGCCCCACGGGCTGAACATGGGAAGGAAGAAAGGCTGCTGTACCAGACATTTGAGAACTATTTCATAGATGTAGTATTGAATTGATACAGTGTTGATACACGGAGAGTAAGCCTACTGGAACAGATGGCAGTGAGAGCACTGCAAGATCATATGATTACTGCTGTATCTAATTCTACTACAGGAAGGAGTTATGAATAATCCAATATTTCACATTGACTGTATTCATACTCTGCCACCCTCAATCCAACATAAACTCATAGGGAAACATATGGAGGAATGCCTGTCATAATATTATATCATCATTTGATTTCTCTCAAAGCCTGTGACAAGTACTTGAGTGAAATTGATTTACTTGGAAAACGATCCAAGGAAAGGAGTTAAACTGAGTGGGAAAAGTGTGACTCCTCTCTGAAGAGAAATCATTAAAGTATGTTTTATGGAGCCAGATACCTCCATGGACAACTGAAACTGAATTGCACCAGTATCCAACTGAGGAAACATGGAGACTGTATTTCAGAGTAACCTCTGCAACCGACGCTTGTTGACCATACTTCCTGAATGCTAACTCCCCATATTGCCTGACTGAACAAACGTGCTTTGCTTCCCCTAAAATAGGAAACAATTTTTTTTCCTGGAAATCAGAAAATTTCTAAGCATCAGAAGGTTCAATCATAGGTGGCCCTACAGGCAGAACATAAAACTTCAGAAGCACATTCCTTAAAGTGGTAATTTATTGAATGTATCTAAGTTTTCAATGTGTAATAAATTATAACAGCAAACATGATACAGAAATAAAATGAATTTTCAGGAATTTTTAAGCACAACATCTTTATATTTAGGAATTTTGAAATAAAAGCATTAAATGAGAATGATGAACACCATCAATACTTTTGAAAGGTTGGTACAATTAATGTGTTAAAGAATACTTACATGTTTTGCTCATACTTAAGTGAGTCCATGAGGGTCAATATCAATGTCAAGGAGTGGAATAAAATCAGATAAAGGAATTAAAGGGAAAATATAAAAAAGGATGATGATGATGCCCCGTGAATGGAGTATGAACTACTCAGTTATGTGGATTTGAGCATTCTTAACTTGGGAATTTCTCGGAATAAAAAGGATGATATAGGTTGGTAATAGATGATAATGACAATAGATGAATAGATAGATGGATTGATTAATTTAGGCATAGGTATAAATAGATGTCTATCAACAAGAAATGTATCTCCAGCTTTCCATCACTTGATACCCATCAATCTATTTTTCTATCTTCTTGCTTAGTTACCTACATTTTTACCACAAATTATTTGTTTCTGAAATGGTATGTTAATTTATAGGCAGAATTTTTAAAGCATTCCAGAAAACTGATTGTGAATTTTTTCTGCATTATCCCTTAAATATTCAATATCCATGAGCTCTTCTTCATATTAACAAAAGCGCAGAATCATATTTTCAATATTGGGATAGGCCAATGTTTTTTTAAAGACTACATTTCGATTTTATTTTCTAGTTGCTTAAAGGAGTAAGAACATTTGACATAAAAATACAGCATGTCAATTATGGAAACTCCAAATATTGGGATATTAACTCATGGATTTGAAGTGAAAGAATTGTTTGACTTTTTACTGAATAGATCCATATTAAAATACAATTTCTTAAAATATTTCAACCAAAGTAAATTTTTTTTATTATCTGCCTTCTTAAAGTTTCTGAATGTAAAAAAATATGGAAACATTATTATATAGGTACACTATCAACTGAGTTAATTATTTTCTAAAAACAGAACATGTAACTTTTAACCGTATTTCTTAAAATCAACTAGTAATAAATGAACGTTTTGATGTATATCAAATAAATGTATGAGACAGTTAAAGTTGTTATTGGAGCTTTACACTGTGTTTAAGATTTATTCATTTATATAAAAGGCAGAGTTTAAAAGAGAGAGAAAATAAACCAGAAAAGATGCAACAGAGAAAGAGAACTATAGACTAATTTCCCCATTGAACAAAGATGAAAAAATTGTCAAAAAAATCTGGCTAATCAAATTCAACAACACATCAGAAAGATCATTCACTGGGACCAAGTGGGATTTATTCCTGGTATGCAGGGATGGTTCAACATTCACAACTCAATCAATGTGATACACCACATTAACAAACTGAAGAATAAAAACCATATGATTTCTCAATTGTTGTAGAGAAAGCTTTTGAAAAATACAACACCGTTTTATGATGAAAACTTTATCTGGAAAAGACTCCAAAGGCACAAGCAATAAAAGACAAAATTAAGAAGTGAGATTACATCAAATTGAGAAGCTTCTGTGCTGCAAAAGAAATAGTCAGAAAAGTGAGGAGGCAACCGACAGGTTGGGAGAAATTATTTGCAAACCATACAACTAATAAAGGATTAATAACCAGAATATATAAAGAGATCAAGAAACTCCACAACAACAAAACAAACAACTCAGTTGAGAAATGGGCAAAGGACTTAAACAGACATTTTTCAAGAGGAAATCCAAATGGCCAACAGACACATGAAAAAGTGCTCAGGATCACTAGCTGCCAGAGAAATGCAAATCAAAACCACAATGAGGTTTTGCTTCACCCCAGTTAGAGTGGCTTTCATACAGAAATCAACAAACAACAATTGTTGGTAGGAATGCAAATTTGTAAAACAACTATGGATGACAGTTTGAAGATACCTCAGAGATCTGAATATAGTCCTACCATATGACCTAGCCATCCCACTCCTTGGAAATGAAATCAACAAATAAAAGAGTTATCTGCATCCCCATATATATTGTAGCTTAATTCACAATAGCTAAGACATGGAATCAACGTAAAATACCTGTCAACTGAAGACTGGATAAAGAAGTTATGGGATATCTACTTTATGGGATACTACATAACAGTAAAAATAAAAACAAAATCCAGAAATTTGCAACAAAATGAATGAATCTGGAAAACATAATACTTAGTTTACAAGCCAGTCCCAAAGGGACAATTACCATATGCCCCCCCCATCTGTGATAACTAACAGAGCACCTAAAAGAAACCTGTAGAACTGAAATTTACACTATGAGAAACAATGACTTGAACTGCCTTTTTATTGACTGTCAAGGAACTGTTTTTTATTATTTATTTTAAAAAATTTAGATTTATTTTATTTATTTGAAAGACAGAGTTACAGAGAGAGGTAGAGACACAGAGAGAGAGCTCTTCCATCCACTGGTTCACTCCCCAGATGACTGCAATTACTGGGGCTGTGCCGATCTGAAGCCAGGAGCCAGGAGCTTCTTTTGAGTCTCCCACGTGGGTGCAGGGGCCCAAGGACTTGGGCCATCTTCCACTGCTTTCCCAGGCTGGATCACAATAGGAGCAGCTGGGACTAGAACCAGTGCCCATATGGGATGCTGGCACCTCAGGCTGGGGTATTAACCAACTGCACCAGAGCACTGGCCCCTAAATTGTTTTTCCTTAATACAGTTGGTTGAACTTTTATTAACATAGAATTAATCATATATGTATAAAGTTAATGGAAAATAAATCCCAGTAAAAAATAAGAGTGGGAACAAGATAGGGAGGAGCTGTATAGTAATGTGTACATTCCCAGGGACTTACTTTTAAGGTAAAGCTAAAAACTTGCCATGGGACTCTAAATCCCATTAAGTTGAGTGGTAATAATGCCATCTTAAGTGCTAAAGTGATCATATTAAGTGTTTAATTGATCATATAGATAAGAGTAAGTGTTAAAGGGATCATAAAGCCAAGACACTGTGGCAAAAAAAAAAAAAAATGACCTAAATGAAAGATCTCTGTGAGTGAGATCCCAGCGGAAAGAACGGGCCATCAAAGAAGGAGACACCTTTCTCTGAAGGGAGGAGAGAACTTCCACTTTGATTATGGCATTGTCTAAATAAGAAAGATCAGAGTTGGCAAACTCAAGAGGATTCCATAGCCTTGGTAGCTCATGACAAGAGCCTTGGGTGATTACTGATGTCATAAATAAGAGTGTCGATTGTTAAATCAACAACGGGAGTCACTGTGCACCTGCTCCCCATGTAGGACTTTTTTCCTTAATGTATTGTACTATGCGAATTAACAGTAAAACTATTACTCAATCAGTACTGTATACTTTGTGTGTCTTTGTGGGTGCAGTCTGTTGAAATGTTTACTTAGTATATACTAAGTTGATCTTCTATATAAAGATAATTGAAAATGAATCGTAATGAAGAATGGGATGGGAGAGGGAGTGGGAGATGGGATAGTTGTGGGTGCGAGGGAGGTTATGGGGAGAAAAGCCACTATAATTCAAAAGTTGTACCTTGGAAATTTATATTAATTAAATAAAAGTTGAAAAAGGGGATAAGATAAATAAGATCAAGTGTCTGTTAATAACAATGGAATGAATAAAAAAGGAGAGAATATTTCAACATGAGAAGCAGTCTGCATACCAGACTCATGGAATGACAAATGCCCTAAACATCACTCCGACCTCATAATCAGCCTTTAAGGCATTGTGGTCTGGCTGACAAAGTTTGTGGACTCAAAAGGTTTCCATAGCCATGGCAGCTCATGTCAAGAACCTCCGTGGATCACTGACATCATACATAAAAGTGCTACTTGTTAAATGAACAACAGGAGTCACTGTGCAGTTACTCCCCATGCAGGATCTCTGTCCTTAATGAGTTGTACTACAAGAATTAACTGTAAAACTTGTTCTCAAACAGTTCTTTATATTTTGTGTGTGTGTATGTAGAAACCGTTGAAATCTTTACTTAGTCTAGAGTTGGTCTTCTGTATATAAACTTAAAATTAAAAATGAATCTTAATGAAGAATGAAATGGGAAAGGGAGGAGGAGGTGGAATGGGAGGGGGTGGGAAGGTGAGTATGGGGGGATGAACCCCTATATTCATAAAGTTGTATACTTATGAAATTTGTACTCATTAAATACAAGATTTCTAAAAAAAATTACCTAAATGATATAGTAGAGAAGTTGGTGTTACCTACATTGGTTTGGCATATGTAGTTTATGATTAAAATTTTGAGACTGTAAAAAAAAAGTTAGAGAGAGAGAAAAAGAGAGAGAGAGAGAGAGAATCTTCCATCCACTGGTTTACTCCCCAAGTGGCTGCAACAGTCAAGGATGTCAGGAGCCAAGAACTTAATCTCTGTCTCCCATGTGGGTGGCAGGTGCTTAAGCACTTGGCCACATTTCACTACTTTTCCCAGGCCATTAACAGGGAACCGAATCAAACAGAAGTGGAACAGCTGGTACACAAACCAGTGCTCAACAGGATAGTGGCATTGAAGGCAGCAGCTTTACCCACCATAGCATGATGCTAGTCCCTGAATCTTTACTCAAAAGGCAAATTTTAAACAATGTAAATATCTGAGTTGACATTACTTCATAAAACAGTAAGTCACACAAACAAAAATATATAAAGCCTAATGAAAGATTTTGGTGTATAATTATCTTTTATAATAAATATCCTAATAATTTCAACATTACCCAAGAAAAATAAGATGAAAAAATAAGATGCATTTAATTTCTAATAAAGCAAGCACTTAAAACAAACATTTGGAAAAGAAAATGTAATTATGGAAATCTATATGCTATTAGAATATATTTCCTCTCCCTGGTATGACAGAATATCTACTTTAAATTATTTTAATACTCTGCATTTGCATAAAACGTCTCTCACTGGATACATGGGATATTGCAAATGTGGTTATCACTGAAAAGCAAATCTGGAAGGTAGAGAGTGAGGAATGCATGGAAGCCTACATTTGTGGGCATTTTCCTTTATCTTTTGAAATATTCAATGTGATTGGGTCTTGTATACTCCCAAATAAATGATACAGTTATACTAAAAATGTCAAACAAAGATAATGTCTTGAATTCCATAACTAGTACTGAAACAAATTATAAAAGTCTGTATTACTGCCATATATACATTTTCCTTGGTTTAAAAAAAAGTGTTTTCTTTTCCTCAATATTTCTTTTAGAGTATTGTGCTCAAACTTCTAAACCTGCTACAACCAGGAAAATTGAAAAAAGTCAGTTCAGTTGAAAATTATTTAACTGTAATATCATAAACTTCTATTGAAAAGATACTATTTAATGTTTTTAAATGTAAAGGCAACAGGGCCGGCGCCGCGGCTCACTAGGCTAATCCTCCGCCTAGCGGCGCCGGCACACCGGGTTCTAGTCCCGGTCGGGGCGCCGGATTCTGTCCCGGCTGCCCCTCTTCCAGGCCAGCCCTCTGCTGTGGCCAGGGAGTGCAGTGGAGGATGGCCCAGGTGCTTGGGCCCTGCACCCCATGGGAGACCAGGAAAAGCACCTGGCTCCTGGCTCCTGCCATCGGATCAGCGCGGTGTGCCGGCCGCAGCGCGCCGGCCGCGGCGGCCATTGGAGGGTGAACCAACGGCAAAGGAAGACCTTTCTCTCTGTCTCTCTCTCTCGCTGTCCACTCTGCCTGTCAAAAATAAATAAATAAATAAAAAAATAAAAAAAAGTAAAGGCAACATTTCATTTTCAAATAAAAAGTGTAAATGTAAACTATAAGAGCTGAGAAACAAAATCAGATTTCTGAGATTTAAGACATGATTTAGGTACCAGTGTTGTGGCACAGAGTGTAAAGCAACCAAGCAACCACCCGTGAAGCCGGCATCCAATATGGGTGCAGGTTCAAGTCCCTGCTGCTACACTTCTGACCCAGATTCCTAATGTGTCTGGTAAAGAAGCAGAACACGGCACTAGTGCTTGGGCCCTTGCATGCATGAAGGAGACCTGAATGAAGTTCCTGGTTCTTGGCTTTGACCTGGAGCATAAAATATGGTTATTTCTCTTTCTGCTTCTCTTTATATATTTATAGCTCTTTCACAATGTTTTGAATTGGAAAACAAGATGCACACATTCACATTCACACACACGCACACACAAACACACACCCAAAAGAACTGAGGAGTATAAGAGGTTGTGTCTTCAGTGATTATGTCTTTGGTCTACTTTTTTTTAAATCACAAGTTGAACCTTTCAGTAAGTTTTGGACTTCAACATATCTTTTGGAAAGGACACAATTCAACTCAGCAATTTGTGGCTCACTTTGGAGAGAGCACTAATGAATGTATAAACAGAATGGGCCATGTGATGAAGCCTTGGCTAAATTTCTAGATAATAAAGAAATCCAACAAAGTGGATCCCATCGGACATACTCATACTTAGTAAAATAAGCTAGACCCTAAGGACAAACATCATATGTTTTCATTAATCTGTGGTAGTTAATAAATAGCCTACAGAAATAAATATGAGTGAAATTGACATCTTGAGATTTGATTATTGTTTATTGCCTCTATCTACACTCCTGAAGAATAGTGGTCTTTTTATTCTCTACTTGTTAAATTGCTTATGTAGTGGATATTAAGTCTGTGATTATAAAATAAATGCAAAGTCTGTTATTGCAAAAATCAAAGAAAAAATTAAAGGAAGGAAGGTGGATGGAGGAAGGGTACAGTGTATCATTATGTGCTTATAACTGTAAATATGCTGGGGCCAGCATGGCGATACAGTGGGTAAGCCACCTCCTGAAACACCAGCATACACATGGGAATCGGTTGAGTCCTAGTTGTTCCATTTCTGATCCAGCTTCCTGCTAATGAACTTGGAAATTCAGAAGGAGAAGGCCCAAGCTGTTGGGCCTTTACACCCATGTGGGAGACCAAGAAGAAGTTCCTGCTTCTGGCTTCAGATTAGCCTAGTCTCAGCTTTTGTGGTCATTTGGAGAGTGGACCCGCAGGTGGAAAATCTCTCTTCTTTCTCTCTCACACTCTATCTCCCCCTTGTCTGTGTGTGTGTGTGGGGGGGGGGGTATCTCACTCTCTGTAACTCTGCCTTTCAAATAAACACATATTTTTAAAAGGATTGTGTGTGTAAAATAAGGAAATCTTTTCCCTTTCATATACATACAAAGAAAAGCCCAGAAGATATCCTAGGCATGCCACCATATGTGATCTTCAATAGCTGAATAAGCCCACGCAACCATCAAAGCCAGTGCAACGCAAGAAAAACTTCAGCCAATATACAAAATTTTACAAAAATCATAAATTTCCTTGTTTTATGCCACAAATTTTGAGGTATGCTGTTATGCAGCAAAGAGTAGCAAATGCAATATTCGTGCACTAACATTAATTGAGTTCTACAGTATGTATTCAGTTAGTGCTAGTTTTGATCCACTTCCTTCATTCCATGTGTAAGACTTTGCATAAAGTGCTTGTAATACATCTAGAAGCATTGCATCCCTAACCTTCAGAAGTATCTTATGGTGGGAAGGCTTACACCATGTAGCTATAATAAAAATTAAGCTATGATCACTATTTCTATGAGTTGCTTTTTTAAAGACTTTATTTAATTATTTCAGAGGTAGAGTTACAGACAGTGAGAGGGAAAGACAGAGGGAACATTCTGCCATCTGCAGATTCACTCCACAAATGGTCACAATAGTCAGAGGTGAGCCAATCCAAAGCCAGGAGCCAGGAGCCTCCTCCAGGTCTCCCATGTGGGTACAGGAGCCCAGATACTTGGGCCATCTTCCACTGCTTCCCTAGACGTAAGAAGAGCGCTGGATCGGAAGAAGAGCAGCCAGGACACAAACTGGACCCCCTCATATGGGACGCCAGTGCTGCAGGAGTAGGCTTAGAAAATTATGCCACAGTGCTGGCCCTCATAACCTGCTTTTTAAAACTAAATTATTTTCCTAAGACATCATTTAGTTACCATCTAGTGCATGATAAATATTAATATTGTTTTCCTTATAAATTATTAAATAAGTCAATTAGGTGAACAGGATAAATTTTGTTTGTTTAATCTTATAATTGCATTAAAGGTATTCACTTATTTCAAAGCAAAATCTCAGAAAATGAAATACATTTTTGTAATTATTGTATAAGACAAAAGTTCTTCAAGATTCCAGTAACAATGTTTTTTAGAATTCCAGTACCAAACATCTGAGTACTAAATTAAATGGAAACACACCAATACTCCTTGAGATTTTCATGCCCTATTAGTGAATTTTCAAGTATTGTAGAGTTGATTCAAATATTGTTCCTGGAAATTCAGGAGCTTAAGTTGTGGGAGACTTAGGAAGAAACATTCCATTTATAGTTCTTTGCTCATGAAATTGAAGAGACCCTTCTTGCAAGTTACTCCATGATGTGCTCTTGAAGCATTCCAGTTTCAAACGTGATATTTCATACCTTACTATAGAAACCCTGCATTTCACACTTTAAGTAATGTTAGATTATCCTGAATTTTAAAAGCAATTCATCAAGAAAGATGCATTTTTAGTGATGTACTTCTGGAACACCTGAGAATTTCTAATAATCACAATTACTTTGGGGGAATTCTTCATTTAAATTTTTAACTTTCCAATTAATGCTAGTTTTCCAATTATTGGAAACTCAGAAATTCTCATAGCTTATATTTATCATAACATTTGCTGTCGGGGCTGGTGCTGTGGTGTAAGCAGGTAAAGCTGCCGCCTGCACTGTAGGCATCCCTCATGGGTGCTGGTTCAGTCTCGGTGGCTCCACTTCAGATCCAGCTCTCTGTTATGGCCTGGGAGAGCAGTAGAAGATGGCCCAAGTCGTTGGGCCCCTGCACCCGCATGGGGGACCTGAAGGAAGCTCCCGGCTCCGGGCTTCAGATAGGTGCAGCTCCGTCCATTGCGGCCAATTGGGGAGTGACCCAGCAGATGGAAGATCTCGCTCTCTCTCTCTTCCTCTCTTTCTCTCTCTGTGTAACTTTTTCAAATAAATAAATACATCTTTCTTTAAAAAATTTGCTGTCATTCTTTAAGTTATTATAGAAGAGGCATAGAGATTTTTCCATGTTTACAAGTAGTCAGCGTTGTTCTCTGACAATTCTATCTTTGCTAGGACATTGCTTGATATTAAATAATTAATGATCTGATTAAGAAGTGCTAATTTTGAGAGTTATACCACAAAGAAAATCATTGCCTTCAAATGAGTTGCACACACACAGAAACACACATATAAATGCTATAAAATATACTTATACTTTAATGAGTGTGCAAACTCAAAATACGTTTCACAAGGCCGGCTCTGTGGTGTAGTGGACTAAGCCTAACTCCTGTAGCATCAGCATCGTATATGGGCACCGGTTCATGCAGCTGCTCCTCTTCCGATCCAGCTCTCTGTTTATGGCCTGGGAAAGCAGTGGAAGATGGCCCAAGTGCTTGGGCCCCTGCACCCATGTGGGAGACCCAGAAGAACCTCTCTCTGCAACTGCCTCTCAAATAAATAAATAAATCTTTAAAAACACATTTCACTCACCAAGAACCATGTTTTTGATCCTAAACTTCAATTACAGTGTGAAGTGAAGTTATTGTGAAGGAGAGTAAAATTTAACAGGTAAAATTTCTAAAACTTTGAAGGAAGTACAAAGAAATGACCTGATAATTCAGCTTTTAGACGAAATACTATGGTGATTTAATAGTTCCAACCGTACCCAGCAGACGGTACTTTACAAGTCTCCAATTTTTTCTCTTCTATCAAGACCTGCAATAAATGTTTGCTCCTGAGAAAATATTGGAGGAAAAAGTCAATTATCTATTTAACATCAATTATTAAATATTTTAAAATTATTATTAATAAGAAAAGGCTGTTATTTTTCATCCACAAGTCTATTTAAAGAAAGAAATTGCTTCATACCAAAGTAGGAAACATAATGTAAAAACCACAGATTAGAACTGAAAACTCTTTCTTTATTTTAATTTTTAGTTAATTTTAACAGATTCAGTGTGCTTTGCAGATGCAATTCTAAGAACATAATGATGTTGCCTTCCTCTCTCCTTCCCTCCATCCTCCCATCTCCCTTTCACCCTCTTTCCTTCTCCCTTTCTTTTGTTTTAATTTTTGAGATAACATTTTAAATTTACAGTACAGTAAAAAGGCTTAATACTTTATCAAATAAGAAGTTTAAGAAGTAAAAAGCGGCCGGTGTCATGGCTCACTTGGTTAATCCTCCGCCTGAGGTGCCAGCATCCCATATGGGTGCTGGATTCTGTCCTGGTTGCCCCTCTTCCAGGCCAGCTCTCTGCTGTGGCCCAGAAGTGCAGTGGAGGATGGCCCAAGTACTTGGGCCCTGCACCCCATGGGAGACCAGGAGAAGCACCTGGCTCCTGGCTTCGGATCTGTGCAGCACCGGCTGTAGCAGCCATTTGGGGGGTGAACCAATGGAAGGGAGGCCTTTCTCTCTGTTTCTCTCTCTCTCACTGTCTAACTATCTGTCAAATTAAAAAAAAAAAAAGAAGTAAAAAGCAAAAAGACCTTAGTTTAGTGGAAATACAGATAATAGCTATGAGCAATAACTGAATAGAAAGAAGACCAGTATTGCTGCAAGTATAGTTTGATTAAATTTTGCTTTATACCTTTGTGAAACCAATGGTTAAGAATGTTAAACTACTATAGTTCTAATGAGCTGTGAGTACTTTAAAATTTACCATCTGTTGATGAAATGGTCATTTTGACAACTGTTGTTTGAATAATTTGAAGCATACTTTGTTTTGAAAAAATGCGAGAATGGGTATAAAAATTTACAAGGGGAAATGAAAGCCAGAGTTACACAGAGAGAGAAGGAGAGGCAGAGAGAGAGAGAGAGAGAGAGAGAGAAAGAGAGAGAGAGAGGTCTTTCATTCGCTAGGTCACTCCCCAATTGGCTACAACAGCCGGAGCTGCACCGACCCAATGCCAGGAGCCAAGAACTTCTTCTGGCTCTCCCATGAAGGGGCAGGGGCCCAAGGACTCAGGCCATATTCGTTTGCTTTCCCAGGCCATAGCAGAGAGCAGGATCAGAAGTGGAGCAACCAGGACTGGAACTGGTGCCCATAAGTGATGCTGGCACTGCAGGCGGCAGCTTTTACTCTCTATGTCACAGGGTGGGCCCTGCCTATTATTTTAATACAACTATTTTAATTCACTTCAGCAGGCTTCAAGAAAATTTTGTTCAATGTGTCAATTTGAAGAAAATAAATCATACCTGTCTATTTAATATCATTCTGAAAACAAATCCTAAGATTAATCTGAAGAATTTTCAAATGCTGCCTTCTACACAGTGATTAAAAGTATAAGCAAGTTTTATTGCTTACAAAAACTTCATTTAATTTCACAGCTATATTTGGTTTCTGAAATACTTATATGGATGGGATTAAATTTAAACCCCATTACATTTTTATGTAAATTACTATTTCAACCCTCATTTGTGTTCTTTTAGTTTTTAACCATCTTATCATATACAAAGAAATAATTGAAATTCTTTAAAGGCTTTTCCTAGGTATGTCAGTTTTAACTGAAATATTCTTGGCAGTTCCATTTTCCTTCCAGCATAGCTACTGTCAATCTCTTTTGGCTGAGGTGTTTTTTTTTTTTTTTTTTGTACTGTATCTGATTTGAATTAGCAGAATTTTTCCTATCTAGTTTTTATTATTACATTTTTATCTGTCCCAAAAGTTATAGGGACATATCTTAGATAATTTTAAAAATTTCTATCATTAAAACTACGATAATAATGTTTAATATCATATATATTTCAAAATATTTTCATGAGCAGTCCCTCAAAATTACTGCTATGAATTGTCCCCCTGTAATCATGCGGAAGTTTTAGTCCTCAACGTCTTATGTTAGTGGTATTAAAAGGGGAGAAAGTTAATATGATTATGAGGTTCAGAGGCAGGACCTTTGGAAATTGAATAGAATAGTCATTAAGGCAGAGCCCCACAATTGAACCTGGGGCTTTATAACGACAGGAAGAGAGACCACACAAGCTCTCTGTCCCTTAACATGTGATGCTGAGTGCTGTCTTCTACGAAATAGCAAGAAAACCATGACTAGAAGTGACCCCTAGACCCTGAATCTCCAGAACTGTAAGCTCAAGTAAATTTCTTTTCTTTATAAAAAACTGTAGTGGGAAAAAGCTGAGTAATATATTTATTAAAATCAAAGGTGGCATTTCTTTACAGTCAAGACAGGTTTATTTTAAAGATACTATTCCACTAACTACTGAATTATTAAATTAATAGTATTGCAGCCATTAGCAACCAACTAAGCATCGATTTTTGAGTATTTTAAAAGCCATATGACTCAATATACTTAATTAAGTGTGTTATGCGCTGGAAATGGCATTATGCAAATAAAAAGATTGATTTCTCAGAAGTCATAACTTGTAGATTGGAAGAACACTCTTTGGTCTTAGGATTTAGAAAATGGTTTTAAAATGGTATTTATTTTTGCAACAAGATGCTGATTTGCATTTTTGATAAGCATTTGGATTATTGAGCATTAGGTTTTGGAATTACTGTAACACAATTTTAACAAATTTTCCACAATTTTGAGAGTTTAGGGTTTGATTTAGGCCACATGAGTGGAACTAAATTAAAATTAAAAGTTATAAGCCGGCGCCGTGGCTCAATAGGCTAATCCTCCACCTTGCGGCGCAGGCACACCGGGTTCTAGTCCCGGTTGGGGCGCCGGATTCTGTCCCGGTTGCCCCTCTTCCAGGCCAGCCCTCTGCTATGGCCAGGGAGTGCAGTGGAGGATGGCCCAGGTGCTTGGGCCCTGCACCCCATGGGAGACCAGGAAAAGCACCTGGATCCTGGCTACTGCCATCGGAACAGCGCGGAGCGCCGGCTGCAGCGGCGGCCATTGGAGGGTGAACCAATGGCAAAGGAAGACCTTTCTCTCTCTGTCTCTCTCTCACTGTCCACTCTGCCTGTCAAAAATAAAAAAAAAAAAAAAAATTAAAAGTTATATAAAGACACCTTGGTACTAGATGTACTTTTTTAATATTCAAGATATTTGTATTTATCTATAGATGCAATATTAACTGTAAGTCATACTTGAAATGTTAGTCTTAAGAAAGTAAAATTTTGGTTTGTTTTGAATACCACAATCAACATAATCTTATTCCTTTTTTTCTAATTTTTTTGTAATTTTCTTACTTTTATTGGATGTTGTTGAAACTGAATCTATAATACTTAAATATCCAACATATTATGTTAGTGAAAAAAGGTAAATATTTGTCATTTGTCATTCGTGTAGATTTGGGTTGATATCTACTAGCCATGGAATTTAATTATAAGTATTATGGTTCTATTTTTTATGATCTATACAGATGTCTTAACTTATGGGCAGTACACCCGAAGTTAATAGATCTTATGTTGGGAATTGGAGATTTGAAATAGTTCCAAGATTTGGGGAATTAAAATAAGTAAATTTATAATGAAATCTTACTTGACTGTCATTTTTTCCCTCAGTATAAACAATTTTGGGTGTGTTTATAACAGCTTATTGACAGAGTATTCTAATAGTGAAGTTGATTACTTTTCTGTAAATACTGTATTTAAATAGAGGTTTCTAAACCTTTTAAACCTGATATAATTATAAACAAATTACAGATAAGTCATTCTACAAAGAGGACAAGATTTTATCATTCTCTTATAAATATTAAAGTATATATTTGTCATTTTAGTATGTTTGGGGGCATTGCAGACTTAAAATATACATAGAATTATGAACATTTGAAATTCCAATTACCTCTTGAAATGAAGTTATCACAGAAAATATAGCATACCATAGGTACTCATACCATCTGAATATAAATAAGGTGCTATTATATGAGAATTTCTCCTTGTAATTTCATTTGAATAGTAAAAATTCATACTGTGCTCTTAAGACAACTAAACATTTCAGAAGCAGTATTTTGTCTTAGTCATTTGAAATCTTTAAAGGAACAAGCACTTCCAATGCCAGAAAATATGAAACTACATAAAATGTGTTATTTAGGTAAATGCTTGCTGACATGTAAGATTATTCTTGACTGAATTATTTAGAAATTGAAAATACATATTCAATTCACAATGTTTCAGAAACTTTTTTCTAAGTTAAGTATAGAAAACTTCAGAACAGTATTGAATAATTAAATTAAACTAAAGAATTATACTGTCTATTATTTAAAGGGGTTTAAAATTATAATTTTTAACTATAAAATATTTACTTTCTTTAGAAAATGGCACATTAATTATTCATAAGAGAAATCTAAATCTGCTTGATACAGATTACATATTAGAGCAATAATTTGAAAACATTCTTAAACTATTACTGTATCAGTGATGCAAAATTATAGCATTATATTTGTGTTTTGGAATCCTTATATAGAGAAAATAAAAATTCTCAACTGGATTTTGTCATAAACAATTTTTTCAGTGTAGAAAACATGTAAATAATTCCTTATTTTCAACAGTCTACATTAAACTTAAATAAAAATTGTGTGTATTACCTATTACCATAGATGTCTTATTGTTTACCAAAGTAAAATTATATTTTCTTCTCCTGACTCTCTCTCTTCCTCATTGCTTTTCTCTCTCTTTCTCTCTCCTTATAGTTTTTCCAAATGCTCCAAATGGAACAGAAAGTACTAAATGTAATGTAACATGGTGGTAATGTAAACAAATATCTGTGTTAGCTACTTGAAACTTTACTAAACCTTTAAAACTGAACTTTAATAACTCCATCTTTCGGGCTTTTTAAAACCGCTAGTAATAAATATGAAATGATAGAAATGTTTCAATTTAACTATTGGGCTATAATTTTTGTTATCTCCTTGGATTGACATTTTCTATACTAGATCCAAATGCAAGAAACTGAGTTAGAAATTGTAAATTTAATTGAAGAACTTTTTCCTCACAACCTCCAATCAACTAAGGTTGGGAACTATGATGAATTGTTTAGAACTGTCATAAATATACAAATTTTCAGATATAGGTTTTCTGCATGATGTTTCATCTAGAGAAGGAATAATATTATTGCAAATTACCAATGAAAAAATGAGATCACTTTTGCTATGTTTAATCAATACATTTTAGGTCTGAGATCCAATAAAAATTTGTTAAACACAATGATACATGTATTTCATTTATGGCTTTTCATATTTTACCAGAAAGTTGACTTGAATTGACTTAATATTTTCATTTCTATTTTATGTATGCTCAAGATTGTTCTATGAGTAAATTTATCTGCAATGTGATTATTTTCAAAATGCATGTGGGATCCTGTTTTTTGCAAGAAAATGTATGTAATTGGAAGCCTTTATGCTTAGTGAAATAAGCCAATCCCAAAAGGACAAATATATTTTTCTTGATTTGTAGTAACTAATACATACAGCATAAAAACAGTAATGTATATGAGTGAAATAAAAATTTTGAAATTTGATGATAGTTTACAGTCCTTGTCTACACTCTTAAGGAACAGTGTTTTTTCTACTTATTATTGGTTGAATTCCTTTTTTAGTGGTGGGTTAAGCTTGTGATTATAAAATAATCAATGAATGTATGTCATAAAAATTAAAAGAAAAAATAAGAAAGGAAGGATGAGAGAGGGTGGGAGGATTGGCAGGAAGAAAGTATTGTACTGCTCTTAAATCTGTATTTATGGAATTTGTTCACTTTACATAAATAAAAAAATTTTAAAAACTAAAAAGAAAAACAAATCAAGCTGTAGTGCAAAGATGAGTTAGAAAGAATGTTTGGTGTCTGAAGACCTGAGCTGCTATCATTATCCCACCATTTATCTGAGTCTCAGTCTTAACCAAGCTGTTTACCCTGATTTTAGCCTGTCAGTCATGCTTTTCCTAAACTACCAAGAGATATTTGTTAACTAAAACTTAAATAGTAATGTGTTTTTTTTGTGAAAAGGTATGCATATGAAACAGTCCCAATAACGCAGATGTGGAAGTTCCAACTGGCAGTGCATTTCACTGATGGACAGAAATTTAAATACACATTTTCATTAGGAACTTGCCAATTGCATAAGCTTATCTTCAAGCCTCTACTGCTATCCTCCTAATTGAATAAAATTAAATTCAAAAATGAAATCTCTAATAGGAAAAATATTAATTGAAAATATATTGATCATGTCAAAAGCTTGAACAAAAAACCCCAGCAATTCCAAAATATAATCTTCATATCACCTTATTATTATAGTCAAGGTTAAATCATCTACATTGTGAGAGCTAAGTATACAGTGCTACCTAATAAGCCAAATGGAATGGTTCATTAGAATCCGCATTTTCACATTTAGGTAGAGTAGGATAAAGATAAAAGCTCATTGATGTCATTTATAAAATTGGTTGAATTATGTTTGTACAAAATTTCATTTGGTTTCATGAATACTAATCCTTTCTTCCTTTTCTGTTTTAATAAATTCTGGCTGAATAAAAATAAACACGAATTGGAAAATAATTCATCTACCTGAACTGATGTGTTAGTTTTTGTCCTTAAGAAGGTTATATTGCTCATACCTAAATGCAAAATTTGCCTCAATCACTTGGTCAATATTTATTGAGCACTTACAGGTCCATCAATGAAGCACAAGCTCTTCAATTCCGAAATCTGAAACAATGGTGAAAATGGTCTACCTTGTAGGTTAGATAATAACATTTTATTAATAAAATTGCAGTTATTTTGAGAGATATATTAAAATATATATCCTTATTAATGAATTTAAATTTGAGTAAAAAAGTGACACATGCATTGTTCTTTCACTGATAAATTCATTAACCAAACACTTTTTTTAAAAAAAAGATTTATTTATTTTTGAGAAGCAGAGTTACAGAGGGAAGGAGACACATACACACACACACACTGATTTTCCATCCCCTGGTTCATTTCACAAATGGCCACAATGGCCAGGGCTTGACCATGCTGAAGCCAGGAGCCAGGAGTTTCTGTGTGTGGAAGGGTCCCAAGCACTTGTGTCATCTGGTTTCTGCTTTCCCTGGTGCATTAATAAGGAGCTGGATCAGAAGTGGAGCATCCTGGATGGGATGCCAGCATTATAGGCAGTGGCTTAACCTGCTATGCAATGACACCAGCTCCTTTACCAAATAATTTTAAATTTATAATTCAAAAAGACACAAGAACTCAAAGCCTAAATGTTAGCAAGGATTTTAAAATATGAACACATACAAATGTATTTTTGTGAATTACGTAAAAGCGACTTCTAATTTGTGAGGAAAAAGAAGCAACTGATAATTCTTTCCTTGGCCCATTAAGAAGTTCAAACTGCCACTGGCTTAGAGAGATAACATTGAACATGATAAATTAAGAAAAAAGCACTTCTGCTTTTGGTCCAATTTCCTACTAGTGACCAGGGAGACAGTGCATGATGGATCAAGTACTTGGGTTTTTGCCACCCATCTGGAAGATCTAGATGGAGTTCCTAGCTCCTAGCTTTACCGTTTCTTACTGCACCCTGTTGTAGACATTTCGGGAGTGAACCTGCAGATAGAAATCTTCGCTATCTCCATATCTGCCTATCTATCTTTCATTTGTCTAATCTGTGTTTCTATCTATGTCTATATTTCTGTCTGTATCTCTCCCCCTGTCACTCTACCTTTCAAATAAGTCTTAAAGAAAGTAACCTCAGAATATCTTGTGAACCAAGACCTAGAAACAAACATTTATTTCAATGCTTAAATAATTGATTCACACTGCTTTAATGGTGCTATAAAATAAAAAGGCATTGCATATTTCATTTTGTGAAAATATAAACAAGATAGTTGATAATAATGTTAAGTAATCCAGTTTCTAAAGTGCTCTTTTTTTTTTTTTTTAAATGAGCATTTTGGGGACAGATGTTGTGACACAGTAGATGTTGTGACACAGTAGGGTAAGACACCATTTTGAACTTCTTGTAAGGCCGCCACAAAACACACCAAACACCAGATAAGGAAAGGGGTTTATTGGGGAAAACCCAACAGACTAGAGGGAAGGGGTGAAGAAGGAAAGAGAGAGAAGGAGAGTGTAAGAGAGAGATCAAGAGACAGAAAGAGACAGAGGAAAAGAGAGACAGACAGAGAGAGGGAGAGAGATCAGGAAGAGGAGAGAAAAAGAGCCACATGTTCAGGAACAAGTCCTCTTAAAACTTTGCCAGGGGGCAGGCAAGGGAGTAGGAGCAGTGAATCCCATTAGGGTGGGGGTGGAGCTGACACTGGTTGTTGGGCCACGTGGCCAATCCCAAAGCGACAAATATCATATGTTCTTCCTGTTCTGTGACAACTAATTGTGCACCAAAAAGGAAACCTGTTGAGAGAAATGGACACTATGAGAAAAAAATGACTTGATCAGCCCTTGTACTGCCTGTGGAGAAACAACTTACTATTTTATTCCTTTTAGTATTTTTTGTTCTACTTAATACCATTGATTGAACTCTTTAATTAACACAATTATTCTTAGGCATTTAAAATTAACTGAAAAGTGATTCCTCTTAAATATAAGAGTGGGAATAAGAGAGGGAGGAGATTTACAGTTTGGCACATGCTCAATCGAACTTGCCCCAAACCGCAGAGTTAGAAACATTCCTGGGGATTACAATTCAAACCCATCAAGGTGGCATGTACCAATGCCATCTTACATGTTAAAGTGATCAGTTTATGATCAAAAAGATAGGATTAAGAGTCAAAGGGATCATATAAACAAGACCAGTGTCTGCAAATAATAATTGATAGAACGAAAAACAAAGAATGATCCTACATGGGAAGCAGGATACACAGCAGACTCATAGAATGGCAAATGCCCTAAACAGCACTCTGGCCTCAGAATCAGCCCTTAAGGAATTTGGATCTGGCTAAAAGCCCATGAGAGATTCACAGGCATGGAAAGCCAAGACACTGTGGGAAAAAAAAAAAAAAAGAAAAGAAAAAGAAAACTAAATAAAAGATCTCTGTGAGTGAGCTCCCAGCGGAAAGAACGGACTATCAAAGAAGGAGATACCTTTCTCTGAAGGGAGGAGAGAACTTCCACTTTGACTATGGCCTTGTCTAAATAAGATCGGAGTTGGAGAACTCAAGAGGCTTACATAGCTTTGACAACTCATGACAAGAGCTTTGGGTGATTACTGATGCCATAAACAAGAGTGTCAATTGTTAAATCAACAACAGGAGTCACTGTGCACTTTCTCCCCATGTAGACTCTGTCTTTAATGTGTTATACTATGTGAATCAATGGTATAACTAGTAATCAAACAGTACTTTACACTTTATGTTCTGTGTGGGTGCAAACTGTTGAAATCTTTACTTAGTATATACTAAATTGATCTTCTGTATATAAAGATAATTGAAAATGAATCTTGATGTGAATAGAATGGGAGAGGGAGTGGGAGATGTGAGGGTTGCTGGTGGGAAGGAAGTTATGGGGGGGGGGAAGCCACTGTAATCCAAAAGCTGTACTGTAGAAATTTATATTTATTAAATAAAAGTTAAAAAATAATCCGATGACAATAGGCTTTTACTGGATCCCACAATGACCCTATTTAAATCAAAATAAGATTTCCCTATATACTTACGGTAGATTCCAGTTGATATTCAGAAAACAGTGTTCCAGATTGAAATGTGATAAGAAGATCATGTTTTAGATATCCTCCAGCTTAGCACTGTGAGGTTCAATTGGCTGAGTGTCACAGGAAAAGTCCGAAGGTCCTGCGTTTTTTTTTCTCTCCTATTAATCCCACTTCTGTGTTGAACAATGGCTGTATCTGGATAATGAATCACAGTTCTAAATTTCTAGCACTAGAAGTGACCTTTATTGTCATGAATGTACCCATTCAAAATAAATTCCATTCAAAATTAAAATGAAGAAACAGAAAAAAAAAATAATAAAACAATTGAACAAATTTGTAATTATATTTTAGGACTACCCTTACATTGCTCTGGGCTCCTTATGTCTATTTTCCCTATCATTGCCATGCTGTCTTGACTGTAGTAGTTTTAAATTCAGGAACCGTAATCGCTACAATGGATTTTTCTTCTTTTTTAAAATTGTTTTGAATATTCCACATTTATGAGTTTTCACTTAGGTTTCTATTTTAATGATTTTTATAATTGTATTTAAATTATTAATTAAATAAGTAAACTATTGTGACAGATAAGGAAATGTTAAAAAATAAAATCAGAAATGATCCATGTTATTATTGTCTTTATTTTCTAATATATTATTTAAATACACACAAACACAAACACCCACACATATATACATAAGCATATCTTTATCTGTCCATGAGGATCAGTGCTACAAAAATTAGTAGGAACATACTAAAACAAATTTAGATTTATTAACTTGTAGCCACAAGGGTGGGCAGACACATTTTAGGCATTAAGTGACTTACAGAAATGGAGTCACTTCAGAGTTTTAGACTTTGCTCTTGTGATTAGGGATTGGAGGTGATGCTTTAATTAAGGGTTTGCTATGCATTTGTGGTCACCAGAAAGTGGGAAACTTGGAGACTGACTATACGAATATTTGTCTTACTTAACACATGGAAGAAGTTTAGATTTACAACTGGTAAAAAAGCAGTGTTAGTTATTTTAGTCTATACCCAGGGTGCTTTGAAGAATACAATTTCTGATGGTACATTTTCCTTTTCTTCATCTTAAGATATGGTTGAATAATATTTTTATATTTGCATGATTTCAATATGGGCAATGAGGGGTCTTGTCTAATATTGGTGACATTCTAAATTTCTTATGCTCATTGGAGCACTATATTCTTCGTGTCAATTTCCAATTTTCATGGCTATTTCTCCATTTTGACTTCACTCTCTTAATATGTATGTACCTAATGAGCCATTACCTCCACTTGACCTGATAAGTTCAAGAATTTACATTTAAATACAATCCAAATCTTATACTTAAATGTATACAAGTAATGTAATGTTTAACTTAAGCTTCTCAAATATTAGTCTCACTAGTTCCAAGCGCATAGGGCATGGTTCCTACTCCCAAAATGTCAATAGCATTAGCTATTCAGCATCTCTTCCTCTACTTTCACCAATTTAGAGTATTTTTGAAGTTAAGTCTCTTACATATTAAGATATTTATATTTATTTATTTATTTAGAGGTGGAGAAATTACTAGTTTCATTTGAGCAAAACTCTTGATTTATGTTATATTTTATGTTGTAGCTAGAATTTATTTTTTAACCAACAAAATCTGAATTAAAACAGGCTCAGAAAAATTAAAGTTATTACAGAATCAGATGTCTTGGAATGGCACTGGGGTAATTCAAAATAATGATTTTAGAGCTGCAGCTGCAAGTTCTCAGAGGATTTTTAGAATTATTCCATTCCCCCCACATCTCATTTATGATTTACTCTTTTATCTTTGTTTTATGGACAGGCTTTATCTGCTTCACAAGGAAGATGTCATCTGAAAGCCCATGATTCATAGCCTGAGGGCGCAGAGAATCTAGGAAAAAGACAGATTGATCTATTGATTTGGTCCATGCCTTCCTTAAAAAATAATAAAAAAAAAACATTGATTTTACATAGTAATTAAAAAAGTACACATTCCCTCCCATTTCACTGAATCCTCACATCCTTTTTATTTGTGCCACTTTATAATCTACAGGTACTTGATCACCCTGAAAACCCTCATACCTTTTTGTCATATACCTTATACCTTAATGTTGGCAACACACTATTAGGCTCTGTTAACAGCCAGTGTCAGAAACTCTGGATGGAGTCCCAAAGTGTTGGAGGGAAAAAAAATACTTGTAAAGTTTCTATGTTTTGCCATATCAATGAAATTGTTACAGTGCCAATGATCTAGGGGAATGGAATGACATCTCACCTAATATTCAAGATAATTTGTTCATTCTGTAGTCTCTATTACAAAGAAAGGGACATAGTAATTGTGGGCCTGTTTGAGAACATATATTTTCTGTTCAGAATACTGTTCTAACATAACAAATGATTTAGAAGGCCCCAGGTTTAAGCAGAGACCATAGCAACAGAGGGTTCTATAGAATGCTCAGATACGGTACAAATTTTCTGTTAACAGTTCCCATGACACAGTAGATCTGATAGGCTAAAATGTTCATTATGCCTAAAGATATAATATTGAGTCTATGGAAAGATGCATTAAGAGATATACATGACACAACCTTGGGTTTTGCAGTACATTGGCAAAGAATCATTCTTTGTTTCAAATGTAGCTCCTGCAAGTACTATGGCTAGTGAAGCCTGAGTATTTCACAGTGGGAAATCAAGTGACTGTGCAATCCAAGGTACACCTTATGAACTGCATTTTATTAAGTTTTTCCAGTTATAAAGTTGAGTAGATGCAGTGGCAATCCTTATGAAATAAAAAAAAAAAGTTAGAAATCTTCCCTGGACATATACACAGGGCAAATGCAGGGTTGCACAGATCTATAGGTTGTGACCACTCTCTCGGATACACATATGAATCAATGCTGGTTCCCTATAATATAATAAGGGAAGAATAAAAATAATTACCTTGTTCACAGATGAGGCTTTGACATGTATTTATAGTTCCAATGAAGAGTAACTGTATAATGTAGGACAGACCCTTTATTAGGCAGAACTGAGAGATCTGCTAGGTTAACAACTTAATATAGAACAATAAGTAACCTGGTACTGTTATGTACAAAGAGTACTTAACAATGGAAATCGTTTTTCTACTAGTCAGAATCTGCAAAACAAAGTTTGTTAATTCCTTTTTAAAAATTATTTATTTGAAAGAGAGGGAAGCAGAAATAAGGAGAGGGAGAGAGAGAGAGAGAGAGAGAGAGATCCTCCATTTACTTATTTACTCCTCAAATTGTTGCAAGAGTCAGGGCTGAACCAAGCTGAAGCCAGGAGCCAGGCACACCATCTGAATCTCCCACACGGGTTACATAGGTTACATAGATTACATAGGCTAAGCAAGTGGACCATCTTCTGCTGCCTATCCAGGCACTTCAGGACAAAATTGTGTAGGAAGCAGAGGAACCTAGACTAGAACCAGTGACTAAATATGGGATGCTGGTGTCACAAGATCTGAATTAAACCACCATATCATAATGCTGGCCCACTTTGCAAATTCTTAGACAAAGCAGTCTAGAGAAGAAGATTTTGAAGTACCTTATAGAAAGTAGTTATAAACATTCAGAGATTTTTGTGTTTCCAGGAAATGGACACTAAATAGCATCCATCACAGAGGAGGTTGTAATCCATTAAATGCCTTGTGTATTACAAAGATTTGTCCTATTATGATTAGATTTCCTCTCCTCTCTATCAGTGTGGTGATCTTTGTACAATAAGTACATCAATGTGATACCAAAACTGATAACTATGGAAGGAGCCTATCTATGATTCTAATAACAAGGGATTGGTTTTATCAGAGGTAACTTAATAAAAATTAAGTTTTTAACTTATAGCTAACTTGACTAGTGCTAATGTTACAGTTGCACACTCATCAGTCTACTGTAGAAAATAAAGTAACATGCTGATAATTCATCATCCATTCAGTGTTTTGGTCAGTCACATGAAATCAAGACAACTCTGCTTTTCTTTTTAATCATGAATGGGATAATGAATTTCCTTACCAAACTGGACAACTGATACAGACATCTATCACTATCATTTTGGATTCTGAAGCTAGTGAATCATTTTTTCTCTTTATTAGCAATAATAATGCATTATGATTATCATATTATTAGGAAATATTATTGATCAAATAAAATGGGATCAAAGGATAATAAATGTGGAAATTGAGCTACTGAGGCATTTCTTGGTTAGTCTCTTTTGATAGCTCTAAAGGAGTTAATGTGAAAACAAGCACTCAGACCTATCAAACTGGAAGAGCTGGACCATCCCAATAGTCAACCAATCTAAACTATTTGAAGGGCTGAAAAGGGGTAAAGGAACTCTAAGTTGAGTAATAGAGAAGTCACATGATACATATTAATATTTGTCTTTGGAGTAGCTACACATATGGGGTCTATAGTTTGGTTAACTAACCTTTTTCCATCTCCATTTGTCTGCTGTCTATCTAAAGAACTATATCTTCGGATAGCCATTATTAAAAAATTTACTGTGAGGAACAAATGAATCTAGAGGTGCCAGGAGTGGGCTAAAGTAGACATTTAACCAACACTATCATGTTGCACAACAAACTTAATTTCAATACAGTTGCATGGACAGTCCCATGCACCCTACATATGTCCCATACCAACACGTTCTTTTCTTTTGCTTTGAAGTTTTCGTTGAAAACATGCATAGAAATCACCTATTTTCATGTGCTGAAGGAACAACAAATGCAGATTTTTCTTGCAGCTTCTGTGGATCTGGATTCTGAATGCAGTGACTTGTGGCTTCTGACTCGGCATCATGCACAGGTAGAATCAAAGTGTTGATCGGGGTCATAGTCATCTAGAGGCTTGAATGAGAGAGGATCTCCTTCCAAGTTCACTCACATAGATATTGGTAATACTCAATCCTCAAAAGTTATTGAATTGTAGGCTTCAGTTTTTCTCTAAGTACTAACCTGGGGACCAATTTAAATATTTTAGCTTTGTTTATACTTTCATTGGTCACACTGGATTGTCTATAGAAACTTAAATTATCTTACAGAGTGGGCAAATAAGAGAGCAAGAGAAGTGAGTGAAATGGAAGAGAGAATGTTTCACAAGATAATATTGGAAGTGACATCTTGTCACATTATTTGTATACTATTCAGAAGAAAGGTTGTAGGTCAGTTTTCTTATATTTGTCTATAAATAAAACATTGAATGACTTACAAATATAGTATTCAGATACAGTTAAGATAGTACTGTGAAACTATATAGAAGGACCAACGCACAGAGGAAAAACTTGCAACAATATATATAAAGATAATTGTTTATATTTTACCTAACAATTAGTCTCCAAATCTCCTTAAAATTTCTGGGTGAGCAAAGATATGCCATAATATAAATGGGGGAGAGCTCCTAAGCCACGATGATGCAATTTACTTTAACTTTTTGTATTTTAATTCAACGCCTATATAATCGGTTATAACTAGAGCTCATTTATTTTCTATAACAAATTTGCATATTATAATTTGAATTATGTTGTTAAATAATAGTTACTAGAATGCCTTAATAAGAATATTATTACTTTGCATTTATTTTTAGCTAAATTTCAAATTATATCCTTATATCTTCAATAAATCTGTAGTAAATTTTGTTGTCATTTATTTTACCCTTATCAAAAGCCATTAAATGTAATTTTTAAGATTATATAGTCTGATAAATAACAACAAACATATTGAATATTATTCAGATATTGTTTTTGTTGATTTCTTATTATAGAAAATATTGAAACTTTACATTTAGCAATTTGATCTTTTAAGATGAAAATTGAAACATGCAATCCCATGTGTTGTCTCAAAAAATGAGAATATTAGAACCAACTCTGTACTCAAAAATCTGACATATAATTTTGCTCTGTGTGTATACACAGTTCTCTGAAAAATATTTTTGAGCATTTTTCTCGAGTTATTTTCTTATATTTACTGTATCATTTTCTTCCCACTGAAATTGCAGTAAATTTTACTAAACTCAGTGCTTTTCAAGGAGTAAAAAAAAGACAAAGAATCTAAATTTAAAAATCAATGGCTATAGTGCTTCCAAGATATAACCATGCAGAACTTGTCCTGTTTGACAAGTGTTTGAATTTCAAACTGATGAATTGGGTTGCAAGAACATGAGCTCATAAAAATCATCTGTTTCCTGCTCCCATCTTGTACTACCATATAATCAAAATTTCATCTTCGTTTTTTTCCCCTCTATCATTTCAGCGCTTCAGAGAAAGGAAGCAAAAATGTTTGTGTTAATTTTTTTCACTGTTCCAGCAGGGAAACTCAGGACATGACTCATAGCGCCAACAGCCCTGGAAAAAAAGAAAAAGCCTGACACAAATAGAAATGACATTTGGTTTTTAAGAAATATTGTAATTAACATCAGAGGGAGCATGTGGGGACACATTTCTTTTCCCACTGCCATTGGATATTATCTCTTTGCTCTCCTTTCCCTGCAATAAAGTCACCCTGGGCTTACTGTTCAATTCTGTATATAGTTCCTTTCTACTGCACACACTGTGTTCTTATTACCACAACAGTTTTTATGACTCAGTCTACCAATAATTTTTATGATTCAAACACATCACATTGTAGGGAGACATAGAATCTGCCTATCTGACCCTTCACAGTTCATACACTTAGACTTCTCATTTCTCCTAATAACTCCTTGTAACTAGGACCATCCCTTTCTGTGAGTATTTGAAGAGGGCGAGAGTGGGTAAAATGACCTCAAAAGATTGTAAGTTAGGAATAATGATTGCTAAGTGATGGAGAGGTCTATAATCTGGGAATGTGTGATGAATGAGAGGTTCCCAGAGTTGAACCAGAGACAAGGCCATGTGACACATGAACACACACTGTTTCACTGAGTGTCGCTTGGAAATGGTTATTTGGAAAAGGAAATACCTGCCAGCAACAGACCTGTCAGATACAACAGCCAAAGTTCATAACCAAAAAGGGGAATTAGTCCCGGGTCCTCCTGGGAGTGATGAGGAGATCACAGGGGAGGCTTATCTTTCTAGGTGATGTAGCTCAGCAGCAGGGCAGGAGAGGCAGGAGGTTTCAAAAAGGAAGCAGCAGATTGGGGTCTGTTAGAGCTACAGGCTTTTTCATAACTATAATGTTAGCAAATGATGGACGCACCCTTATGGTGTATGCATTATGGATACCCCATACACAGTTAAAATACGTTAATCCAGATTGTCATTAAAACAATTAGAAGTGTAAGAATTTGAGTTGGGGGGCTGGCCACAGGCCACTGAGGCATAGCAGGTAAAGCCAGTGGACGGTTTGGAGTAATGAGCTGGGACACGGGAACCTTCATCCAAACAGCTCTGCTGAATAGCTTTCAATCAGCATCTTTTATCGGCCAAGGTTGTTATGGTAGCATTGAAATTACATTCATACAGCCGGGGCCGTGGCTCGATAGGCTAATTCCTCGCCTAGTGGCGCCAGCCCACCAGGTTCTAGTCCCGGTCAGGGCACCGGATTCTGTCCCAGTTGCCCCTCTTCCAGGTCAGCTCTCTGCTGTGGCCCGGGAGTGCAGTGGAGGATGGCCCAAGGGCTTGGGCCCTGCACCCTATGGGAGACCAGGAGATGCACCTGGCTCCTGGCTTCGGATCAGCGCAGTGCTCCGGCCGCAGCGCGCCAGCCGCGGTGGCCATTGGAGGGTGAACCAACTGCAAAAGGAAGACCTTTCTCTCTGTCTCTCTCTCTCACTGTCCACTCTGCCTGTCAAAGAAAAAAAAAAGAAATTACATTTATGCAGATTATGAGTTTAGTAAATGTTTGAGTCAAGGTATCAAAACATCTTGTGACTCAAAGGTAAATGTCAGGTTAGCCTTTAAGATCAGTGAGCCATATACAGTGTTGGTACCTCATGATTTATCCTGTTAAAGTCTCCTGAAACCAATTGTTCATTCTAGTTCCCAGATTAAAATGCAACTGTTTCTATTTCTGCTGCAGCACCCTGGGCCAGGAAGGTGTGTCTTCGCTGAGAGTGCTTTGCAGGACTGTCGCAGTCAGGCCTTACGTTCTGGAGACTATGGTCTCACTGAAGGCCCTTTGCAGTCTTTTCTCTACAGCATGGAAGTTCTCTCTCTCTTTCTCTCTCTCTCTTTCTCTGTAACTCTGCTTTTCAAATAAAGAAAATCTTTTTTAAAAAATAAGAATTTGAATTGGGTGCTGCCAGACTTTGGATTAATGGTTTAGGATACTGTAAAGGTGGAAAACAGCGTGGGGTCATTGTAGGCTAATGCATAGGCACCATGTGTGGCCCATTTATACCACAGAGTGCTGCTGTTCAAATATTCATTGTAATTTTGTTTTGGGCTGAAAGGTGAAAAACGTATTTCACATATTTATTGATGCAAGTGTGAAAAAGGAGGTAAGGAGGGAGAATAGAATATGGGTGCTATGCTTTCATTGTGAAATTATGTTCAATATTTTAGTTTGTTTGGACAACAAAAGATGAAATAATTGTTGGCCATTGCCGCGGCTCGATAGGCTAATCCTCCACCTAGCAGCGCTGGCACACTGTGTTCTAGTCCCGGTCGGGGTGCTGGATTCTGTCCCAGTTGCCCCCTTCCAGGCCAGCTCTCTGCTGTGGCCAGGGAGTGCAGTGGAGGATGGCCCAAGTGCTTGGGCCCTGCACCCGCATGGGAGACCAGGATAAGTACCTGGCTCCTGCCATCGAACCAGCGCGGTGCACCGGCTGCAGCGCGCCGGCCGCTGTGGCCATTGGAGGGTGAACCAATGGCAAAGGAAGACCTTTCTTTCTGTCTCTCTCTCTCTTGCTGTCCACTCTGCCTGTCAAAAATAAAATAAAATAAAATAAAATAAAATAAAAATAAAAATGAAATAATTGCAATGAAAATGAAGAGAAAATAAAAGGATTTATGACTAACGCAGGGTATCTAACCAAGTCTTCATACTCACCTCTGGAATGAGATACTACTCACATAGTAATGTAATGTCTCTCATCTACACACTCAGTTCTGAAATCCTTATCAGCTGTTTCTATCTGGGGGTTCCTGGAAATTGTATTGATCATCTATATCCACAACATTATGAAGTAAGAGAGAACTTCTGAGAAAGAAAAACTAAAGACCATCACTCAATCACTTGGGGTGGGGCTAGGAATGTCATCAACCATTAAAGGATGAATCTTGAGAAGAAGGGAGGAAGAAATGCACAGAGTAACACCAGCATGGTAAGTTCACCTACATAACACACTTCCTAACAATTGCTGTTGTCATGAACAAGACTCCTATCTAAGAAACTTTCTGTAAAATGGAAGAAATGTTGTTATACACATATATTTAGTGATCAAGGACACAGCGTGTGACAATACAGGATGGCATGATAGAAAATATGATTAATTTATTTTAAATCAATTTTATTAACATATTTCAATGTATGTAGACTTTTAAATCATATATTTTATATATATGCTATATATATATATTTATTTACATTCTGTTCTATTGTGTATGTGGAAACACCTAAGAGATTTTTAATGTGGACTATTAGAGTTACAAAATAAAAGCACATTTTAAAACAATTTTAAATAACTTAATTTAAAATAAACTTTAAAAATTTAAATAATCGTTCTTCTCCTTTTTTTTTAAAATTTAATGCTAATATTTGAGATGGAGAGAGAGAGAGTCAGGGACAGTTCCCACCTGCTGGTTCACTCCCCGAGCAGATATGTGCTTGATAGTGCTTGATATGCACACATCCTATATTGGAGTTCTGTTTGAGTTCTGACTCCACTTTCTTTTTTTAAAGATTTATTTATTTATTTGAAAGTCAGAGTTACACAGAGAGAGCAGAGGCAGAGAGAGAGAGAGAGAGGTCCTCCATCCGATGGTTCACTCCCTAATTGGCCGCAACGGCCGGAGCTATGCCGATCTGAAGCCAGGAGCAAGAAGCCCCCTCGGGATCTCCCACATGGGTGCAGGGGCCCAAGGACTTGGGCCGTCTTCTATTGCCTTCCCAGGCCATAGCAGAAAGCTGGATTGGAAATGGAGCAACCAGGTCTTGAACCGGTGCCCATATGGGATGCTGGTGCTTCAGGCCAGGGCATTAACCAGCTGCACCACAGTGCCAGCCCCAGATTCCATATTCTTTTTAAGGTACACCTTAGTAGGTGACACATGTTGACCCAAAAGTTCAGATACCTGTACCACATGAAAGGCCCAGATTCAGTTCAGGTCTCCTGGATTCATACTGGTCCAACATCAGCTGTTGTGGTCTTTGGAGAATAAACCCAAAGAGATCTTGCTATCTATCTATTTATCTATCTATCTATCTATCTATCTATCTATGTGTCCCTCTTTTT